>NC_067202.1:9199431-9849423 GCF_000699445.3 Schistosoma haematobium | reverse complement strand
GGGATCATGGTACATTGTTTCGTTTTGGGTTGTAGTGTCAGTTATTATGGCAAGTCCATATACCTTATTCTAACTTCCGGACATCCTATTTTATTCATTTTACTTGAGCCATATTTTGACCTTGTCAATTATTCGCTTGTCAGTCTTGACTGTTTTTATATGAGCGTATATGTGTGTGCCCTTCTTATTCCATTAATCACATGTCTGTAGCTTTATTTTGTCTGACTATAAATATTGAGTAACGCTTGGCAAAGAGGGAGTTGGCTTCCCAGCCATCTTTCCTGCGTGTCATTTTGCTTTGCTATGTTTCATTCGCTTCATGTACGAAATATATGTATTCTCAAGTCAATTCTCGTTATTCGAAATGTTTAATTCCGTTATTGGATAACGCGATTTAAGTCGACGATGATATACGAGAATCAGAGATAGCAAACATTTATACGATCTAAATAGGAGTCAGATCAACGGGCCACAACAGGGTTTACTAAAGTGCCCTTAAACATTGGAGGATATTTAGCAGTTTCATACATCAACTGATTGTGATCAACTGGAGTACAACTGCAGGCCACATATGCAAGCACATCAATGATTTATCAAATTAGACATATAAAGTCAAGTATTACCACACACTTATATAATTCATTTTAGCTTGCAGATTGGCTTTAATGTGTCAAACTGCATGTGACTATTGACTCATTTTTACATTCGAAAAAGCATATATTCATGTCCTTGTTATTCTACGCTATGTGTACATATCATTCATAAGTTTATCCAATGCCTATCTCATTGTTATACTACGCATTAAAAATTTTGAGCTATTTAACGCTTGTAATCAGTATTGAGAAGTTCGCATGATTGTCCTTTCTTCCCATTTTTTTATTATCTAACTAGACAAACGAATGCGTGAAATAAAATTATCCTACTCAATCCGTATTTAGCTTCTCATTACAGCCGTCACTTAGACAAAGATAGAATAGGTATAAATATGGAATAAAGCGGAAACTTAACGTTCATGGCTTATTTTTCCGTTCACCATAATAGGAATTAGAACTCGAGCCACTGAAGTCTTGAGAACGAAAACAAGTTGGAATAATCTATCTAATAATTGAAGCAATGAAGAACAGTATAAATTGAAACTCTTGTGCGTTCGTCGACTGAGAATGTTTGCATTGGCTAAGCTCTCCGACCTAGTCTCCTTTATACTATTTAAACATCATAGATCTATCTATATACTTATTATTATCTTTAAATTTAAATTGTACGTTGTAAGTGCAGTACAAAAAGGTACACGTGCTTCTAAACAATTTTCTGTGAAAGATGCTCAATGTCCGTTGATCGGAAACAATCAGTAACAGCCAACTGTGGAAGAAAAAAACCAGCTTCCAGTTGAAGAGGAAATTAGGAAAAGACTCTTGAAGCGGATAGGAAATAAATTGCGGGAATAATCAAACTGTAACAAGTGGTAACTTTGAATCCTGAATCGAAACGTAAAGGATTAAGGCAAAAGAACACTGTGTCGAGAATTGGAAACAGACATGAAAAGGATGAATAGCAACTGCAAAGGATTGTTCAGGACAGAGTTCGGTGGAGAATTCTGGTGGACGGCCAAAGCTGCCCCACAAAGAGTAACGGGAGTAAGCAATCAAGTGCAGCATATGAGAAGCTTCTATAGGTAATGTTTGATATGCCAACATCAACGTTGTTAAGGCCAATAAACCACATAAGAAGTGAATAGTTTCTAACCCAGACGATGATTGCTCAGTGGTCCGAAATTTCACGAGCAATTGTTCGAAGAAATCTAGGGTCGAATACTAGCTACCTATGAATATCCTCTATTCTTAATGTGCTTCTTTCACACGGAGCGAATTGCTACTACGTAAACACGTCCTTTGGTTTGCAAACGGATATCTCGCCCACGCCACAAGTGATGCAAGTAGACAAAAACTAATCAAGACTTCCAAGTTCGTGCCGAGATTTCATCAGACAGTAGATCATTGAGACTGTTGAGACTCTCAAGATAAGTGAAGCAGTCGATGCGTCCAACTACTTCAATCCCTATCAATAATTCAGGTTCTGACTCAAACCAATTCTTAAGCAACAATTCGCATTTGGGGGAAGGTAACCGCATCCCAAACATGTTTGCATTGTTGCTTAAGCTGGTCGGAAGACTGTATTCTGTCATCGTTTTCACCGAACAGAATTATATCGTCTGCGTATTCCAAGTCAACAAGTGAATCTTCTGGTAGAAGATCAACCCTTGTAAAGTAAGACTGCGAAAGTGTTATCTCTAAGAGCATGTCTATGAAAAAGTTAAATAAAAATGGGAAAAGCAAACAAACTTGAAGGACACCACTTGGAGTAACTAATTCCTCCTCCACAAGGTAAAGGAATACAACGATAGTCGGACGTCGAGAAGTACGTCTATTTTCCAAAACGTGCAAAAAGGTGAATCATTGATCTATACATCCACCTTCAGATCTGGAACCAGCCCAGATTATTGGTGGCTTTAGCGACCAGGAATCGTGACCACAAAGCTCAAGGGACAACTGCTTGCGGCCGGTCTCGAACGGCGTTTTTATGGGAAGCGTTTGATCTTCCTTGTGAGGAGGAAACATCTCTGAAGATGTAATGTGTTCAAAGGAAACATCTCTCTGCTGTCACATCCTTCCACAGTCAGCAGTACGACTTTGCCCTCGAGTTTTCAGTTACTGCTCCTAATCCAACCACTCTACAACCGACCTGGCTGGTATGATGGAATTTAAAGGAATACGTATTCCAGCCGATATAGCTTGGCTGAGTGATCACAATCGGCAAGCTAGGCCACGATGACAAGGTAGCAGCTACGGTCGGGACATTTCCCGTCAACAAGAGGAAAGAGGACAAAAGGAAGAAGTGTAAGATAGAATCAATGGAGACCTAAACATGAAATATGCTGTTCCAATGAAGGCTATTAATGGTATCTATCCTAAAATTTAGAGAGCAACTCACAAACAATGATCTATCACGACTGATTTGTGCCAAGTCATCTGTCTTCAACCCCTGATTATCAGTGTTGTATGAACTCCAATCAGGAGGTCGATACCTGTTGATTTGGATTCCACCAACAGCCGATGACATCATTAACTGATTTTACTTCTTGAATCGGATACTCCAAGCTTCTTCCAGCCTACTTTCGTGTCAAACGTCAGAATAGCTAATGGCTAAGCAAGCGTAACACGCGCTAACCAACAAAAAGAATCTGTACTCGGCTGGAGTGTTTTAAGAGCTGAAAAGAGCTGGCAGAAGCGAGTTTTAACTGAAACACTAGTGGATAGAAGTCGTGGTATATCATTCTCATAATAACCGTGGCCCCGACCCCACCAGTAGCCCCTCTATGGTCACTGCTCCACCTAAGCGCAGATGAGAGAGAAGGGTTACCATTTTCACGTCTAGAAAAGACCTCACCGGAAAAGATCGTTTAAACCATTTAAACTCTGCATTTATAGTTAAAGGGTCTTCATATAGAGGATGGTGATTCATGGTGGAGGCCGAGATTCTTCGAAAATCACGAGGTCGATAGTCCTTATGAAAACCAGAGCAACAAATAATATAGACACGTGGAATATCCGGACGATGTGGTGGACTGGGACTGGAGTTGTTAAATGAAATGAAAATTGCGAGGGTCCGGTAGATCAATGTGCTTTCAACAACGTGATCGTAAGCGATATTACTTTCTTCAATGTTTGTTTGGATGTTCGTATTTATGTTTAGGTCTACAATCGATCAGTCTATTATTGCGATATGTACGTCCTGTGAGGATTGCCTTGATGTTGCCTTAAGTCACAAGCATAATGAGCAAAGATGGTTAGCAGTTCAACCCAGGACGCAAGTTTCGCCCTTTATGGAGCTCGTCAGCTGGATGTACCTTCGTCCCACATTTGATGTCCACCTCGGGACTCGAACCCGATACCGTTCGCTTCAAACGCCATCACATTGTCTACTTGAACACTGAGTGCCAGCTGACAAATTCCAAATGGGACGAAACGCTCGTCTTGGATTCCACCGTTAGCCACCACCCGTCTTGCATACTTTGGCTTAGGTTATTAGTGGATATTGCTGCTGTTTTCATGGCCTTTTGCATATCATGCTAAGCTAATTTGGAATGGATATGGCATTAATGGTTGAATAAATGTTTATCTAGTTGATCTTGAAATATATTAATAACTTTTTCATGGTAAATTTGAACTTTAAGGGGCTTCTTGCTGTGGCTGTACTACGTCCAGTATGATGCTCATGCCTGAACTAGGGCATTGTAGCGGTAAATAAATCCCCAAAATAAATAGCATTAAGTTTTCGACATTGGATGCTGACCATATGTTTTAGTGGACTCATCTAGCTGAAGGCGCTCGGTCAGGCATCCGCACCAGATCACGTGTGGTAACGCCGTGCTCAACATCAACCGCAATCGCTAGCCAGATTAGATCAGAGAATTCCGATATATTGGTCATCGCCAAATATACTCTTCCGGTCTCCTCGACTCTGTCTTTTGATTTCTCTTGGTGGGAACGAAATATATTAGAAGGTGTTACTGGTAGAAGCGTTGTCAAACACTGAATACCTGTGACATCAACATTGGTGAGACCGACGTGATCTGGTACACCTAATTGTAACTGTGAGTCTGTTCCTTTTTGGGATTTTTTATATATCATTGCCTTATTTTTTATTTTTTTTTGAACATTGTGATTTTTTTTTCGTGTTTTTTCTTGGATATATATTTTTTCCCTCGTTCATTATCGTACTTCATACTTCATCATGACTGAACAGACACCTAAAGTACTCAAGCTTAAGACTTTGTCCCCACCTTCGTTTCAACTGATGCCTTTCTGGCCCGACAACATCGAAGCCTGGTTTTGCTACGCAGAAGCCGACTTCTCCGAGCACGGCGTGATCGACACACGTGCACAATTCCTCGCAGTAGTCAAGGCACTACCGCGCGAATTCAACAGGTACGTAACACCTAGTATGTTTACTAGTGGTGTTTCCGATCCTTACGAAATCTTAAAACGCTCGATTCTTAAACGAGGAGATCTAACCGATCGACAAAGGTTAGATCAACTCTTCAATAACATCGACCTGCAACACGGTTCTGCGACGGACATGTTGCAACGGATGAGAGAGGTTATAGGCCTAAGAACTTTCGACGAAGGTCTATTCAAACAACTCTTCTTGTCAAAACTTCCCCAACAGGTGCAAGCAGTTCTGGTCTCGTTCCAGAACAACGGCTTAGACGAGCTAGCTGCATCTGCCGACCGCATTCTAGAAATTACGAAACCTACTACCGAGGTATTTTCAGTCAAAGAAAAGCCTCACACGACTCAGAATGATATAACCGACTTATGTCACACACTCACGCGTTATCTTAGTCTTCGTACCGACCGTAAGAGATCGCGCACACCACGTAGAAGCATTTCTCGTAAGCGATCTGTCCCTAGACCACGAGAGACAGATAACCCCGACTGGTGCTGGTATCATAACCAGTATGGAAAGCTTTCCAGAAATTGCAGAAAACCCTGCAATTTTCCCAACACGAAACCGACTGATTCGAAAAACAATTCGGGAAACTTCCAGGCCGGCACGCGTTAACGGCAACCGTAGCCGGCGAACAAAGCCGTCTGTTATTCGTCACAGATGTGACAACGAGAGTTCGCTACCTCGTCGACACTGGCGCAGAAGTTAGCGTCCTCCCAGCAAATCCTAACGACCGACTTCACGAATCGACCCTAAACTTACAGGCGGCAAACGGAAAACCGATCGCTACGTATGGCAAACGGTACGTTTACCTTAACGTGGGTTTACGCAAACCCATTCACTGGATTTTCGTTGTTGCAGATGTTTCTATGCCAATCATTGGTATGGACCTTCTACAACACCACAATCTGATCATCGATACGCGCAAACGGAGGCTAGTAGACGGGAACACTAATTTGTCCGTTTGCGTAACTTCTTTTACTGGTTGTAGAGTATCCCCAGTCACAGTTAAACATATGATAGACCCACTCTATCAACCACTACTCGATAAGTACCCTGGGATACAACAAACGCAACCGAGATTACCGTGTGTAACCAGCAATGTTACACATCACATCACGACTACAGGACCACCTGTATTCTCTAAAGCACGACGACTAGCTCCTGAAAAGCTAAGGTTGGCGAAAAACGAATTCGATCACATGATGGACTTAGGAATCATACGACCGTCAAGTAGCCCATATGCATCTCCGTTGCACATGGTCCCTAAAAAGGACAGCAACGATTGGCGTCCAACTGGTGACTATCGGCGATTGAACGCGAAAACCATTCCCGATCGTTACCCGTTGCCTCACATTCACGATTTGACAGCTACCTTGAAAGGTACAACTGTCTTTTCGAAAATCGACTTGGTTAAAGCGTATAACCAAATCCCTATGGCTACTGACGACATACCGAAAACAGCTATCATAACTCCTTTCGGACTCTATGAATTTTTGCGAATGCCTTTCGGTCTAAGGAATGCTGCTCAAACATTCCAAAGATTCATAGACGACGTTTTTCGAGGTCTCAACTTCGTACACGCGTATGTTGATGACTGTCTAATCGCAAGTCCGGACAGAGAAACACATCTCAAGCATCTGGATCTTGTTTTCGAACGACTTCAAAAACATGGCATTACTGTAAACGTTCAGAAATGCCAATTCGGAACCGACTCGTTAGACTTTCTGGGACACACTATCGATGCTCAAGGCATTCGACCTCTTAGGACCAAAGTGGCGGCCATTCTGGATTACCCAGAACCGACCACCGTCAAGCAATTACGCACGTTCAACGGCCTGGTAAGTTTCTATAGACGTTTCATACCCAAATGCGCATTACTTATGAAACCTCTGACCGACCAACTTCGTGGAAATGCGAAATCCATTAATTTGGACGACACCGCACGAAAAGCATTCTCCACAGTCAAGGAACTGATCGCTAAAGCAACAATGCTCGCACATCAGGACACCCGAGCACCCATTAGCATCGCAGTAGACGCATCCGACTCAGCAATCGGAGGAGTCTTACAACAATGGGTTAACAACTCCTGGCAACCCTTGGCATTTTTCTCTAGAAGGTTGCTAGACACCGAATCGAGGTACAGCACATTCGGTAGGGAACTCCTAGCTATGTATTGTGCTGTACGGCATTTCCAACACTACATCGAAGGTCGTGAATTCACTCTTTTCACTGACCATAAACCGCTCACTTTCTCGTTAAGCTCTCCTTCTGACAAGTACTCTCCCCGTGAGTCTCGACAACTGGACTACATTTCGCAGTTTACTTCAGATATTCAACACATCTCTGGAGCAAACAATGTAGTTGCAGACGCTTTATCTCGTATAACTTCCTTGAACAGTTTCCAAGGAATCGACCTTCTTAAACTCGCCGAGCTTCAAAAAGAAGACAGTGATCTTCAGCACGAGTTATCGTCCACAACCCTTAAACTACGCATCAAACAGATGGGAACAGGTAAAGAAACCTTACTTTGTGACACATCTACAGGTAGGGATCGCCCAATCGTGCCGAAACATTATCGACGCAATGTCTTCAACACATTGCACAAACTTTCGCATCCAGGTGTTCGTGCAACCATCAAGCTTATAGCAGAAAGGTTTTGCTGGCCTGGAATGAATAAAGACGTGAGGGAGTGGGCACGCTCCTGTGTAAGCTGCCAAAAATCTAAGGTTATCAGACACAATAAATGTCCCTTAGGCTCGTTTAAAACTCCCGATGCCCGTTTCGACCATGTTCATCTGGATTTGGTAGGACCTTTACCAGATTCAAATGGATACTCTTATCTCTTAACCTGCGTTGACCGTTTCACTCGATGGCCAGAAGCAGTACCTATCAAGGACAGCACTGCTGAAACAGTGGCCCGCACATTCGTCGAACGATGGGTAGCAAACTTCGGTTGCCCTTCAACCATCACTACAGACCGCGGACGTCAGTTTGAATCCGATCTTTTCCGTCGTCTGACCACACTTTTAGGAATCACTCGCTTCCGAACGACCGCCTACCATCCACAAGCAAACGGGTTGGTAGAACGTTTTCACCGACAACTGAAAGCTTCGCTATCAGCAGCAAACGTTTCACAGTGGACCGACGCTCTTCCACTCGTCTTACTAGGTATCCGCAATGCAGTGAAAGCTGACATTGGATACACTGCGTCTCAACTCGTTTATGGAACGACACTTCGACTTCCAGGAGAATTCGTGGATCCTTCATCCTCTTCAATGAACATGGATCTAACCTCCTACACGAACAGGCTTACAAACGCAATGCGTTCAGTTAAACCTGCTTTCACTCGACCTCAATCAACTGATGTTTTCGTTCAACCTGGCTTACGATATAGTACACACGTTTTCATTCGTCGAGACTCGCATCGACGACCATTCGAATCAGCATACGAAGGACCCTTCAAAGTTCTTCAACGTGAATCTAAGTACTATATAGTCGATAAGAACGGAACAAACGATAGCATCAGCATCGATCGCTTAAAAGCAGCGTATTTAGAAGGAAATCCTATCCACGTCGATTTTCCTTCGGTACAATCGAACGACACGACTCCGACACTTACAATACCTCATCCGACAACCAACACACACGATGATACTTCGACAGTATCCGAAAATAAACTTAAAACGACGCGTTCTGGAAGAAGGGTGAGATTTCCAGAACATTTAAACGACTATTGCACGTAAGGCACTTCTCGACATTTTATATTATTTTTAAAAAAACAATTTTAATATGCTTATATATTTTTATTTCTATTTAAAAAAAACAAAACAAAAAAACAATTTTTTTAATGCTATTACGTGTTCATGAGTTTATTTTCCATTTTTTCCGCCGACATTGTGTTTTTACGCACATACGAGTGTATTTCGACATGCACTTACATTTTCTTTTTCTTTTCCAGGACGGCTGGAAAAGAACGATGACGTTTATGAGGATCCGAAATTTTCATTGTACATTTTCTTTTTTACTATGTTGTACCTCCGTCCCATATAGTAAGGAAAGACGACCAGACGCTGCTAAATTTAGTAAGCTATCAGAAGAGTGTTTACCAACGACAAACTCGTTGGGTTTAAACTTCTGGCTGGCCACGTCTTAGGGTCGTCACTGCCCCACTAGGGGGAGTGATCTGTAGCGGTAAATAAATCCCCAAAATAAATAGCATTAAGTTTTCGACATTGGATGCTGACCATATGTTTTAGTGGACTCATCTAGCTGAAGGCGCTCGGTCAGGCATCCGCACCAGATCACGTGTGGTAACGCCGTGCTCAACATCAACCGCAATCGCTAGCCAGATTAGATCAGAGAATTCCGATATATTGGTCATCGCCAAATATACTCTTCCGGTCTCCTCGACTCTGTCTTTTGATTTCTCTTGGTGGGAACGAAATATATTAGAAGGTGTTACTGGTAGAAGCGTTGTCAAACACTGAATACCTGTGACATCAACAGCATGAACTGAGTCTAAACACGTGCTCTAAAATGAGAGAACCTCCCCATCAACGGCACGATGGCAATGTGATAAACTTGAGACATTTGTTGAGTCAATTTTAGAGGTCTCATTGTCAGACAGTGTCTTTCCGTATACTTAAAGTTTATCTTTGCTAGAAATAAAAGGTTATCTGAGCAGAAATGCAGCAGCTGGTTGTCAACATCTGTCGACTGAGCTGAGAAACTGTGAAACCCACAAAATTGTGTATTTCAGTTCGATTTATATTACCTAGTTGGCCATTAAAGTTGCTTGATTACCAGATTTGAGCGTTTAACTTTTCAAGTTTGGGTAGAAAAATTTATGCAAAATTAATATTTTACGTCGTTCGAGTTGCATTCAGTGAGAGCGTATGGAGAGACAACTATGAGGCAAAGGTATGTAAGGTTATCACGAATCTTCGATCCAGTGTCTAGTTTAGCAACTATCATCTTAAACAAACCTTCATTTTTACTATCACAGGGAGAGACAACGATGAGGCAAAGGTATGTATCCCTGTCTTTCCGAATTTTCATTGTTTTGAAGAGGAAATCGGAGTTGTCAGGACACTCCTGATCGGGAGCCTATGCCCCAAGAGCATAGAAGTCCTAACTTCTAACTTGTTATAGGAAGTTTAAAGAACAGGCGTCTAACGTAAAAATAATATGCAACTCTATAATGACTTAAATCATGGGTGATGAGTTGCCGATGAGACGCGATCAGGCTTTAATTCCATTATCACCTATCTAAATAACAACTAGTCAAACACTTACACAAAACCGGTCGAGTTAAACCAATCGACTGGATAGTTGTTTATTTCTTACAGTACTTGGTGTTTTAACGATGCAGCGTCTGATCATTAGCACACTCGAGGTATATCGATGATTCTGATGAAAAATTCAGTTTCAACACCTTCATGTAACCTAATTCTTTCGAAGTTATGTGAGGTGACTACAGTGTAGCACACGTCAGTCTTACAGCGAAGGAGCTAAATCCTGCCTCGATTATTTTAAGTGAAGTTCAGGGAGTGTTGGGTTTAAGTCTAGTTGGTTGATTGAGCCATCATGACAGGCAAGTCCAACCACCACGTCAACGTATTAGCTTTGTTCATACATCAATAGTGGAGAGAAAACTGATGAGTGATCGAACATTTATTTCCACTGACTGTAAATTCTGTGAACTACTCAGTGATGAGCCATACGAGAATTAAAGAAATTACGGTTCCAGTGGACATGACCAAAGATCCGGAACCTTACTGAAACAACGAGAAGTGAAAGCAAATAAATCGGTTTTTCAAGTCCATAAGGAGATATTAGATCTTAACTTCTTATGAATATGTCCACTCTGCTTTTATTATTATATTGTTTTTTTGCAATAATCACCTTACTTTCTAATAAAATGTCATGAATTCTGAATTTATCTGAGCATTATTTTATAGGAGCGAATGGCATCATATCAAATTGTTCGGGGCCGCAATAGAAGAAATGACTTGTTTGCTAGTTTTATGTTGATTCGATTCCTATCGGATTATATCTAAACTAAATTTTTAAACAGGATGTAATTGGTGTTGAGGATTTTACAGTTTTAGTGATAACTGATTTATACTGGCCAATTCTACACTGTGGGTATTAGATTACAGTATTAAAATTATTTGATATTTTATTTCGTGAGTTTCATATGACAGTATGACCATAGAATTACATGTATTAATTTCTTCTAAAGTGACGATAAAACTGTTATAACACTAGTAAATCCCCATGATTGATTCTTAGACATTTTTACATAATTAAGAAACTTATCAGGAAACGCTACTTGATTTGTTGGCAATTACACTCAAGGCACAAATGGAATTATAAAACAGAACCTTAATTTTAAACTCTACATTGTATACATTAATTACTATTATTATATTACAGTTTACAAGTAAGGTAACATTTAATTCCATAAGAATGTTAGGTTATTTGAATAACTTTCATTTGCTTCAACACTACAATTTTGTTTCCATTTCCGGAGCAAACGTACAATGATGAAGATTGAATAGCTGCCAAGAATTAGTTGCTACCTCGAATATCATCATTGAAATATACACAAACAAGTAGGTAACCACACATATACATAAATATATACTATAAACCAATTTGTATATTCGAGTGCTGTCTTAATAAACACCTATATGAGTCATCTTGTGTCTGGTTTGTACATTATCGCTTTGACACAAGGTTTCTTAATGAATTTCTGTATCATGCGTATTGATGGATTTTAAAGATACTAGTAGATACACGTAATTCACGCACATGTTATCGATTTATTATAGCACCAGATATGCAAGCAAATCATCTTGCTAAATTTTTGGCTAAAGTTGTGCCAAAATGATATAATGTTACCTATTAAAAACCGATGACGTTTGAAGAGGATCAGCACTGCTAAGACTAGGACCAAATGAACCATAGAAAACTGAGACATTAGACAGTTTTCCTTCTAGTATAGGCGATCTCAGTGGTTCATATTTACACTCACAAACATTATAAAACAATAACACCACAACAAACTAAACTATTCGATTGGGATAGTTATTAAAGAAGAAACCGGAACGAATTTAGTCACCACTACTCTGATGGTGAATAATTATCCTGGAGACTTTATAAAAAGGATAGTTACGACCAGAAAGATAAAGGGAAAGATCCCATATCGTAAAGAAACTTTAGAAGAGATCAGGAGAATCTTAAATCACCACAGTATAAGAGAATTCTTTCGATTCAGACTAGTAAGAATCAAAGATTCAATAAGAAAGGATGAACAACAAAGTTGTTTACTGATTGCAATACTATATATATATATATATATATATATATATATACAGGTGAGACACTATGGCAGGTCAATGTCAGGGTGAATTCAAACTTTATTTGAAGTGCATTCCTATATCCACAGAAGACCTGGAGAAATAATTAAAAAACAAGTCAACTATAGCATTACACTCAATAGTCTGGCCATACAATTGATTTCAGTGGCAAATTAATCTTCCAAAAAGGTTTTACTTCTTACAAAGAAAGACTAATTGCTGAAGCCCTACACATATGAGCAAATCCAAAGAATATTAATAGGAGAGATGGGATACAATTGGCTGTCTATCGAGGAGACCTAGAAAACTCCACCAAAAAAGCCCAAAGGACCTAAAAACTCTGAGTGATGTTTTATCCAACCAGCACTGAACAGAAGTTTCTCAGAAAGTGTAGTCGTGTCACAGTCTTGACTGGATGATTACCTATCTTGCTATGTTTAGTAGGGCTCTAAAACATTCCCGAAGCCCAAGGTCATCTGAAATGCTGTAACTACCCAAAACTCGCTGTACATAAACAAACTTTGGAGTAAAGCATCCTTCCCACATTTCGCACCTTTTCTCTCGTGTTCAAGTTATCGTGTACAGTTAGCCTGAGTTATTAGGAGAGCTTGAGAAAAGGATTTAGACGTCCAAACAGAAGATTTATCACTATCTCGTAGCAACTAATCATTATTAAGTAAATATGAACTACGTATTACATTCTATTCCAACGTCTATTATATGAGCGAATGTTTGGTGCTCTAACCGGCTTGGTAGACACGGAGACTCCACTTAGAGGAGTTGGAAAACCCTGATCCCAAACCAATGGTGCACATGGGCTTCAGGATCCTGGAGGAACAAATGGCGTATGGACCAACCGTTGATCACCCGCTACTATGAGACTGCATCTCCTGACGTCGCCCCACTGCCTTGTGGATCAGACCTTTATGTCGAAGGCTACGGGTGTGGCTCCCTAAGAAAACCACCTGCATCGGTTTTGGCACCCGGGCAATATCCCGGCCCTCACACAAGTCGAACGACTAATGTCGTGCATATCTATTTGGTGCTTCCTTGCACTAATGTGTATGCGTTTAAATGAATAAATGAGGACTTCCTTGCAAATGGCTGTATACGCGTGGCCATGTGAGAGCATTTCGAAAAGGAGAGCAGACTCTCCCCACTCTTGGCCGTACCAGCGTGTTTGAGGGCTTTCGAAAAAGTGGAAAATTCTTAGGAACTAACCCAAATATTTGACAGGATTCAGTTGTATTTTCCTGGCAAATTGTATTTTCCACTGTTCAACAACGTGATATTTTATGCTCTTATGTATAAATTTATTTTCTCTATTCTTATGTCATCTTTGGTGTTAACTCATTCTTAATGTATCCAAGTTTACGGTTGATATTACGTGATTCTGATATCAAATTTTACTTCGTAAAAACCTGTTACTGTGTTTTAAAATATTTTCTCCCTGAATTTTTAGATATCAATGTCCATGAACTTTAACATTATATAATTCTTCCATACATAGTGCCATTATTCTATGGATCTTCGTTAGTATGGTGTGAAGTAGGTGCATTGGTTTTAAATAGTTGTAACTATTATTTCCATGGTTTAAACAGACAAAAAGATCATTGATAAATGAATTCCTGTTATTTTTTTTCACGTTCGTTGTTCATGCTTTAGTCCAATTCGACAATGGGAAAAAATAAATTATACAAAACTAATAGATAAACTGACTCAAAAAAGTGAAAATTCTAACCATTTAACCTTCATTTATTCGATGTTAAACTACAATATTAAACAATTCGCATAAAAGAGACAAAATTCTCATTTTCGGCACACGTATCACAAGTGTAATTTTGAAAACTTTATTACGAAAAAATTATATTCAGCTGAAATATGGAGTAAAAATATAGATGAATAACGTTGCAATAAGCATACCTATGATAAGAGTGCAATACAGTTACCATGATAACATTGAAAGGGAAAATAAGGAAAAAAAATGAAGTAACTAGGAATAAATTTATTCATTGATTATTATATCTTTCTTTAACACCTTTCTCACTTTAACCTCCTCAGGTGATTTTGTACATAATAATTGGACAATATTAGCATCACTACCAGGAACAATACTAGTATTGCTACTGCTCGTGGCGAAATTAATAGTGGATACATCACTAATTGACTTTACTTTCGATTTGCTTCTCTTATTTGATGGTGCTAGAACATCAGATGCATGCTTAAGTGAATACAATGGACGAAATGACTCGAAGAAACCACAGTCTTCAAAATAATTAGGAAATATCCAAAAACTGTATTGACCTAAAGTAGATAACCAGACAAGCAAATAAAAACAGAAACGCAATAATCCTACGAAAAGTAAAAGACCTAAAAGTCCTGAAGCAGTTATAGTCAAATAATATGCACCTTGGCGTAGTTCTGATGGCCAAATAGGAAATAAACAACATAGTATAATCCCAATAATTAAAGATGCACCAGCCAACCATGTAAATAGTCCCGGTGGTGGTTCATAGATCCAAACATAAAATGTGTGTGGATCATCAAGTACAAATTTTTGCTCGTCCACAATTTCTAGTCGCATGGGTTTCTTATTGGGAGATTTCATTGTGAATTCGTTAATACTGGAAGAGATGGATGAGAAAATGCCAAATTTGGGCGATTTAGAATCATGATCTTGAGAACTCAACTATTATTGAAAGGGAAACAAAAGAAATACTTTATTTGACAATTGCATATAAAATTTCCAATAGTAATTTTATCACTTGATATTATCCAACATCCTGAAAACACAAATTTTCAATACATTATATACTAGATAAATGAACTGAGATTGTGTGCCTGCATTTAGTAGTGTATTGTACATGTCAATTTACACTTGGTAACTGTTTAGCTCAACTCGCTGTGCCAATTGGGGTTAAGTGTAAAATGGAAATACCAGGATGACAAGATCAAAGCACAACATTCATTTACGGAAAGTTTGGTGACTGGGTTGTTGTAACCTTCTATAGAATTTTACAGTTTATAAATCTAAATAAAGTGGTTGCAATTTACATAAATTATTTCCCTTTAGGAAGCGCCTATCATACACATGAAAAAACTTAAGATCAATAAGTTTATATCATTTCGGTACTTTTATTATCTTTGTCTCACTCACTTACCTCAGATTCATAAAGTAAACACAGTTGAGTTGACACTTAATACGAATTATTTTGAAATTTGCCGGAATGGCGTATATGCATTTCTTGATTAGCTGTAAATGGGCATAATTTCACTTAACATACTTTTATTTTCCGTACAAACTATCTCTCTTCATCTTCATTGATGATGTTATCACTATTTTCATTGATTCTACCTTCAGATACAATTTGTGGAAAATGTGGCAATTTGAACAATTATAGTACAATCTCGAATGCCATACTGTGACATCTAGAACGAAGTCAGTATTGTTCACTTTTGTTAGGTCCCGATAAACATAATGAATGGTAACTTTGGAATCCTTTTATGGACCAATACTAAACGTATATTTTTTATCGTACAATTGTTAAATAACTTAACTGTTTATATTCCTCTTATTATAAACTTTATTTTGACCTATGAACCATTATTATACGTTTTACCATTTTTCAATTATGCCTTGTCACTGCCTCCCACATTTAGCCAAATTTTGTACAAATTTTATTTTCTATTTTATGCTACGTTGTGGTCTGTTTGATTGGTAATATAAACTCAGTATGTTTGATATATAAGGATTCATATTGCAGAGGCTGAGACTGGTGTTCTGGACTTAACTGGCTGGGCTAAGCGGAAAGTAGAACCATTCAGGGCTCTAGGTTGTTCGCACGTGTTTTACGCGTCCTTGGTCCGATCGATAATCCGCTGCTTCTGATTGGCGGCTTTGGGCCATAACAATTTTCCAACGATATAAGTAGCAACAGGTATTTGAACAATTGAGAAATTGTATGCCTGGTTAATGCATTCCTACACGCAATCACAAATAACTTATAAGATATGGCCACGAAAGCTTAAAACACGCCAGCATAGCTGATATCGGATGTATTTGATGAAAGGAAGTGTAAAGTTTGTGTACGTGATGGTGCTGTGCTGACTTATTTCAATAACAGACAGTTGGATATAAAGCGTGGGGCTCATCTGAGATATGTGCCGGTTCGCATCACTGAACTTCATATAAGTACCGAGAGAAATCGACAAGAGGAAAGGTGATGGAAACACTAGTTAGTGCATAAAACAATGATTGGAAATGAGGGTTTTAGAATAACATGAACCTTAAAACGGAAAAAACACATGATGAATGGATGTATTCCCACCACTGTAACCGGCTATGAACTATATATAGAAATTTTAAGTAAATTTAAGTACCTACATTTTCATCTGAAGTCGCGTCGACAACATTTTTACTGGTGACAAGCTTTCCATCTGTAAGCTTTTTCAGTTTAGGCTTCAATGATTTCGCATCTTCTCGGTGTTTAGTGGACTTTTTCTTGACACGAACTGCACTAAAATAAAGATTATGAGCACTTCACGTGTTTAGATACCGCTGAAACATTTGCTTCTGAAACAAAGTTGTCATGAAATTAACTGCAGTAGTTTGACTTGTAAAAAGAGTTGGTTTGGCATCGTCATTTGGTCTAGCCCAATGGGAATTCATCAGTAACTCGATGGCTTCCATTGCTACGAATGTGCGAACAATCATTCCTGAGAGACGCCCTTCTTTAGATGGTAGCTTTTTATGTAAGTAATTCGCAACATCGATTTCTTCTAGTGTAGGCTTCAGTGGGTTTTCATTGAGTTTATCACCAGCTAACCGCTGCTTCCGTTTCTTTTCAGACATATTCAAAATCTAATCTGCAAGTACAGAAAGAGCTCTGTTTATTAGTCTTGGATACCTTACAATGATAATGCGAACCATTTTTATTGAATCAAAACCAATTAACACCTTCATTGACGCAAACACGTCCTTACAAATACCAAATACAAATACAATATAGATTTTGTTCTTATTTGATACAAGTACTAAGTGTCCTGTGTACCTTGAAATGAACAAATAAAACGGAACACTGATCTAGATTAAGTCGCAGCATTCTCACCGGCGTATAATCAAAATATCACCATAGATGCGACTCAGTGACAAACTACCAATTCATAAACACGACTCCGAGTCATACTCAATGTAAGTAAAAGGTATGAATTTCCTTAAATTGATGTAACATAGGTTCCAAGCATACAAATATCGGCTGAAAGTTTGGATTAAGTCGTCCGACCAGGTAAGTCAGTCATCATTTACTTAGGACTTCGTACGTGTCCATCAGTTCAAGTCGTCACATTTCACATCAGTCAGTCGCAACGTGGAACCTCGTACATATGTCCATCGGTTCAAGTTGCAATAACTCATTAGCACAGCGATGAAATTGTCAGGCCAAACTCCTGTTATATTTGAAGTGGTTAAGAGATCACCTAAAAGCGGTGAACGGAACGAAGGATCAAAGACACAATGACAAGATAAGCTAAACTATTCCGATTCGTAGACTCAGGATGTTTGCATTGGCTAAGCTCTCCGACCTAGTCTCCTTTATACTATTTAAACATCATAGATCTATCTATATACTTATTATTATCTTTAAATTTAAATTGTACGTTGTAAGTGCAGTACAAAAAGGTACACGTGCTTCTAAACAATTTTCTGTGAAAGATGCTCAATGTCCGTTGATCGGAAACAATCAGTAACAGCCAACTGTGGAAGAAAAAAACCAGCTTCCAGTTGAAGAGGAAATTAGGAAAAGACTCTTGAAGCGGATAGGAAATAAATTGCGGGAATAATCAAACTGTAACAAGTGGTAACTTTGAATCCTGAATCGAAACGTAAAGGATTAAGGCAAAAGAACACTGTGTCGAGAATTGGAAACAGACATGAAAAGGATGAATAGCAACTGCAAAGGATTGTTCAGGACAGAGTTCGGTGGAGAATTCTGGTGGACGGCCAAAGCTGCCCCACAAAGAGTAACGGGAGTAAGCAATCAAGTGCAGCATATGAGAAGCTTCTATAGGTAATGTTTGATATGCCAACATCAACGTTGTTAAGGCCAATAAACCACATAAGAAGTGAATAGTTTCTAACCCAGACGATGATTGCTCAGTGGTCCGAAATTTCACGAGCAATTGTTCGAAGAAATCTAGGGTCGAATACTAGCTACCTATGAATATCCTCTATTCTTAATGTGCTTCTTTCACACGGAGCGAATTGCTACTACGTAAACACGTCCTTTGGTTTGCAAACGGATATCTCGCCCACGCCACAAGTGATGCAAGTAGACAAAAACTAATCAAGACTTCCAAGTTCGTGCCGAGATTTCATCAGACAGTAGATCATTGAGACTGTTGAGACTCTCAAGATAAGTGAAGCAGTCGATGCGTCCAACTACTTCAATCCCTATCAATAATTCAGGTTCTGACTCAAACCAATTCTTAAGCAACAATTCGCATTTGGGGAAGGTAACCGCATCCCAAACATGTTTGCATTGTTGCTTAAGCTGGTCGGAAGACTGTATTCTGTCATCGTTTTCACCGAACAGAATTATATCGTCTGCGTATTCCAAGTCAACAAGTGAATCTTCTGGTAGAAGATCAACCCTTGTAAAGTAAGACTGCGAAAGTGTTATCTCTAAGAGCATGTCTATGAAAAAGTTAAATAAAAATGGGAAAAGCAAACAAACTTGAAGGACACCACTTGGAGTAACTAATTCCTCCTCCACAAGGTAAAGGAATACAACGATAGTCGGACGTCGAGAAGTACGTCTATTTTCCAAAACGTGCAAAAAGGTGAATCATTGATCTATACATCCACCTTCAGATCTGGAACCAGCCCAGATTATTGGTGGCTTTAGCGACCAGGAATCGTGACCACAAAGCTCAAGGGACAACTGCTTGCGGCCGGTCTCGAACGGCGTTTTTATGGGAAGCGTTTGATCTTCCTTGTGAGGAGGAAACATCTCTGAAGATGTAATGTGTTCAAAGGAAACATCTCTCTGCTGTCACATCCTTCCACAGTCAGCAGTACGACTTTGCCCTCGAGTTTTCAGTTACTGCTCCTAATCCAACCACTCTACAACCGACCTGGCTGGTATGATGGAATTTAAAGGAATACGTATTCCAGCCGATATAGCTTGGCTGAGTGATCACAATCGGCAAGCTAGGCCACGATGACAAGGTAGCAGCTACGGTCGGGACATTTCCCGTCAACAAGAGGAAAGAGGACAAAAGGAAGAAGTGTAAGATAGAATCAATGGAGACCTAAACATGAAATATGCTGTTCCAATGAAGGCTATTAATGGTATCTATCCTAAAATTTAGAGAGCAACTCACAAACAATGATCTATCACGACTGATTTGTGCCAAGTCATCTGTCTTCAACCCCTGATTATCAGTGTTGTATGAACTCCAATCAGGAGGTCGATACCTGTTGATTTGGATTCCACCAACAGCCGATGACATCATTAACTGATTTTACTTCTTGAATCGGATACTCCAAGCTTCTTCCAGCCTACTTTCGTGTCAAACGTCAGAATAGCTAATGGCTAAGCAAGCGTAACACGCGCTAACCAACAAAAAGAATCTGTACTCGGCTGGAGTGTTTTAAGAGCTGAAAAGAGCTGGCAGAAGCGAGTTTTAACTGAAACACTAGTGGATAGAAGTCGTGGTATATCATTCTCATAATAACCGTGGCTCCGACCCCACCAGTAGCCCCTCTATGGTCACTGCTCCACCTAAGCGCAGATGAGAGAGAAGGGTTACCATTTTCACGTCTAGAAAAGACCTCACCGGAAAAGATCGTTTAAACCATTTAAACTCTGCATTTATAGTTAAAGGGTCTTCATATAGAGGATGGTGATTCATGGTGGAGGCCGAGATTCTTCGAAAATCACGAGGTCGATAGTCCTTATGAAAACCAGAGCAACAAATAATATAGACACGTGGAATATCCGGACGATGTGGTGGACTGGGACAACCATTTAAATAGTGGCGGAAATGGAAAGATACAACTTGACCGTGTTTGAAATAACTGAAACCCATCAGACACAATCTGAACAAAAAGAACGGCGCCAAGGAAGATGTTGTTGTATTCTGGTCATGAAGAAGAAAATGCTCTAAATGCTCAAGTTGTACTGGTGCTGTCAAAAGAAGGACGAGAAGCGCTTACGGGATGGAAAACCTACGGTTCCAGGATCATCGAGGCATCCTTGAAACAGAGAAGCAAAGGGTTGCAGTGAATTTTATTCGGTGCTATTCGCTCACAAATGATGGCAGAGAAGGTGATAAAGACCAGTTTGTTGCGAGGCTGTAGTTCACCCCAAATTGATGCCCAGGAACACACCTAACCATCCTTATGGGGGACCTGAAAGCTACGGTCGGGACCTGCAACACGATTGAGAACAAACCTAATGGCCACATGGAGTAGAAGAATGGAACGAGAATGGCGAGGGACTGGTAGATCTGTATGCTTCCAACAACGTGATCAGAGGCGGTAGTAATTTTCCCCACAAACGGATCCATAAACCTACACGGGTCCCACCAGAGCACACTGCGGGAAACTAGATTAGGCACATATACATGCATAAGACATTCGGGAGATTAACTGGAAACGTAAGAACAAAGAGAGGAGCTGACATGGCTTCAGATCACCGCCTAGTGGTGACCAAGCAAGCTGAAGCTAAAAAAGCATTGGACAAGCGACACCACAAAAGTCCGATACAGCCTTCCTTGAAGATACTAACAAGCTCATTGAGTTCAAGATAAATCTCAGAAAAACGTTCTAAGCCTTACACGATCTATTAGAAAAGAAAACCATTATGGGGAACAATTGGAAATGGATTAAAGAAGCAATAACTTCGACATACCGAGAGATGCTGGGTCTCAAGAAGCACCAGGATAAGGAAAGGGTCTTAGTAAACAGCCTGACCAGGATTCAAGAAAGGAGAAACAAGAAGACAGCAGCCAACAACAGCAGAGAAGGCCAAGACAGGCCAAATATACAGTGGCAAACAAACGAGTGAAGAAGAGTACTCGAGCTGACAAGCGGAAATGTACAAAGGACCTGACAACTACAGCAAAATAAGCTTCAAGATAAAAAACGTACGGGAGAACTGTGACACAACCAAAACGCTTGCAGGGAAATATAGTAGACCAAAGCGACTAGTCGATAACAAGGAAGAAGAACCGATCAATGTTTGTCAAGATTACCAAAACATCGAAGCAGGACTCTTTGGAGAGCTCTTGAATAGACCAATGCCACCGAATTCTCCGGAGATCGAAACAGCGCACACAGACCCTCCATCAGGTATTCTATCACCAACAAAATAATAAGCTTATCGATTTTAAATTTAAGTTATAGACTACTGAATACATACTAAGTGGTCTGAACGTAACGCAGTTTTGTTGATGTGTGATGGCTCAGGATAACTTACCTAAAGAATTTATAACTCTTCCATCGTTAACTACTCATTTAATAAGACGAATCAGATTTCAAGAGTTGTTTCATTTTTAATTTTGCTTGAAGAGAAGTCTCACCATGTTGCAAAATATCGTGGTAATTTTTTAATTTTTAATATATACTAGATGGCGAACAGAATTTCATTAGTGATATTTTTAATTTGAACTAATTGAAACTTCATAGTTTCTATGCGTATCCAATCGTCGAGCCGTCATCACAAAATATATCTAAAAGGTACATTTACCGAAATTCTAACAGGACGCGACTACTGACAACTTGTTACCATATATAAATTTGTAGTGTTCCAAGCTACGTGGACGTTGAAATGAAGATTTGTGGCCCAGGTGAGTGGTTTCGCTGGAGTGTTGTTCTCTGAGCTGGATAGCTTGACCATCAGAAAATATTATTTTAAAAACGAGTAGTAACAATGTGATCTTAAACTATTTATCATCGAGTTCTCATGACCCAGAGTTACCGGTCTCCAGATTTTATACTGGAGCAATTTTTTACTGCTTATCAAATGGTGATCCTTTTCCTATGAATTAAAGCAAGTTCATAACATCAGTGAATTTCCGCAGAATCCAACCACTATCAGAAATCACGCAAAGTAGTCCAAAATAAAATGAATTTCGGTAAGAAAAGGAATTCGAGTAAAATCTGTTAATGCGTACAACTATTACACCAGATATCTAAATTGGATGAAGCGTCATTCGAATCAGCAGTTAACCGCCTCAGTCGACACACATACTAAAGTATACGGTAAACATCAATTCCTCGCTGGATGTTCCGTATCCATACACAAGAGACTATAGTTTGGCTGTAAACATGTGCAGTAAAGCATATTTACATGCAAAGTCAATTATGAATTTGTGGCACCAGGTATGTACATTTATTAAAAGCATTAGAAATAACAATCTCACAGTTAAAAAATAGGTATTGTCGGGTGAGAAAATTGAGATGGAATTGCATAAGTAGATTGAAAATAGTTAGCTTGTTGGGATGACTGAGTTACAAAAGTCATTGATTTCCATCAACCACTCATCTAAAGACCACGAAATCGGTGGAACAAAATTACGTGGTTCTGCCAAATGTGGATTGGGATGATCTGGATTGGATGATTTCCTAATTTTCACAAGACTGATTGAACCGTTCGGAGCTATATGTATAGTCGCTGTCGCCATAACCCCTTGACCTGCTAGCAAATGAAGATTGCGTGCAGCTGGATCCCAGTCAAGTGGATACATTGAACTGAGTCGTTTTATGTCCTCTCTCAAGATAAAGTCTACACGCAGATGTTGCTGGATGCATGCTACGATTGTACTTGAGTGAGGTTTGGTGTGAGACATTCACACAAACTGATTATGCTATCGTGGCAGCCAATAACCTAAATATGAGAAAACAGTAATTAAAACAAAAAAAGTTGTTAGGTCCTGTTTTGAAAATTCGATATGGAACAAGGATAGTAAATAATTTTTGGTCATTCAAAACTTGATATGTTTAATCGGGGTTAGTCAGTCATTATGAAGCTTTAAGGAATGTTTGAGAAATTTTACTAAGTAGTCCATACTGCAATCGACATATTAAAAATTCGATGTGAAACTTACGGAGGTTCCCACAACTTGAACGAATGTTGGATTGTTAAAAAGGAATAGGGACAACATCGATCGATATATCAACGCATTGGTAATAACTGTTCACGAGACCGGATCACCGACTCAGGTCTTTGAGTTAATCGATATCAAAGATAAGGCCAATAGCCACAATAAAAGGTTTTTAATTATTAAGTTAACATATTTATAAGCAAGATATTAACATGACAAGAATATTTAGATGCACATGGGATGGGAGTAATCAGATTTGTAGGTTACTTCACTTTCAGGGTTATTCCTCTTCTATCATCCGAGGAACCAGATAGTTTAGGAGATTTGATCAAATTACATAAAGGGTGAAAAATTCTCATTATTCTTATGCTTTTGCGAATAAATAAGTGAAAGCTTAGTGACAAGAATTACAAAGTGATTTCCATCATCAAAGTAAATGAATTAAACTGACCAGAGTGGTAATCATAGACAATAAAATTGGAAATTATCTACAATTTTCGAATCATATTAATTGATTAAGTATTTGCGTCCGTACTCAAAAAGCAGCTTATACTGTCAAACAATCGAAAAATCCCTTGACATTAACATACGTTTTTCGAAACACGCACACATTATTCAAGTGCGGCCATTCGCCTAACCTTACCAAATCAGCTTAGAGAACCGGGGATATTTACTCTTTATGTATCTGCCGTTGAAACTGCTACTTTGTGTAGCGTCGCTGGTGTAGATGTAGTACTAAGTTCGAATGAAGCTGAAATTAATGGACAGTCGCTTATGCACTGTCCAACTAAATAGAGGAGTAAGAAATCGGAATTATGAAGATAGATTTTACAAAAAGCTTTCCCTACTTTCGAAGATCCAAATGCTCAGATGTCGTAATCATAACAGGTCTTGATGGCTCACTGGAAATCTAAACCAAAGTAGGAGACACTAGTGATTCAAGTGCCTCAAATAAGCAAACAGACACCGACAACCATGCTTAGACAATTGCTTATGCTTAGCAAGTGTAATCCTAAAACATAAAGATATCGTCTGAAATGATGACCACCGAAATCAACTCGATGGACTCAAATAGACCATATTACCATCAGCTATTGGTTAGAGAGGCTCAATAAACGATCACGCATTCGGGAGCACATGTCTAAACTTAAACTACGATCTTGTGCGAGCACGTGTTTGTCTACGTCTTACTAAACACAGCATGAAAGCCCTCGGAGCCCAGCTTAATGATAAAAAAGTCAACAGTATATTTCATGCAATTGGTTCCTTTATGAATTTAAATAGCAAGAACAAATATTGGTGCAGAATAGTATGAAATAATATGAATTCATACTATTCTGCACCAATATTTGTTCTTGCTTTATTCAACAGTATATTTCCTGAACGACAGAATCAATTAGTCAATTGTCAGATTGATGTTCACTGAGATGAGGGTTGACACGATATCCAAATTTCTGTGAAAACTGAGGTGATATATACCAGTGAGTCAACCAAAAGGTTAAAAATCAGAATTTTGATGGCCCCCAGTGAATCGATAGTTACTCTGAAGCTCATCCCACCAAACTGGGTACACAGTGACGAGCGAAGACGACTTAGACACAAAATCAAAAATGTCCACGTAGTGGGTATAGACAGCGAAAGCAAAAGATATGGTAAAGGGAGTGATCGCGACATAAGGCAACTGTTCACGATTTTCTAAGAACCAGATATTGAAAATTCGAGATTTAATTAAACTAATTCGGAAAAGGTTAGGACAAAGAGTCCTCTCAATCCAGGAAATTCACGGAAAATTTCGCCTTATTGAAAAGAGACTAAAATGCTCAAAACCATACTGCCTCGTGACTTAGGACTTCCTAAGATTTCAGTTACAGCAAACAAATGTGAAAAATATTAGTTTACTACAGAAACCTTATACTTCTTTCCATGACTACTACTTTTATCACAATTCGAGTTGGTAATTTCCTCTCCGTATTAATGTGGTGTGTCGACTGAAACCTATTCACATATATGCCAGGGTCTGCGTTGCATAACACTGAGTGACTGAACAGACGTATGGTCAGTCAAGAAATACTACTGTATCTTTTAAATATAGGAGGATCTATGTTTCTGAACTATCCGAAGTTACTAAAGAGATAATTACTCATAACCTTATTACTCACTGTATGTAATGTTGTACATATTGGTAAGATTTTTAGGAAATGGAATATCTATCTCAGAGTTCAACTGACTACATGCTTATTGTGAATTATTCGGATGATTAGTCCACATAACTATCGTATCACTGAAAGGATGCACAATTTAATGTGTTACGCATAGTTGATATTTAAAATTATGACGTATATATAATATCCCTTTAATAAAAGGTAACTCACTTGACTCTACAACCCAGTCATTTTACATCTATAATGTACTGTATGGGACCTTCTAATATGAAATGTTTTAAAACAACTCCAAAATGATGCCAAAAACAGCTTATTAAACGAAAGAGCAAATTTTGTGGATTTACTTTTGATATGACTGATTCCGTAGGCTCAGCTAGTCAAAAACTACCAAACTTTAAAACAATTTTTATACAATATATATGTAGCACAAAGGCAATCACACGAATCCGTCTTGCATAAAACATATAATTCAGTGGACAGTTACTAAAAAGCTGCCATATCTATCAAAACCAGTACCTCACTCAACACAGAAAACTAGATAAAAATTTCAACTTACTCTGGTATTAGTCAGTGCTATAGTTCCGAAATCTCCATGTTTCAAAAACCGCGGAGTAAAGGTTTTTCAACTAGACTCTTTGCCAGTTGACTCTCGTTAGTATTAAACCTCAATATAACACAGGACGAATTTTGAACTATTCTTCCAAGTTTTTGGGCATACCATTCTTGACAATACCTGTTGAAATTAGTGGTAGACATTTCAAGTGCCATAAGGTTAAAGTAGTGACAAGCGCCAAATAGTAATAAACGAAAATTTTAGCACTTCAAACTGACAGACACTACACTGACATGACGGTTGAAATGACCCAGTCGACTTCAAACGGCGAGAATACTTGCTCTTTGAGCTCCCACCGTAGAGACTAGAGCCTCTGACGTACCGTAAATAGCGCACTTTCATTAGTCAGGTCATATTTATATTATTTAAACAGCTGCACGCTTAATATCCCTGGTCAGATTGCAGGACTGATACATATTGTAAGTACACAATATAACTATTTCAAGGTAGTGGATCACGATCTACTTTAATTAATCAGTTATACTGATTCATATATACTGGGTTATTTAAATAGTGTTTGTATTTTTATCATTCAATCAATTTAGCCCCTAAATTATCTATTACCTGAACGCTGAGTCAGTCATATAACAATCTCAAC
Source organism: Schistosoma haematobium (assembly GCF_000699445.3). Lineage (NCBI taxonomy): Eukaryota > Metazoa > Platyhelminthes > Trematoda > Strigeidida > Schistosomatidae > Schistosoma > Schistosoma haematobium. Next base: position 9,822,570 of record NC_067202.1, on the reverse strand, counting down.
CTGAAATAACGTGGTCCAAAGAGGAAAACCAATTTGACAGGGATTTAACGGAAGCAGAACATTTCCTTTGAATGACTATAAATCCCATGTATCCTCTTCCATTCTGGCAAGTAGTGGGCTTTATGCGGAACTTGTGAAGGTAAGGTGGCTTTGCATATTGATTTTGCTATTCACAGTAAAATTCTCTATCGAACATAAGAACAGCCCCAGTAACTGTAACTTCCCAAACGGCAACGTATAATGAGTCACAAGCAGACCTTCCTTAGGAACAAGTAGCCAGGAATACTTATGACCTTTCCTTTTAGATACTTCAGAAGTGTACTGACTTTTGACGTACTTTTTGAACAATAACTTTTCCATTAACAACTATCTTTAGCACGGATATAGAAAGTTCACATAATATTTACCGGTCAACACTTTACTGTATCGAGTTACCGACTGTCTATCGACAGGTGAGTAGATTGAGTGACGTATATATATATATATATATATATATATATATATATATATATATATATATATATGCGCTACTGACTTTACTTGATAAGGAATTACGAGAAAGTTGTTGGTTTTACAAACCATGATGGTTGCATAAGAAATAAAATGGGCGTCAGGGTTCTGTTGCTCTTAAAATGTCAAACTCGTTACCAAATAAGTATCGGATGAGTCGATAAATGGCCCTATATAGAATACCATCAAGCGAATGGCTGGGATTTCCAGTCTCAGTAATTATGAGCAATATGAAATACGCGACGTATCAAACAGTCAGCAAGTTTGCTTTATAGAAAACCACCATTTAATTCTCCTGATAACTTGGTTTTCATAAAGTAGCTAAATTTCGGTATATGAATCACGTGTGAGGTTTTTCAAACTTCTCCCACAGAATATCATTGGTAATCGTCATGTGATGAAGACGAAAACAGGAACAAATGAGTTTACCATAGCAACCTAGTTGTATGACAGAAGTACACGTGACTGCCTACCAGTATGTAATACGACTGTGTTATCTTCTTTCCTTAACGATTTCCAAAGCTCTTGAAATAAGATTTAAAATGTTAACTACATGAATGAGTGAACTGCTGGGACAATAAGTTTGTAAAATATAAGCTACTTTTCACATTAACAACACATTGCACTTACATAGTTTGCTTTCTTTTAGGTTTGTTTTTTATTGATTTTATGCGTGTACGTAATGTCTTTATATCTCTAACCAGTTCATCATGTATGAATTTATCTTGTCCAGTAGCCAAACTAAGAAGATTTAGGTTTTTCTTTTAAAGTCATCATTAAGTCTGTTTGATACTTTATCTACAAATTAATAATATAGAGGTTGATTGTCCACAATACTTATCAGAAACCAAAAAACTTGCCAAGAAGCACTCAAAAATGAATTAGACAATAGGGTTGATTTCATCATAATAATTTCATCACCATAACTTAGAATCAGATAAAAGTCCTGAAACCTAAGGATCAAATGTTTTGGGGAATGTTAGTGTTTACTAAACGAGAAGTAAAGATTTAATCCTTTCGCCTCACACTTCAAATACTAGTAAACACAGTACTTTTGGGAGTTTATTTCACGAAATGGTGTAAGCCAGGAAATCATGCAACATTATAAAACGGTGCTGTTTTGCCATAGAACATTGTAGCAGTACACATCAACGACCACGTGAAGAACTGAGTCCAGTCATTGGTTTTCGCACCAAGTACGATACCATTTAACTAATAAGTCGAGACTTAATGGTCCACGTTTCTAGTAACATTTCGTTCACGATATAGCACGATCCTCGTTCAACGTCATTAATGAGTTTATGTCTTATTTCATGATAGGCTCACTATACAGATCACGGAATCTCAACTAGAACACGTCAGAGAACCCATTCATAACTTGATCATAAGTGCAGTTTATGATTCGGATGGATGGTTTTGCAAATAATAACTTTTGAAACACCAATTTTTACAGAACCACTTGTATAGATATGATACATTTGCATACAAAATGTAAGGTTATAAAGATGACATCGCACTAATCAAAACAATTAGCAATGTCTTAATGAAAACAAAACCAAATAGGGATTAGAATTCCATTAACATAGATGGAGTAAGATGTACCATTCAATTTACGATGAAATCACTTAAAATTACTGAAGCACGAGTACTTGATGGGACTATGCAAACTACTCACTGATGATTTTAAAAAGTCACCAACCTTATTTCATGGCGTTATCGAAGCACTTATCGAGTAGATAGTACAAATTTATTTAAATCCAACAGATAAGTTCATAATACTATATCCTGATATCTGATCTCTGGATATTTGACATTTACTGATGGGGCTCAAAGTTTTGAGGAAGTAACTGTCCTAATCGTAGCTTTTTGTCTCTTATTGCACCAATGCGTAGACTTTAACCAATAATGTTGAACAAAGTTGTGCGCCATCATTGAGATAAACTTTACTAAAAATATCTACGGCTCCATTTTTGTGTTGTAATAGTGATAGAAAATATTTGGGATAAATTCAATTTAACAAAGTCACTACCGAACTAGGCATCCATGATTGGTACCCTGTATGATTTTAATAACACTTCCCAATGTATATGTTACGTTCGGGAATATTACTACCTGCTTTTTAAGAATTTTAGAAACCACTTAGGATTATGTCTTACTGTTTAGAATGAGGTGTAAAATCACCTTAGCACCTTATCTCACAACAAAATGAAAACTTGACGGTGACGATTATGAACTTACAGTGCGGATATTTGTCCCTTTTTTAATATCTGTGAGTGGCGCGAAAGATTCCAAGCGTTTGTCCACAGTAAAGGTTCTGTCTAATGAATGCAGTTCTGAGTCGAGTTCCTGAAGAACTTTAAGGTCTTATAGGTCAGGATACGGAATTCTACTTTACTTTTATGTGTAGAAGCATACAAATGATCAAACTTAAGGGACAAGTTTTTGAATTCGTTTTGTAAGTAATCAGATGTGGATGGGGTGATGTTTACTGGGAAGTAAAAAATGAGGTAAACTAACCTGGTTCGGAAGATAAAATCTCAAAGTTATGAAGCCTAGTAAGAAAGTGAGCATCTCCAACTAAAATCATGTTGTTTAGGATCTGATAAGTGACGCTAGGTTTTGAAGAGGGCTTACTTCAGATTCAGGAAAAGCAAGTGACGGAAAACAGCATCTACAAAACAATGGAGCGTCAATCGCAACATATTAGATTAGTCCTGAATAGGTTCAGGAATCTTAAGAAACACTACAAGATAGAAACCTAAAGATTATATATTGCCATCACAAAATACACCTAAACACACATTATTAGGATTCCTGACAGTAATCAAAATTAACACAACCCACTAGCAGGTTAGTAAATAGTCCATAATCATACGGTATGCTGAACTGCTTGCCCCCAAATGCCCTGGTATGACCGAGAGTGGTGGACTCGCCCTCCCTCTCGAAATACTCTCACACGGTCACGCGTATATAGCCTCTGCAAGGGAAGTCCTACTCACTGCCTTCTCGTGGCGTGGGTGTTGTTTATGAAAATGAGGACGAAAAGCGGATGTCCGGCGCTTTAACCGGATCCCAAATCAATGTTGCACATGGGCTCTAGTATTCTGTGGGAACAGACGGCGTATGAACCAATTTCTTGGTCACCGGCTACCATGGGACTGCATCTCCTCACGATGCTCCACTACCTTGTGGGTTAGACCTTTAGGCCAAAATTTCCTCACAATCGGGAGATTTGGATTAGCAACACAGTAAGATAAAAACGGACTTCGATTTGAAATCACGAACTGGTCGATCGTTTGGTTCAGTACATCTAATTGGGCAGTTACAGTTAATCAGAAGCCGATTGAGTTGAGAATACACAGGCATCTCATCAGGGATTAACTCCAACAACAATTACAGCCAACTGATCGAGTCGCTTATTACAATTGGAAACGCCTCAAACGGTTATGGACGAAATAGAAGCTTTCGCTTAACGGTCTTCCGTGTCTATTAGAAGTGGATCACCAATACCTCCAGGCAGGAACCTAGGTATATTAATGACAATAGAGGAGAAAAGAAATTGATAAATCATAGTATGGTATTATTCTTAGTTCTTAAGAACAGATCAAGTTTCCTCTTAAAGGACTCCTGCGAAGTCGCTTAGATCAGCTCAGCCGGCAGCGAATTCCAGCATTTGACAACTCTTAAGGAGTACAAGTCGTGTCTACAGTCCATTCTACTATGTTGTGTCTCCAGTTTCTGGATGTTACTCCTCAGGTTTGTGTTGGAGCTAAACTTAAGCAGGTGTTTAAGGGGATGTTCAGAATTGTTAAGAACACTGTAAGCCATTAGGTCACCTCTTAGACGCCTGCACTCTAATAGGTAAATGTTTAGTGATCGGAGGCGTTTTCACAAGGCTTGAATTTGAGTCCCCGAACTGATTTTGCGGCTCGCCTTTAGATACGCTCCTGTGTCCTTATCCTCATGAAGTGAGGGAGGAAATACTGTTTCCGTACTCTAAACGGGGAAGAATAAAACTGTTGAAGATCATGTGGAAAGTTTTCTCATCAAACTGGCCGAAAGTGAGCTTGAATGTTACCAGTGCAAGGTTTGATCGAAAGGCATTTTTGTCACAGCATAAGCCTTCAAATCGTAGGGTACCTCATATACCACAGATAGAGCATACGAACCAAGGAACTTATTCTGACCAAGTAGATTGAATCAGTGAGTATCAGTGACAAAATTATATGGCAAATTGAGAAAACTATCTACACAACAAACCAGCCTGAGACATTGTCAAACGGCAACCATCCAGTAGCTTCGCTCCCTGATGGAGGTTACTGAGCACTTGAAGGTCGACCTGTCGTGAAACGATTGGTGCGTCACGTCGACGATTTGAAAGATTTCTCAGAAGCGGTCAAATCAAGACATTTTCAAATTTGATTTGAGTCCAGCCACACCATAACTGATAGCCTCCATCCTTCTAGTAACCAAAGTGATTCCATCGTAATGGTGCATGATATAGGACGAATCTTTGATGATGTTCTGCTTCAGTCTTCAGTAATAAGGATAGTAGATTGATGAACCTGTGTTAATCCTGACACATTGCTTACAGTGAAGGTGCAGCTTCTCCTTGAAACTATTCACTTATGGGGCTGATACCACTTGTTCGGGTAAGGCGTTCCAATGATTGACTACTCGATGAGAAAACGGGACCCCACTTTAAGTGTATTAGATCTTGGTTTATGAACCTTCTTGCTATGACCACGGAGATTATTAGTGCTGGAGAGAGAAAAAAGATAAGACATATTAACACCCAAATCATAATTAAAGATACGAAATGCCAGTATAAGGTCACCTCGTGTCCTACAATACGACAAGGGGAAAAGATTTAGGCGTTTTAAACGCTCATCGTAAGGGAGTCTAGAAAGAGCCTTCACTAATTTCGTTCCCACACGCTGGACACGCTCATAGGAGTTAGTATCCTTTACCAGACACGAGCTAGCTGCTTGGATACAGTCTTACATAGGTGGGATGTAAAATTCGAAACGTTTCCTCGTCAAGAGATTTGAACGCTCGGCGATGATTTAGCAGTTGAGACAATTTTGAGACCAGGTGATAGAACTCCTGTTCTTGATAATTCCTTGTATGACATATATACACTAGGTCTGTCATAGCGGTATGTAGAAGGAATGAAAGTGTACCCAGTCCTAAACTATCTTTTCGTCGGCTATTTTTGTTCATTTGGACTTAAACGCTGTATACAGGGATCAGATGCATGCCATCGGGATATAACTGATAATGGTGATCAATATTCTTCCTAAGAGCATCCACCTCCAAACTCATCACCACAACTTAGACAAGGAAGGTGACATCAGCCATCTACGCATGCTTCATTTTAGGTCCGTGCAGTAGATGATGAGCTAAAGGTCACCTCCATTAAAACTTAACACAACCACCCTTGCACAGAAAGATATATTTCTGCAGATCTTTCGAGATGACAATTGACGTCAAGTAAGTAGTTTTATTGGAGACCGTTTTTGTTCAGTAATACGTCAGTGCGTGGCGTTCGATATCTCGTATCTTGAACGTCCCCCAAGGACGATGTTGCCAAATTCACTCACAATTGTATCCAAGCTGTCCGACTTACATTAATCTAATCAATACATTAAACATATCAACGATATTTTACGGATCATCTAGTCAAAAACAGAAGCGGAAGTACTGAGAGAGAATGGGAATATATCCATGATTTGCTTCAGTTACTGGGAGCAAATAGCTATCAACCACATGTTTCCAAATGTATTTTGTATTGACTTGACTGTGGTGTTTAAATGAGCTGATAATTTGTTTGTACTTGTTGAGTGCTTGATTTCGAATTCTAAATACAGTACATTCGTTCGTGCCTATCTAAGACTTCTTGATCCGATTACGTTATTTCTGGGATTCCTAGTTCATACTATAATTCAAATAATTCGAAACATTATACTTGACCTACCACACCGACAAATTTGACTACCTAGTGAATAATAACGGCTTTATCTTTGGGATTTCCACTGTTCCAACTAGTGGTTACTGGTAGTCTTGGGCAAAGACATGCCGTCATGCACGCACTTTGTAAGCAAGTACGATACTGATATGTCATAAGACTACTTGAACCTTTCGAAGACACGATACACTTAATTTTTCCTTGTATTAAGCAATGACCAAAATTTCCGCAGTGCAGTCTGTGCAAAGTCATGCCGGCATAATTCTGTCCCTTCCACTTCTTAAGTGTTTTTTCAGAAAGGGAAGCGTTAACTGTATAAATTATTTTCTGTAGTTTAATGAGCGATAACTGTTAGGATAGTCGGAAAAATATACCGATAATTATCGTGTTAAGTCTATGGTGGCCTTGGACCTCAAATGTACATTTCCTATTGGTCGATGTCCATTTCACTTGTTAAATGTTGTGTAAATGTTGTTTTCCATTTTATGGTACGATGTGGGTTGTTTGTTTGGTATATAAATAGAGTATGTCTGAAATACAATGATTCATAACTCAGAGGCTGTGACTTGTGTTCTTGACTCAACTGGCTAGGACAGACAGCGAAGCAAGGCCAATCAGGGCACTAGGTCGTCCACTACGTGTTTTGTGTGTCACTGCAACCGATCGGTAAAACGCTGCTCCATCTAACCGTGTCACATCCCGTTACAACAATTGGCGACGGGGTAGAGAAAATTTTGAACCCTCTAATTGGACGAGATTCAGCCTATCTATTTTGACCAGTCAAGGGCATTAGGTCGTCCACTACGTGTTTTACGTGTCACAGAAGCGGTCGATAAATACGCTGCTTATCAAAACCTTCAGTTATCCCGTTACAACAATAACGAATAAGCTATGTTATCAGAATCCATTTTTCTGACTGATCATAGCTATGCTTTTTAATAGCAAGACATCTAATACTGTAGTTTCTTCAGCTTCACACGAATTCATCCATATGGCCATAAGTTTGTTCTTACAGTATTAAGGCGGGTAGTGTACTGTGTAGTTTTGTGTTACTGTGTGGTTGTGAAACATGGAGATGTTGGTTCGTGTTGATGGTTAAGGATTACCAAATTGGCGCCCGCGCAATCAGTCACAGCTTATCTGCGTAATTCATTACCTATTTACTTACTTATTTACTTAATTAATTACCTACTTATTGACTTACTTAATTACTTACTGACCTATTTAAAAACATACTAAGTAACTACTTACACACATACTTATTCAACATCATAATTACCTACTTACTTACCCAACTCCGAACTTATTTAAGCACTTACTTACCTTTTCACTTACCCGCTTAATTACATATTTACTTAATTACTTACATACTTACCTAGTTATTTACTTACCAATTACTTACTTACATAACTACCTATTCACCTACTTACTTACCTACCTACTTAACTAACTGTTTATTGTAGCGGTAAATAAATCCCCAAAATAAATAGCACTAAGTTTTCGACATTGGATGCTGACCATATGTTTTAGTGGACTCACCTAGCTGAAGGCGCTCGGTCAGGCATCCGCACCAGATCACGTGTGGTAACGCCGTGCTCAACATCAACCGCAATCGCTAGCCAGATTAGATCACAGAATTCCGGTATATTGGTCATCGCCAAATATACTCTTCCGATCTCCTCGACTCTGTCTTTTGATTTCTCTTGGTGGGAACGCAATATATTAGAAGGTGTTACTGGTAGAAGCGTTGTCAAACACTGAATACCTGTGACATCATCATTGGTGAGCCCGACGTGATCTGGTACACCTAATTGCAACTGTGAGTCTGTTCCTTTTTGGGATTTTTATATATCATTGCCTTATTTTTTATTTTTTTAAACATTGTGATTTTTTTTCGTGTTTTTTCTTGGATATATATATATATATATTTTCCCCTCGTTCATTATCGTACTTCATACTTCATCATGACTGAACAGACACCTAAAGTACTCAAGCTTAAGACTTTGTCCCCACCTTCGTTTCAACTGATGCCTTTCTGGCCCGACAACATTGAAGCCTGGTTTTGCTACGCAGAAGCCGACTTCTCTGAGCACGGCGTGATCGACACACGTGCACAATTCCTCGCAGTAGTCAAGGCACTACCGCGCGAATTCAACAGGTACGTAACACCTAGTATGTTTACTAGTGATGTTTCCGATCCTTACGAAATCTTAAAACGCTCGATTCTTAAACGAGGAGACCTAACCGATCGACAAAGGTTAGATCAACTCTTCAATAACATCGACCTGCAACACGGTTCTGCGACAGACATGTTGCAACGGATGAGAGAGGTAATAGGCCCAAGAACTTTCGACGAAGGTCTATTCAAACAACTCTTCTTATCAAAACTTCCCCAACAGGTGCAAGCAGTTCTGGTCTCGTTCCAGAACAACGCCTTAGACGAGCTAGCTGCATCTGCCGACCGCATTCTAGAAATTACGAAACCTTCTACTACCGAGGTATTTTCAGTCAAAGAAAAGCCTCACACGACTCAGAATGATATAACCGACTTATATCACACACTCACGCGTTATCTTAGTCTTCGTACCGACCGTAAGAGATCGCGCACACCACGTAGAAGCATTTCTCGTAAGCGATCTGTCTCTAGACCACGAGAGACAGATAACCCCGACTGGTGTTGGTATCATAACCAGTATGGAAAGTTTTCCAGAAATTGCAGAAAACCCTGCAATTTTCCCAACACGAAACCGACTGATTCGAAAAACAATTCGGGAAACTTCCAAGCCGGCACGCGTTAACGGCAACCGTAGCCGGCGAACAAAGCCGTCTGTTATTCGTCACAGATGTGACAACGAGAGTTCGCTACCTCGTCGACACTGGCGCAGAAGTTAGCGTCCTCCCAGCAAATCCTAACGACCGACTTCACGAATCGACCCTAAACTTACAGGCGGCAAACGGAAAACCGATCGCTACGTATGGCAAACGGTACGTTTACCTTAACGTGGGTTTACGCAAACCCATACACTGGATTTTCGTTGTTGCAGATGTTTCTATACCAATCATTGGTATGGACCTTCTACAACACCACAATCTGATCATCGATACGCGCAAACGGAGGCTAGTAGACGGAAACACTAATTTGTCCGTTTGCGTAACTTCTTTTACTGGTTGTAGAGTATCCCCAGTCACAGTTAAACATATGATAGACCCACTCTATCAACCACTACTCGATAAGTACCCTGGGATACAACAAACTCAACCGAAACTACCGTGTGTAACCAGCAACGTTACACATTACATCACGACTACAGGACCACCTGTATTCTCTAAAGCACGACGACTAGCTCCTGAAAAGCTAAGGTTAGCGAAAAACGAATTCGATCACATGATGGACTTAGGAATCATACGACCGTCAAGTAGCCAATATGAATCTCCGTTGCACATGGTCCCTAAAAAGGACAGCAACGATTGGCGTCCAACTGGTGACTATCGGCGATTGAACGCGAAAACCATTCCCGATCGTTACCCGTTGCCTCACATTCACGATTTGACAGCTACCTTGAAAGGTACAACTGTCTTTTCGAAAATCGACTTGGTTAAAGCGTATAACCAAATCCCTATGGCTACTGACGACATACCGAAAACAGCTATCATAACTCCTTTCGGACTCTATGAATTTTTGCGAATGCCTTTCGGTCTAAGGAATGCTGCTCAAACATTCCAAAGATTCATAGACGACGTTTTTCGAGGTCTCAACTTCGTACACGCGTATGTTGATGACTGTCTAATCGCAAGTCCGGACAGAGAAACACATCTCAAGCATCTGGATCTTGTTTTCGAACGACTTCAAAAACATGGCATTACTGTAAACGTTCAGAAATGCCAATTCGGAACCAACTCGTTAGACTTTCTGGGACACACTATCGATGCTCAAGGCATTCGACCTCTTAGGACCAAAGTGGCGGCCATTCTGGATTACCCAGAACCGACCACCGTCAAGCAATTACGCACGTTCAACGGCCTGGTAAGTTTCTATAGACGTTTCATACCCAAATGCGCATTACTTATGAAACCTCTGACCGACCAACTTCGTGGAAATGCGAAATCCATTAATTTGGACGACACCTCACGAAAAGCATTCTCCACAGTTAAGGAACTGATTGCTAAAGCAACAATGCTCGCACATCAGGACACCCGAGCACCCATTAGCATCGCAGTAGACGCATCCGACTCAGCAATCGGAGGAGTCTTACAACAATGGGTTAACAACTCCGGCAACCCTTGGCATTTTTCTCTAGAAGGTTGCTAGACACCGAATCGAGGTACAGCACATTCGGTAGGGAACTCCTAGCTATGTATTGTGCTGTACGGCATTTCCAACACTACATCGAAGGTCGTGAATTCACTCTTTTCACTGACCATAAACCGCTCACTTTCTCGTTAAGCTCTTCTTCTGACAAGTACTCTCCCCGTGAGTCTCGACAACTGGACTACATTTCGCAGTTTACTTCAGATATTCAACATATTTCTGGAGCAAACAATGTAGTTGCAGACGCCTTATCTCGCATAACTTCCTTGAACAGTTTCCAAGGAATCGACCTTCTTAAACTCGCCGAGCTTCAAAAAGAAGACAGTGATCTTCAGCACGAGTTATCGTCCACAACACTTAAACTACGCATCAAACAGATGGGAACAGGTAAGGAAACTCTACTTTGTGACACATCTACAGGTAGGGATCGCCCAATCGTGCCGAAACATTATCGACGCAATGTCTTCAACACATTGCACAAACTTTCGCATCCAGGTGTTCGTGCAACCATCAAGCTCATAGCAGAACGGTTTTGCTGGCCTGGAATGAATAAAGACGTGAGGGAGTGGGCACGCTCCTGTGTAAGCTGCCAAAAATCTAAGGTTATCAGACACAATAAATGTCCCTTAGGCTCGTTTAAAACTCCCGATGCCCGTTTCGACCATGTCCATCTGGATTTGGTAGGACCTTTACCAGATTCAAATGGATACTCTTATCTCTTAACCTGCGTAGACCGTTTCACTCGATGGCCAGAAGCAGTACCTATTAAGGACATCACTACTGAAACAGTGGCCCGCACCTTCGTCGAACGATGGGTAGCAAACTTCGGTTGCCCTTCAACCATCACTACAGACCGCGGACGTCAGTTTGAATCCGATCTTTTCCGTCGTCTGACCACACTTTTAGGAATCACTCGCTTCCGAACGACCGCCTACCATCCACAAGCAAACGGGTTGGTAGAACGTTTTCACCGATAACTGAAAGCTTCGCTATCAGCAGCAAACGTTTCACAGTGGACCGACGCTCTTCCACTCGTCTTACTAGGTATCCGCAATGCAGTGAAAGCTGACATTGGATACACTGCGTCTCAACTCGTTTATGGAACGACACATCGACTTCCAGGAGAATTCGTGGATCCTTCATCCTCTTCAATGAACATGGATCTAACCTCCTACACGAACAGGCTTACAAACGCAATGCGTTCAGTTAAACCTGCTTTCACTCGACCTCAATCAACTGATGTTTTCGTTCAACCTGACTTACGATATAGTACACACGTTTTCGTTCGTCGAGACTCGCATCGACGACCATTCGAATCAGCATACGAAGGACCCTTCAAAGTTCTTCAACGTGAATCTAAGTACTATATAGTCGATAAGAACGGAACAAACGATAGCATCAGCATCGATCGCTTAAAAGCAGCGTATTTAGAAGGAAATCCTATCCACGTCGATTTTCCTTCGGTACAATCGAACGACACGACTCCGACACTTACAATACCTCATCCGACAACCAACACACACGATGATACTTCGACAGTATCCGAAAATAAACTTAAAACGACGCGTTCTGGAAGAAGGGTGAGATTTCCAGAACATTTAAACGACTATTGCACGTAAGGCACTTCTCGACATTTTATATTATTTTTAAAAAAAACAATTTTAATATGCTTATATATTTTTATTTCTATTTAAAAAAACACAACAAAAAAACAATTTTTTTAATGCTATTACGTGTTCATGAGTTTATTTTCCATTTTTTCCGCCGACATTGTGTTTTTACGCACATACGAGTGTATTTCGACATGCACTTACATTTTCTTTTTTCTTTTCCAGGACGGCTGGAAAAGAACGATGACGTTTATGAGGATCCGAAATTTTCATTGTACATTTTCTTTTTTTACTATGTTGTACCTCCGTCCCATATAGTAAGGAAAGACGACCAGACGCTGCTAAATTTAGTAAGCTATCAGAAGAGTGTTTACCAACGACACACTCGTTGGGTTTAAACTTCTGGCTGGCCACGTCTTAGGGTCGTCACTGCCCCACTAGGGGGGGAGTGATCTGTAGCGGTAAATAAATCCCCAAAATAAATAGCACTAAGTTTTCGACATTGGATGCTGACCATATGTTTTAGTGGACTCACCTAGCTGAAGGCGCTCGGTCAGGCATCCGCACCAGATCACGTGTGGTAACGCCGTGCTCAACATCAACCGCAATCGCTAGCCAGATTAGATCACAGAATTCCGATATATTGGTCATCGCCAAATATACTCTTCCGATCTCCTCGACTCTGTCTTTTGATTTCTCTTGGTGGGAACGCAATATATTAGAAGGTGTTACTGGTAGAAGCGTTGTCAAACACTGAATACCTGTGACATCATCATTATCAACCTACGTACCAACTTACTCACCTAATTACTTACATACATATTTACCTACTTACCTAACGACTAACTTACCTACTGACTTACCTACTTGCATAGCTACTTAGTTAACTACTTACTTACCTACTTACATACAAACACACATACCTACTGCTTACATAATTACCTAGCTATTCACTTACTTAATTACTTACCTACTTAGTTACTTACTTTCTTACCTGCTTACTGACCTAGCTACTTATTTACATACCTTCCCACAAACCTGCCTACTGATTTACGTACCTACATACCTACCTACTTACTCAAAAACATAATTACATAATTACTTACCTATTTTCTTACCTACTTAATTATTCACGTTCCTACGTACTTATTTACTTACGTACTTCCTTATCTACCTACTTACCTGTTAATTTACACAACTACTTACGTACAACTTAATTACTTACTCAACTACCTACACACATACCGATCTAAATACTTACTTACTTATCGACTTACTGACGTCCTTTATTATTTACTTTACTACTTAGTTATTTAGTTATTGATTTACCGACTTACTTACTTACTTACCTACTTAATTAACTATTACTTACCTAATCAATAATCTACCTACTTATCTAAATACTCACCTACTTCCTTACTTACTTACTCACACACCTACTTACTTTCCTAATTACAGACATACTAACGTAAATATTTATCTACTTACTTTCTTACTTACTCACTTACTTACTTACACACTTACTTATTTGCTTACTTACTTACCTACTTACTGGCCTGCTTACTTAACTGCATACATACAAACACACTCACCTACGTCTTACACAATTACCTAGCTAATTTCTCACTTAATTGCTTACCTACTTGATTACTTACTTACTTACCTACTTACTTACCTAAATACTTATTGACCTACCTTGTTACTGACAGACCTACTGAACTACCTGCCTTCGTGCCTACCTGCTTACTTACCTACTTACCTTTCTACTTACTTGACTACTTAGTTATCTAATTACATACCTTCCACATCTACTTACTTATCTACTTACTTAACCACATACTTACCTTCTTATATAAATAACTACTTACCCAACTCCTGATTTATTCTTCTTATACACCTACTTACTTACCTACTAAATTACCCACAAACTTACCTACTTAGTTACCGTATAGTGACTCACATTTATCACGAGAACACGACTGGTTTAATAAAAACAATTATTATTATGACCAACTGTACCAGTGTTTGTTTTAATGTGCTTTTGTTTGACTGTGCTAATGACAGCTATATTGTGCTTCCATTCTGATTCTTACACTTTGATTGTGACTTCGCGCGAATTCGGTTGCGTTCTGTAACTAAGTTTGTATCCTGGCACAATCTCGGTATCATTTCGATACCACGAGATCGCCAGCGAATATATCTCGATTTGGTCCATTAACTGTCTTCTGATATTTGGCTTCTCGGGGATTTTATGGATCTATTTTGTTACGTTTGACCTTCGCCTTCTGATTAATTTGGCACGTGTTTCTTTGTAGCTGTGTTCATAGTTAATTCCAACTCGACGCCACGCTACAACCTACTTACCTATTTATTTACTTACTTTCTAACATAACTACATAATTACCTACTTGCTTACGTACGCATTTACCTACTTACTTATTACCTACTTACATACTCACTTCCCTACTTGAATACCTACTTACTTAATTACTTACTTGATTACTTCCATGACTGCTTGCTTACTTACTTACGTTATTACTTGTTTACCTACGTAATTTCTAACCCTTCTACTATTTATTAATGCATCTGCTTAGATTTTATTTAAATACCTATTCAATGACTCACATAATTACGTACCAAATTATTAATCGCGAAATTACGTACTTATTTGCATACTTACTTCCTTGCTTACATATTAACTTACCTACTTGCTAACCAACTTACTTACGTACTTACATACCTACTGACTTACTTAATTTCCTACTTATTTACCTACTTACTTAACTACTTACTTATTAACATACATACTTCATTGATTACTTTATTAACTACTTTCTTAGTTACCTACATACTTACTTACCTACCCACTTAATTTCACACCTACTCACTCACATACTTTACTCGCTTACTTACTTACTTAATTACTTATTTACTTACTTACTTACTTACATAATTCCACCTGTTACTCCTCGTGGAGCAGCATAGGCCGCCCACCAGCACTCTCCATCCAACTAAGTCAGGGGAAATCCAATCCAGTTGTTATTCATCCTTTTCATATCTGCTTCTATTGCCTGACATAATATGTTCTTTGACCTTCCTCTTTTCCGCTTCCCTTCAGGGTTCCAGGATAGGGTTTGCCTTGTGATGCAGTTTGGTGATTTCCGTAATGTATGTCTTATCCAATTCCAGAGTCTTTCTCTAATTTCCCCTTCAGCTGGAAGCTGGTTTGTGCTCTCCCACAGAAAGCTGTTGTTGATGGTATCCGGCCAATGGATGTTGAGTATCTTGCGTAGACAACTATTTTTAAATACTTGTGCCTTCTTGTTGGTGGTTGTAGTAGTTCTTCACGATTCAGCTCCGTACAGTAGAACTGTCTTGGCATTCGTATTGAAGATTCTGACTTTGATATTGGTTGAAAGTCGTTTTGAATTCCACATGATCTACAATTGTGAGATTGCGGCCCTTGCTTTGCCAATTCTCGCCTTTACGCTTGCATCCGATCCTTGTTGTTCATCGATGGTGCTTGTAGTGTCAGTTATTATGCCAAGCCCATATACCTTATTCTAGCTTCCGGACATCCCATTTTATTCATTCTACTCGAGCCATACTTTGACCTTGTCAATTATTCGCTTATCAATCTAGACTGTTTTTATATGAGCGTATATGTGTGTGCCCTTCTTATTCCATTAATCACATGTCTGTAGCTTTATTTTGTCTGACTATAAATATTGAGTAACGCTTGGCAAAGAGGGAGTTGGCTTCCCAGCCATCTTCCATACGTGTCAAAATTGCTTTGCTGTGCTTCATTCGCTTCATGTACGAAATATATGTATTCTCAAGTCAATTCTCGTTATTCGAAATATTTAATTCCGTTATTGGATAACGCGATTTAAGTCGACGATGATATACGAGAGAATGCGATAACAAACATCCATACAATCTAAAATAGGAGTCAGATCCACGGGCACAAAATGCTTCCCAGAGATGTGAAATATTTCACATCTTCCAGAGTTTCTCCATCAAATATGATTGGTTTTGCTTATCCGTGTTGTATTTGAGGATCTCGTTAACCAGAAAAAAAGGATACTACATGCACTATAATACTTTTATTACTAGCTCACAGTGAAAGTTAGGACTAGAATATCATATTTTATTTAAAAGTTGTTAGATGAAAGAATCATATCCATTGTTGACTTTACCATAGCGATTCAAAACCCAGTACACGTTTACTCAAAAATGAATGTGTATTTCCTTAGTACATCTAATCTTAGTAGACACCAGTTTATCCACCATTCATTACAGTTTATTATTATTTGTTATGGCTTTTATGTGTCTGTTGATGATATTCAGTTTTAAATTAAAAGTTCTTCATTGATATCAAATTTAGCCCGGAAGATTAGAATTAGTAATACTGGAATTACCACAAATAATTATGACATTACCAACATGTCCATTGAACATGTGAGTGGCTATCAGAACGCAGTAGTTCAGTGGATAATTCGTTGATGTATAAAGAAAAAGGTACTGGATTTGAGTCGCTATGTGAACATCAACACTGGAATGGAGGCATATCCACCTGACAAGTCTTAAACAGGACAAAACATTCACAATGAGTTCCATCGCTGATAACAATCCATCTATTCTAAAAAGTAACAATTATAATAGCTGTTGAACAAGTTATGATTATTTATAAACGATAGCATAGAGATTTTGTTTGAAACGATTTCAACCATACTGCCAAGTTCTGGTCTCTGGTATGAATTTAAAAGTGTACTTTTGGAAAAACTAAATTTTCAATAAGAGCGTTCATGCTAAACTATAAGGTTTCTTTTCATACCAAACTAATCCTATTATAAGAATTTCGATTAGTTTGTTTGAAGTTTTCTTTGCGCATTTCCTAACAGTTCGATGAAATAATTTCAACGAGTTTCAGTAAAGTTTCATGATTGGTAGATTTCATATAGGTTGTGAGTGAAACAGTTGTTGTCGATGCACTAGAGTATCAGTTGACTGAAGTTTGAATTTTGCAGTTGAACATCGACCCGGTGGTTCTAATAGTTACTTATTTACCACAAGATCTGAAGGTCCTGTGTTCGGTCTTGGTAAGGTCCTGGGTGTGCATTTCTGAGGAGATCTGTAGTTGAACAAAGTAACTGATCAGTTCTCCTTGGTTCTCGATGATATCTCGGTAGATATTGATCTGTGACGAATACAACCCACAAATAGGGCATACAGAAATTAAGTACTTGTACAGAAAAAGACAAACCTTCACGACTTGTAAGTTATTTTACGCGCTTAACTAATTAGATTGTTTCTTTGAATGTTGTATGAGTTCTTTTTCCTCACTTCTCTTCATTTAATTCATGATCATAAGTATGAGTTGATCTACATCAAATGTCATGTTGTACTATATTGCTATCTACTTTTTCTTTTCAAAAAGTAAAGTAAAGAAATATCAAATAAATTCAAATACGCAAACAAAGATTCCTAGACAATTCATATCATTAAATAATGTCAGTTTAAAAAAGTATATTATAGAAATTCAAGACAATAAAAGACGCCATGAACGTCTCTAATAATAAGGTTATCTAGGTATGTAAGATAATGACTAAGGTCACAAACAAACGACTCGATTAAATGTCATGATATTTTATGAATATTACTTTTGTTTTCCGGAGCGAAATGAGATTTTAAACTTTATAATGAATGCAAATGTTTTATATTTTTCTGTATAATTATGTTGGTTAATTGTCGAGAATCGGGAGGATGACATGAACGTATACTGTCTATTCCTTACTTGAAAAGCCTTTGGTTAATCTTGAAGAGACTGGTAATCCCAATAAACCGGCTATAAGCAGAAACGGTTATTGGTCACTCGTTATATAAATATATATATTCATTATTATTATTATTCGTTCACTTTATCAAATCTGTTCAGAAGACGTGTTTGGTATTACTTAATCAACCAATACAGAGTAATAAATTCACATCATTAAATAATGCCAGTTTTAATAAAAGAATATTATAGAAACTCAATATATATATATATATAGATAAAATAATCCATTGTGTCATTTAATATGAAAAATAGAATTCAGCGAAGAAAATTCTGTTTTCGACGAAATTATTTACTTAAGCTGTACATTCGTATATTGTCGCATTGTCGAATCCATTTTTTGTGAAACAATCCTTTCTATCCTTTTATAGACAAACATTTTCCATATAACTCTATAAACGAAAAGAAACATTTTCTTCGCTGAATTCTCTTTTTCTTATATATATATATAATATACCGCATAGTTCTGATAATCTTCGGCTTCTTATTACACAATTAGAATAATGTTTACCAACCGTGAGGTCGCTGTGATTAAACTCCTGGCTAGTCACGTCTTCGAGTCACCGCTAACCACTAAGAGGGAGTGAGCTGATGTGATAGACAAATCCTCAAAAT
Source organism: Schistosoma haematobium (assembly GCF_000699445.3). Lineage (NCBI taxonomy): Eukaryota > Metazoa > Platyhelminthes > Trematoda > Strigeidida > Schistosomatidae > Schistosoma > Schistosoma haematobium. The sequence goes on along the minus strand of NC_067202.1, from coordinate 9,803,722 downwards.
AAACGATTCTGTAAGACTTTGACTCTGATGCTGACCTCATTAGTTTTACTGAACACACCCTATTCGAAGGCGCTCAATCACGCCACAACTGTAGAGCACGAATAAGCACACCGTGCTACTCATCACCTGAAGATATTAGCCAGCCAAGATCTGAAGCTTCTCGATACATCGATGGATTTCCAAAAATATATCTTCCAAACCCTTCATGTCTGAATCATGTTATTGTATAGTAATTCTGGACGCCATAAATTCAAAAGTATGGAGTGATTATCAAACCAACGAAATGCATATCTTATGTTGGAAACCTTGAGCTTCGGCTCTGCAGTATGAGAACACACGATTTAGAAACCCTCGAGGCTAAAATTGAGGCTATTCAAATATTTCCTGAACCTGATTCAGCAAGCAGGCTTAGTCATCTTCAAGGAATTAATCATTATTATCGACGCTACGTCTCTCATTCGCTGGTTCTATAGCTTTCAAATGACGCAATAAAAAAGAATTATCAGACATTTACGACGCTGTTGCTGAGACAAAGGATGCCTAGTTGTCAGTCAAATCATTTGTGGCTTAAACAACAAAACTGACGCACTTGAGTCCATTTTCTGGAGCAGCACAAGTCTTGTGCACCAACTCATCATTAGTGGCAACAGTCGTGATATTACAACAACATGTGAGTAATGAAATAGATCTGTTGATCTCTTTCTCAAAGAAACTAGAAGCCGTTCAGAGGCGACAATGCAATGAAATGTTTGCATCACTGACTCCATGAAAGAGACTTATTAATTGTAATATATCACAAACTTTTGACTATCACTTTTTTGCTGGTAGTGATAATTGCTCTCTCAAAGAAACTTGCATGTAAGACTAAGCCTCAAAGTTTCAAAAAAATGTTGAATATTTCAAAGGGAAAGTAGATCGTGTCGCTAATATTGTCTCATGGCTAGATGTAGATGCTTTGATTCCAGTAAAAGGAAATGTCGCGACTGAAAAAACCGATGTTGATCATGCAATATTTCGAGTTAAATACACGCCACAGTATTGAGCTCTTTTGTCTAGGTTGCGACATTTCTCCCGAAAATCGACGTAAAATTACTTCGGTCCCAAAGGGCGTACTGGATCATAGTCAAGTTGTCTTATGGTGCAATTTATATATTTCCCCCAATTGACAGTTTTTGTCAGGTGTCAGGTTCTATGTCATACAATCTACATTTCAGCCGTCAATATTGCTCCCATATTTCCGGATAAATGGGTCTCTAACTTTGATGTATTAATCACGATTACTTTTGACGGAGATCTGAAGTCTTAATCTAGCCTATTCAGCGACTTTATTGACGTAGGGCTAGTCACTGGGTCTAAGCCAAATCATCAATTATTCAGGTCACTGGAGATCGAAGAGTTTATCGATCCTCATTCAGGTCAAGGGCTACAGTTTATGCGTTCTTGGAGTCCAACGTGACCCTGTTGACCCCTCACTATCAACCGGAAATGTTCACTTTCCCACCGCCAAAATGTTATATTTAAACGCTTTCAACCATATGAACTGCATCTTTGATTTGCTGGCAGACAGCCACAACAGCAAATCTGACAAGTATAGCCATACAAATATTGAAACTCTGCGGTAGGCCTGTCTCTATCGACTGGTCTCTCTCTGGCAAACATAGATTTTGCGGACTGGTTAATGGATCCACTCGAAGTCGCTTTCCAGGACAGTCAAAGGTAGCGTTGTAGTTTCATGTGCCTTTCAGGTTATTTTCTCGTGGAGATTATATTTACTCATCTTTGTTATATTCCTCTCTCGCAACTTTCCTCTTGCAAGATTCCTCCTCAGATTATCAGATTATACTTTATGGTTTATCGAGTAGAGTGCACATAAATAGAAATGTCACCAGCACTCACACCGCAACTTCAAATACGACTGGTAGAGGTAAGAGTTTAAATCCAAAGGTTACTAGTAAGTGGAAAAATCCCCGGTTCTAGCAACAGGACTATAAAAAATCTTAAAAAGGCACCAAGTACGGGGTCTCAGAGTAACATGTACAACATAGATTGCTCAACTGAAACGCCACAACTGCACTTTCAGTTAAGTAATCAGCATCACACCCCTGCCTGACATCCTACTAATAATAAGACTAGTAGGTAAAAATTTCATAGGAGAAAGAGGTGTCCCAAACTGCCCGTGTTACGAATTAATACTAGGATGAAGCCGCACAAAAACGAATGATCGTCGCTCGTTAAAACCAGAGACTCAGAATTTGAATGTGATTTGTTTAGTAGCTGGGTTCATTGTCGCCGTGATACTGCAGTACCCAGGCAGTATCACGGTTTTATATTAAGCCACACCTCTTCATGGTTCTGGTACATTCGCTCATAGTTTAGAGAAAGTTCACCAACGGAATCAACAAAAGAGAAAATTGGTCTGTGGTGCCAGCTGAATTACAAGGATAAAGAACAGTGAAATATGAAGATATTCCAACAAGCCTCAGTTCAGTCAACAGGGTCGACCGGCGATGAATGTATTCGAATTAACTTATGTAGAATTATGGTCTAGTTCGTTATTAGTTCTGCATTGATAATAGAACTGATCCCTAAATTCTTTGTGGTGGTTTTTGTTGAGGCCCAGAACCTGCTGACACGTTGATGCTAGTGCTTCTTTGATACTTTTTCAGTTGTCCTCCATGGTAGTTTCTTCTTTCAGTAGACCCTATAAGGCTTTGAACCTGTTGTTGAGAGTTATCTTGAAGCCGTTGAGCCTGTCAGTATCTCAAAGAAGGGTTGCATTAAACTTTTGTAGTGCTGTTACTCCAGGCTTCTTCGGCTTTAGTTCTGTAGAATAATGGTCTACCTCGTTATTGGCACTGCTCTAAGAATAGACCTAATCCTAAAATTGTAGATTTGTCATGATGTAACTCCCTAATCTATAAGATCTTACGTGGAAGTCGCATCATTGTCTACACTGGCTCATCGTATCGTACGATCACCAATACATGATGGAGAACACAGTTAGGCTGAAGATAAAACAATAGATTTAATATGAATAAAAAGATAAGACAACACACAAGAATGACCACGCCTGCAAGGCTAAGCCATACCATCCGATAAACTAAATTTCGAATTCATTCTTCCTGCCTTCTCCATCGTTGGGTTTTCCTCCGTGTTAAAAATTGAATGTCTAGTTTTTCAGTTGTCTCGTGTTCAGCTTTGAGGATCGTGGTTACGATCGAGTGCCACTACAGTTTCATCTTGGCCACAATTAGGGTGTGATCTGGAGCTATTTCAGCTTGTCTTCCAGTTTTCACTACCATTGTCCTCTGAATTTTTCTGTTCATACAAAGGTGGTCTATCTGGTTCTTTGTGGTGTGGTCCGGTGAGATTCATGCAGCTATGTGTATGCGTTTTTGTGGCAATATTGTGCCATTCATAACCGATTTGTTGTTTCGTATGGGTTTACAAATCAACCCTTTTCTTCGTTTCATCCAATCCATGTCGTCCCATGATATCTTCATACCCGGTGTTCATCTTTCCGACTTTGGCGTTTAGATCTCCCATCGGGGTGGTGAGGTCATTTCTTGAGCACTTCGCTATGATTGATTGTAGTCGACCATAATACTGATCTTTGTTATCGTCGTTGCTGTGATTGGTAGGTGCATAACATTGGATAACATCCATCGTGATTCACTCCTTCTATGTTTTGAAGAACGCTTTCATGATTCTGATTCCGTAACACTCCCTTCCTACAGCTGCATTTTGCGCTTCTTTGAACAGCTATAGAGCAATTTCCTGAGTGTGTCACCAAGATCATCGGTGTCAGAAATGGGCTTTCTGTAAATGATTCCAACCAGACATTACGGGATGTCAGATAGTTTCACTAAGCGCCATACAGATTCATTTAGATTGATAGACTCTTGAGTGTACACTTGATGAGCTACCAAGCAAGATCGAAGGTACCGGGCTGCTCCGTCCCATTCCTCTTTTTGTCTTTGCGAAACAAAGACATTCTAGGTACTGCCAGCTCCTGCTCCGTAATTTGAGATGCCCATGTTTCATAGATTTCTATCATATAAGTATTATTGGTGGTACTTAGTTCACACAACCCATCCATCTGGTTGGGCGAAGTTGTAAAAACTCACAGAGTTTGCATTAAGGCGGTCAACGCTTTCAATTTGAAACTCGTGAGCTCCCTTTTTCTGTTTGTCTGAATGAGCCTTACGTAAATGAACAGAATGCCTGCCTGAAAAGGGTTTTCCGAGCAGGTTATTCATATCTATTTTACATTTTGTCCTGTTCTTGAAAGTTCACAGGTAAAAAAGTCAGTTCAAGTTTCCTTTGATGCTTAATCCTTTCATCATTTGAGTTGTCCTGTTACATATTGATTTCACTTGGAAAGAGACGCTTTGGGGGTACCAGTGGGTATTTGGGAGGAGGAGAAGGTTTAGGATTCCTTTTATTGACAGTTAATCGTACCGTTTGTCGGATCAACATACCCTTAGTCTTCAAGGATAGCCGCATGAGTTATAAAGCTTGAATACCGTAGACGGAATCATCATGGTTCGTATTATTTAGAACATCTTGAACAATGACAATTGTTCCGCGAAAGAACGTTTCGCGAGTGTTCCTGATGAAATTGAGCTCAGGATATGATAGATCAAACTGTGTTCACATTCCCTCCTGATTTCAGCAAGTTACTGGCCAACAGAACATCCTTCATGTCATTAGTAACAGTGGACGCTACACGAAGGAGCCTTGGATGATTTTTGAGTTTGGTAGCAATGTCTCGTGTAAGCCGTGTAACCGATAGTGGCTTGATTTCGGGAGTATTTCGTGAAGTCTGAGGAACGACTGGCACTATTTGACGAGTAGTATGTGGATAACTCCTTACTTCATACTCCTTTGCTTTGTGTTTTCTAGAGTCAATAACCATACCAATGGAGCGTTAATCAAATAAATATTTAGGCGCCATTGTGGGTCCAAATGTGCTTGTGTTTGAAGGCTTTCTTCATCGTCGTTCATATTTTCTCTCACTCTAACTGCTATATACAGCGAGGTTTGGAAGATCCATACGCTGAAACACCTAAATGTGAACCTATACGTATAAAGGCTTGCCAGGATCTACCATACAACATCACTATATTCCCAAATGATATGGGGCACGCTACTCAAGATGATGCCGCCCAGGAAATCGGTCAATATACACCATTAGTTCGAACTACTTGCAGTTCTTCCTTAAAATTGTTTTTGTGCTCATTATTTTTCCCTGTCTGCACTGGAATGAAAAAACCGTTACCTCCTTGTCGATCTTTGTGTGAACAAAACCGTAAGGACTGTGAACCACTTATGCGGGGTTTTCACTTTGAGGTGGTTCTCATTCGTATGTTATTTTTCCCTAGTGGCCAGAAATAATGAATTGCGATCGTTTCCCAGAAGATTCGTTGTGTATAGCTGAAAATAAGACAGAAAAACGGGTTTCTAAGGAACCTTCGTTCGTGTGCCCTGTTCATATGAGAGTAGGTTGTACAGGATTCCTTAATATGCACTAACGTTCTAGGTTCCTCCGAGTTTCGAATTCCGGATAAGAATGAGCAGGAATCAAATCATTCAAGACTGTGGAATTCCTTGCGGTGATTTCCTTTTTGGCGATTCGTCTTCCAGGAAATTTTCTCGCTTGTGGATCGGTCTCTGGAGTTTCTTGTGTGCAGCGTCCACGTCATTTACAGTTCTCACCTTCCTCATTGATATGCCTCGATTTCAGTACCCCGAGAGACCGATAATATTCTTGTCAGCTTGTTACCTGATGGTGGCTCTGACATACGTTGCAGGTTTTATTTTAAATGATGGTGTAAGTCAAAAATCCTATTGTTTAGTTTGTGCACTAAGACAGTATAATTTTTGTGATAGATGCTTCAGTGGCTAGAGGAATATATTTATTCAAATCATTATAACATCATTCCCATACTAATGATCTATTTGAATCATTAAGTTGTGGCATTACTCCATTAGTTAGTCCGTCACAACCTAGAACCTGGTCGAATACTAGTTACCTATGAATGTCCTCTATTCCTAATGTCCTTGGATATGGAGGATCCAACTGGGGATTTGAAAAACCCTGATCTCAAACCACTGATGCATATGGACTGCGGGATCCTGAAGGAACAAATGGCGTATGGACCAATCCCAGTCCTACTATATTACGTCGAAAAGCGTCTGAATCACGTCGCCTGACTAAATATAGTTGAAAAATATTTTTGGGGTGGTTTCGAAATAAAGTGAGTGCGATTTTCGGCACGCTCTTGAGACTACCCAATGAAGAACAACTAATCAGAATCTAGCTTTCGTATAGGAGCTCTAAAATGTGGGAAAGCGATAAAATTACAGTGAATTAGGGATTTTAACACCATTGGTGAATTTAGTAGCGCTAGATATCGATGAAACTCACAATAATATAATCCAGCTAGATCCCAACTCTTAACTTTACATCCTACGAATCCAACTTTTAATCTCAACATACTAACCTTAAAAGTTCATTTCACTGGAAAACTATTATTCAATCCTTTTGAAGTGCGAAACTGAGTTCAGGTTATGAGTTTCAGCAACAAGCTATCTACAGTCAGTCGGCAACAACGTAGAACTTCGTATGTACGTACATCAGTTCAAGTTACCATATCACTTTGGCACAGAGATACAATTGTCGGTCCAAATCCCATGGTGGTAGAGGTAGTAAAAGTATAAGCAATGATCGAAAAGATTAGGTTTTGAAGATGTTATTCAAGGAATATAATCCAGTGAAGTAGATTTGGAAAGAGAAAAAAGGGACATGAATTCCAAAGATTAGGATTTGGGAGGAAAGAAAGTGGATGTACCTGCGCCATTGCATACGATTTTGAGCCATGTCAATTAAGGTCTCTAACCATCGGTTGCCATCGTCTCGCGGATCCCAACCAGGTAGTCTACACCTACCCACATGGCTCAGTCCACTTGTCAGTGACTTCATGGATTTGTGCCATGTTTTGGTCTGGCCGCCTATAGCTTTTTTCCAACCTACTCCCACATCATAAAACATCGGTGGTTGGGTATACATAACACATGTCCTGGCCATCTCAACTGATGAAGCTTCACAACTTCAATTGATTTGTCATCCTTACCTGATTCCCGTCTCCTAACAACTTCATTACTTACCGGGTAGTCCCAGGATATGCGAACAATGCTTCGAAGATACCTATGATCGAGTGCTAGCAACCTACAAATATCCTCCACTTTTACCGGTCATGTTTCACTACTTCACTCCTTATCATTAGTTCAGATGCCGATGCAACCCAATCCTGAAGCAACATCTTGCGTTTCGTGAGGGAGAATCGCATCCCGAATATTCTTTCATTATTGCTTACGGTGGCCAGAAGATTCTGGATTTTATCGACGTCTTCACCAAATAGAACTATGTCATTGGCACATTCTAAGTCAACAAGTAAATCTGCCGGTAAAAGTTCAACGCCTGGAAATTGAGATGAGGTGTTATTTCTAAAAACACGTCAACGATTAAGTTAAACAACAATGGAGCGAGTGGACAGCCCTGACGAACACCACTTGAGGTAATCAATTATGATGACAGTTCGCCATAAGCTCTCACTCGGCCAGTTGTGTTCGAGTAGAGATCCTGTTTAAGGTTAATGTACTTCTTTGGTACTCCTTTCAGTGACGAACACTGCTATAGAACCTCACGATCAACAGAGTAAAATGCCGCCTTAAGGTCGAGAGATACTACTATTGTGGGACGTCTAAATGTGTGTCTATGTTCTAGGACCTGACGTAGTGTGAGTATCTGATCGTGCTTCGGTCTGGGCACCCGGGAAGTATCATAGCCCTCACACAAATCGAATGATTTATGTGGCGCATATCTATTTGGTGCCTCTTTGCATCAATGTTTATATGTTTAAATAAAGTAAAATAAATAATCTGATCTATACAGCCACGTCCAGTTCGTAAACCAGCTTGATTTTCCCTAGTCTGTTCTTCACGGTTTTAAGTTACTCGTCGAAGTATTGTCGAAGCTAGTATTTTAGGCGCTATATTAGTCAAACTGATTCCTCTGTGATTGTCACAAGAGGACTTATGTCCTCTATAGAATGGCACGATCAAAGATGGAGACCAGTCAGATGGGATGACGTCCAGTTCCTAGATTCTATTTCGCTGCTAATGCTGGACTGCCATCTAAAAATCTCAGGGGTAAACCTGTCAAGGCCTGCTGCTCTCCCTCGCTTCAGATTTCCTATAGTTTTTTCAACTTCGTAAAGACTTGGAGAAATCACATCAGCCTGCCATTCAGGTTGACTGTAGATCGTGGGAAACCGAAGTGTGACTGAAGGCCAGTTGAACTGATCTCTAAAGTGTTCTGCCCATCGATCCAATCTCCTGGATTGAGAATGAATAATATGTCCATCTTTTTCTAAGATAGTTTCACTAACAGTTGGGTTCCCAATACTGGCTTCCTTGACAAATCGGAACAGTTGTCTGCTGTTGCCTATTGCCGCTGCCTTTTCCATCTCCTGCTTTCGCTACCCACCACTGTTTGCGACCATTGCGTAGGCGCTTAAGCTGACTCCTCTCTTCGTTATGTTCAGAGCCAGATGGAATTAGTTTTCGAGCATCTATCAGTGCGGTAAATGCTGCTGAGACTCAGTGTTTCCCCCTAACCTTATGGTTTATTGTACTAGCAGATATCACTGCTGTTTCCACAGCTTTTCGGATGTCATTCCACGCTGTCTCGGGATGGGCATCACTTACATAGCTGCCTAACTGTTTTCCTAGTTGTTCCTGAAATATACTCTTAGCTTGACTATCATTAAGTAGGACCCCAAGATGCCTCCTTGCAGCGTCTTCCCTACGTCCAGTAGGACTCAGACAAATACGCGCTCACACTAGAGCATGATCTAAATCTAAGCATGTGCTCCAGAATGAGTGACTGTCTTCTATCGAGCCCCTCCATCGGTGGTTGATAGCGATGTAATCTATTTGGGTCCAACATTGGGACGAATTAGGGGGTCGCCATGTTAAAAGATGTTTTTCCTTATGCTTAAAGTTAGTGTTTACAAGAAAGAGGCGGTTATCTGAGCATAGGTGCACTAGACGGTCGCCATTATCTGTTCTTTGAGCCACGATGCTATAAGATCCACCCAGGTGTCTCCCTATCGCTTAGTTTACCTACTTGAGCATTAAAGTCACCGGCCATTATTACTACATCCGAGCGCCTAGCCTTTCGGAGAAGGTCGGAGAGCTTTCTGTAAAACTCATCTTTTACATCCTCTGCGCTGCAGTCAGTGGGAGAATAGGCAGAGGCAACGACGAGTGTCCCTATCTTTCCGGATTCTTACTGTTCCGTCTAGTCGGACAGTGCACAATTGACTCTCTACTTGGATCCACTCTAAGAGAGCTAGTTCCGCCCTAAGACTCGATTCTGTACCTACACCGGCGAGGTCACGGGAAGCAGCATTCGGGCTTCCAGATACACGAAGCGTGAATCGATATGGTGAGGTCAAATGAATGACACCACTCGGATCCTGTATGCGCGTTTCAGAGACGCAGTACACATCGATGACGCGATATTCTAAAGTCCTAGCTAAGGAAGTTTGCTGTCCTATTTGGCAGTGTTCGGACGGTAAAAGCTTCTACGTGTAGTTTAGAGCGTAGTTTCAGGAGACCAGGACTAACGTTCCGTGTACTCGAATCGTTCGCACTAGCGGTGCGAGGTGATAGAGGGACGTGATAAGGGTTGGTCGTGGAGATATGAGTTATTAAAAGGTGTAGGAAGGATTTAAATGTGACCAATTTGTTCTCGTGCGATGTTACAGTATGAGGGGTGATATCACTTTCCGGCTGCCCACACCGTGAAAGGGTATTTCTTGAGGAACCTGAAAAGGAAGTTGGATTAGTGCTGGTCTTAACGACTTGGAAGCGTGACCGCAGAGCGCAAGGGACAACTGCTTGAGGCCGGTCACGCACGGCCTTTTTGTGGGAGGTTTTTAACGTGTTAGCTCCGTTCTTCAAAAGGCCTTATCGCTGGAGACGGAAATCCGTGAGGTAAGGTGAGGTGTGACATTTTTAGGGTCGACATTTTCTAACCCCGCCCTTCCTTGTGAGAAGGCAGCATTGCTGCAGATACTGGTTACCCGAGGTAAACACCTTACTACTGTCCCGCCCCTCCACAGGCAGGAGCACGACTTCGCTCTCAGACCTTGAGTTGCTGCTTTTAGTCTTACCGTTCTCCAATCGGCCTTCCTGGCATGGTAAGACCTACAGGAACATATGTTCCAGCCAATATAGCTCGTTTGGGTCATCACAATAGGCAAGCCTGATCACGTCAAGGTAACAGCTACGGTCGTGCCACAATTTTACTACAATTCAATATTGTCGTTAAGCGTCTATTATCAGTATAACAACTAACACCTGAAGTATAACAAGGAAAGTAATGTAACAGCCACTTTGTATACTTTTATATACTAGAAGCTATGAATCATATTTGTTATTTTTGTTTGAGGGCTAGTGAAACTCGGAGCTGTCCAGACAGACGTATATACAGTAAAATCGTAGTTAATCGGTTAGACCTATCGAAGTCTGGCTGCTAGGTGACAAGTTTGGATCCCAGCTTCTAACTTTGGGTAACCGATTCGCAACACCACTAGCTTCCAAATGAATGTGGCTAAAAACCGAATGCATAAACATGTACTCGCCAAGCGAATTACATAGGTTAATAATAGGGGAGAGATTACAAACCAAAAACTCAATGGTTGACAATTAACTATTTATGCCACTGTACTACATATACGTAATGACAACGGAAAGTTACCATTGATATATATATATTAGGAATTCTGTATTTTACTGAGGTAATGTTATATTGTCAGATTATGTTTTTGTTAAAAGACATACATTTCAAATTTTTTGATGGATGGTTCTCACTGTTTAACATGCAAATAATTCAGGATTGTTGAGATGTGACCTTCAGTAATCATCCAAGTGGATTAAAACTATTTGTATAACGAACTCTCTGTTATCAACTTTTAAAAAACTCGTCGTAAGTATAATCTACCACTGTGTAAAGATTTTGTGCTTAAACTATGTCTGTAATTATTTTACTCTGCTAGGTCGCTTGCTCTGGGCCTTTTCCAGCACCACAATCTCTCAGTGGTCAAATTGAAATGCCGCGACTCGTTACTCAGGGAACAAAGTTTGAAGGATGCATCATTTTATTCATGTTGCTTTACTTCTTTTCTATGGCTAGTTCTATTTGGTGGGTGGTTTTAACAATCACTTGGTATCTAGCTGCTAAATGTCATTGGGCACATGAAGCTATATCACGTAATGCACAGTATTTACACTTTGCTGCATGGGCTATTCCAGCTGCTAAAACAATTGGAATATTAGCTTTGGGAAAGGTTGACGGCGATCCACTGTCTGGTGTATGCTTTACCGGATTAACAGATCCAGTTATACTGAGAGCATTTTTAATTGCCCCATTATGTTTGTATCTTCTGATTGGAACTTGTTTCCTGTTTGCTGGTTTTGTATCATTATTTAGAATTCGTACAATCATTAAAACTGGAGGTTCAAAAACTGATGACTTAGAGAAATTAATTATGCGAATTGGTGTATTTAGTTTACTGTACATTGTACCAGCACTAGTAGTAATCGCCTGTTATTTACATGAATCTAGAATGTCTGAAAAATGGATGCTTACATGGTATACAACTGAAGTATGTCGTAAAGTGGATCCTAATCAACTAGCCGATTCTATATGTCCTGGACATTTCAAACGACTGGTTGAAGCCGGTAGTTCATCCCGATCAGACAATTCCGATATTTCTGTTAGTCAAAATATATTTGCCAAAATATCTGCATTAGAAAAACCCGAATTCGAGTTATTTATGATTAAATATCTTATGACATTGATTGTTGGTATAACAAGTGGTGTTTGGATATGGAGTGGAAAAACACTTGTATCATGGAAACGTTTCTTCGCACGAGTTTTCCGTCGTCGTAGTTGTTGTGATAACAAAAATATCGATCTAACTGCTTCAAGTACGCGTTCCGGTCTTGTCGTAGCTAGACGAGGTGTTCAGTCGAATGCTCTACCAACTGGTGTAACATCAAATCCTGGTTCTGTTCCCTTATTAACACGTACAATACAATCATCTCACCCAGTACAACCGTATATTTTCAGTCAGGATACAACAACAACTACTAGTGGATGGGCATCAAGAGGTGCACCATCTGGAGTAACTGCACCACCAGATATTTCGTCAACTCCCGTGAGTTATGCTGCCCAACCTAACTGGTTAGCTGCTAGTCCAAATTCAGTTCAGATTAATGCTGGCCTACAAACTGGTATGATAAATACAAATGCACAGAGTGTTGTGCCTACTAATTCTGGTCTAGGCTTACTGTAGTTATGATGTGTGGTTAATATTTATGATCAGTGTACCTCTTTTCCAAGAGAATATATATCTTCCATCACAAGTCCTACCAATATTTACAATTGTTATTATTATCTTGCCTGTAAATTTACTTGGTATCATATGACTCACTAATTTACCCTTATGAATATTACACTCGTAAGGAATTTTAATCATTTGTTCCATTTAATTCTTCCATCTATACCTCGCTTTACAACATGTGAAGTTAGTCATCTATCATGATGTCTAGTTTCTTTATAACAAGTAGTAGCCTTGTATGGCTTATTATCTTTCTCTGTGCTTTTCTATATGGTAACTAGTATGATAAAGCAAACTAATCATCCGATTTCATTTGTTTTCTGTGTATTGTGATTAATGTAAATTGTAGGATATGCATTTACATGTTTTGTTTTTCTTTATACCTGTTTTCTTTACTTTCAGTATATATATATATATATATAATTTATTTATTTATTTATTTATTACAAGAACGCGTTTGCATCTGCCCTCTTCATTTTATGTACAAATATACACTTTGTGAAAGACGGTAAAATAAAATACCATTACAGTATGAAGCTACGGTAGATATCTGGTTTTCTCACCCTTATTTTGTATTTGCAAAATTGCATACATACTGGAATTTCTTTAAATTGTTGTTTTATAATTACTTTTAATCCAACCTATATGTATAGGTTGATGTATGTGTTATTTGAAAGTTTTTGTTTAATTAACCTAAAGCAATTATCGAGTGGAATTTCCAGAAATTTGAATAATGGAGTCAACCACAGCTCACTTTTTAATGATCTCTACTTTTGCTTGATAATATTATATTTTGTTGTAGAATGTAGTTTTTTATAAATGCCATCTTCCGGTTTTTCAATAATCCTTTGTTTACTTGGCTTTTATTTTTTTCATCTTCCTCACTTGTTTTATTTTCTTGTTTGCGTCTGATCACCACTTCTTGTTTATTGTTTGATGCTTCCATCAAACAAAAAAGTGTTTACACTTCACCCCATTGTTCTTTTCGCAAATGCTTTCAACACATAACCCGACTAGCCGTTAAATAAACAATTTTTAACGCTCTTTTTTAAATGCTTAGTTTTTTTTGTCAATTTTGTTGTAGAAATATTGTTCTTAGTTGCGTATTTTCTAAGGTAGATTAACCTCGTGTCGCTTATAACCTAAGACGAATATGTTAACAGACTGAGCATTCAATTAAATATTTCCGGCATCCGATTACATTTAATATGGTGGGATAATATGACATGTAAGTTTTCTATTTAAATTCTCACTGTTTACTGTTATAATTGACTGATAAATTTTGACTACTTTTTTGTATGGCCAATTGATCTTGTGAAGTATATATACCCATTCTAATTGAGTTTCTTATTATCAAGCTGTTCAATTTGTTTATACATTCAAGACTGAAAATTTTCAAGTAAAACTAAACGTTTCCTTCAAAAACATTAATTACCGTTACACAGCGTGTTCACTCATCAAATAAAACGGATAAATATTGCGCAGCAATTTAACGTTTGGAAAATTAGTAAGTTTCCTAGCCACTTTCATCTGCTACTGAAATGTAACAACCATTCTATTGTTGTTATGACTAAGTGTCATGATCAACTATTATGGTATTTGAAGAACACATGATACAGTGACGTATTCACTCTTAAGTCGTTTACTGATTTCATTGTTCATTATGTGAAATCTGTTCCTGAAATTTTCACCTAGGAAAAAACAGCTAAACACATAATCTGTTAATAAATCGTTTCGTCATGAATTGGTAGCTTTGCAGAGTGAACATACGAATCCTGTTAGTGCCGTTTTCGTGGCCAAAATAGTCGCGGTTTCGGTTGGTTGACAAGCGGTGCCCACTCTTTAATCTTCAGCGAAACATTTTCAAATTATCCGGGATTTCCCTATCTTGTCCTGATATCAACTAGCAAGATCGTTTAGTAATGTACTGAGGATTCTTGTCAATGCTATCTATCAACTGAAGTTATAGCGAACAGTCGGTCACGGTTCACGTCACATTCATTTCAATCACCTAATCTGACAAACGCCCGCCAGGTTTGCATCCAAATACCCAAATGAAAAATCCCGTCGATACGTATGAGAAAGCATAATCGAAATCAAGAGAAGCGGGAAAGTTTTACATGGTTTTATTTAACTACATCAGTCCTAACGATGTATTACCTAATCAATACTTACTGACAAAGGTCCTTACTAGTTAATATTTAAGGTTCATCCCTAGCAACACGCTTGCCAAGAGTTTTGGTCAAGTGGCTTTACCGATACATTCATTTGAAATTGGCTTTCCCATGGTCGTTCCGAATAACAGTTACAACGATCGGTTGGGAGCGTGTTCAAACAAAGTATGGCTAAATGATCCACAAAGTAGCTGTAAGTAAGGAAAAGGTGACAATAATGTAATCAATTACGGAAACGAGTAGTCGCTGAACGCCTCATCTCGCTGTCACCTAGAAACTTCATCGACTGGATTCGAGGAAATTGAGGTATATCGACAGGATTGAAGTACTTCCTCTGGATAAGAATAGATGGGAAAAAAGAAAGATTGTTTTCTATTCATTACTTATACATTTATATATTCATGCATACACTTATTAGTTATGTAAAAGACTAATCTCCGAAAAATATTCTTTTGTGCGTTTTTGCTTGTACAAATGTCTTAATGTCACTTTTATTAATCATGCTACTGGTGTTTTTATGTGATTTGAATGCCTTTTTCCTTTGATAGATAATGAGTCAGTAAATGGGTATCTGTAATTTCTTGTAAAGCGTAGTTAAAATAATTACCCTTGCTACACACACTAAATGCTGTGATCCCAATTGAATACTAGTCTTCAGTACTAATTAGGTGGTCTTGTTAGCCATTAAAAATCAATCAGAACAACCATTACAGGTTTTTTGAGGTTTTCATAAATGGTCTACAGAAAACGTTTTGGAACTAGGGGAAGCTACTCGCTCCTGAACTTCAGACATTTATTTTTAAGCCTTTCAGTCAAATACATTTACATTTCTGAATGGTGTAGACAATGCTTATTTCCTATGTTTTAAGTGATTATCTAAAATAACATGAAGCATGATACATTGGCGAATCAATTGGAATCTATGGATTTTGGAACAGTGCAGTAGTTCGTGTAAAAATTGCAACCTAACTAATTTAAAGCGTCACATTTCTAGACTTAACAGGTTAAACTTTGACCATGCATTTTAGATCATTACTGGAAGTCTCTGATATGTGCTTTTTGTACATCAGAACGACGTAGATTTCACTTACATCCTAAAACGAACCATAAGTGTATTTGTTAGTTCCTTGTTAAGGATGATAATTATTTTTCTGCTCAGTTTGTCATGTGCATAATGTTGATACAGTTCTAGCTTTATATCATGGAAATTGATGAACAGTACACAGACATCATTGTGACTGAGTTTTTTTAAAAGAAAAGCTGTATTGTAGTGAAAGTAAATGTGATTGGTCATTGAGTATTGACAAACAACCACCCAACTTACTGACTATTAAATATGTGATTTTCTTTCCGCTTACTAATTTCTGCGAACTCTGAGTGACTGCTTGTAATTATGTGGGATGAAGTTCTATCTAGCGTTTCACCGGTTCTCTATTCTTGGTCGTAAATCATGTATTTAATACAGCGTGCCTTAGTCTCTGTACTGTGTACCGTCCGAATATCCAATCTAGTGTTATTATAAAGTCGATCATCCAAACCAGTTTTATTATGATATTGTATAAGCATAGTAGATGTTGTGACTTTATGTCCGGCTAGTTATCACGTGATTTGTCCACCAATCAAAATACGACTTATATAATCTTAGCACTGCGTCAAATCAATGACGTCCAACCGGTATGAGCAACCTAGCGCCCTTATTCGCCGTATGTTCGCCTAGCTCGTCCATTTGAGTCCAGAACACTAATACCATCTACCATATATTTCAAACATACTGGGTTTATATACCAACCAAACAGACCGCAACGCACCATAAAGTAGGAAATAACATTTTTACACACTAAAGCCAAAAAGTGGCTGTGAGCGTGTCAGGCAGTAGTCAATAAACTGAACATAGCTTAAAAACAGTGAATCATACAATAATAATGTATAGATCAAAATAAAGCTTATAACAAGGGGAATATAGATATACATGATCTAGTCACTGAATATTTATACCATAAGAATATATAAATAATATTAGTCCATTAATTGGTCCCAGACGTTACTCCTAATGTGATCTTCACTAGTATATAACAGTATACAGCAGAGAATGAGAGAGAAAAGTATTTCAAATCATCTGTTATTTCAGGAACCTTCAACAGGAAATTGTAAATGTTTATGGCACACTTCCTGCTCTCGTGAAAAATGGTGTAACTTGTTTGGAGTGTCATCTTGGTTTATCATATCAAGGAATTCGTTTGACTATGTTAATCACTTCATTTACAAACAGTCAGATTAACCCTTGTGAGTTGATGGCTGGCACCATTTCAGCACAAATGCGAAATAGTCTTTATTTTGCATCACTTGGTGCTCCCACTAAGTGGGTACTTAAAGTGAGGATGTTTGATGGTGAACTATTTCTCCTGTGGTTCTCCATTTCTGTCGGTATTAGTCTATATTTACAGATATCATAGTTACTTTTACATGATGAAAATACCAAGCACACTATGTTAAACCTAGGCGTAATCTAGACTAGTATTTCGCAAACCTATTTTTTATTAAGGTGATTTATACATATATCCAAACCTAAACTTTTCGACCCAAACTGTTGATCACGTGTGAATCTCTAATCTCTAGTATGGCAAGATAAAAAGAAAAAGAAGTTAAACGGGACAGTTATCACATACATTTATGTTCTTAGAACTAACAGTAAATCCATCGTGTTAGCACTAATCATACTGTCGTTAGCCAAATAAATGTTAATGAAGTAGGATCGTGCTTAACAAATCTGAATTTAAACTACTGAGGATCTGACGTATTTTGTTTTAGGGATTTGAAATTATTTCGTTTATTTTTCGCATTTTATAATTCTGTCAGTTACTTTGTAATTTGGAAGTTGCTAAAAATATTTCGTTAAACTTTTTAGGTTCATTTAATATTTTGCATTATTGGCAATCATCCATACCAAACTGATGAAATGCTCAGATATTTGGTTGCTTGACAAGTCATACTACTACACACCGGTTACACTTTATTCGTTAACATTATTCACAGCACTGACTTTTTAACTTAATTTTCCATTTGATTTCACGTCAAAAGTCATACAAAAGCAAGTAAGCAGCATAAGATTTCTTAACATTTTCATGTAATACACTTTTATAAAAAATGTTCGTCCACATACGTATACGTATCTATCAGATTCACAAATGCAACCATGCACCTATTCCTTAGGGAATTACTTACATTTACTGACCTCAATTCATGAACTATTTAATGGAAACATTTACAAACTATATATCAGATAATTTTAACAAAATTATTTTTAGCTTTTGTTTGCCGTCAGTTATCAGCAACTTAGAACCTGACATGTATATGCACAAGTTCAAGATACCGAACTATGTTAGCAAAGATAGATGATATCACCAAGTCAAGTAACAGAGTAGTCGAAGTAGTAAGGAAGATTCGGGATAAACAATCAGATTTGAGAAAGAGTGGGTTCGTGGAATAAAAAGTATGATATGATAATTAAAATAACCCATAGTGTCATTGAATAAGAAAAAGAGAATTCAGCGAAGAAAATTTTCTTTCTTTTCGACGAAATCATTTACTTAAGCTGTACATTCGTATATATAGTTATATGGAAAATGTATGTCTATAGAAGGATAGAATGGATTATATCACAAAAATGGATTCGACAATAAATAACAAATGAGGTTAACGTACTGATCAAGGGGTAAGGAACAACAAAATTTAAGGGTCATATAATAGTCCAATTGACAGATATGAAGAAAAACAACAAAGGTCATAATAATAGACTGAATAATAGTCAAGAAAACTTGCAAAAGGTAATATTAATAAATGATTAGAGTTTAAAGTGCAAAATAGAAATAATAAAAGTGCATTGAAAAAAACACCTAGAAACATACCCATTAAGGGATTAGGGCGATTGAGGGTTAACTAGTGGATTGCAAATATGGAACAATAAGACATGTTGATATGTGGGCGAGAATGATAATTATTAATTGTTTGCTTAGTCAGACTTGCAGATAGTCGAACAGGCGTTAGTTGAGTTATATATTCTCCTATCCCTATTATTATTGATTGTTATTGGATTGTGTCGACTTGCTGTCGGTTTTTGGTGTGGAAGTATATTTACGTTCTAGTCAGGCTAATCACGTGTTCTCGATTTGAGTTGTGTTGACGTCCTGTCGAATAAACACTAGGAGGGAATCTAGTGTAGATATTTGTCTAAGGTATATTAACGTCCCATTCGTGTAGACTTGGAAAACCGAGCGTTATAACACATTAAATAACAATGAAAGCTTCTACATAATGGAATGTAAAAAACCTACAGGTATTTATGGAAGTCTAACTCTAATACTCTTCGATATGACACCAAAATAGTTCAGTTCAACGGTAAATAACTTCATAGGTCGACACAATTCCTTGGTTATTCTTCCAACGCATTCTTACATCAGCACACATCTCAAGTCAAGATAGGCGGTTCTTGAGCATACATCCTAACTTTAATTGACGAATTACAATCTTACCAACCGATTTGTTATTTTACTCTAGTACCCCCGTCTAATCTGAGCACTGGCCACTGGAAGGTCCCAATATGCCTAAGCAATACTGTGAGGATATCTTTGATCAAATACTAGTAATCTACAGATATTCTCTGTTCTTAAAGTTCACGTTTCAGGACGGAATAATCGGTTGCACAGTGTAGTTGTCTTTATTTAGTTGACAGCGGCTTCGACGTTATACACAATGGGATCATAAACCTGCATCAAATGTAGTTGCTGGTTCTTGCTTTACCTATATTAAGCCATCGTCTCTCTCGACGTACTATGCCTACTGTAATATTATTCGATTCGGACATGTCCGAAGACGAAAACACTGTAAAATCTGCGACTATTACTGTGAGCTATGTACATAAATATATATGGACTTTTTATGGAGTTATCACAATGGTGCAAAAAGAGTTTGATTCATGTCGATAGCTTAGAAGTATTCTATCTTGGTCCATTCATCTGATCTCAAGTTGATCGTATAATAACGGAATAAGTCAAATATGAATACGGTTTTTGCATACATGTATTTTATAAACTTCGCCGCATATAGACAAGAGAAACAGAGCGAATGGGAAAACGCTGGCGTACTAAGTAGATTTGATAACGCGTGACTCATTATTTATACTCAGGCAATGAAATAAGCTGAAAGCATGAATAAGTAAGTAAATGATACACGTTCATATAAAAACAGTCTAGGTTATAAAGGAGTGACTGATGAAGTCAAAATTTGTAGATAATCACCAAACTAATTATTCAAAAAATCATACAGTTGTTACATTGCATAATGGATAAAAGGAAGAACTAACAAAATATTTTAATGAAAGGTCAGTATTGTAGTAGTTATTGTAAGAATCAAGAGATAGATGTTGAGAATACGTAAAAATACAGAAGTGGAAGTAATTAATAGTAAGAAGTTTAAATATTTTTGAAGGAAAGGGTTTCATCAAGGTCCAGCCACAAACCTACTTCTATACCTATGGATAAGGTATCAAGAGCGGTTGTACAAACTTATTTTATGTGCAATGGTTAGGTTTTTGAATGTGGATTCCGATAACAGAAGAACTCGTAAACCATGTAGTAAATTTGATGGAATATGATGGGTAACCTTAAAAGCTTTATTCAAGTCAATTTGATGTCCTGAATCCGTCAAGTGAGCGAGAATAGAACTCCTAATTACTCTTACCTGTCCTTTGTTCAGCCAAGTCGGATAGTGTTCTGCTATGCGAACATAGACTTGACGAATTGTACGCTCTATATAACATGGATGTGGAGAATCCATGTAGTGTATGTTTGTTAACTGCTCAATCTTCTCAACCTTCTTTTGACAAGCCTTCCTCTTATGACCGGTGTTACGTACTACGTATACCTGTCAATATAAGTAGCATGCACCACGCTCGTCTTCTCATTTTCATAAGCTGTTCTCGCAATTCATCTGATCGTCGTACCGCTGTTTGTAACTCACCATCATGATGCACTTGAAACCATCTCTGTAGTTGACTGGCATTTACGCGCTTGTGTTTGTATCTTTTCCGGATAGTGTAAACCGCGCCACGCTTCTCCGTGATAATGTACGGTCCTTCACATTTCGGAGTCGGCTCTCTGACCCTGATCCCCCTGCTACGATTTGGTTCCGTTCTCTACACTTTACCAGGTCCCCCACTGCAAGGGGTTTCCACTTCTTTTTCCGCTGTATTCATCTTGTAAAACCATTATTTTTATAATTTCACTTCTATATGGTTTCTTTTATAAAAGTAAACTGTTTTTGTATACTGGTTGTTTGCTGTGGTTATTCCACATAGAGTTTGTGCTTGTGTAATTGTGTTGTAGCATATTGAGTCACGTTGTCAGAAGAAAAACAATAATGTCTATTTGTCGCAACATATTTCTGATTTGAATGTTGTGTGATTGAGTAAATTTTAGTCGTTTTCGTAAATTGCTCTTGCGGAGATTTTATTCTACCAGTATTATTGTGGATCGTTGAAATGTTATTACATATTTGTTTAGTAGGTGCACATAGTGATAGCATAAAATTCGTACCCGTATTATCATTAGCATTCGACTCATGTTATTACCATTGATCATAATAGAGTAGTACAGTTGTAGATCACTGGTTAAGGCGTCCGATTTCCAGCTATAGGTTCAAACTCAGCTCCACTTTCGCTTTGAACAACCTAGTGGTATCAATTGCCCTTATACCAGTAATGTGTCTAGAAGCCAACTACGCCAATTCATCTTAAATCGAATTCGAATTAAATAAGATAAATATAATAGAGTAACAATTTGTTGGGGCTAATCCTTCAATTAATCTTACTTATTTTTTCTGAAAGTCACTCAATAATGTCAGATGCAATATACTTCTGAATAATAATATTATTAAAACTAGTACAGTAGTTTTCAAAATTTGTTCAGAACACTGTTGAGAGTTGTAAAACCAGTGTTAAGTGATTCCCTATGATTGTGCACTTGTTGTGCTATAGGTTCATACTATGGGTGCTCTCGAATCGTAAACCAACAGTTTTTATGGATTTAAATCTCAAATACTGACTTATGCACTGGGATATGGTTCATCTGAATGACATGACAAAGTTGTGTCGATATGATTTAAACTAAAATGAGAAGGTAACTTGATCTTTCAGTTTTAAGAATAATATCATCACCTATTATCTTGAGATAAACGTTGCTAAACAGCGGTTTTATTTGAGTTATATTTGTATTGTATTCTTATTACACTTATATTTATGCTGATTAATATCGTGATTTTCACATTGAATATATATATTACTGATGTCTTTCTTTTTAGAACTAACTGTCAATTAATGAACATAACCTTATTCGGTCAAATCATCATGCTGGAAATACGTTTCTTAAAGCCTCTGTTTACGATGAATAAAAGGTTATCAAACAAAATTTCTGCCTAATTTAACTAATGCGTGCCGTCTAATTTTTGCATTATATATATATATATATATATATATATATATATATATATATGTACTGATAGTTTTATTAATGTATTTCCACACTACTTATTGATCTGTAATTCTCATCTGTATATAGAAAAAGCGGTTATTACTAGTTTCATGAAATAAAGGAAACATGTTGTGTTTATGTTGTTGGCTGATAGATTCCACATCCGAAACCATATAAACTTTTAAGGGTCCAGCTAACTTACAGAAGTGTTTTTGTTTTTCAGTAGTTGTTGGTTTCTTAAAATTGCCTAATAAGGAAAAAAATGTAAAGTTTCAAGTAACATTTATCACAATGTTGTGTGGGTAATTTTTTCTGGAATTACATGTGACCTAGCACAATATTATGGACTACTTTAGAATAACTGGGAACATAGAAATAATCCCAGCTGTATCATAAAAGTAAGAATACAATGTAAACCTGAACAGTTGAAGTGTAGATTGAAATGATGTAAGAAAAGGTATTTTCCGTTAAAATAATTACTATATCTGCAGCCATATTTTTCACTGATATCGAGTAATCATCAACCCAATGGACCCTATTTAAATTGAGTAGGATCAAACGTTTAGTCAGATCGATATGAATGTACTGGATTTCGTCAAATTCTCGTCAGCTGTTTATGACCTGGAACGTTTCAAACTTTGAATTATAGTGTTTTGTTAATACGCGCAAACGAATTTATTTGGATGTTATTGTAAACATGGATTAGTATAGTTTACTGATATGCATATCAAGGTATGAAACCAAATAAAATATTTCAGATGTACATATTTGTTGTATTCAGGTGGAGACATTCTAAAATTGATTGCAGTAAATACCCAAAGGGTTAAAGGTAAAATGGCTGCGTAGGGAAAAAAATACTGGTGATAAATAAGAATGAAATATAGTTTTTCAAACGCAGTTAATCAAGTCTAGGTCGGTACACGATCGATCCTTATGGAGACCGCCCGTCACAAAAGTTCCTTCCCAAGTTCATCAACAGTAATCTAAAACCGAACTGTCAAGTTGGAAAAAATCCCACAGTTCCAAAAAAGTTTTTTCACTGATGTCATTTTTATTTAAATATGTTGGTACAAGGAGGCACCAAATATATATGGTCCATAATAATCGTTTGGTTTGTGTGAGAGCTCAGATACTACCCGGGTGCTCAAACGGAATCAGAGAGTTTTTAGAAGGCCACTTTTTTAACTCTTAACCTAGAGGTCTAGTCCACAATGCAATGGTGCAACGGACGGTAGCCGGTAACCGACGATAGATTCATACGCCTTTTGTTTCCTCAGGTTCTTGGAGCCCATGTGTACCAGTGGTTTGGAATCAGGGTTTTCCAACTCCCGTAGGTGGATCCTCCATATCCATCTACCTGGTTAGAGCTCAGGACATTTGGTACTCGTCCTCTCAATTTCATAAAAAACACCCCAACTCGAGAAGAAAGTGAATAGGAATTATCTGGCAGAGGTTGTATGCACGTGTCCACGTGAGAGCATTTCGAAATTGAGAGCTGACTGTCCCCACTCTCGGTCGTACCAATGCACTTTTTGGGCAAAATATGGCAACTGATCATTGATCATCGAATTCAAAGGAGATACGGCAGCTGAAGTATTAAAGAACAGATTATTCAGCAGCTCCGAATTAATAATAAATGTATATCTTATTATATCCCAATGAGTAGGAAAATATATTTCTGACGTTTCGTAACTTAATGTAAACCGCTTCTTTAGAGTAAACAAATAATCGAACTAAATTGACACAAGGTTATATAGTATAAATGAAACAAGGTTTGGGAGCCAAGCGAATGCAAACACCCTCAGTCAACGAGCGTACAACAATTAGTGTTTCGTTTTATACTGTTCTTGCGTTCTTGAATTATTAGGTAGGTTTTTCCTACTTGTTTAAGTTCTCAAGTCCTCAGTGGCCCGGCCTCTAATTCCTATTAGGGTGAACGGACAAAACAGCCATGAACATAAACCTTCCCTTTTGTTCCATAATTTACACCAATTATAACTGCATCTAAGGGACGGCCATAATAAGAAGCTACTGGTGATAAACGAGAATAAAATATAGTTTACTAAAAACAGTTAATTAAGTCGATCCTTATGGAATCCAGCATATTTGTCTCTACGATGGGCGTCTACTGAATCCCTCATTCGGTTGAACACTGCTGTTGAAAACGTTTCCTGGTACTGATAGTAGTGTGATACCTCTGTAGTTCTCACACTTGGTGAGACCTCCTTTCTTTGGTATCTTGATAAGGTATCCTTCTTTCCAGTCTGTCGGAACTTGTTGATTATCCCGAATCTTGCTGACTAGGATGTGGAGCGTGTTTGCAGTTACCTATATGTCTGACTTTAGTGCTTCAGTTGGTACGTTGTCTGGTTCCGCTGCTTTTCCACTCTTGATTTGTCTGATGGCTATGCTGATTTCTTCGATCGTTGGCGAGGTGACGTCCATGGGTAGGTCTTTGTGCGCTGCATCGATGTCTGGTGAGTTCAGTTGGGTTAATGCATTCAAGAGTTCTTCATAGTGTTCTAATCACCTGTTTGTCTGTTCTCAAATGATAGTGATTGGCTTGCCTTCTTTTTTCTTGACTAGTCGTTCTGGTTTACTATATGTAATAACATAAGTGCAGAACCATGATGAAAAAGTAGTTCATAAGAGATTTTTCACTTGTGGTTTGCATTCACTTAATGTATGGATTAAAAGTTGAATTCAATATTAATCTTCAGAAGTAGGGCAATTACCCACCGATGGTATTGGATGTATGGTTCACCGGGGTGCTTGGTACCTGTGTGGTTGCGCCACAGGATTAAGCTGTACTATTCAGATTGTAGCGTTAAAGCCTATACGGTGTCTGGTTCTCCTGTTAAACGGGGTTGAGCTGTACTGTTCGGGTTGTCACATGAAAGTCCGGACGGTGTCTGGCTCTCCTGAAAACCAATGTAAAATTACCCTGGCTTACAGGGGTATATTATATAACTGTGGTATTGGATGTTGTTTGGGTAATTTTGTGGTATGTGCTATTAACATCGAAAGATATAAATAGTATGTTTCATCAATGGAGGGTGAAATACCTGGGGGCAGAAGTTAAGAAGATCAAAGAAAAGAGAACGAGAACAAAGAATAATTGGTGTGGAAACGAAAGAACAATGAAGTTCAAGACGATTGATTGGCATTTTGCAAATGAAGTATTTACTGTATGGTTTCCGGATTTTACTAGGATGTTCTGTAATTTTGTGTTCAAACACATTCGATTGTCCATATTTGTGTTCTCGTCCACTACAATATTACGAGTTGTCTAAAGTTGAAAGTGTCAATCGATAAATGGTTATTCAGTAGTTCAAAGGTTAAGTACTAGTTGAAATGTCTGGACGATGTGTTAAAGGAAACCTAAAATAGTTTACATGAATCCCATTGCATCCCGTTACATAAACAGAAAGAATTACCCAACGAGAGACAACAAAGATTTGAGTCCAATGGCATGAATTCGTTTTATTTGTCTGGGTTTTCATTAGCAGATTACAACCCGAAATATTTAGAATCGTAAATATAAAATGGGTTGAAATTGCATACATGAATGAGTTTAGTTGAAGTTGCTTTCAAAGCACGTCAGTTTAGTATAGTATAGTAAGGATGTAAATAAATTTAAGAGACTGAATAAAATATTGCAAATTTATATTATATGAGAAAGAATATTTTACAACACTCAAAGTATCCAAGAGCTAATAATCAACGGCAGCTATTCTCCTGATAAATAAACCCTAAATATCAGTTAGAGGGAAAGGATAAAACTTCGGTGAAAATAAAATTGCTTAGTTTCTAAGTTGTCTCGTATTCCCTTTTGCAGCTTTCTCCGCTGTCATTGCTAAGACCTTCATGTGTTTCTGCTTGTCGGCCTTAATGCTCCTTTTCACTCTCTTGTTTGCTTCTGTGCATCTGTCCTGTGCCTTGACTTTATCTGCTGTTCTTAATTGCTATCTCCTTGTTCTTTCTTGAATTTTTCTCAGGATGTAGATAAAGTTGAAAGTGTCAATCGATAAATGGTTATTCAGTAGTTCAAAGGTTAAGTACTAGTTGAAATGTCTGGACGATGTGTTAAAGGAAACCTAAAATAGTTTACATGAATCCCATTGCATCCCGTTACATAAACAGAAAGAATTACCCAACGAGAGACAACAAAGATTTGAGTCCAATGGCATTACTTACTTACTTACACCTGTTACTCCTCGTGAAGGAACATAGGTCGCTCACCAGCATTCTCCATCCAACCCTGTCCTGGGCAATCCTTTCCAGCTCCTTCCAGTTGTAATTCATCCTTTTCATATCTGCTTCTATTATCCGACGTAATGTGTTCTTTGGCCTTCCTCTTTTCCGCTTCCCTTCAGGATTCCAAGTTAGAGCTTGCCTCGTGATGCAGTTTGACGATTTGCGTAATGTATGTCCTATCCATTTCCATCGTCTTTTCCTAATTTCCTCTTCAGCTGGAAGTTGGTTTGTTCTCTCCCACAGAAGGCTATTGCTGATGGTATCCGGCCAATGGATGTTGAGTATCTTGCGTAGACAGCTATTTATAAATACTTGTACTTTCTTGATTGTGGTTGTTGTAGTTCTCCAAGTTTCAGCTCGATACAGTAGAATTGCCTTGACGTTCGTATTGAAGATTCTCACTTTGATATTGGTTGAAAGTTGTTTTGAGTTCCATATGTTCTTCAATTGTAGGAATGCGGCCCTTGCTTTGCCAATCCTCGCCTTTACGTCTGCATCTGAACCTCCATGTCTATCGACGATGCTTCCCAGATATGTGAAGGATTCTACATCTTCCAGAGTTTCGCCATCAAGGGTGATTGGATTGCTGTTCTCCGCTTTGAATTTGAGGACCTTGGTTTTCCCTTTGTGTATGCTGAGGCCTACTGATGCAGAGACTGCTGCTACATTGGCTGTCTTTATCTGAATCTGTTCACGTGTACGTGATAGGAGGGCTAGGTCATCTGCGAAGTCCAGATCGTCTAATTGATTCTGAGCTGTCCATTGTATTCCGTGTTTTCCTTCAGATGTCGAGGTCTTCATAATCCAGTCGACCACCAGAAGAAAGAGGAAGGGAGAGAGTAAACAGCCTTGTCTGACTCCGGTCCTTACTTGGAATGCATCTGTCAGCTGTCCTCCATGCACTACTTTGCACTGTAGTCCGTCGTATGAGTTCCGGATAATATTGACAATCTTCTCAGGAACTCCGTAGTGTCGAAGAAGTTTCCATAATGTCCTCCTATCTACACTGTCGAATGCCTTTTCATAATCAATGAAGTTGATGTATAGTGACGAGTTCCACTCAACTGATTGTTCGACGATGATCCGTAGTGTTGCAATTTGGTCTGTGCACGACCGATCCTTTCGGAATCCAGCTTGTTGATCTCGAAGTTGGGCATCTACTGCATCCTTCATCCGGTTCAGCAACACCCTGTTGAAGACTTTCCCTGGTATTGACAGTAGTGTAATGCCTCTGTAGTTTTCACATTTGCTCAGATCTCCTTTCTTTGGAATCTTGATGAGGTGTCCTTCTTTCCAGTCCATTGGCACTTGTTCCTCCTCCCAAATCTTTTTGAATAGAGGGTAAAGCATGCTTGTGGTTACTTCGACGTCTGATTTCAGTGCTTCAGCTGGTATGTTGTCGGGTCCTGCTGCTTTCCCGTTCTTGATTTGTCTGACGGCCATTCTAATTTCTTCCGTCGTTGGTGGGTTGACATCTATAGGAAGATCTGTGTGTGCTGCTTCGATGTTCGGTGGATTCATTGGAGCCGGCCTATTCAGGAGTTCCTCGAAGTATTCTACCCATCTGTTTCGCTGTTGTTGAATTTCAGTGATTGGCTTGCCTTCTTTGTCTTTGACCGGCCTCTCTGGTTTACTGTATTTCCCTGATAGTTTCTTCGTTGTATCGTAGAGCTGTTTCATATTTCCTTCTCTAGCAGCTTTTTCTGCCGTCGTTGCTAATTCTTCCACGTATTTCTTCCTGTCGGCTCTAATGCTCCTCTTCACTTGCTTGTTTGCTTCTATGTATTCAGCTTGTGCTTGGACTTTCTCTGCTCGTGTTCGGCTGTTGTTAATTGCTATCTTCTTGTTCTTCCTTTCTTTGATCTTGTCCAGTGTTTCTATAGAGATCCATTCCTTATGATGGTGTTTCTTTAGGCCCAGAACCTCTTGACACGTTGAAGTCAATGTTTCTTTGATGCCTTTCCAGTTGTCCTCCATGGTAGTTTCTTCTTCCTTCAGTAGATCTTGAAAGGCTTGGAATCTGTTGTTGAGAGCTATCTTGAATTCATTGAGTTTGTCAGTATCTCGAAGGAAGGCTGTATTGAACCTTTGTATTGCTGTTTGTCCACTTGTCCAGTTCTTTTTTAGCTTCAGTTTTAAATTGGCTACAACTAGGTGGTGAT
This sequence comes from Schistosoma haematobium, assembly GCF_000699445.3. Lineage (NCBI taxonomy): Eukaryota > Metazoa > Platyhelminthes > Trematoda > Strigeidida > Schistosomatidae > Schistosoma > Schistosoma haematobium. The sequence goes on along the minus strand of NC_067202.1, from coordinate 9,775,130 downwards.
CTGAAGCTACGTCAGCTCCTCTCCTGGTTCTCACATCTTCCATTGTCCTTCGGAATTTTTTTTTGATGCAAATATGGTCTATCTGGTTCTCTGTAGTGTGGTCCGGTGAGATCCATGTAGCCTTGTGTATACGTTTGTGTGGAAATATTGTGCCTCCTATGACTAATTTGTTGAATGCACACAAATTTGCAAATCTTTCTCCATTTTCGTTCCTCTCTCCCAGTCCATGTCGTCCCATAATATCTTCATATCCAGTGTTGTCTATTCCGACCTTGGCATTTAGATCTCCCATCAGAATGGTGAGGTCCTTTCTTGAGCATTTCTCTATGATTGACTGCAGCCGCTCGTAGAATTGATCTTTAATTTCGTCGTTGCTATCATTGGTGGGTGCATAACATTGGATAATATTCATTAAGATCCCCTCCTTCTTTGTTTTGAATGATGCTTTGATGATTCTGGATCCGTGGGATTCCCATCCTACAAGTGCATTTCGTGCTACTTTGGACAGCATTAGAGCAACTCCCTGTGTGTGTGGAGCATTTTCCTCTTCGTGACCGGAGTATAGCAGCATCTCTCCCGTAGCTAGCCTTTTCTGTCCAGCTTGGGTCCAGTGGGTTTCGCTGATTCCCAGTACTGCCAAGTTGTATCTCCTCATTTCCGTTGCTATTTGGCTGGTCTTCCCGGTTTCCCACATTGTTCTAACGTTCCATGTACCTATAAAAATTTTTGCTCTGGTTGTTAGAAGGGGCATCGGCCTCGTGGCTTCCGAAGGAATTCGGCTTTCACCATGAAGCGTCATAATTCTTCTAAATGAAGACCTTCTAACTCTCAGGGCAGAGTTAAAATGGTTTGAATTATTTTTTCTGGTAAGCGTTTTTTTAACGAGTTAGTTTTCTACGGGATGGGGACGCTAACCCCATGCCCAACCCTCCTCCTTTACCCGGGCTTGGGACCGGCAGTAACTCTAGAAGAGCTACAGGCGGAGTTTCCAATGGCATGAATTCGTTTTATTTGTCTGGGTTTTCATTAGCAGATTACAACCCGAAATATTTAGAATCGTAAATATAAAATGGGTTGAAATTGCATACATGAATGAGTTTAGTTGAAGTTGCTTTCAAAGCACGTCAGTTTAGTATAGTATAGTAAGGATGTAAATAAATTTAAGAGACTGAATAAAATATTGCAAATTTATATTATATGAGAAAGAATATTTTACAACACTCAAAGTATCCAAGAGCTAATAATCAACGGCAGCTATTCTCCTGATAAATAAACCCTAAATATCAGTTAGAGGGAAAGGATAAAACTTCGGTGAAAATAAAATTGCTTAGTTTCTAAGTTGTCTCGTATTCCCTTTTGCAGCTTTCTCCGCTGTCATTGCTAAGACCTTCATGTGTTTCTGCTTGTCGGCCTTAATGCTCCTTTTCACTCTCTTGTTTGCTTCTGTGCATCTGTCCTGTGCCTTGACTTTATCTGCTGTTCTTAATTGCTATCTCCTTGTTCTTTCTTGAATTTTTCTCAGGATGTAGATAAAGATCTATTCAATACGATGGTTCTTATTGAGGCACAACAACTCTTGGCGTGTTTAGGCTATTGCTTCTTCAATCCCATTCCAGTTGTTGTCCATAGTAGTTTCTCCTTTCTTGAGATATATCCTGAATCCGTTGAGTTGGTCAGTGACTCGAAGGAGGACTGTATTAAACTTTGGTAGTGCTGTTTCTCCAGTTGTCCAGTCTTCTTCAGTTTTAGTTCCGTCTTGGCCACAACCAGGCAGTGATCTAAAGCAACGTCAGCTCCTCTCTTTGTTCTCACATTCCTCATGGATCTGAATTTTTTATCCATGCAATTGTGGTCGATCTGGTTCTCTATAGTGGGACTCGGTGAGACCCATGCTGCTTTAATTGTGCATTTGTGGGTGAATATTGAGGTACCTATAACCGTTTTGTTGAATGTCTGTAAATTTGCAAATCACTCCCTATTTTCGTTCCTTTCTCTCAGTTTACGTTATTTCTTTATGTCTCACTACTGATACATATCCGTAAGAAAATACAAGAACTAATTTCCTGGGGTTCTCGTTTCTACATTTTGTTTTAGGAATTAAAAAGAAAGACGTTTGTGAGATTTTGTTTGTTTATGGTACTTCAGCTCAATCGATATTCGTAAACACTGTCATTAAAGGTATTTATAACTAGCTGTCAAGATTTTTAAAGAACTGATTTAATTGTTAAGAAGGTTTTTACACTATGAACACAGCGGAAAATGAAGTGGAAACCCCTTGCAGTGGGGGACCTGGTAAAGTGTAGAGAACGGAACCAAATCGTAGCAGGGGGATCAGGGTCAGAGAGCCGACTCCGAAATGTGAAGGACCGTACATTATCACGGAGAAGCGTGGCGCGGTTTACACTATCCGGAAAAGATACAAACACAAGCGCGTAAATGCCAGTCAACTACAGAGATGGTTTCAAGTGCATCATGATGGTGAGTCACAAACAGCGGTACGACGATCAGATGAATTGCGAGAACAGCTTATGAAAATGAGAAGACGAGCGTGGTGCATGCTACTTATATTGACAGGTATACGTAGTACGTAACACCGGTCATAAGAGGAAGGCTTGTCAAAAGAAGGTTGAGAAGAGCGAAACGAAGAAATCATAAAGGGAAACAGAAAGGAATCGAGAAGTGGAATAATCATGAAGCTGCAAAGGACAATTGTTTTCTACATTTTAGGAATGAACCCTGTAATTTTTCTGTTTGACCTAGTGTAAATATATTATTATCTGTCCAACTCCAATAATAAGGGAATGAGTGAACTTCATGATGATGATGTGGTATTTCGAGAGTCAGCATAACTGGGATGAGCCAATAAAGAAAATTGAAAATGTGAAAAAAGAATGTGATTTCACGCACACAAGTGGTAACTTAGCATATTTTACTATCAGGAACGTACGACTGAGAACAATTCTGAAAAGTATTATTATGACTATGAAAACTTTCACTCATATACACAGGACAAGAAAATATGATTAACCAATTTTTTTGTCATACATCCTAACTTTAATTGACGAATTACAATCTTACCAACCGATTTGTTATTTTACTCTAGTACCCCCGTCTAATCTGAGCACTGGCCACTGGAAGGTCCCAATATGCCTAAGCAATACTGTGAGGATATCTTTGATCAAATACTAGTAATCTACAGATATTCTCTGTTCTTAAAGTTCACGTTTCAGGACGGAATAATCGGTTGCACAGTGTAGTTGTCTTTATTTAGTTGACAGCGGCTTCGACGTTATACACAATGGGATCATAAACCTGCATCAAATGTAGTTGCTGGTTCTTGCTTTACCTATATTAAGCCATCGTCTCTCTCGACGTACTATGCCTACTGTAATATTATTCGATTCGGACATGTCCGAAGACGAAAACACTGTAAAATCTGCGACTATTACTGTGAGCTATGTACATAAATATATATGGACTTTTTTATGGAGTTATCACAATGGTGCAAAAAGAGTTTGATTCATGTCGATAGCTTAGAAGTATTCTATCTTGGTCCATTCATCTGATCTCAAGTTGATCGTATAATAACGGAATAAGTCAAATATGAATACGGTTTTTGCATACATGTATTTTATAAACTTCGCCGCATATAGACAAGAGAAACAGAGCGAATGGGAAAACGCTGGCGTACTAAGTAGATTTGATAACGCGTGACTCATTATTTATACTCAGGCAATGAAATAAGCTGAAAGCATGAATAAGTAAGTAAATGATACACGTTCATATAAAAACAGTCTAGGTTATAAAGGAGTGACTGATGAAGTCAAAATTTGTAGATAATCACCAAACTAATTATTCAAAAAATCATACAGTTGTTACATTGCATAATGGATAAAAGGAAGAACTAACAAAATATTTTAATGAAAGGTCAGTATTGTAGTAGTTATTGTAAGAATCAAGAGATAGATGTTGAGAATACGTAAAAATACAGAAGTGGAAGTAATTAATAGTAAGAAGTTTAAATATTTTTGAAGGAAAGGGTTTCATCAAGGTCCAGCCACAAACCTACTTCTATACCTATGGATAAGGTATCAAGAGCGGTTGTACAAACTTATTTTATGTGCAATGGTTAGGTTTTTGAATGTGGATTCCGATAACAGAAGAACTCGTAAACCATGTAGTAAATTTGATGGAATATGATGGGTAACCTTAAAAGCTTTATTCAAGTCAATTTGATGTCCTGAATCCGTCAAGTGAGCGAGAATAGAACTCCTAATTACTCTTACCTGTCCTTTGTTCAGCCAAGTCGGATAGTGTTCTGCTATGCGAACATAGACTTGACGAATTGTACGCTCTATATAACATGGATGTGGAGAATTCACGTATTTTATCTTTGCTAACTCTTCTCATTATGGGGCTGTTGTAGAAAATGGCATTCAGTCTGGCTTCAGTAAATGTTTTCTGTACAGCCTTTTTCAACTTTTGAATCACAATTTCTTCGGTAGAATCATTTGGGAATTGTAATTTTAAGAGCAGTACTTTCTGCAGAATACCAGATACATTTGGTCTTATTTTAATCTCATTCTTGTGTTTAGTGATGAATATAGTTGAATATTTATTCCTACTTGTGTGACGAAATGTATGTTAGGAAGACAGATTGTATCTGTTGCGTGTAAGTGGATCGGAGTGCGAGAAGAAATTCAATTTTGATTGAGATCATGAATCGATGGATGTTAGATCACCACCGGGAACATGGAAGCCACTAGACGTCGGTCTCGTCGTACTATAGAACGACTCAGCATTGAGCATTCATGACCCCACACGCGGGAATCGAACCCAGAACTTATTGTCTCTTACACGAACTCTTAATCACTAGACTACTGGGCGGGTATCCAAGAGTGTTAATGTCTAAATTCAACCTACCAACGAAATCGCGCTACCACGTTCGATCTTACTGAGGTAGATACTTGTCTCTATCTGACATGGATCAGTCACACTGATCAAGGCCTCTCATTAGAAAACTGAGAATTTCCTTAAGAGATCATGAGTTGATGGATGTTGGACTACCTATAATCACTGGACGACCATTTCGTCTGTGTATGAAATTCCACAGCAGTGCGCACCCACGTTTCCGCACGCAGGACCCGAACTCAGTACCTTCAATCTCGTGCACGAACACTTAACTTATAGACCACTGAGCCGGCATTCAACAGTGTTAAGGTCTAAGTTCAACCAATCCACGAAATAGAACAACATCTTCTATTGTATTGAGGTAGATGCCTGTCTCTATATGATATGGATTAACTCTCTATTGAGTGTAATGCTACCACTGATTTTTGTGTGAGCATTTGTATATGATCTGAGGATTTCTGTATGTCCTTAAAGCGCAGTTCCTTCACCCTCACATCCAGTTGTCGTGATATTTTATCTACAGATGTAGCATTACATCACCAAATATAAATGTATCTCGACAAGTTAGATGCTCGAATTGGTTTGAACACTGCAATGTTGTGAGTAGGTGAGTGGTACATGTGCAATGTCTGATATAGGTGTTCTTCTAGTCAATGAAAACAATTTTACTGATGACGTTGAACGAATACATTTATTCGGTTAGTATTCGATAACGGTTGGGTATATGTAAGTACAATCAGTTTGATAACAGTTTTGTCGTAAACTATTTATTGACTTGGTAACGGAACTTTATATATTTTGATTGAACTGTTGTGCCAACAGAAAGTTTGATTGATAATGGAGAGAGTGAAACATTCGATTTTGCCCTGATCGATGGTGAAAAAGAAAACTATAGTAAATATTACGAATTATGTTTAAAACTAGTTCGACCTCGTGGAATAATCGCCATTGATAATGTAAGTTTGTTTTATTTACGAGCATATGTTCTATGTATCTCAATACATTTGAAGTCAACTTTCATGACGAATTGATCTTTTAATGACTATTAATGAACCTTCTGTTTGGAAATATCTCGCCCTTAAAAATGCTTCCACATTTCATAAATTCTCCAGGAAATATCCCACATATTCAGTGAAGTATGAAGTATAATGTTAATAATAATAAATGACTATAGTTGTACACCTTCTGCTGAATGATAGCCTTATATTTCCGACTGAACGGCTTAAATAAGATTATCCCATATATGTATGAATAATTTATCTTGGATCAACTAATTGGAAGTTATTGCGTAGAGGGAATTATAAGTTGGTCTGTTCTAATAATCCTAAGCAAACATTACTGAGTGGTGCCTTTAAATGATCTGTGTTAGTTGAATGGTAACAGTTTTACTGTTGATAATAATCTGACGTAGAATATTGATTATCTTATGGATTGTAACCACAGTCTGAATTCAGACTGCGAAGTAACTACAAACATGCTTTACCTTCTATTCAAAAACATTTGGGAGGAGGAACAAGTGCCGATGGACTGGAAAGAAAGGCACCTCGTCAAGATTCAGTAAGGAGATCTGAGCAAATGTGAAAACTACAGAGGCATTACACTACTGTCAATACCAGGGAAGGTCTTCAACAGAGTGTTGCTGAACCGGATGAAAGATGCAGTAGACGCCCAACTTCGAGATCAACAAGCTGGATTCCGTAAGGATCGATCGTGCACAGACCAAATTGCGACACTACGGATCATCGTCGAACAATCAATTGAGTGGAACTGGTCACTGTACATCAACTTCATTGATTATGAAAAGGCATTTGACAGTGTGGATAGGAGGACGTTATGGAAACTTCTTCGACACTACGGAGTTTCTGAAGAATTTGTCAATATTATCCGGAACTCATACGACGGACTACAGTGCAAAAGTAGTGCATGGAGGACAGCTGACAGATGCATTCCAAGTAAGGACCGGAGTCAAACCTGTCCACTCTCTCCCTTCCTCCTCTGGTGGTCGACTGGATTATAGGACCTCGACATCTGAAGGAAAACACGAAAGACAATGGACAGCTCAGAATCAATTAGACGATTTGGACTTCGTAGATGACCTAGCCCTCCTATCACGTACACATGAACAGATGCAGATGAAGACAGCCAATGTAGCAGCAGTCTCTGCATCAGTAGGCCTCAGCATACACAAAGGGAAAACCAAGGTCCTCAAATTCAAAGCGGAGAACAGCAATCCAATCACCCTTGATGGCGAAACTCTGGAAGATGTAGAATCCTTCACATATCTGGGAAGCATCGTCGATAGACATGGAGGTTCAGATGCAGACGTAAAGGCGAGGATTGGCAAAGCAAGGGCCGCATTCCTACAATTGAAGAACATATGGAACTCAAAACAACTTTCAACCAATATCAAAGTGAGAATCTTCAATACGAACGTCAAGGCAGTTCTACTGTATGGAGCTGAAACTTGGAGAACTACGACAACCACCATCAAGAAGGTACAAGTATTTATAAATAGCTGTCTTCGCAAGATACTCAACATCCATTGACCGGATACCATCAGCAACAGCCTTCTCTGGGAGAGAACAAATCAGCTTCCAGATGAAGAAAAAAATAGGAAAAGACGATGGAAATGGATAGGACATACATTACGCAAATCGTCAAACTGCATCACGAGACAAGCCCTAACTTGGAATCCTGAAAGGAAGCGGAAAAGGAAGGCTTAAGAACACATTACGTCGGATAATAGAAGCAGATATGAAAACGATGAACTGGAAGGAGCTGGAAAGGATTGCCCAGGGGGTTGGATGGAGAACGCTGGTGAGCGACCTATGCTCCTTCACGAGGAGTAACAGGCGAAAGTAAGTAAGTAGTCTAACCACAGTTTCTTCACCATTCTACTGTACTCAGATGCACAATGCTTATCCGTAGCTCTTCCAAATCTCTTAGTTCATATGTTGGAAATCAGCTTTCTGAGAGATTTTGACTTCATATTTAAAACCACATACTGCATTCAAAACTCTTCAGAGCTTGAGAATCAAGTTTTAGATTTCATGTTTAAGGTTGTCTATCCCAAAAACCTACATCTCTGGTTTGATAGGACTTGGGAGAACATGGGCTACGTACATTGGTTTGATATATTGGAAGAATCCGATTACCAAATCAATGAACCTTCTATTGTTCGATGAAGGTTATTCTTAATTTGACTGAAAATAGACTTTTTGGTGTATGAATACGATACATGCTTATAGTGCCATTAAATCACACGTAATGATTGTCTTTTATACCCTTTTTCTTACCATCTCTTTCCCAGGTTCTATGGAGGCAGCGTGTGCTCGATGCGGATAATAACAGCTCTGAAACTGTCGGTATAAGAGAAATGAATGCATTGATAGCTAGAGATAACTCCGTTCGAATTTCTCTCTTAGAACTGGAGATGGATCGACAATTGTTGTGAAGAATTGATTCATGTTATGACTGTTTTCAGAATGGTTACATCCATACAGACATAAATACATTTGATTGATAAACCGAATTGCTTTGATTGCTATCACACATAAATAAATATTTCCCATTACTATGTTGTCATTTTCAATCATCACTGCATATGTATGTTGTTGTAATAAAACACTTCTCTGAAGGGTTTCTGTATATTATACCGTTTCAATCATTTTGTAATTGGCACTAAACATGTCTGGATCTCTCAAATGTGAGGAAATTTGTAGGATTTTGGGATTCTCTTTATAGTCTGAGGAAACATGAAGGGATGTAATGAAAATCTACAGGTCAGTGGAAACTTGGGGCATTTTAGTCTCATTTCCCCACAGTAAATCGCCGAAATTTCTTATTTGACTTTCTCAAATTTGATGATATTTCCACCAAAGTTGAAAGATTAGTTGTTACGATGGGAAGAAATAAGCTTGCTGTTCTCAGCTTTATGTACTGATTACTCAATGAAGACTTGACTAAGAATGGTAACTAGATCAATCAATCACAATATTTTACCACATGGTAGACTCGTCTGAAGTATTAAGTTAAAAATCAACGAACAGATGTGATGTCAGTATGAATATGAAAAGATTCCGATTGACGATAGTCTGACGATAGTTGATGATATACACAAACCACATGAGAAATACTGAGTTTTCGTTTATCTTCAGTAGACTATATGTTTTATTATTTGTTTCAGTTAAAGCATATGATCGTAATGTTTTCCTTGTCGCAGATCAAATTATTTGGAATTGCCACTAAACCGAAACATGGAACTTATCAGAAATAAGAGCACAATAATGTGGCAGATCTCCTTCAGAAGGAATAGAAAATATTGATTATTAACTATATCGCATACGATCTGATAATTGATTTGGTATGGAAATCCAGCATAGTCGTACACACGTATTCATAAAAAATCGTGCAGGGAGGACAGTTGACAAAGTCGTTCGAAGTAGAGACCGGTGTCAGGCAAGGTTGCTTACAACTGAAGAACATCTGGAAATCAAAACAATTGGCACCAGCACAATGATAGGATTTTCAATACAAATGTGATGGCAGTTCTACTGTATGGGACGGAAACTTAGAGAACGACGAAAGCCATCATCCAGAAGATACAGGTGTTTATTAACAGTTGCCTACGCAAAATACTTCCGATCCGTCGGCCGGACACTATCAGCAACAACCTACTGTGGGAGAGGACAAACCAGATTTCAATGAAGGAAGAAATCAGGAAGAAGCGCTAGAAATGGATAGGATACACACACATTGAGGAAAGCACCCAACTGCGTCACAAGACAAGCCATTATATGAAATCCTCAAGGCCAAAGGAGGAGGAGAGGAAGACCAAAGAGCACATTACGCCGAGAAACGGAGATAGATATGAGAAGAATGAACAAGAATTGAATGGTAGTAGAAAATAAGGCCCATGACTGAGTGAGTTGGAGAACTCTGGTTGACGGCCTATGCTCCATTCGGAGTAATAGGCATAAGTAGTAGTAGTAAGTGATGTGACAGATCTCCTTCAGAAGGAATAGAAAATATTGATTATTAACTATATCGCATACGATCTGATAATTGATTTGGTATGGAAATTCAACATAGTTGTACACACGTATACATCAAATGAAGTGGTAATTTCAGGTTACCGATGGCATTGTTTTAGAAAAGTAACATCTTTGGTTGAAGATTTCACAATCAAATGGATACTTCATTGATTCATATCAATGGTCGTCCAATTCGATCATAAGTTGTATCATCGTGTTATTATGTAGGATTTTAAATGCAAAGTAACGAGATTCATTTTGTCACTCATAAACACATTCAATCGATTTATTAATTTGCGGATACCTAAACTCATAAACAACCAAACACACTTATTTTCAAAATGTCAAAGATATGTGTGGATGATTCTCTTGAAAGACGATTGTTTCTGCTCATTTTCAATCCGTAATGCAATCAGTACGTAGTCAAGTATTGTAATGGACTGAAGATCAACATGTAACTCGATTGGCACATTTTGTACACATGGAAATACGTTTTGCTATAATTAATTAGGACCTACGAATTCACCATATCTCAATTTCGACGAAATCCTCTGACAACCGTTAAACAACATTTAGATTCGAAAATGCGTAATTATCTGTGATTGTGATTGTGGTGTTGGCTATCACCATATGTCTTCAATTGTATACATTCTTCTCTAACCCTATTCACAGTTTGTTGTTTGTGCATGTTTGAAGGAGGCTAATTGAATAATGTCAACTGAAGTCAATTAGAAAGAAGTACAAATAATCTCGATATGTATGCAGTTGTGGAATATGATATGTCCATAAATATATTTGTTGGGACGGCTTTCGATAAGCACTACGACAACACCAGAGGCCGTCAAGGAGCCGAAACGTTTCCATCCACTCAGAACGTGGGGTTCTATACGTTCAGTGACGTTTGATGTACATCGTATTCTGGGTTAATCAAATAGAACATTTAAGAATCTTATATGATTAATTGGGGTCAACTACAAGGTCAATGTGTGGAGCACGCACTGAATAAGTCGCACTTCATCACGTTGTATTATCAATGAAAATGTAGAAATTTGATTGAATCACGTATCTCGTAAATAAAATCTATGTTAATCTTATGTAATAAGTAGCTCATTTCGATTATAAATATAAGATAACACTGAAATATCTAATGTTGTTGACATGATTGTTCGATTTGAAACCTTTAAAACTTCATAGTGCTTACCGTAGGTCATGAACCACTGAGCATGGATTTATTGTGACATAATGATTTTAAATAAGAAAGAAAGATTAGTTCAGCGAAGAGTTCTCTTTTCGGCGAATTCATTTTCAAAGCTGTACAATCGCAAATAGATATATACTTATTTTTACAGGATGATAATAATACTGATAATAAACTTCTGTTATACATGGTGACAGTGAGGTTAAATAAACAAAGGTATTAGAAAAATCTTTTGAAACAAGTAAAGCAAATAATCGTTTGATAGTTAATGGATTAAGTATTCATCTGGTAAGGATGGCTCAGCATGATAAAATAACACAAAATGTTGAAACAGAGATGAAATGTAATCGGAATGATCGTGGAAATAAAAACAAACCGGTTGGAGGTAGAAGATTTGAAGGGAAGATAGAAGGTGAAGCAGGTGGCTGTAAAGGAACAAGAGTATGAAGAAAGAGAAAAAAAATTTTAATACATTAAGACCATGGTAAAAGAAGAGGTTGTACCAGTCTCTTTTGTACACATAATTCTAGTTTTTCAAAATGTATGGCTATTGCCTCCGCAATGCAAAGAAGATGCAGTCTAATTGTCTTAGGAAGGCTTCTACTTACCTTGTAGATGACTTTGAACGCAGAGTCTGTCTTGATTGAGTGACCTGTGTTCACAAGGTGTTCGATTATAGAACTTATTGAGCCGTTGCCTCCTCTTCTTAGCCACGCCGGACAATGTTCTTGAATTCTTTTGGATAAAGTACGCATCGAACGACCTATATACCTAGCTCCACAAGAGCAGGTAAATTGGTAGATGCACATTGAGTTGGTCAGATGCGATAATTTATCTTTCAGATTATTGGTGAACAGTGATCGGCTGGAGAATAACATTCGCAATGTTGCTGCGAAGAATGTTCTTTTAAAGAATCCGAAATTCTCCTCTTTAAGATATAAGCGGCTCTATCACCTTTGAAGTCGATGTTCATGTATAAAATTTTCTTTTCTACTGTAGTTGTTTGTGGTTTTGGCATTTTCGGCTTCATGTTCTTATCAATGAATATAGAAGGATATCCGTTTTTGATAAGTATCTCTTTTAAAAGGCTCAATTCTTTCTCTACGACCTCGGGGCTACAGATTCTTCGTATTCTTGCGGCGAGAGTTATTATTAAGTTTCTTTTTCGGCTGATGGGAACCCAACTGTGGAAATTTGATAGTTGGCCATTCCACATGGATTTCCTGTAGATAGATCTTTTGAAGTACCATCTTGTTTTCTTTTCATATCTACATCAAGGAAGTGAATATTTTGTTTGCTTTCAACTTCAAGTGTGAATTTTATTGATGGGTGACAATTATTAAATGTCTTTAGGAGATCACTTAAGTTACATTTGTTGTCACAAATGATAAAGATATCATCCACATATCTTTTATACAAGTGGAGGTTTTCTATAATTCTTTTGAGTTGGTTGTTTTCTAAATTGGCTATGAAGCAATCTGCTAGTAAAGGACCAAGTGGGGATCCCATTTCTATACCCTCCTTCTGTCTATGAATTACATCGTTGAATGTGAACTGTACATTGCAAGTACAACGTAGTAATAATTCCTTCAAATAAACCTCAGGTATCCCAATGTTTATCTCAGTATTGTTTATGTACTTACAGATAAAATTAATGGTCTCTGTGATTTTATTGACTAATGGTTGTTAGTTTCACAGTTTCCAGTTAGTGGATAGTTCTATGTTCGTACACAATCTGTGTGAAATGAGATGATCACAAAGATGAGTGTACAAATTCTGTGGAACTTTTGCTCAGCATATGTTATAGACTAGAATGGTTTCTACATTAGGCGATCATGATAGATTGAATATTACTCACTTGTTGCTACTAATGAATCCCGATGTTTATGAGAATAGACAAATCGAAGTTATCAATCCGTAATATTATGCAGTGCACAAAATCAACTCTTTTTGATAATCTGTGATCTAGAAGGATGATAGCTAGGAAATGATTCTTCGAATATTACTTGACTTTCAAAATTTATGAATCAGAAGCACAACTCATACACCTGAATATTGAAGACGTAACTGAATTCTGGTGTTTGCCTATTGATTTGATGCAGACAATGCTTATGAACAAATTCCGGTGATGATGGAAACTGACTAGTTTGATGTGTGCGATCGTCAGATTTACAACTGTCACTTTAGTCTCTATATCTTTCGTTTATCTGGTTGACCATAAACATGTCGTGACCTACTTTTATCGATAGAACGCTAGTGGTTTAATGGAAACAATTAGCATTATAACCAACTGTGCCAGTGGTTGTTTTACAGTACTTCTTCATTTAACTGTACTAAAAACATACATGCTTCCGTTGATTGTGTCCTTGCACGATCGCCAGATTCACAACTCTCACTTTAGTCTCTATATCTTTCGTTTATCTGGTTGACCATAAACATGAACTTAATTGTCATCACCGAGAAATTGAAAGGACAGATTTTCAAACTGATATTTGAAGTGATCAAGCGACAAATGACAGTTACTACTCAGTACAAACAAGAGAAACAAGCGAACAATTAAAGTTGACCGGACAGATTGACAGTTCTATTGAAATAACCATTTACAACATGGAAGCAGTGGATGGCCGTTTCAATTTCGTATGGAATTGGTACTCAGTATGAATCCAGGACCCAGATAACGAGGATGGATCCCAGGACCTTTACTCGCATTCACCGACGCCTAACTCCTAGATCAATGAAACAGGATCCACTGAGTTTTATTGGTTTTACATGTTAGATCTTTATCAGCGAATAAACTATGCTATGGAAACTGTGCAATAAAATACAATAAAAATGAAATCACAAACTGACCTACGTTTGAAAATCTAGATACACCAAACAGCCATTTCCTTGCAGCACGAGAGGCATCCACAGTCCCACCATCTGGGACAAACCAAAGCCCCAATATTGAGGAATTAAGTCGTTCTCAACATGAAACTTTTAACGAAAATAAGTATGGTATCAAAGCGCATGTGAATTCATTCGAGTTATTTTACCCCATAAGACCCCAGATGCGAAGGAATGAAAGATATTAACAGTCGGCAAAATAAGGTACGAAAATGTAGATATACTGTCATATGTTGAGAGAGAAATCAATGGCTGAATCCATTTTCTCCCCTATCGTGGTAGAATTATTGATTAAGTCAGCTCTCAAGGTACGACATGTTTTCGGGTGATTGAATTCGATTTAGATTGGCTCATCTCACAGTTTTGTGTTGAAACTCACCGGACTGTTGTGTTTGTAAAAATGGTCACTGACAGGGAGAAATTTCTCTACTGCTAAACTAGACTGGTATATTTTCTACGGGATTCAACAGTGAAGTCATCCCTCATTTAGTGTCTTCGAATGAAGTTCAAACGTAGGAAAGCATACTCAGTGATCATGATAAACTTAGTAGATTGGTTTTCAATACGAGATGGTAGTAAACCACAGTGCTGATGAACTTTGGTTGAACACTTTTTAATGCTGCTCGGTAAGTTTGGAACGACATCTCGGAAATCATTCAGAATCTGATCAGCATCTCTGATGCTCAGACAGGTTTGAATCGCTAAATTCATCCATATCTTATTGGTCTGCTCTATACAATCTACGGACATCTGAGAGCACAAATTAACGTCATGACATCCTATAAGAAATACATTAATCTAGTCACTTCATACACGTACCATTATTATCCCTAGAAGCCTTTCATTGCTGTAGTTAGTGGAATCTCATTATAATTAATTTCTTTATTGATTGTTATCAATTCAACATAAATCACAGTTAAAGTCATTTACCTTTGATAGTATCTTCATTAGCAAACTGACTAAACGAAAGCAAGTTATGTTTTGTCATGAAAGCTGTTCGTATTTTATTCCACCTTCTTGTATAAGTCGATCTATCACAGCCAAGGACGCTTGACAAGTTAATAGTGGCCCTACGTTTACGAGCTCTCTCAGTGACTTTAATTGAACTCATCTTAGAGAACTCACAAGGTAATTAGTCATGATGAACATGAAAAATATGAGATCACGCTCATATTTCATTAAACGGTACGTTATGTTGTAGACGCTTGTAAAAATATAATTACGGTACGTAGCTTATCCAAACACACACAATACGTATATTTATCTACAAATTCACCTCCAACATACGACATTAGAGGCGGAAAGTCGGCATTTCCTCCAAATAATCGACGTGAAGGCGAAAAATAAACATTTCCCCCCTACTCGCGCTTTCATACGCTTCAATGGTTGCTTCGAGATGCACAGAACGAGCGCCTAAATTCGGGGTTTATCTGCCATTTCCCCAAACGCTGTGGAACGGTCTCTGAAATTGGGAGAACCAGATGATATATTTACGCATCAAAAAAAACTAATTTTCTTCCCAACCTGACAAATATGGGAAAATTTGATCCACATTTGCAAAGCCACTATAGCAAATTTGGGGAAAATGAGACGCAAACCTCAAAATTTACCAAAAGCTGGCAGCTTGGGTTGTTGAAGGATCTAGGTACTAAGCGACTAAATCGGATGGAATTTTGTGCAAAACGTGATAATTGAGTGGCTATAACAAATAAAACGGCGAGACTATAATTTGTGGACGAATCAATCAGGTATAAAATAACAGACCTCGGATTTTGACGCGAAAGCCTTTCATCCATTGGACTAAATAGATCCCTGGCATTATAGCTTATGTTAGTTCGTGATGGAAACCCTATATACAACTCCTAAGTAAGGCAAATTATGACAATTATTGTGAACTGGATAATAAAAGCATTAGTAACACTGGATGCGGCCAGGCACTACAATATATACGAATGATTGGAGAGCGTTCAGACTCCCACATTGTATAGTCAACACTCGGAGTGCACACAAACAATATTGAAGCTATGTGGTCGAGGCTGAAGGTTTTTGAGACTTTCCCGAGCTCCCGATTTTGGGGTAAATTTGACTCATTTTGCGGAAGTCGCTATAGTAAACGCTGGTGATTTACACTGGTGTGCAAGACTTCGAATAACGCAGTCTATCACTATGATCTTTATTTTTGCATTCTATACTTATTCTTTTTCATTTTTATCATCGCCTATGTTAATCTGTTACTGTGAACTTTCGTTGCTTCATGTCAATGTTGATTAGTATTTAAACTTAGATACTTAGTTCAATCGACAGAACTAACCAATCAACTACGATTACAATCGGCTATCATGGTTCTTTAACAAGCATTAGCAGCATGTAAATGCTCCTGTGTAATATGTCTTTTAAAATATCAACCACTCGTGAGTATAGCCACAAGGCAACACGAACGCATATCTCTTTGTACCTTATCCACCGGTATAAATAAGACAAGATTAACTATCGACTATAAATTCATCTTTCTGCTTAACCACTATCCACTAGAATGTTCTGCTTTTTTTTACCACTGCCTGCCTAATTTCCAATTGCTGAGTTCCATGGCCAAACAGAGGATACGAATGCTAGAAATTCACGGTGAGTTTGAACTATAAATTTCCTGCGATCTTAGATCTCGTTTAGACTGTTCGTCAGTCTACAACGCTGTGTTAATCGAAAAATTTAATCAACAGTACCTCGTACATAATCCAGATTCAAACTATTGCCTACTTCATTACTTAAAGGCAAGAGTAACCCAGGCGAGTTTCATAATTTCATTAGATTATTTCGTACTATATTTATGATGCGTGATAACATTTCGTAGTTTCTTTCACGTAAACTAGTCATATATTCTGTCACTGCCGTCAAGTTTTAGTCGAAATCATGTACATTTATGACTCGTTAGTCGACATACTGTGGTAAAACATATTGCATGTACACGAGCACGCTTAGTCCGTGTCCCAAGTGCACACGTTGTCGTACTTAATATGTCACTTAACGCTAGGTAATAAGCTCTTTGTATCAGCCTTTTACGAAATGGCCACGTTACCTGGATCCTCTAAACCTTAGTTACATTGGTGGTTACCATTTTAATTAATGTTTACTATACCCCTTGTATTTGCCATTATTTCACACGGTAAATCATGGCTCGATTTTCATATTACACGACAGTCATTCCAATTCCATTTTCGGTATATTTGTATACAATACGGGTTTGGAAAATATCTAAACGTCCTCGAAAATTCTCCACGAACCCAACCATAGTTTTCGTATATGTTTTTATTCACACATCCAACTGTTACGCTAATAATACCTAAACGACCGTTCAGTGCAACTGTCAGTATACGTAAGAACGATGTTATTTAGACTTGACATTGTAACACATCTGAACTATTGTAGTTGTTCTACTTCGATGTCGTACTTCATTTTATGAAGTATTGTTTCCTCGTGGCTGTTATTTAACAGATGATTCCGGTAAATCAATCGGCTGTTCAACTACTCGACGATTTACAACCTGTCCAGTTCAATTGGTGGTCTGACGACAATATCATTCGCGCGAATCATCAGTTTATGCAGTCGAGCGAATCTCCTGCAAACTGAAAACGATATTGTCGCCTCTATCCCAACACTGACAGCGTTTTCACGGGTATCATTGACATGAGTCCAGAGTGACACTCTTGGTTTCTTATGTTCTTTTCGATATTTTTCTGTTCACTAACCGAACAAACACGCAGCATTCACCGTTTATCATCTTTTAGAGACTTCATCGTGCCACCTTTTGCTGTCGATTTGTAGCCTTCAACCCTTACTGACTGTAACAGCAGTCATCGACTTTTCAAACTGTGACTACAAGTTGGTCAATAGCTTCGCACAACGAAATCACGACCACTCTTCACTGTTATACTTCTGTACTTACGGTTAGTCTGTTAGATATAGATATAACTAGAATTTGACACTAATTAATAGCTGTCAACGACACTGTCCGACTTACAACTTTAAACTAATGACAGTACAAACAAGGACATCGATTGATAATACACTTATCCTACTATCGCTATAGCATCATTACTCTTGCGACGGACTTAACGTTTGTCATCGGAGGAACTGAATTGCTTGTCAAAGCTATATATTTCAGCGCGACTTGATAGAACAATTAAACGCTTTGTTCTTTTCATTATTTCTATGGTTAATCGCTTTACGTTTAACCAACGTCCTACTAACATATTATGACTCGCTGTTTCCCGACCAGTTTCTGCCGCCTCCTTACCATTTCTTTTACAGATAAGCAATACCTGTAGGATTTATAATATTCGTTTGGCACTCTCTGGCGCGCGACTGCTCCCAACATGTTTGGTACCGATTCAAACGGCCATTGAGTCTGGTGGGGGAGTATTGTAGGGCCAGTGAAATGTCACTGAGCCCTAGCCAAATCATCCGGCAGTTGGATCACTGAATGTCGAACAGATCATCGCTCCCTGCCAAGGTCATGTACAAGCAACGCGCATTAGTTAATTGTATGTCATGGACTGGCCCATGCGGCAGTGGTCTTACTTTGGCTTGTATCTACTTTAACTAATATATTTCTGTAATAACGTCCTTTGTGTTGTACAGTCTTCAAAGCATCTATAGTATCTTGTTACGTCAATGGGGGTAGTCCACGTAAGGTGCTGACCACGAGGTGTGACTTCGACGTTAGTTGGTTCGTCACACTATTCACGTCTAACTCGAGTAGGCCTCCAATCATTTCGACATAGATCATCTACGTTGGTGATCTACAGGGGAAATGGCACTAAAACTCCAAATTTCCCCAGACCTGGGGAAATTCCCATTTAACCTTGGTGAAGATCATTTGACTTGGAGAGTTTCCCCAAACTTGGGAGCTTGGGATATCATGGCTGCAGAGGCCATATGGATGATTTCCCCTACTGCATTCATTACGATTTTAAAACCTCTTTCAAACCTCGACAAGTTTTTGAACCGCGTATAAGAGGTGTTCCCACTTTATTTCGTTGGTGTTGTACAATATATTTTTATTCTGGACCTACTGTTTGCTGATTGTCTAATATTTCTCAAGGTCACTTAAGATTCCTTCAGAGGTTGTCCATAAATAATAGTCTTATCGAAGTTTCTGTATGGAAACCAACTGAACGCCGGTTCTTCTTATTATACTTAGGCCTTGCAGTTCTTTATAATAGGTTACCATTAGCACTGTACAGAAACTTCCAATGTCTATTGTAGCTGAAGGCGCTCCGTCATGCATCCGCATCAGATCACGTATGATAACGCTGTGCTCAACATCTACCGCAATCGCTAGCCAGATTAGATCAGAGAATTCCGATATATTGGTTATCGCCAAATACACTCTTCCGATCTCTCAAACTAGTCCGATCTCCTCGACGGACGCGCGCTGAGAACGGACGCGCGCTGAGAACGGACGCGCGCTGAGAACGGACGCGCGCTGAGAACGGACGCGCGCTGAGAACAGACGCGCGCTATCTAAAAAGGACGGTGGTATTGTTTCTTGTTGAATTAGTTAACTGTTTTTATCGTAAATTACGTATCAAAACTACGATTTACACTTTAATTGAATCTACTTCAGTTAAAGTGATATTCTATTGAGTTTTTTGGCTTTTGTGTATTCATTAGATTCGAAAGCATTCTTGGTCTGTATCAAAGTACTTTAGTTCAGGTTCAAAATCTTGCTAAAGTTTGTCTTGTGGTAACCTTTTATTCGTTGACTGACATTTGTGTTCATACTGTGATCATATTGTGTGTTACACTTTGATCTGACTAAAATGGTTGGTAGTACTCACAAATGTGGACAACCAAACTGTTTGTTCCCTGTGGAGGAGGGAATGCAGTGTGGCCAATACAATAAGTGGTTCCACAAATTGTGCACCCTCTTAAGTCCCACCGCATACAAAAGATGTTCGAAGCCTAACTCACATTGGCTTTGCATGTTTTGCTGTGCCAACAAGGTATTACTAATACAGGAGACTATGAGCCTATTGGCTTTGGCCTGTAAGAAGAACGATGGCATATGTGCTGACAACACGGGCACTGACAGTGACGAATGTGTCAGTGTAGTACTCGCTGTTACGCGACGCCTCAAACAACCGACTCTGACCGACGTAAAAGTGAAATCTCCGTTGACATTAACAGGGGGAGTAGTACCACCTGGTACTGACATTGTTAATAATGCACCTTTAGTGGGAACCGAAGATCAGGATAAAACAGTCACCGTTCCAAATAGTCCCAGTGTTATGAGGGATGAGAAGTGGACTACGGTACGTAGGGAACGAAACGAAACGAAAAAAGCTGTAAACAGTACACTGGTAGTTAGTAACTCACTGGTAGACTCAAATTGTGAGCTACAAATTGCACTACCAAGATCTGATAGTAAGAGTGAAACCCATTCTGGCGTGACTGAGAAGAAAAATTTAATAACATCGAATATTATTGTGAGCAAATTGCGGGACCCCAAGCTGCCAACTTTGGGGAAAATTTGGTCCATTTTGGGGAAGCCGCTATAGTAAATTTGGGAGAGATGAGACGAAAACTACCCCAGGCGCTGGATAAGCTTCTCCAACGACCCTTGTCCGAGAATTTGATACGCGCATAACTTAGAAGACCTAGGAGAACACATTCGTAGTATTTTACCAGATAACTCCAAAGGAGTTCAGGTCGAAAAATTGGTCAGAATAGGCAAGAGGACCGAGAACAACGTTGAACCCCGTCCATGCAGACTCCTTAAGGTAATCCTAGGATCGAAGAATCAACGGGATCTCTTGTTAAGTAGCGCTCCTTTTCACGACAATTCTGACATCCGAGTTAGACCTGACATGTCTCTCGAAGATAGAATAAAAAAGAAGAAAGCACTAGCTGAACTTGAAACCCGTCGGCAAAACGGCGAGGAAAATCTCCGGCTAGTGGGTTTTCGGATTGTCGGGTCTTGGAAGCGAATGCTACCAAGGCCTGTGTGGATAGGCTGTTCTACTTAGGAGTTTTATATGCCAACGCTCGTAGTCTACGAAATAAGTTCTATGAACTAGAAGCACTAGTGGACAGGTTAAAGCCACTTATAGTAGCAGTGACAGGAACTTGATTAGTCCATGGCTTAGACATTACTCCAGAATTATCCGGATACCATTACATCAGTAGTGATAGACATAGATGTAGAAAAGGAGGCGGCGTCCTGTTATATGTAGCTAATAGCATAAATATCCGCTTCTCTACTAGCAAATCCCATGATAGCGGTACTTGTGAAGTCATTAGCTGTAAGTTGGCTATAGGATGTAGTACATTTATGCTAGGTGTCATCTATCGCAGCCCAATCTGCTTAGCTGATGACTTTATTTTAGAGTACATTCATCTTTGAAGTGAAAATACCAGATGCTTGATAATAGGAGACTAACGCACCTGATATTAGTTGGACTGATATGACCACAGAAGGATCTATAAACTCCTTTAATAGTAGGTTCCTGAGAACAATAATGGAGCATGCACTAGTGCAGCATGTATCCCAACCCACACGTTTTGGTGTTAACCAGGGTTCTTCTCTGCTGGATTTGGTAATCACTCATGAGACTGAGGATATTGTCGACTTTAATATTCTCCCACCGTTAGTGAACAGCGATCACGCTGTTTTGGTTAGGGATTCTAGATATAGTCCGAAACGGTTATTCTCGTATATAAAAAGGCGAACTAAGAAAAGCGATGGAATTCCATCACTTTTGATACGAGATAATCCGTTAATCTTAGCAGAGGATGATGCCGAAAGAGCTGAAGCTTTATCGGAATATTTTAGTAAAGTGTTTTCTATCGGTAATGAGGAACGACCAATGATTCATCGTGACCGTGACGGCTCGCTGATGGATCCTGTAGTCATTGAGAAAGATACTGTTTTAAGGCTACTTCAGCATCTCAAACCTGATAAGTCCAGTGGTCCTGATGATATTCATCCTAGGATTATAAAAGCCATATCAGATGAAATTGCTGAACCATTAGCCATACTATTCGACATGTCTCTGAGACAGTCCAGACATCCTAGAGACTGGAAAGATGCTATAATAAGTCCGGTGTATAAGGCTGGGAGTAGGGATTTAGTTAGTAACTATAGACCCGTTAGCTTAACTAGTGCAGTTGTGAAACTGATGGAAAAAATCATTCGGATAGCTGTTATAAACTATGTTGACGGGCAAAATCTTTTCTCCAGGGCACAACATGGTTTTCGGAAAGGCCTATCTTGCTTGACAAATCTTGTCATTGCACGAGAAGATTGGGCTGCTGCAAAGGATCGGAATGCTCCTGTAGATGTGATTTTCATAGATCTAAGTAAAGCCTTTGATAAGGTTTCCCATTCTGGTCTTAAATCCAAACTGAAACGATTTGGAATCCATTATACAGTCTTAGATTGGATAAGTAACTTTCTCCATGACAGGAGACAAAAGGTAAGGGTTAATGGGGCTCTCTCGTGGGTACCTGTAAAAAGTGGGGTTCCCCAAGGTACAATCCTAGGTCCTCTTCTCTTTTTACTTTATGTAAATGAATTGCCAACTGTAGCAAAATCATCCGTTCTACTCTTCACTGATGACATAAAGATTTGGAGACCCATACATAGTATGTCGGATAGAATAGTATTACAGGACAATCTTAGCTCATTGGTGGCATGGTTAGACAGGTGGTCACTAGAAGTAAATCCTAATAAGAGTGTAGTGATGCAGTTAAATAACTCTGATGAATCGTATGACTATACACTACGTGGATTTGTGCTACCCAAAGCAAGAAACTATAAAGATTTAGTAGTCATATTAAGCAATGATCTCAAAACGAATAGTCACTGTAAGGCTGCTGCTGCAAAAGGCTATAGGGTATTATGGTCATTCGTAGGTCTTTCCAGTATTTAGATGATGAAATGTTTAGATTACTATACCCGATTTATGTGCGACCACATTTAGAATACGGGATTCAAGCAGCGTGTCCTTGTTTCAAGTATGAAGCAGATATGCTAGAAAGAGTCCAACGACGAGCTTCTAAGATGGTACAAGGTCTATCTGGCCTATCTTATGAAGACAGACTGAGACACCTTAACTTATTTCCGTTATCTTACCGTAGAATACGGGGTGATCTAATATTGGCCTATCGTATACTGAACGATGACCTTGGTATTAACATGTCTTATCTTTTGCTTCCGTCTAGAACCGATCATTTGAGAGGACATTCAAAGAAAGTTCAAAAACCGAGATCAAACCGTTTACGTCTGGAGTTCCGTTCCTCGCACCGAGTAGTGAATTACTGGAATTCTCTACCGGAACACGTTATATCAGCACCGTCCGTTAATATATTCAAAACGAAGTTGGACCTCCACAGTATTACAAACTGCAAGGATTAATATAGGTCGATAGACCTCCTATCCTTATTACTGAAGACTGATTCTGTCTTTTGATATCTCTTGGTGGGTACGAATTATATTAGGTGTTGCTGGTAAAAGCGTTGTCAAACACTGAATACCTGTGCCATCTTCACTATCTTTATAAATATATTTGTTATCAAGGCCTGTCGTAAATATAATAATTTGTGTAGTAAGTATGCCTGTTGGTTAGTGCTTTGGCCTCGTTCACCAGGAAGTTATTACGAATGTTCATAAATGTATAATTTCTAACGCTATGGCATTGATTTTTAGAATCAATCAGGACAGTACATGTTGGTTCATGACATGGAGTTATCTCTAGCAAATGGCTGCTGAACAACGGACTTATCGTGATGATGTGATTGTAACCGATATTCTTGATAGTATCGGTTACAATAGTCGCTTTTCTTTGAGAAAACGCACAGTACTGCATCATTGTGGTAAGTTGTAATCACTTTGAAGTCAGATGACTACCATACAGCCAACGGACTGAAAGTACCACTCACCGAAGTGCTCGGTTATAAAAGAACAATTACACATGAGGATGATACGCTGCCGTGTGGAACAGAGAAGCCTAAGAGGTTAATTGGTGAACATACGTGACTCATTCACTGTCAGGGTTGTCAAACGCCCAATGTGGAACTACTGGTGCACCTCTGAAGACATATAGGTTGCTGAAATGGAAACTATGCGTCCAAGTCGACTTTCTAGTTGTCAACAATTTGACTGAGAACTTTTCACCTATAGCTAAGTAAGTACCTATTGAATACATGTTAATAAAGCAGTTCATCGAAAATAGAAGTGTTCTCACCACCACTCCGATCTACTTCAACGGCAGTTAATAAACCGTAAGGTTGAGTAATTGTAAATATGATAGCAAAAGGTTGCACATTTATGACACCAAAATGATTCTGAAAGCAATCAGTGATCTGTCTGGTAAGGTAGACAAACTGACTGCTTACATCAGAAAGCTAATCCATGGGTGTAAAGGACAGGAACAGCGACAGCATAGACAATTAAAGTTCCGCATTACCATTGAAAACACCTGAGGAATTGCGTACTCTCGAAGCTGCTTTAGAGGACCACAAGTCCCTTGACCAGCTTGTGAAAGCTATTTATAAAATTTCAGCTGACCACATTGTCCAAGATCGTAGACAATGATCTTTGGAAGTCAACCAAAGCGTATCTAGCTTACATGTTGACTCCTGAACTGGCAATTACTTATGCTTACGTGGGACTAAAAGAAAAATAGGTATCAGTAATCACGTTTCACAGGACGATTCAAAGTAAGTCCGCATCACAGTTTCAATATGTTTATAGATGTTCTGTGTTCACGGTTCCAAAGTGCAACCTGTTGAGAGGAAAAAATAACACAAGCCATGGATGCTGTGAGCCAGGCCTTCGTACATGGCGCAAGAGGTAAGGTTAACAAACGTAGATGACGATCCAAAGAAAGGATGGGCAAAATGCACTTTCGATTTGTAGTCAAGTCTCTGTTTCTGATTTTATATTAGTTTCTGCTGAACATACTGAAATAATTATTTCCTGTCTAACTCATTTTCAACTGGCTCTGCAAGTACCAAGGGACCTCAGTGTACATTTTTAATTCAGCAAACGTAATCAGCGCTCCACATGGCATTATGAATTCATAATTTAGATGGTCACTATGACATAGGGTATTCGTTTGTCTACTATTAACTATTTGGCTGTTTTGATACTCCGTTTGTAATGCAGAAGAGAACTTTTTTGTACAACACAGTTCAGCACCAACCTGATGTACCAAACGGAGACGCAGTATCAACTATTAAGAGGTCGAAGACACTTGAGGACAGACAATTCATTTGTACTTTTTTCAAAATTCAATAAACAAGATCATTTATAACGCATCACTCTTCTAACTACGGCAACGCTTATCTATCGCGACAGACCGGTACTTGTTACCATCTGTGGTTTAATGACATTGGAGCTGCGTTAATTTCCCGAAGGGAATTGGACGGACATGTAGTGAAATGTGGTTACCTGTTATTAAGTCGGTAGGATTTTCTGTACAATTGCTAGTCTTTGGCTCTTTCAGAACAAATTATTGTGGAAAACTGGAATTCGTGGATAGTGTCCTCTAAATGCGAAAAAGTATTGGGGTTTAATCACGGAACGTAGGTGGGTTTCTCCAAAGTTGTCGAAAATTTTGATGAAAACCCAAAATACTAAAATGTCTAGGTATTTTGTAACTGAATATATAATTCTGGGTATCTTAGGTCCTGTGGAAGTTCTGCGTCATTTTCTCAAAAATATGGACATTAGTCGCGTAGACTCCTACGTAGAATCAATTGAGTTAAGATTGGAACTATTTGAAGTTCATAATTACCTACAGAATTCGGGTTAGAGGATGGTTAGAATGACAGTCGTAATCACCTGCTTCACTTGGCCTATGAACTGAATGGTCATTTAATTACAGAATTATTACGATTCGACCACCTGCTCTCAATTATAATCCCCGTAGATGGTCGGTAGTTATTTCTTCGGTATCCGCTAGGATTGTTTGTAAGTACCACCTCTAGACATTTTGAATACAAATCAATAATACACAAAGCATTACATGAGTTTGAAAGTAGGCCACATTAATCCACATCGCCACGATTCATAATCTAGAGACCCACGACTCCATGTACGTTTATCATACAATGGCTTATATGGACTGGCAGGAGTTTTTCGACATATACAAGCATCAATCGCAGACCACCTACAGGTCTGACGAGCAAGTGATTTAATTTTCTCTGCTCCGTAGTGGGGGTCATCTAATACTGCAGCGGGATGATTATTCTATAGGTAAAGCGCAAAATGCCTTTACGATGTAGTAATATATCTGCGTTTGTAGAACACAAGGAACATACGCTTGTATACAATATCTCAACCTCTGTTCACCGAACTTCCAAAACTTTACAAGTAACTCACAAGTTCTGATATATCAACAGGCTGTGATTGAACCAACGTATGATCACTCGTTAGATGGTCCCTCAAAATATGGCTAACGTGATAGAAAATACGCATATGGTGTGCTTTTAGGCTACGCAGTACTCAATGGAGAAATCATAATCTCATTTCTAGATCAGGGCAGCAGAAACCGATGAAATGATTCAATTGGATAGCAAGTAAATGTTAACACCTCGTGATCAGTTGCAATACGGAACGTTACACCAAACATGTACTTGTGCAGTCCTAACGTCCATATTACGGCTAATCAAGTGAATGGACTACACTGTATGTTTTTAAACTGTTGATCTACATGACACATATCTGCTGAAATAAAGCGGAAGGATCTCAGCCCTTTAACTAGATGGTATAAAGGTTGACAACACTTGGAATTTACTGTCTAGAAACCATAGGAGTGCTTCTTCGGCACTCATACACAACAACCTAGTAAATTCTCTGTACATTGAGAAATAAGCAGAAATACAACACCGGCCTGGTTATCAATAAACTTATTTCCCAAATCAGATGTCTTAACTGATTTCAGTCTATCAGGACTATGTAATCCAAACGAAGCGATGGATTTTCACATATTATTAGCACAGCGAGATGAAACTGGGAAGACTAATGTCATAGTAGTAGAGAAGACTGGGTACAGAACAAGAAACAAAGGAGCACTATGACATCTCGGTACCCGGGATCTAATGCAGGACAGTGTGAATGCACTTGCGCTATTGCGACCAACCCTGGATTATGTCACGCGAAATCTCTAACCCCTGATCATAATAACCATCTAGACCCCAACCAGATAGCCCCAGCCTACGGACATGCAATGGCCTCATTGACTCGAACTTCGTTTCAATCTGGCTTTCTTCCAACCTACTACTACACAAGTATAAGTATTTCTCGTCTTAATAGGCGATGGTTGGGCATACGTGGCAGACTTAAACCAGCACGATCGACGGGGACACAACTGTCTTCCTATCCTTACTTCGGGTACAATCTCGGGACCGTATGCAGTGATCCTAGAATACACGAGTATTTCACGAACTCTATATTTTAGAAGTTATGCTTCACAGCTACGAGATAGGACTGCCATTATCTACACGTACAGTTACTTTACTCACTATCACTAGTTTGTGTGTTGACGTAAACTGAGACCTGTCAAGACTAACAAACAGACAGGTCACACTCCGCCCAATTTTGTGAGTTACTAATGTCTCAACTGGTTTCATATGTGGTAAGTATTCGCCCGCCATGGTGACGCCACACACACAACTTTCCCCATAACTTCGACTGATTGACCTTAATTTGTCATCGCTTGCTGGTGGTGGCAAATAAACCAGTTTAAGTCATACAAACACTGATTGTCTGCCAAATATGCCTTCGAACTACTACATCCCTGACTTTGGTGTGGCTCGATTACAAAGATTACGCACAACGGAGCTGCTAAGGCCTGAATGTTCGTGACATTTTTACACTAACAGCTTATGTTTAGCCACTTCATAACATAATCATTTAAATTACAAGATACATGACCGTTTGTCACTTAAATCGATGACCCTGAATCTCTCGCACATTGTATTCATTCAGAGAGCTTTTCACATTCCAAAATCGTAAGTATTCGGGTCCCCAACCCACCATAATGACAAGTATCCACACCTGGCGAAATCCACGGTCAGTAGTATGTCAGACTCATGATAATTATAGCTTCAGAATATTATGGGTGGTATGCAGCGGATGGGAACGAACCAAAACGGAAAAAATTTGTATGGTTCTGCCAAAACTATTTTCCTTGCTCCCTAAAAAATCACAATCATCTGGACCTTGGCAATTGCTGTAAAATGGCATCTCCCCTTACGATGTTTTTTGTAGTTACAGACCAGGCTTCGGATTCCGACACTTTGTGGTCTGGTGATATACTAGGTTCAGGAGGCCGAAATCATATCTGATGTCGATCTATGTATCACCTAGTGAAATTTGATTCTGACTACTATACAACCTTTGCCCGGTCATACCATACATTCTCTTTGCTTCAACTTGTACATTTTCTTAGTTGCTGTTATGTGGATTGTGAGGACTAAAGCCGGTAGAGACTTACACAAGATCTGACAGTGACTGACAACAGATGACCTCAAATCCTGGAATTAAAAACCTCACTTGAGAAAGACAAGACAGGTGGTTGCGGACCACAACCGTTATCAGGGAACATCTGGTTGTAAAACTATGCGATATAGCTCTATAGAAAGACAACATCGAGACACAGTCCAATCTTTATTGTCTATCTTAAACAAACAATTTGCAGCCCAATAGAACCATGAGTATAGCGCAACCTCGTACCTGTTTAATTACTGGAACCTGGATCCAAATTTAGTGGATAGCCATCTGTAAAGATACAACCCAAGTTAGAAGATACACACAACAGTTGTTAAGTTTTCAAGGTATTTATGACAGCGCTAATACGATTGCTGACAAGTCATAAACTCAACGTACTATGTCCCGTGTATTTGACTGAGACCATTTGTTGCGAGAAATGTCCTATCTCTTCAGAAGTTCCGGTGGAATTTTACTTATGAAGTATTGATCAACCACGGAGTTTCACTACTAGTCCGAACACGATTGTACTACCTTTATGACAGAAGGGTTTTAATACTTTTCTCTTTTCTAAACAAAGGATTGCCATACGGACGTTTCGTGTGGCTAAGTTAACTAAACCGTATATTTACGAAGTACTACAAGTCGTCTCACTCATGTGGTAGCGAGTAAGGCTTATTTAAGAACAAAGACGTGTGTTTCGGCATTAAAACAGAGTTACATTGACTTAGTAAGAGCTAGTGGTAGTGTTAACTAGCTTGCGGTTTAATAAGACCTTCAGTTATTTTGCCTAGTGCTGCACACCAATTGAGACCTTGTAATAACCAGAACATATCTGCGGAATCTTCAGCTTCAACAGAACGTATATAAAGACATCTGACCTCTTTACAAATGTACCAGTATTTAAACAGTAACTAACAAAAACTTAAGTAGTTTCGTGCAGATAATCAACTAGATGTAGCGATAGTAATTAGTAGAGCACTACAAAGTGTTTTAAACTTCAACATTATTCTCCGGTTCTTTAGGATACTCAACATGTAGAGAAGATGCCGGTATAACAACCTTGGGTTCTTCGAATTTGAACATAGGAAACTGAGTCATATCCTCTCCTTCCGCTTCGTATATTCTATCGACCTTAGCCAGCATTTCACTAAGCTCTTTTATTTCTTTAGATGAAGCATCTGTTAATCCGAACTCAGATTTCCTGAAATTGGAACATGAGATTCATTAGAAAAAGGAACTCTACTCGCTCTTCTGACGATACTCCCGTAGTCTGGCAACAAATGACTGTTGGATAGGATCACCCACTTGCAAACTTCCTGATATGCTGGATAGACATCGTTGGTTTACAGCGACCCGGCACACTCTGTGCAGTAAAGTTCTAACGGACTTGGTGGCTAACATAGCTCACTTTTCAACACAACCTCCAAAACCTTTTTCAAACTACATTGGACAAAAGTTACGAACCCTACATTCCTTGGAATATGGGTCTTAGTTACAAAAAAAGTCGTTTCAATTTCACTTTTGAGAAAGACGGGCGGCTAGATGATCTGCGTAATTTTTGAAGATCCAGTATCTTTGTCAATTGATTTCATTGTGCTCGCATCCCATTGTTATGGTAAAGTTACTGGTACTTAGTTGTGTCTAATGGATGGTAGTCTAGGCACTCATTTGCATCAACTCCAGTCATTTGTGAGTGGAGACAGTCGGTAACGGATTTCCGTAGAAGTTATAAGTGTTTTTTGTCAAATGAGTCAGTGTTCATGACATGACATTTCAACAAGTCAAGTTCTAAACTCTTGACTACTGCCCCTTCCCTTATTGTTGTTAGATTTTTCTGAGGCTCAGCTGAATTCTCTTAGCATTGTTATGGATCTCTATATCTTTGAGTCATCTGCATAGATTTATGTCGCCGTGCTCATTTTTTCCAGAGGGTAGTTAATAAAGACCAAAAAAAAGACTTCCAAAGACCGTCCCTCTTTAAACTTCTGATGTTGAGACCTCCAAACTCCCATGCACTCTATTTGCCTCGGTACGAAACATCCTGTTTTCGAGATAATTTTTCAGTCAAGATAAAAGTGGACCGATGAAACACATTTTTGCCGTCTTCGCTTTGAGAAGTACGTGAGGTAGTGTATCAAAGGCCTTTGCGAAACCAATGAATTTTGCATGAATCGGTATCTTACAGTCCCACTAAGTCGTCCACCTTTCTTATTGAATGAGGATAATTAAAGCACACAACCTGCCTCTCATGAACCCGTTTTGAGCTTCATGGATGATAATTTTACTTATTTTTTTCCCTAATTTGTTCACAGACCGGTTCCTTCATTGCCTTCTGGAGTATTGAGAGCAATGTGACTAATTTTTTATAGACTGAATTTTTCTGTCACCTGCTTTGAAGATCAGAGTGTGGCCTGATCCTATTCCCTTGAGAGCTGGTGTGAATCAAATGAGTGTCTGAGCAGGCCATACACAAGTGTGCTGATGGCTTCTGAGCAAGCAGACTTTCGACCTGAGACAGTCTCACCGTTTGGCCTGTAGTAAGCGTCCTGTGCCTCGCTTAACCCAGGACGTTTGCTTTCATAGTGTGTGCTTACTTTGAGGTACATCGTGTTAGATCGCATTTAAAATGATATATTTTACTACCTCTCCGTGGTCATCCACTGTTTGCTTCCCCTTTCCTCGTGACCCTGGCGCGTATTAAAGGTCCATTCTCGTGGTCATGTAGTCTACCTTAATACAGCTGAGGTAGTATGCGTTTTCGTGCTTCTGAAGTATCCGATTTGTGACCACGTCAAACATGGATGTACCACGGTCACTACTTCTCATTGGTGCATGAACATGAACATTCCCAATGGGAAACTGATCATTTGTCGGTAAGCAATCTAGTTGAAGGCCTATGCTGCGCGGAAGCCAATGCCACTGCTGTATATCATGTTCGTGAGCTTCATCCCAACTGCTACATACTTGCTCAGGTACTCTGCTGTAATGTTGGTTACTATGCTAAGCCGCATAACTTATTCTATCTTTTGAGCAGGTCAACTTATTCATTCTTTTTGAGTTACATTTTGCTTTTGTTACTTATTCACTTATCAACCCTGACTTTTTTTAAATAGGCGTATGTGTGTACATCTTATCCTACTCACACATATCTGAAGCTTATTTTGTGTGACTATAAATATCGAATCACTCTTGATTAAAGGGAGTTGGCTCACACTCCATATGCACTGTCCGTCACATTGCTTCGCTCTCTTTCCCTTGCTTCTTCAATCTGCTTCGATCTTTCTTCTTTGTTTCGTCTCCCTGATTGCATTTTCAAATCAATGAGTGCATGAAATATACACGTTGAAAATCTATTCTCGTATTTGACTTAATTCAGTCATTCAGTAACGTGGAATGAGTCGTTAATCGTGTACGAGGTTAGCCAGGATGTATATTTTGACAGATATCTATAAACAATGCAGTTTTAGACGATATGATCTAATTGTAGTCAGATACGGGGCTACAAAATTTTTGAACCCATCGGCAACATCGTCTGATCTAGTTGGTATCAAAATTTAGGTTCCCACTGAATTGGTTAGCTTGCTGACAACAAACCTAATGCAGCAAACAACGTCGTCGGAGAAACTTCTGTACTCCATACTTTCGACGAACAAACTCAGCAAAGCCAGCTCAACCTCTAATCCAACACACTCAGATAAACTTGTTCAGCAACACATGGGCATGCTCAAATTTTATTATCTTGTCACTAATTTCTCTTCATGTCAACTCTTCTCATTGATCAGCATTTTACCTTCCAGTACATTATATTGACTTGCTATTAATATTATTTCACCAATCGTCACTCTATCTATAATTCATATATTTCTATACTTTTCCGCCTACATTAGTAAACGACTATCCTGCATTATACCCTTCTTAATGTCTATGATTTGCAACCTACATTTCATACTATAGCTAATCAAAGCATTGCATCGAAGCCTTACCTACAATCCATAATTTGTAACTGCTTGATAAGCTTGTAAAACGGTACTTATAGAAATAGTGTTTTCTATTAGGATGTGAAACAAAGAGCATTGCGTGAGGTGTAATATATATCCAAAAATAAGCTCAACTGAGCTCAACATCACAAAAGGAGGGAAGGTGGAGTTACTGACCAGCAAACAATGATGGTGAGGGCGATGACTACAACCCACCTATGTTTGTGGGCAGAACATTTTGTCTGTATCAGACTCGTTATGTATGAGAACGAGTCAATCAATCTGCGATATTGAGGTTGTTTTCCCACGATCGCCATTCAGACTCATGTTTCCAATTTTGTGCTGGATTAGCTATACTACTAAGACAACCGTTAGCATGCTGACTCGGACTTTTACATTAAGACTGTCTGGCAGCCATCGGATGAAAAGAAATCGGACAACAGAAGACATAGTTACTTGTTTTCTTAACAATTTACTCTCTATATGCACTTTACGTTCTAATAAACAGCCTTCCTTATTCCAACACTGACTTGCCTTCTTTCATTTGAACTTACTCCATCTTAGCAAATATCACAACTCATTGTTCTTTGTTGCTGCATTCTCTCATCTGGGCTTCTCATCACATTTCACTTTGTCTACACGAGCTAGTACGAATTTAATCTAATAATTTGTCATACGTCTGTCTGTTCCACCATAAAATGTTAAGTATTGTTCATGGTCCATATCCAAGTGCCATGCTGCTCCTCGATTTCCTTTTTTTCAAAATCTCGCTCTGAGTGCACAGCTATGGAACTTCTGACATCTGGAACAAACAAGACGTACGTGTCATAGTTCACACCAAGCGCTTTACAAGTCTTTATTATAACAACTATAAACTCAAAAAGTTGCTTTGCTTAATAACTATATATGTAGGAATGGACTGATATTCACTTTTATAGATTATATTTATTTAACA
This sequence comes from Schistosoma haematobium, assembly GCF_000699445.3. Taxonomy (NCBI): domain Eukaryota; kingdom Metazoa; phylum Platyhelminthes; class Trematoda; order Strigeidida; family Schistosomatidae; genus Schistosoma; species Schistosoma haematobium. The sequence continues at coordinate 9,741,673 of NC_067202.1, read as the reverse complement.
TGCATACTGTGGAACAATAAATGTTGTAATTTGTAGATCATGCCTGTAAACGCTAGTTGGAATTCTTCTTTTTCACAGTTATACTTATGTTCTCTCAGTTAGCCTACCTATATAATCTTCACATAGGTTTATATTTTTCGCATATTAAAGATAAAACCAAACATTTTGAGATTAATACGTGTATTACTCAAACAATTGCTACCGCTTTCTTTCTAATTTATCTTCCAGAAGATTCTTGGAAACCACCGGTGCGTGACAGTCCCACTCAAGTTAGTATCGAGTTAACGTCACGTTGATTCCGGTGGAAAAGAAGTGTAGTGGCATTGGATCGTAACCACGATCCTCAAAGCTGAACACGAGACAACTGGGAAACTAGACATTCAATTTTTAACACGGAGGAAAACCCAACGATGGAGAAGGCAGGAAGAATGAATTCGAAACTTAGTTTATCGGATGGTATGGCTTAGCCTTGCAGGCGTGGTCATTCTTGTGTGTTGTCTTATCTTTTTTATTCATATTAAATCTATTGTTTTATCTTCAGCCTAACTGTGTTCTCCATCATGTATTGGTGATCGTACGATACGATGAGCCAGTGTAGACAATGATGCGACTTCCACGTAAGATCTTATAGATTAGGGAGTTACGTCATGACAAATCTACAATTTTAGGATTAGGTCTATTCTTAGAGCAGTGCCAATAACGAGGTAGACCATTATTCTACAGAACTAAAGCCGAAGAAGCCTGGAGTAACAGCACTACAAAAGTTTAATGAAACCCTTCTTTGAGATACTGACAGGCTCAACGGCTTCAAGATAACTCTCAACAACAGGTTCAAAGCCTTATAGGGTCTACTGAAAGAAGAAACTACCATGGAGGACAACTGAAAAAGTATCAAAGAAGCACTAGCATCAACGTGTCAGCAGGTTCTGGGCCTCAACAAAAACCACCACAAAGAATTTAGGGATCAGTTCTATTATCAATGCAGAACTAATAACGAACTAGACCATAATTCTACATAAGTTAATTCGAATACATTCATCGCCGGTCGACCCTGTTGACTGAACTGAGGCTTGTTGGAATATCTTCATATTTCACTGTTCTTTATCCTTGTAATTCAGCTGGCACCACAGACCAATTTTCTCTTTTGTTGATTCCGTTGGTGAACTTTCTCTAAACTATGAGCGAATGTACCAGAACCATGAAGAGGTGTGGCTTAATATAAAACCGTGATACTGCCTGGGTACTGCAGTATCACGGCGACAATGAACCCAGCTACTAAACAAATCACATTCAAATTCTGAGTCTCTGGTTTTAACGAGCGACGATCATTCGTTTTTGTGCGGCTTCATCCTAGTATTAATTCGTAACACGGGCAGTTTGGGACACCTCTTTCTCCTATGAAATTTTTACCTACTAGTCTTATTATTAGTAGGATGTCAGGCAGGGGTGTGATGCTGATTACTTAACTGAAAGTGCAGTTGTGGCGTTTCAGTTGAGCAATCTATGTTGTACATGTTACTCTGAGACTCCGTACTTGGTGCCTTTTTAAGATTTTTTATAGTCCTGTTGCTAGAACCGGGGATTTTTCCACTTACTAGTAACCTTTGGATTTAAACTCTTACCTCTGCCAGTCGTATTTGAAGTTGCGGTGTGAGTGCTGGTGACATTTCTATTTATGTGCACTCTACTCGATAAACCATAAAGTATAATCTGATAATCTGAGGAGGAATCTTGCAAGAGGAAAGTTGCGAGAGAGGAATATAACAAAGATGAGTAAATATAATCTCCACGAGAAAATAACCTGAAAGGCACATGAAACTACAACGCTACCTTTGACTGTCCTGGAAAGCGACTTCGAGTGGATCCATTAACCAGTCCGCAAAATCTATGTTTGCCAGAGAGAGACCAGTCGATAGAGACAGGCCTACCGCAGAGTTTCAATATTTGTATGGCTATACTTGTCAGATTTGCTGTTGTGGCTGTCTGCCAGCAAATCAAAGATGCAGTTCATATGGTTGAAAGCGTTTAAATATAACATTTTGGCGGTGGGAAAGTGAACATTTCCGGTTGATAGTGAGGGGTCAACAGGGTCACGTTGGACTCCAAGAACGCATAAACTGTAGCCCTTGACCTGAATGAGGATCGATAAACTCTTCGATCTCCAGTGACCTGAATAATTGATGATTTGGCTTAGACGCAGTGACTAGCCCTACGTCAATAAAGTCGCTGAATAGGCTAGATTAAGACTTCAGATCTCCGTCAAAAGTAATCGTGATTAATACATCAAAGTTAGAGACCCATTTATCACTTCACTTCTATCTGAAGTTTGTGCTGATGATGTCGTTCAGAAGAACGATGAAAGCTCCACGACCAAACCATCCAGCTCAGAGAACAAAACTCCATCAAAAACCCATTTATCCGGAAATATGGGAGCAATATTGACGGCTGAAATGTAGATTGTATGACATAGAACTTGACACCTGACAAAAACTGTCAATTGGGGGAAATATATAAATTGCACCATAAGACAACTTGACTATGATCCAGTACGCCCTTTGGGACCGAAGTAATTTTACGTCGATTTTCGGGAGAAATGTCGCAACCTAGACAAAAGAGCTCAATACTGTGGCGTGTATTTAACTCGAAATATTGCATGATCAACATCGGTTTTTTCAGTCGCGACATTTCCTTTTACTGGAATCAAAGCATCTACATCTAGCCATGAGACAATATTAGCGACACGATCTACTTTCCCTTTGAAATATTCAACATTTTTTTGAAACTTTGAGGCTTAGTCTTACATGCAAGTTTCTTTGAGAGAGCAACTATCACTGCCAGCAAAAAAGTGATAGTCAAAAGTTTGTGATATATTACAATTAATAAGTCTCTTTCATGGAGTCAGTGATGCAAACATTTCATTGCATTGTCGCCTCTGAACGGCTTCTAGTTTCTTTGAGAAAGAGATCAACAGATCTATTTCATTACTCACATGTTGTTGTAATATCACGACTGTTGCCACTAATGATGAGTTGGTGCACAAGACTTGTGCTGCTCCAGAAAATGGACTCAAGTGCGTCAGTTTTGTTGTTTAAGCCACAAATGATTTGACTGACAACTAGGCATCCTTTGTCTCAGCAACAGCGTCGTAAATGTCTGATAATTCTTTTTTATTGCGTCATTTGAAAGCTATAGAACCAGCGAATGAGAGACGTAGCGTCGATAATAATGATTAATTCCTTGAAGATGACTAAGCCTGCTTGCTGAATCAGGTTCAGGAAATATTTGAATAGCCTCAATTTTAGCCTCGAGGGTTTCTAAATCGTGTGTTCTCATACTGCAGAGCCGAAGCTCAAGGTTTCCAACATAAGATATGCATTTCGTTGGTTTGATAATCACTCCATACTTTTGAATTTATGGCGTCCAGAATTACTATACAATAACATGATTCAGACATGAAGGGTTTGGAAGATATATTTTTGGAAATCCATCGATGTATCGAGAAGCTTCAGATCTTGGCTGGCTAATATCTTCAGGTGATGAGTAGCACGGTGTGCTTATTCGTGCTCTACAGTGGTGGCGTGATTGAGCGCCTTCGAATAGGGTGTGTTCAGTAAAACTAATGAGGTCAGCATCAGAGTCAAAGTCTTACAGAATCGTTTATTTTGAGGATTTGCCTATCACATCAGCTCACTCCCTCTTAGTGGTTAGCGGTGACTCGAAGACGTGACTGGCCAGGAGTTTAATCACAGCGACCTCACGGTTGGTAAACATTATTCTAATTGTGTAATAAGAAGCCGAAGATTATCAGAACTATGCGATATATTAGTGAAATACATTTTAAAAAATCCGATCACACATATGCTCGTAAAGAACATTCATATATAAAAATAAAAAGTCAACTGCACTAAAAATGAAGGGTGAGATGAGACAAGGATAATAACGAAATAATGTGGAAACAATTTGAAACCTTATCATTCTGTAAAATAAGCCAATAATACCAAGGTAGGTTTAGGATGAGGACAAATATTTTGAATGAACGAAGGGGGTTTAAATTTTTGCATGGCGAATGTTTCAATAAAAATTAGTATACAAACTTTTACAATTTTGTGAAACATCACTTTTGGGATATTCATAGAAATATCCCAAAAATTATTCTGCTAAGCCTAATGCTACCCTTAAACGTGAAATGGTGTCATTTCCCTTATGGTCAATGTTTATTTCACGTTTCGTTTCCTTACTGGTCAATATTCACGGTAGTCTTAACTGTATAAATATGAATTTGTCTGTAAAGTATGATTATTCTTCTTCTGCTGACCCCATAAAAACATTTCATTTAACGGTCCGTGTTCCGATATATTGGAGATTGGGGAACAGTATTGGGGTCGTACTGGGATATCTGGAGTTGGCCAGTCGGTAGAATTTAAAATAGCCACTACGCGGTAAACAATAACGTCAAAGGCCGAATTAAGATCATTCCTATCGCTCGTTTCGATCATGTGTTTGGCATTAGAGAATGATATATGTTTGTTCTCTACTCTTATTTGGTTATTTGTTTAATTTCTTTCTGCAACCATCTAAGTACATGTTCACACACCCTAATTTCGAGATCACGGTTACTCCTCCCTTTGCATGTGTGACCATACACATATTTAAATTGACAAACACAGTGGGACGTGACGCAGTCTCTTTCATGTCTTTTAGATTTTGGATGAAACATGAATCTTGTTCTTTCTTTGATAATGGCCTTTGCTGCGCAATACGTTTTGTTACTGAATAGTTTAAGTTCTTGTTTCAATAGAAGACTATTTGAGTCATCTCTAAATGATGTAAAGACGCCTTTTTCTGCCTAGGCTACAGTAGTTCTCACTGTACTATGAACGTTCCATCTATTTATGAATTTAGGGGATGGCCGTTTCCTATCGTTGTCTTGTTCAACAACCTAACATCAGCGTCGTTTGTGCAAATACGATCAAGCCTGTTAAATATGAACCTTATCAAACCCGTTTGTATTGCACAAAGCTATAATTATCATAACTAAGATATTGACCTGTGCACGTTAGTTTTCTTAAAGTGGATCGTTTGGTTGAGCCATGTTCTTGTGTTTAGGCGGTAATATGCTTGACATGTGCTGCTTCTGGCCATCGTGTGCAACGGTCCGCACACTTTTGGAGTATCCATATGATTCTGGTAAGGATGCCATGAAGTAAAGATGAACATGATCAAAATGAACGTCAAAAGCTGCAAAAGAGCATAAAAGACATTTATCATGTCTAACCACCTAAGATTTCTGACATTCTACAGAACAGCGTTCTGAATCCCCTCGTCTTTATTCATAACATCGCAACGAAATCGTTCTGCTATAAGCTTCATGGTTGCTGGATTACCTGGATAAAAACATTTGTGCAGAGTATTGAAGACGTTGCTTCGATAATGTTTCGGCCCGATCTCAACCTGCAGATGTGTCACACAGTAAATTTTTCTTAGCTCTTCCCATCTGCTTGACACGTAATTTCAGAGCGGCGAAAGATGAATCATGTTGAAGATCAGCATCTCCTTTTCGAATCTGGATGAATTTAGAAAGGTTCATATCGTAGAACATTTTCAAGGCAGTTATACGAGCCAAGGCGTCTGCTACTACACTGTTTGCCCCGGGAATTTGTTGTGCATCTGAGGTAAACTGAGTGATGTAGTTTAGTTGTCGAAACTGTCGAGGGGAGTAAATCATCGTCCTTCCTTCGGAATGATGAACGTGACGTACAGTACAACACGTGGTTCAGGATTTCCTTTGCGAATGTGCCATGCTTTAATCCAGTGTCTTACAACCGTCTTGAAGAAAACGCCAACGGTTTTCAGGCATTACTTATCTGCTGTTGTAAGGCCCCTTCGATTGCTTAGCCGAATGCACCTATTGAGATACTAACGGGTACTTTGATGTCCTGGTGTGCAAAAATGGTTGCTTCTGCAGTAATTTTTTTAACTATAGATGATGTTTTTTCCGCGCTGTCGTCCAAATCGATAAGTTTTGCATTTCCACGAAGTTGGTCTGTTAAGGGTCGCGTGAGAGACGTGCATCTCGGTTTAAATCGTCTACAAAAACTTATTAGGGCGTTGACCACACGTAGTTTCTTGACTGCACTTGGTTCCGGGTAATCCAGCATAGCGGTCACTTAGCTCACTAAGATCAATACATTGAGAGTCAATAGTGTATCTGACAAGGTTCAGGGGGGCGGTTCCTATCTGGCATACTCCTGAATGTTTACAGTAGTGCCATGTTTTTGGAGCCGTCTGAAAACAAGTTCCGGATTCTAGAGATGGGATCCTTCTTGCTATTAGACAGTCACCAGCGTACGGGTGCAGGAAGACGTGACTCCGAAATACATCATTGATGAATTTCTGAAAAATTTGTGTAGCATTTCGTAAACCGAGAGGCATGCGCGAAAAATCAAAGATTCCCAAGAGAGTGATGAAAGCTGTTTAGGGGTATCTTTTGCAGCGATGGTAATTCAGTTATACGCTTCAATCATCCACCTCTTTTGGTGGCTGTCAGGTTGTGGATATGTGGTAAGGGGTAATGATCGGGAGTGGTTTTCGTATTTAGTCGGCAGCTGGACGCCATTCGTTGGTCTTGTTTAGAGACCATGTCCAACGGAGATGCTCATGTCTGTTCGATAGGCGGTCTATAACAATGATTGGCATAGAAACGTCCGCATTAACATAAATCTAGTAAATGTGTTTGCACAAACTCACTTTTAGACCAACATACATTTTACCGTAAGTGGTGATTAATTTTTCCCTTGCCGGCTGTAAACTGAAGACTGAATGTCGCAAACAGTCGTTAGCATTTGCGAGAAAAAACGCTTACTTTTGCGCTAGTGATGAAAATATAGAGAAATTTCGTCGTCACATCATTGATGTGAGACAGACAGAAATGTCTGCCGTCAACGACTGCCGATAAAGCGCGCTGGCAGCGAATTAATAAAGTATTTGTACAATAAAGAAACTATTTTGCATATTTTCAGATATCAGTCCTTAAAGAACACTGGACAATTAATAATTCGGTTCAGTTTGTCTGTGGTACAATGAAACGAAGACGAAAAATGAAAACATGAATCGATAGCATCAATAGTTTGCATATTTATTAGTAATACATGAAATCAAGTATATACTATGAGTGAATGGGGTGATTTCGGTCCCTAAAATTGTGTCACTTTAGAAATTCAGTGTAACATAAACTATACTAGCTTATCTGTATCAAGTTGAGATGAATAACATACTGTATTGTTATTAGGTACTTGAGAGATCAGACAAAAAGCAAAAACAAAGTCATTTATGCTTTGTATTATCTGAAATACACTGATGGTTCATGCCTACGTTTTCTCTTGTTTGTCATATACTTTATGCCTTGCACCATGCAATTGGGCCTGGCACGCAGAGCCAGCTTCCCATTTTGGCATTTTCACAGAATGGATGATCTTTAGTCTGTGAACTTTATTCATGTGATCTATAATGTTTGCTGTATTTATGAAATATTGAACGTGGTTCGGCAAAGTCGGTGAACAATAATACTGATTTTGCTTTCCTTACCACGCGACGTAAATTGAATGGCCAGTTGCAGTACCAGAACGTATTTCAACATTGATCTAGTGGTCATAAGAGGATCTGCCTCATGTATCCGTTTTAATTCGCCAACCTTAAATGTAAAAAGACAACAACTGCTAACTACTGAGTAATCATGGACCTTTTCATATGCTAATGCAGCCTCCATCACATCTAGCCTTCCAGATGTAGGAATTGGAAATCATAATGAACGCGAGTTTCTATTGCTCGTGTTCGTATGTTTCATCTTTACATATGACTTTGTAATGATATTGGTTTCTGACCATACGGTTTTTGAAGATGAAAATATAATTGATGAAATATGTACATTCAACACGTAACACTTATGGGAAGTAAAAATTGTGAACCTGTGTCTTTTGATCGTTTAGGCGGAGATCTGACATGCGGGTCCGGTCATCGTGTAGTCTATTCTCTTTCATATAGATATACTATTCTCTCCCCAGATCAAATGTGTTCTTCAGAAGTGTTAAGTATCACATTGCTGACCGTTATGGCAAATGTGCTCGATACTGTGTTTCAGCGTAGACAATGATGTGACTTCCACTTAAGACCTCATAGATTAGTGAGTCATATCAAGAGAGACCCAAAATTTTTGTAATAGGTCTATTATTATTTTAGAGAAGAAGATTCTAATATAGAACTTGACCATACTTCTAGTCGTGTGTACCAGGGTAGTAAGGTTTCTGGACACCACCAGCTATCTTGTTACCAGGCAGAAGTTTAGTGTCTAGCAATGTAAAATGTAAATAGTTTTGTAGGTCATTGACGTTGAGCTTGACTTCACTAATTTTACTGAACACATCCTATCCGAAGGCGCTCAATCACGCCACCACTGTAGAGCACGAAAAAGCACACCGTGCTACTCATCACCTGAAGATATTAGCCAACCTAGATCTGACGCTTCTCGACCCATCGATAGTTTTCCTAAACTATATCTTCCATCCCCTTCATTTCTGATTTCTAATTTGATTAGGTTGGAATCTCTCGATCAAAAAGTTATCGTGAGTAAAATTGGTTAATCAGACGTGTTCTGGTGCACCAAATAATAAACCGTTGGTCTGCTCCTTTTCGTAACATTATATATAAAATTTTATTCCAATTTTGACATATGGTGATATTGTTTCCACATTTTTGGTTGTTTATTTCCTTTCCTATTTATATATTTTGACTTCATCACAACAGAACAGAAGCTCAAGCTTTTTAGGTTTCAAAACCTATGATTTCACACCTTTCAATCCATGCCATTCTTGCTAGATAATAAGGAAACCTGGCTCTTTACAGCAGAAGCTGAATTCCACAAGCACGGCGTGACAGGTTCACGTGCACAATTACACGTAGTAGTGAAGGCACTGTTGCACGATTCTACCATGTGTGTCATACCTAGTATTTTTACTAGTGATGTTTTGGAACGTCACAAAACTTTAAAGGAAGCTACTTCTAAACGTGGAGACCGAACTGACTTTCAGTGGTTAGACTAGCTCTTACACAACGTCGAGTTTCAACACAGCTTAGCGACAGAAATTTCGCTCTGTGTGAGAGAGGTCATTGGTCGATGGATCTTTGACGAGAGACCCTTTAGACAGTTCTCCTCGTCTAAGTTTCTCTAACAGGTTCAGACGGTTCTTGTCTCACTCCAACACTACAAACGCACTAGCTCAAACTACAAGACTCATAAATGACTACGACACTGACTAGAAGTAGAACAGTTGAGTGGCTAGGCGGTCATCTGTTGTGCATTAACAAGTACCTGTAGGTGCATCAGAGCAACAATAAGCAAACGCGACGAAATCAATTGGTACTTAGAAGCTCGTGACAAGGATACTGGATAAATAACTTTATTATTTTTAGCGTATTATTATAAGCAGGTTTCAAATGAAGTGTTTGGAATTCATACGATATTTAATGGTTGCTGGATATTTACTCTGGACATGAAATCTCTTATGCGATCCTCCACTGACTGCTTATTTATGTGCTTTCTTGAGTTATCGGTTTTTGTCCTATTCTGACTCACGTGTTTTCTTAACAAGTGGTTAATATTTCAATCTCCTTAGTAGTTTAATTTTTATATTTTGGATATTAGTTATGTTATTCAGTGCAGTCTGATAGTGACTGAGATATCAAAGTAATTAACTTTCGATCGATAGATAACTGTCCAAGCAGCCCTCCACTTACTTCAATTTAGTTAGCCAGTAATATCAGTAGCCTTCATGTAAAGTATAGCTCAAAGTCGAGTATCTTAAGATGTACATCGGTGAATAATTTGCACTTAGCTGAGACAAAACCGAACCTCCGTAGCGCAGTGGCTTTTTAAAATGGGAAGTTAAACTGAGTATGGACAATAAAATGTCACAGGTACACAGTATTTGACAATACTACTATGTAAATCCTCTTCTTAGTCAAAGATACAAAAACCAGTCAAAGCCCAGTATGAAAAAGTGTATGGGCACGCAAATAATGATCTGTGCTTCGAAGTGTACTATATATAAACCGACTAGTCGTCGTAAGTGATGCACAGCACGGCTTACCCAAGCGTAGTCTGATGCAGATACCTAACCGAGAACCTTCAGCTAATGTTCATTGGAACTAATGAGGTCAATATCAATGTCAGGGACCTACGAAATTGTTCGCTTAAGTGATTTACTTACCTTTTGAGCCCACTCTGCTCCTCAGTGGAGTACTTGAGATCCTGAGACGTTAACAGCCAGAGGTTTAAACCCGTTAGGCTTGGCCTTAGCAAGCACTTCTGATGGCTATTTACGTCCAAAAGCGTCTGGATGTTACTCCTGACTATTAGTAGTCGGGAAGGGGAGGTACAAACTATGCGACAAGAAATTATCTAGTCATGTGAATTTATCTATGATACTATATCTTTTCCAGTCATATTATAAAAAGGAAGAGAAAGTGTAGGAGGACGTCGAACGCAGAAATGCTTAAGAAGGCAAGTGAACCGTGCGAAAAATATGAGTATATAGCTGTAAAGAAAAAAACACGTTGAAAATCCCTCCTAAGCATTTTATTTAGTAATTTTTTATTCATTTTTTTCTGTCTTGTATATTGAACTTCATCTAGGTCTGTTTTAACCACTGTTTGTGTTCTCCAGTCTTCCTTGTCTGGGCTATGTGTTTATGATTAAATACTTACTTTTTATCAAGTAATTTCGTCTTAGCATGTTGCCGGACCATTGCCGATAAGGGTGTGTTTGACTGGACTCAAGGCCAGACTTTGGTCCGCTTGGGAGTGTTATTGGGATCCTTGGAAATAGGTGTCTGATCCCATCTAGAGGAACCTTTGGCCGTATAGCAGTGGAGCAATGTAGGGTGATGCAGTCACACAGTAGCCGGTGGCCAAAAATTGGTTCATACGTCATTTCTTTCCTTAGGATCCTGGAGCCCATGTGCACCACTGGTTTGGAATCAGGGTTTTCCAACTCTCCTTGGTGGATCCTTTATATCCACCAACTCAGTTAAAGCGACGGATATTCTTTTTTCGTCCTCTCCCCGCCGCTATAGGGCAGTGAGTAGCACTTCTCTGGCAGTGGTCTGCTGACAAACATTGGAATACTTGGTTAAGCGCCTCAATAAAAACATCTTAAGCTCAGTGTTGGACCATAAAGAAATACAGATGTACGACAAATCGCATGATGTATTTCCATGTAATGTAAGTTTAATTAGCTGACGTGGTAAAATTAGTTCTTGGATCACCTTAGCAGAGTTGAAAGAAAGATAGTTGAGGAAAAGACAAGGATTAGAATTTAGAAAGTCGAATAATAGAGGAAACAACATCATTGCTCACAAAGAGAGTTCTGGTCCTTGAGGTTGAAAGACTACACAAATGGTGAATTATCTTCTTGAAATTGTGAAAAACTACAAGAGTATATTTGCTATTTCGATAAACATTCTCACTATGTCGTTAGAGAAAGGTTGTCACCAGAAGAATCAAGCGTTAGACCACTCAGAAAAAAGGAGGAAGTTGGTGATCTTGTCACTGCTTAGTTTGCGTCTTGATCTAGGTAGGACCAAGTAGTTTCATTGGCCAACCAACGGAGTACTAGAGTTTATCAGGTAAATCGAATTGTATGTGGTATTCAAGATAGATGACGGTCGGAGGCATCTGTTTTGACATATTATTGTGAAGGGAAATTTCGTGAGGCTATAACGAAATGCATCATGCTTCACTTTCCGTTTGAATATCAAAGAGCGCACGAGAACGGTTGTTTGAAAGGACACACGAAGTTAGCTGAGCTTTGTTAGAGGATTTAAGGTTCTGGTATAGAATGCAACGGTGCAGAAACTCTGTCCAGGCTAGCAACAAGGTGGGGAATTGTTCTATAGCCTTGGGAAAAATGGATTACTCGGTGGATCTCAACACTCTAGGAAATCTAGAAAGCACAGTAAAGAGGTTGTGGTGGACCAGACGATATATAAACGCAAAACGTATCAACAAAGTTAATAAAAATCAATAGTAATATTAATATATACAAGTTAAATGTTACAAATACAATAAAAATGGGACTTTACTTAAGTTCACCCAAAATGATGCATGTTCAGTTTTAATCTGGTACAATAAATCCACAATTATAGATGCTTGGTAATTCCAAACGTATCGATGAAATCCCCAGTGGTGTAATCCAAAGTAAGGTATGGTGTATTGGCTCTCACGGTCTATGAATGTAAATAATATTTGTTTTAGGTCTCAGTTAACTCAATCTCGAATGAAAATAAAACGAGGGATGTGTGAGAAGCAGTGTATTTGTTAACCAGCAACGATATGTCACGCTATGTAGTATCACAACGGAAAGTGTTCAAGGTCGTTTACTAAAACAACAGGTACAATCATTTAATGATAAATGTACATGCGGTGAGAAATTGACAAATACAAATAATATTAAAAACTATTTACAAAATAAGCTTGTCAGACCTATCTCCACAAGGTTGCCTCCAGCGTTACAGTTGAAACAGGCTGAGACGGCCGAAAGTGTGACAGGAAATGGCCAGTAACCTACAGTTTTCGGAGTTAACAGAATATCTGTTACTTGTAACAGCATCAATGTTGCTGAATTACAGAGCTAATTATATTAGGGGTCTATTTACTACTGCAACTTTGCTGACTGTGTGTGTTTTTAAACTTCCTAAGCCACAGTTGATATACCTGAGAGAAATGTTGGGCAATAATCTCATAGAATGAACCTGTCTTGATGATTTACGGAAATTGTTTGTTGAGACCTAACAGTATATTTCGTCTCACCTGACTAGTTTAGATTCTATAACACTACATACGTTTCTTTACATACACATACCCATGAATACAAATTATTCTTAGGTTTAATCAAAAATCTTAGAAGTACCATTGTTTCTCGTAAAGTACGTTACAGCAACCCGAATTTGTCACCTACCAAATAACTTCTGGAACTTTGTTGGACGAAAAGCAAAATAGCATGGAGCCCCGTGAATCACAATTCATTTGTTGAAAGAATATATGCAGTGGATTCGTTTACCTATATCAGTTAACAACTTGACTCCTTCAGGATATCATAAATATTTTCGATGCAATCTTTGTATATAATAAATGTTTTTTAAATCATAAAAAAGACAGCTAGGATGCAACACTCTTGATTAAAAGTTGTTGGAGATATACGCGAAACTCCTGGTTATCTATTAAAAACACTACCTTTTTGGTATTCAAAATCCAAATAATGGATAACAAGATGATTACGAATTATGATTTACCATTCATTGTTTGAGGTGTCAGTTACGGATATGAATCATGAGATGAATTTGCGTTTTGAACAAGCCCTTACTAATTCACTTCTTGTCGGACAGTATTAACTTGTAGTGACTCACATTTATCACGAGAACACGACTGGTTTAATAAAAACAATTATTATTATAACCAACTGTACCAGTGCTTGTTTTAATGTGCTTTTGTTTGACTGTGCTAATGACAGCTATTTTGTGCTTCCATTCTTATACTTACACTTTGATTGTAACTTCGCGCGAATTCGGTTACCTTCTGTAACCAAGATTGTATCCTGACACGATCTCGGTATCCTTTCGATGCCACGAGATCGCCAGCAAATAAACATCGACTTGGTCCATTAATTGCCTTCTGATATTTGGCTTCTCGGGGATTTTATGGAGTCATTTGGAACGAGCTTCTTACGCCTTCTGATCTATTTGGCACGTGTTTCTTGGTAGCGGTGTTCATAGTTAATCTCAACTCGACGCCACGCTACAATTGGTGACCCGTATTTTGGAACACGCCTCTGCTTCTGGTCAAATCTTCCGAAGAAGCCAATTCGGTGAGTCTATGATTTATCTATCCACGTCTGTCGTATATTTTCATATTTAATATATAATATACTCGACATGACGGATAACGATAAGAATAGTATTAATATAATAGACTCACATGTATGTGTACCGAATCCTTGTTACTTTTTATTCGCGTGACGATGAGTTCCACGCTTTATTCGAGAAATTTTCCCCTATTAACTATTCTCCTCGCTGACCCGGCTGTTTGGTACGGAATGCATTCGCATACTCATTAACGTCTACCTCCCAGCATCAAATGGTTAAGTTGAACGGTTTCATTGCCAACTTAAAAGTGCTCTACGAGCACACGAGAACGACAACTGGTACGAAACCTTATCGCTCGTCCCCTTAGGTATTCGAACGAGCTTGAAGGCAGATATACAATGTTCCGCCGCTGAACTGGTATACGGCACGACATTGCGTCTGCCCGGAGAATTCACACCACGGAGCAGACCTAATTTCGGTAAATCAGACAACGTCCGTCGACTGTCTGCATTTATGTGAACGCTGTCTCCGGTGTCAACTCGAATACAACATCGACAGGTCGCTCTCCCTCGAGAGTTATCTACCTGTTCACATGTTTTCATACGAGTAGATTCGGTACGCAAACCTTAGCAACAACCTTACGAAGGCCCTTTTCACGTGATCGCTCGTCACGAAAAGACCTTCAAGGTTGATCGATATGGACGCGTCGAGATCGTCAGCGTTGATCGTCTCAAATCAGCACACGTCGATGACAGTGCCCTATCTGGTAACCCGAGATTCAATGCTAGACCTACTAAACCTAGCGGGATCCTCAAATCTCCTTCAGGTCCCACGCTAGATACACCTGAGACCTCATTCTCACGTCCCAGTCAACAGCACGCGTCATCTGCACCGTCTACGGACGAGACTTTGGTCTCACGTCCAGATCGGCAGACCACGCCGCCCCTGACCTCGGATGAGATTGCAGGCTCACGCGATACGAACGAGACTGCCGTCTCACGTTCCGGTCGCCGAGTACGGTTGCCCGTACGCTTCCGCGACTAGTCGCACAGTCAACAACCGATACGATGTAGTGTTATTCCTATACTACACGCACGCTACACTCTTCTCTTTTTTGCTTTTCTTTTTGTTTCCTGAGCCCACGCCTCCGACCACCTCCGTTTGGTTCCGTCGACTTCAGTCAACTTTGGCGAAAGCTGGACTGGCCACCCATGCTCTTGTCAACTCACTCAGTCGATATTTTGGTTTCGAATGCTTGGCATACGCTTGGTCTCGAACATGGTCGTTACGGTCTCTTCTGGTCTTTTGGCTCAACGTGGTTTCGTCCTACGTCTGCAGCGTTTCTGGTCCGGACCCCTACGAACGCCCTCTTCAGATTCTGGATACAAACCACTCTGGTGTAGCATGCCAACTCAAGCAACAAATACAGCACATCGCTCCTGGTACCGTTCTCTGAAAACGACCTTCGTTGGCAACTCGACGATCAACGATCGCTTTCCTGTTCGCCAATTCTTCCGTCCTACAATCGCTCGTCAGCCGATCAGTCCCACGATTTAAACCGCTATTTATCGAAAGTGTAAACCCTTTCTAGCGGGGGCTCCTGTAGTGACTCACATTTATCACGAGAACACGACTGGTTTAATAAAAACAATTATTATTATAACCAACTGTACCAGTGCTTGTTTTAATGTGCTTTTGTTTGACTGTGCTAATGACAGCTATTTTGTGCTTCCATTCTTATACTTACACTTTGATTGTAACTTCGCGCGAATTCGGTTACCTTCTGTAACCAAGATTGTATCCTGACACGATCTCGGTATCCTTTCGATGCCACGAGATCGCCAGCAAATAAACATCGACTTGGTCCATTAATTGCCTTCTGATATTTGGCTTCTCGGGGATTTTATGGAGTCATTTGGAACGAGCTTCTTACGCCTTCTGATCTATTTGGCACGTGTTTCTTGGTAGCGGTGTTCATAGTTAATCTCAACTCGACGCCACGCTACAATTGGTGACCCGTATTTTGGAACACGCCTCTGCTTCTGGTCAAATCTTCCGAAGAAGCCAATTCGGTGAGTCTATGATTTATCTATCCACGTCTGTCGTATATTTTCATATTTAATATATAATATACTCGACATGACGGATAACGATAAGAATAGTATTAATATAATAGACTCACATGTATGTGTACCGAATCCTTGTTACTTTTTATTCGCGTGACGATGAGTTCCACGCTTTATTCGAGAAATTTTCCCCTATTAACTATTCTCCTCGCTGACCCGGCTGTTTGGTACGGAATGCATTCGCATACTCATTAACGTCTACCTCCCAGCATCAAATGGTTAAGTTGAACGGTTTCATTGCCAACTTAAAAGTGCTCTACGAGCACACGAGAACGACAACTGGTACGAAACCTTATCGCTCGTCCCCTTAGGTATTCGAACGAGCTTGAAGGCAGATATACAATGTTCCGCCGCTGAACTGGTATACGGCACGACATTGCGTCTGCCCGGAGAATTCACACCACGGAGCAGACCTAATTTCGGTAAATCAGACAACGTCCGTCGACTGTCTGCATTTATGTGAACGCTGTCTCCGGTGTCAACTCGAATACAACATCGACAGGTCGCTCTCCCTCGAGAGTTATCTACCTGTTCACATGTTTTCATACGAGTAGATTCGGTACGCAAACCTTAGCAACAACCTTACGAAGGCCCTTTTCACGTGATCGCTCGTCACGAAAAGACCTTCAAGGTTGATCGATATGGACGCGTCGAGATCGTCAGCGTTGATCGTCTCAAATCAGCACACGTCGATGACAGTGCCCTATCTGGTAACCCGAGATTCAATGCTAGACCTACTAAACCTAGCGGGATCCTCAAATCTCCTTCAGGTCCCACGCTAGATACACCTGAGACCTCATTCTCACGTCCCAGTCAACAGCACGCGTCATCTGCACCGTCTACGGACGAGACTTTGGTCTCACGTCCAGATCGGCAGACCACGCCGCCTCTGACCTCGGATGAGATTGCAGGCTCACGCGATACGAACGAGACTGCCGTCTCACGTTCCGGTCGCCGAGTACGGTTGCCCGTACGCTTCCGCGACTAGTCGCACAGTCAACAACCGATACGATGTAGTGTTATTCCTATACTACACGCACGCTACACTCTTCTCTTTTTTGCTTTTCTTTTTGTTTCCTGAGCCCACGCCTCCGACCACCTCCGTTTGGTTCCGTCGACTTCAGTCAACTTTGGCGAAAGCTGGACTGGCCACCCATGCTCTTGTCAACTCACTCAGTCGATATTTTGGTTTCGAATGCTTGGCATACGCTTGGTCTCGAACATGGTCGTTACGGTCTCTTCTGGTCTTTTGGCTCAACGTGGTTTCGTCCTACGTCTGCAGCGTTTCTGGTCCGGACCCCTACGAACGCCCTCTTCAGATTCTGGATACAAACCACTCTGGTGTAGCATGCCAACTCAAGCAACAAATACAGCACATCGCTCCTGGTACCGTTCTCCGAAAACGACCTTCGTTGGCAACTCGACGATCAACGATCGCTTTCCTGTTCGCCAATTCTTCCGTCCTACAATCGCTCGTCAGCCGATCAGTCCCACGATTTAAACCGCTATTTATCGAAAGTGTAAACCCTTTCTAGCGGGGGCTCCTGTAGTGACTCACATTTATCACGAGAACACGACTGGTTTAATAAAAACAATTATTATTATAACCAACTGTACCAGTGCTTGTTTTAATGTGCTTTTGTTTGACTGTGCTAATGACAGCTATTTTGTGCTTCCATTCTTATACTTACACTTTGATTGTAACTTCGCGCGAATTCGGTTACCTTCTGTAACCAAGATTGTATCCTGACACGATCTCGGTATCCTTTCGATGCCACGAGATCGCCAGCAAATAAACATCGACTTGGTCCATTAATTGCCTTCTGATATTTGGCTTCTCGGGGATTTTATGGAGTCATTTGGAACGAGCTTCTTACGCCTTCTGATCTATTTGGCACGTGTTTCTTGGTAGCGGTGTTCATAGTTAATCTCAACTCGACGCCACGCTACAAACTAATGAAACAGACAATGTCACATTTGGCTAAACAGACAATGAAAACGAAAATTCAAGAAACCAACTACTCGCTAGCTATCCGAATCAAAGATTGAATGTACGGTAAAAAGTTTATAAGTCCTTAATCCGATGCAGTGTATTTTGACCTTGTAGAATGGAGTTATTGAAAAATCAATCGTTTATGTTGAATGATTTATGTATACTCATTTCTCAAGTAGCTATAGATGGAAAACAATACTTCTGAGTTGTCAAAAGATGATCAGATTCATAAATCCGTATTAACGAGTTTAAAATTTAGTCACTTTACTGTTGTAGCATATCTAAAATAACAGATTTAAACAGACTCTAACTGAATGACTGGATTTTTACTTTGATTCTTATTCTGTTCGAACTGTAAGTAGGTAATCAACTTGGTTGGAGATAGTTTATACCATGAATTAACTTCAATGTTTAGACAGTGTTGGTGGCAAATAACTCCCCAAAATAAGTAGTTCGTAAACATTCGACATTAATATGAACCTCGTTAGTTTAAATGGGCATTACGAACTGAAGAAAACACTATCGATCAAGAGTCAGGTTTTTATCAACGTGTAACAGCATAGGTTTCTTCTATCAATAGCACGAGGGTTACCTTGAGGCACGAAAAACGTACTCCTCGACGTGAAACGTTTTTATTTAGATGACAGATTTCGATGTTTTATGTGCGTCTACCTCTGTCGACAGTCACATGTACTTTTCCGCCTAAAGGATACTGTCTTCCATGTTTTTCTTCGAGAGAAATTACTAAATGCTTGAAAATCGATATCGTGGGATTTTATCAAATCCAATATATTTTAAGAATCATCAGAAATTATTGAGTAGTGAATCTGTGATTCATCCTAACTAAGAATTATCAAGTAGTGTACATCGCCTGTTAAATTTAAAACAAAGTTATCAGCTTTAGTGGGAAGCAGGTCGCTGTTACACTGATGAGGTGAAAATGAACGTTTGAGGGTTTTCAAGTGCCTTTAGTTTCACTAAAACATGATCATAATTTATTATTGTAAAAAAGAGTACATCTTTATCCCTTTCTCGATTTATCTTACAGTCAGTAGGTTCTCATAAGGATCTTAGATCTGTCTCTAGATAAACCATCAATAACAGATAGTGTATTGTTTGCTAATAGGTTGATCTTATTTATACATTTCGAGGTCTACGTTCTTTATTTCATCCGATAAATAAGGACAATAAGATTTCTTGTGAAAAAAAAGTGAGCGAAGTCATTATAAGTTATGGTAATTTTCAAAAAATTATTCAATCTAATGATACACAAGCTATTAAGGCATAAAACCTGATTGATTTTGTCAATTCTAATAATAATAATAATAATAATAATAATAATCTTTCGGCAACTATTTTTGGAATAATCATCTACAAAGTTGATATGCACCCCAAGTAGGTTCTACTACAATAGTTATACTTGTTTGTAAACAGTCAAAAATAATGAAATAAGGTTACACAGTTTATCATAGTCTTTAAACAGGGTTTCATCAGTCATATTTTTAAGTGCTCATATATCCGTTTATGAAAAAAGCAGTTCGGGAATAATTACAAAATGAAAATTGAAGGAATACTGATGGAGTAGTTTTATGATAGCAATGGTGAATAATGGTGAAATCGGTTGTTTCTTTTAACTTATAAGTAATATGAATAAATGTATGTATATATGTGTATATATAACTATCCATTTGTTATTGAGCTCTCAAATTCATTTGACAAATGTATTTGTGTTGTAGTAATAATAGGTTGTTGCATTTTCAATCTGATTTCTTTATCAAAATGATCATTTTGGATATTTAGCAATTCAGTTGACTGAACAATAACAGGATTTGACACTTTTGTTTTCAGACCAGTTTCCAAAAAAGCATTGCTGAAATCCATGGATGCTAAAGATCTATTTTTTTGAATAATGGATTTATTTGATTCATTATTAATCTGGGCTTTTCCACAGCAGGTATCCTTTGTGGAATAATTTGCATTATGCTAAACATTAATTAAAATTAATATTAAAGTATTATTAGATTTAAATATCTTGATTAAACAGAACAAACTTATTGATTTTGTCTGAATTATAACTGTGTATACTACACAATTTTAATTAGATTGAGTGGATAAATAAACATAAAATGGCTTACAGTTACACTGGAGGCATTTGGTAGCATTGATCAAAGTCGCTCACAGTGAAGCAGTCGTATTCGGTCATTTTATTGATTTCGGTTTCATTGTTAATTTTCCGTCCTCCAATTACATTTGTTCCTCTCGAAATATATTTTTCATGTTTAAATTTCCAATGCCTTAGACATGAGTTTCATTCTAGTTACGAGCTCTTACGTTACTAACGTCTGACTAACGAACCACTGTCAGTTCTCTATTTGACCTTTCTTGAGGTATCTATTTTTGACGTATTCCTTGAGTAGAACAAACTTTAAAATTAGATGATTGGTAAGCACGTTGTTTGAAATGGCTAAATATCCACACATCAGATGATTTTAGATCAATGAGCACTTAGAAGTAACGGTAATAAGATGAAATGGGAAAGGCAGTGATGATAGTAGTTTATAGTAGATAAATATTTGAAATTGAGGTTAAAAATTTAGCCGCCGGTGAAGTCAAAACTAATAAGGACGGAACAGTAGTTCACTTTCCGATTCGGTGACTTGAATAGTAAATGAAACACTTTCAGAAGCAAACAACGAAAAAAACCTATTGTGTCAGTGAAGAAGAAAGAAAGCAATTCAGTGAAGGAAGTTTTTTCGACGATTTCACTTACTTGAACTATTCAAGTCAGTTTTACATGCTAAAGTAGCACCATTTACTAAAATCGAATATTAAAAAAGCTTGAATTGGTATCCTGACATGAACTATCTACGAAAATCAGATATTGAAAGGAAGTCATGCGATAATCCGCTAGTGAAGTGGTAAGTTGGATATAATTTTTCGCTTGATAATTATTATGAACAGAGTAGTTAAAAGTTGCTAATTAATGGTTGTGGAAATAATGAAAAAGGAGTAGAAATAATAGCCTAAAGAAGTGGTAGGTTACGGAAGGTAGCAAGGAAGGTTAAGACCATGGAAGAATGACAGACGTAACATACTGTTTTTGTACGCAAAGGTTAAGCTTGAGCTGATGGATAGCAAGCTGTTCTTGTTGGTCCAAATATATTTTTTATACACATATTGTACAATCGTATTTATAGTTAACTATGTTTGCTAAAACAATAAAAGCAAAGAGGAAATTTTCTCTGATTTGCTTTTTTCCTACTTTAAGGAGAAGTTCAATCCTCCTCCAGAAATACTTATGTCGTTCACCATTCTTCAAAAGTCTGCACGGAAGAGATAGGAAGTAAGTCTTCAACTTCTAGTAATGTTAGAAAGCATTTGAATCAAGTCAGTTTACATGGAAACAGCAAATTTGATTTTAGGTTTCCGAGATCACCAGTTCAATTGACTGAGGTACTGATATTTTGTTTGAGTGATCTCTGACTATTCTAGTTAGTGAGGAAGGACATAAGCTTCATTATGATAACCGCAGAAAAGTTGGTTTGGGTCATATGGTCTTTTAAATATTGGTTTTCGCGATCATCTGTAACTGAATTCCACCTAAAAATCAGGAAATCAAAGGAAACCAGACGGGTTCTAAACATGGGTGTGAGTGTCTCGATCAAATATTTATCAATCTTCAGATTTATATGTGCAGGCATATTTACGGAATTCCTGCCACAGCTGTATTTAGTATTTAGACTTAGATTCAATCTGTTGGAAGGTCTTGTACTATTGGCAATACTTGGTGAAATATTTGAGTACACTTGGCGTTCTTCCAGTCAAATACAAATATAAGAATATGAAGACATTTTACAGCTTGTATTTTTAGTGTTGCCAGACACAGCAACTGACTGACATATTAATTCTTTATGCAAATAACCTTTTATAATTATAATTATATCATAGTTAAGAGCAAATAATTTGGATTTCTCTCTCTCAAAAACCCAATTATTACTTACGCGTTCAAATTTTTATTCTCAATTATGAACTAACTATTAGTAGAACACTCCTAACTACTTTTAGTTCACATCCGATTCATTACATGCAAACTCCCTTCGATATATTGTTTTTTATGGATAATTTACCTTTGGATACTATTTTAATTTTGTTGACTGTAAAATTATGCAAAATCTCTTTATTTAGTTACAGACTGTTATAATATGAATTTCAATACTTGAATTTTTGTTGATAACTTTCTTAGATGATACAAATTTCTCTAATTATTCGCAAAAGCAACGTTTAAGTAAATTTTACTGGTTGACTTTCCTACAATTCTTATTCATTTAAGGAAGTGTAATTTATTTGTTTCTCAGTGTAGTAAACTCATTAAACGTCTAGCATCAATTAAATATATCATTTAAATTAGTTATCATGGCTATTTAATCATATTCTTACAACCTATTACAATTTTTACCAGGCTGATTTCATTAATTAAATGATATATCATAAAAATTCACTAGAATTATTGAGTGAAGAATAGTTCTCACCTTGTGCATTTTAAAATTCTTTAGTTGTCAGGTATACTAATTACATTTATAGTTGAAAATCTGTATCTGTCAACAGTAAACTTATCAATCTAACGTATGAATTGTTAAATATTTAATATATCTCCTTTCAGATGATATGTGTAGTCTTTTAGCGACCCCATCCCGTAGAAAACAAATTCGCTAAAAAACGCTAACCAGAAAAAAATATTCAAATCTTTTAAACTCTGCCCTGGCAGTCAGAAGGTCTTCATTTAGAAGAACTATGATGTCTCATGAGGAAAGCCGAGTTCCTTCGGAAGTCACGAGGCCGATGCCCCTTCTGACAACCAGAGCAACCATTTATTTAGGAACATGGTATGCTCGTACAATGTGGGAGACCGGGAGAGTCTTCCAAATTGCTGCAGAAATAAGGAGTTACAACCTAGAGGTGCTTGGGATCAGTGAAAAACATCGGACGAAAGTTGGACAACAACGACCAGCTTCCAGGGAGCTTCTGCTATACTCCGGCCCCATATGCCCAAGGAGTTGCATTGATGCTGTCCAAACAAGTACAAAATGCACTTATAGGGTGGGAATCTCACGGACCGAGGATCATCAAAGCCTCCTTCGAAACAAAGAAAGAGGGCATTACAATGAACGTCATCCAAAGCTATGCGCCTACCAACGACTACGATGAAGACGCTAAAGATCAATTCTACGATAGGCTGCAGTCAATCATCGAGAAGTGCCCAACAAAGGACCTGACCATTCTGATGGGAGATTTCAATGCCAAGGTTGGAATGGACAACACCGGATATGAAGACTTAATGGGACGACACGGACTGGAAGAAAGGAACGTAAATGGTGAGAGATTTGCAAACCTGTGTGCCTTCAATAAACTGGTCATAGGCGGAACTATAGTTCCACATAAGCGCATACACAAAGTCACATGGACTTCACCGGATCACTCTACACAAAACCAAACCGACCATATCCGCATCAACAAAACGTTCAGGAGGACGATGGAAGACGTGAGAACCAAGAGAGGAGTTGATATAGCATCAGATCATCACTTGCTAGTCGCCAAGATGAAATTGAAACTCAAGAAGCACTGGACAACGGGGCGGACAATGTCACAAAAGTTGAATACGGCCTTTCTTCGGGATACTGACAAACTCAACAAATCCAAGATAGACCTTAGCAACAAGTTCTAGGCCTTTCATGATCTATTCAACAGAGAAGGAACTACTACGGAGTGCAACTGGAAGGGGATCAAAGAAGCAATCACTTCAGCATGCCATGAGGTTCTGGGTCACAAGAAGCACCATCAAAAGGAATAGATCACTGTTGATACACTGGATGAGATTCAAGAAAGGAGAAACAAGAAAGCAGCAATCAATACCAGCCGAACAAGAGTAGAAAAAGCCAAGGCACAAGATGAATACGCAGAAGTAAACAAACAAGTGAAAGAAGCATTAGAACTGACAAACGTAAATATGTGGAAGATTTAGCAACGACGGCGGAAAAGGCTGCAAGAGAAGGGAACATGAGACAACTGTATGACATAACAAAGAAACTCTCTGGAAATCTCCGCAAACCAAACCGCAAAGGGAAAAGCAAGATTCTCCGATACAACACAGAATGCACTAATCCAATCACAATTGACGGAGAAGATTTGGAAGATGTAAAAGCCTTTACATATTTGGGCAGCATCATTGATGAACAGGGTGGATCTGATGCAGATGTGAAGGCGCGGATCGGCAAAGCAAGAGCAGCATATTTACAACTGAGGAACATCTGGAGCTCAAAGCAACTGTCAACCAACACCAAGGTCAGGATTTTCGATACAAATGTCAAGACATTTATAGTTCTCATTCTATTCCTGAACGCGATGTAATCCCGTGTTTTATTTCTTGTGGCCTTTTCTCCCCATACTTTTAGTTTGTTTCTATTACCGTTAGTGTTCTTATTTTCACTTGTTCCCATGCCCTTTCGATGCCAATTGTGACAACTTGAACCTATACATTTTAGTTCTAATTTCTAACTTGATAACGTCAGTATAGTTGAGATGTTATCACAACATCGAGGTAAACAGAACAATTCATTAACAGCAGTAAAACGTTCTCTTATGTCTCTTCTTCATTATCCTGATTAAAAAGCATTCACTGGTAAAAAAATGTGCAAACTCACTTGGTGTTTTATAACCTGCAAGCAAAATGCCATTAAAAAAGGAGTGGATAAACTGATTTATTTAAGTTGAATTTTGATCTTATATAGCAAATTAAAGAATGATTTCAACCTTTACGCAATGGAATTTTTCGTTTCATCAAAAGTCTTATTCTTTGTTACTGTTTATCTGAAGTCAATCTTTCAAAAAAATCACATTCGTTCATAACTTGGGATAATGAAAAAAGTATAAGAGAAATTCTCGACCGTTATTAATTATCGCTTGACAAGTTCTGTTTTATTATTAGTAGACCTAGTGTTCGAGTTCTGTTACATGCATTAAGTAATACGTCTTGATATCTAGTGAATTATTGTTAACGTATTAACAGACATGGAAATCAGATGGCTTATTTTTATTTGGACAAAAGAAATCTGACTTAGAAAGTAAAATGATGGAAAATCACCCAAGTAAAAAGCTTCAATATATAAAAGTCCTATTTGTCGTATGAACTTTCTTTTGGATTCATACTACCAGTGGTAGTTACCGGGTTCGAGTTTCAGTGTGACTATCAATGCCGAAATACATGTACCTCCATCTGACAAGTACCAGTTAAGGCAAAAGAAGTACCCTGAATTTTTCTACCACTCTCTGGAAATTCAGTCATTTCAAGAGAGTTTTCAAGAGAGAGAAAAATGAAGGCTAAACAAATTTTTCTCGAGCACTGTGCTTGATAAGTTAAAAGACAATTTACTGGATGATACCACATGGATAGCATGACAGAAAATCGAGCCATCAAAAAATAATATATTAGATGGTTTTCTGTGGTATCTGCAATTGATTCACTAAAATGATCAAAGTATTCGGCGAGGCGAATTTCAGTTTCTAAAAGCTATTTAGTTATGGCTGATAATCTTTTATAAAAATGCGAAATTCTTGATGCTCTTTTAAAAAAATAAACTTTGTTCAGGTTCTCCATATTTTGTTCTGGGGATGAATAATGATTGATTTAAACGCTCCAGTAGCATCTAGAATCTGTTGGGATCTAGATCCATTCTTAATTCAACTTTTGTGAATTTGACCTTCAAAATTCTAATATTTTTGAAAATTTATAAATATAACTCATAAAATTTATAAACACTCCTTTCTAGTTTTATTTTCGGTCGATTCTCGTGATCTAATAATTGGCACATTTCTAGTAACTTTTAATTAGACAGAGAAACAAAATTACTTTGTTTTAATGGGAAAAGCTATTATTATAATTTCAGCAACCGATAGTGTA
Source organism: Schistosoma haematobium (assembly GCF_000699445.3). Classification (NCBI taxonomy): domain Eukaryota; kingdom Metazoa; phylum Platyhelminthes; class Trematoda; order Strigeidida; family Schistosomatidae; genus Schistosoma; species Schistosoma haematobium. The sequence continues at coordinate 9,715,687 of NC_067202.1, read as the reverse complement.
TTAAGTAGTAAAACATCATGTTGTTTTCATTTATGTAAAGTGATTTTAACACTTGATCATTCAGATACGGTGATAGTCTTACTACAAAATAAATTTTATGGTTGATGAAAACTGATATACATAGGTGTATTATTATTACTGTAGCAAACGTGTCTAGTATATGTCATTCCGGTGTACCTAAATTGAGTAATAAGAAAAATTGAGACGTCTGACTGATATTACAAGTACTTAAGTGAGTTTTGCTATTATTTGCTATTATTAATTCACGCAAATAGAATGTAGCTATGTAATCTTATATTTTACCTATTACTTTTTATATGTTAGTTACAGATCAATTCCTTTCCCCTTAGTTATTTTGTATTTAAAATTTTTATCAAAAAATTTAGTATCCATTGAGGTTACTTCATATATTAAATCTTTATCTAGAAAGTCATCGAAAACCCGAAAGGACTGTGCAGATTTTCCGTCTTAGTATGTGACTATTCAGCAGTACACATACACGACTTCTCCAGAAGGCAAAGCTGATACCTTAAGGCACCACAGTGAGAATGTTCACACTTAAATCCAGTAAGTTTGTAAAAAAAGGTTCCATACTAAAACAAAACAGCTTTTCAGTTTACCCTGGTTTTTAGTAGTTTTCTAGCTAAAATCAATCGATGGGGTTAACTACTAAATGAACGATCTCCATAAGTCTCCTATACTGTTGCACCTTTATGTTTTGTACTTTCATAGTAATAATGCTGTTAGACAGAAAAAAAATTAATAAGTGACTTGCTTTATATCACATGTAAACATGAACCTCCCTTCGAATCAAGCTATATTTTACGAATAATGTTCTACTTGGTAATCATCAAGTAAATAATTTCGGACGGCATTTGTATGCCAAATAGCATTATTCATATCAAAGGACTAGTTATCATCCTTTTACGGTTGCGCGAAGATCAAGTCTTTTTCTGTTTTTAATTGTTTTGTCACATATTAGACCAGCATGATAACTAACCAAATAAATATTAAACATATTAGTGGAAAATAAACAGGAAAGTGAGCTTGTTTTGTGTTTTGGTTGCTATGACTACAATCAGACTGATTTACATTTGTAAGGAGATTGAAGGTATTCATATTCTTTGTCGCTAACATGTATCAGTTACACACTATTTCAGTCAAGTAATCCGTTTTTAAAGTTACTTTCACACTAAGTTGTTTTTCTAATTGGTTATATAAATTATTTTGTTTTGTAATAAGTATTCAGACCCACGGCGCCTGATCTACACTTAAGTCTGTTTACGTTTTTGTCATACACTTCAATTAATTTATTTACCAGATAGTCATCTAAACAGTAGCCATTTGTAAATCTTTGTATTATTATTATCGTCATGTCTGTATGCTTGATCATGTATTACAGCCTACACACTTCCCTCTTACTACGTTAAGTATTAGTTGCCTAAATCGCTCGATGAATCATTCGTTTTCCTATATGTATGTGCTTGAATCTTATTAATTCACTCAACTCTTTATTTGACTGTTAATTCGTCCCCGTGTTCTCTTGCTGGTTTGCTCATTTTCGCTCGAATTCCCTTTATGTGCTTGTTAGCTTAGTAATATGTACTGTATAGCAATAAACTGCAGTTGGTGCTTCGTACTGTTCTTTGAAATTTATTCACCGTTGGGATTTATTTAATAACAGTCATGAGGATGATTGACATACGAAGCTTTATGAATTATCTCGAAAATAATCACTTATAGATTAATAGCACTACTTTGTAGAACCATAGACATTAACAGCTTACAACCTGACTGTTGTGTGAAAAAGAAGAACCATGTGGTTAATCTCTCATTTCGTTACCAATATTAATAGTAATAAGTTAATTTAACCTATTACACCATCTTTTTGTGTACATCTACCTAGTTTTGTTTTGGTTATGATTATGTAATTGCTCATTTTTGTCAACGCCACTTTATGTGGACGAATTTTCAGTATGTAAACATGCATCATTCTTAACTAGCTTTCTTTCTCCTGTGATATTCCTTCGTGTTTCAAGAATTTACACTGACTTCACTAAATAAAGTGTACCAAACTTTTATTTTTAATTGTACTACCTTTCTTAGCTTTAAGCTGTTTGCAGCCCTGAAATAAGTATAGCAACACTGGTTAATTTCGATTACGATTGATTTTTGTCAAACGCCTCTATTAACTTATTTAACAGACAATGTTATTCGGATAGTAACAATTCGTCTATTTCTTTGTATTATCATAATCAATATCTTGTCTGTATAAACGTGTACGCTTAATTACATGTGACAGCCTACACACATGTCTCTAGCTTAAATGTTAGTTGCCTAAATATCGCTCGATGATTCATTCTCTTTCCCATGTATATATGTATTCGAATTCTAATATCGGCCTTTGCCTTGCCTAGATGAACCTTGGTTCGATTTGACTATAAATTTGCTTCTGTATTCGTTTGCTCACACATTATCCTCACTGCTCCGATTCGCTAAGTGTGCTTGTAACTTGGTTATCTGTGCAATCCAACTGTGGTCGCTGCTTCTTGTAGCCTTCTGAATCCATACAACGTTGGAATTTACTTAATAACGGTTATCAGGATGACTGATAAACAAAGTCAAGGCACTACCTAAAATGATGCATTCAGCTTATTATGGAAATTTTGTTTTTCCATCTTTATTTGACATATAGCCATTTGTATTCTTTTATTTGTCTTGTTGAGATTTGTGTAAACCACGTAATAAGTTAAACTCCATGTACTACGTAAGTACTGATACCTTTCTGAGAATGGAAGAGCTTACAAAGTGGTTTTAACTTTAGGTATCTGAGTTGAGGTATTTAATATATTAGTTTAATTTGCAGATTATCTAAGGTCAAAATAAAAAATTGTTATATGTATTTCATTATAACCTGAAATCCATAGCCAAGTTTACGAAACAATATTAATTTCTATATCCCGATTGGTGATTATTAATAGGGGTTTAAATTACTAAGCAATTAAGTGTAGTTTAGATATCATAGTACAATTTATTAGGTCTTAAACAGTTGTAATTAATCACTAGTGTTCTATGCTCAAATTTCTTAAGTAAATTTTATTGTTCATCTTTTTCTCCGTATTCAAGATAAAAATCTTACCTTTGATGATGTTTTTTGTAGCAGAATGACAGTGGAATTCAGAATAAGATTTATAAATCAAAGGGAATGTGGATTTGATCTCACAGTGACTGAAATCAACAACCCATCACTTTTAACTCAACTTTATTATAGATTTTTGCTCTAATGATTATTGCTTTAAGAATATACCAGATAAAAGTAAAGAGATTTAAAAAAAATTCTTATTTGATCCCATCAGTTGTGAAGTGGCTAATAACTACATTAAAACCAAGATGGGCAAACTAATATCTCTTTTCAACTAATTCCTTACAAGACTCTACACCAATATTTGGATGATACAATTAAGAACTAAACCAACACCAAAAAATGGTGATTGATCAAGTTAATATCGTCCAGCTGAATTAAATGATTTTCCCAATACCTCCGAACCGTAGTTTTAGGAGTAAATATTTCTTTGGTACTGTCGGCGTTTTTGCTTTAAATCATACCATAATGATGTTTTTCTTTACAAACTTTGATTGTTATCCGTTTTTACTCAATAGATCATGGAGGCATAGTGATACGACTTATAAGAAAAACTATAGAATGAACACTAACCGCAACTAGATTGCGGTCTTTTCTCCTCAGTCAATCAATAGTGAGTTCACGGAATAAAGATATCTTGCCTAGGTCCACCGTCTCTATTCACCAGTTCAACTGCTCATGTGGAGTTGTTTATATTGTATCCACAACCAAGCAGCTACAACATCGTATTTCTAAGTAGCACCATCCTCGATTGACCAAAGAACAAGAAGAATAAGGAGCTCTGTTTTGTCACATTTAATGAATATAAGCCTCCACGATATAAACTGAACTTTTAAGGTTATTACTAGAATTCCCTATTTCGAAAGTCCGCTTTGTACTGACAGTAGAAGCAGTAGGTATTTAATCAATAAACCCAATCTATAATTCATCTTTGTATTGATTGTCTGAATCTCTCTATTGAAGTTTAGAACTTCGATCGATCAGTCTCTTATTGGCACATGTTAATCCTGTGAGAATTGCCTCGATGTTACTTTAAGTTACAAACATTATAATTAATTGTGCAAATAACACTAAACATTATATTCCATTGGTCAATTTAATATCGACTTAATTAACTGATAATACAACATTTAGATTTGAGTTGCATCCCCAAGTGTCGATGTCATACGCTTTTTGGGTAAATTCTGAGATACCTTGTTAAACTGATCAACCACCGATTTTATTCTTAATTGTATAACCTATATATATAAGTGTACGATTTGGTTCGAGAGGAGTAAAAATCAATAACTTATGGACCTCAGAGGGACTAGCAATCCATCTTTTCAAAACTGAACTCTGTGCGCAAGAAAGAAGTGCAAGCCATCATTCTTCCATGGCCTTCACACGTAATTTTCGTCAACCGTAATTTGATTGTCAGAGTGGCCTTACATAAATTTTAATCCCTGTAATTATGATTATTTGTTATTATCACCAAGTATTTTTTTATTTATTCTTCATCCTTCTCATACTGGTTATCTTTCAGACATCTTTCTTCAAATTCTCGATCACTAATGGACATAATCTCCCTTCCACTCTTTAATAGACCATTTTATTTGTTATTTGACTTTAAATGCGATTGTACAGCCTGAGTAAATAATATTGTTCAACAAAAAAGTTTCTTCTCTGAATTGTCCTTAATTTTTTCTAATTGAAAAGAAACATCTTTCCGTTCAGTTTGTGTTTTTAATGTCTTAACGGGAATATTTAATATACTAATAATTACATTTTAACAGAATGAGTACTAACGTACGTAATTTTACCTCGTCAGCCATTTTTAGAGCATAATCTGACCAATCACTTTTATTGTTTGAGGCCTGTATAATTGATGCTCTACGACCAAGAGATTGTAGGCGTTCTGCAGCTACCTTTTCCAATGTTACTCTCATTTCCGGATAATTTTCTAAAACATCGTAGAAGTTTTTTTGGTCCAGTGAGTAAAGTGTACAATAAGTCTCAGCCTCAACACTAGCTACACGTCGTGCATTTGTTAATAAGCATATTTCTACATTTAAAATAAAATGTGCAAAACATAGGGATGGTGGGTTTCTGAACGATTAATAAATAAAATATAGACCAGTGGTTTCAAAATAAAACCATGAATACAAAGCCCAAAATTCTTTGTTAGTATCAATAGTGGGGTTGTAGGTGCACACTACTGGGCAGTCGCCCACCAGAGTGAGTCAACCCTTCAGTGACTTCACGTTTTCCATTATTGTCTTTGTGAGCATAACGTATAATTACAATCCCGCGGAACTTTATTTGATAACTATATAGTTTTGGAATGAGCAAATCGGAATCTAGATAACTAGCTGTGAGCGTTGCTCGGAGATGAAAAGTGAGTAGATTTTTTCTTTATTTACGTAAAATACGCGATAAATACACTTTTGTCCAGCGCTCGGAATACTGACATATAGATTCGTAGCCACGGAATAAGTTAGCGGCTACCTAAACTCAGCAGATTATTGGCTGATGCATTGGAATTTGAAGTTACTGCGTTTGAGTCCTAGTGTTAACATCGATACCGAGATGTGGGTTTATCCGTCTGCCGAATCCCAAAAAGGACAAAGTGAGTTTCCCAGATTCTACTACTACTCTTAATCTAAATTTTCTTCACTTTAAACGTAGAAGGTGGAATATCCGTTCAATAAATCTTCCTAAATTTTGTTAGCTACCTCTTAATTTAAAGACTCCTTATGCACATCAAAAATAGATAACTGCAAATTCTGTATTATGAGTCAGTAACATTATGATATTCGAAGAAACTGATACTGCGATCAAGCTTCAGAGGTAGTATTACCACTCATTCCAGCTGACAAATTTAAGAATAAAACGAGCTTTCTGAATTCAAATGCCTGATATCACCTAAAAGACCTTCATTCATAAATTCTCCAATGAATATAAACAAATAAAAACCATACAAGAAATATTGTTTACCTCCGAAATAACACCCATCCGACAACCTTGTAGCTAGTATACCATCTTTAGTAATGATATTAACAACACCTTCTTGTATGAAATACATTTTTGTGCCGTACGTTCCTTCTTTAATAATTAAATCACCGGGTTGAAATACTTCCTGTTTTAACTTAACAATAACCTCTGACACGAAATTTTGGTCGGCATTAGCAAATATTGGAACAGATGCTACTAAGGCACGACAGTTGTAATTTATAATTTGCTAAATAAATATTAAATTGTATGTGAACACGAGAAAACACTATGTATATATATGATTTGAACAATAGAAATTAAAAAAATGAAAAAAGGTCAGCTGAAAAAGTAATAATATTGGTTAAACTATTAGCAATTAAAGAAACGGCTTATCTTAAATTAATATATAAGACACAAGGGTTAGCTTCTTCATGTCCCGAGACACAAGTTCCCATCCAAATTCTATAAGTAAAGCTAAATTAACATCAATATGTCATATCGGTTGAAGCCAATACGTAATGCTATCAAACTGTTAATTTTATAAAGATGGATATTTTTTTCTAATGACGACAATTCTACTTTAGAATATTTAGTTGAGGTATTTGATTTCGGGGTTTATTCATAGTTTACTCTTATCACAGTATTGTGTTACAAATTATTAGATTTTTACCAGCATACTCCTAATGTACAAACTCACGTAGTCTGGCACAATTCTTGAAGTGGCTGTTCTGCAGATAGCAAATATAATAACAGATATTTTGTTAGAAACTAACGTTTTATTTCCTATTTAAGTGCTCCCATGAACAGTGTTTACTCTGTATTTTTTCCCACCGAACAATATGTTCCATCTTTATGAAGTTGGCTAGCAATCTCATGGAATTATTGAAGATAAATATATACTTCACCACGTCCACTGGCTTATGGCTCATGAGATACTGATGAAATATTTTAAGTGTAACTAATGTACTAGAGAAATCCGTAACCGTCTAGTGAAGAAAAAGCTGTCATTATATTCTAAAAGTGTTAGAATTAAATCTGACGTACAAAAAATTTATGATTAAAAAATTTATCTCTACATTGTGTGTAATTAATCTGAATATCTATGTTATTTAATGGGCGATAACAATTTTTGAAAGCTGATTTAACCGCAAAAAATACAACGGCCACTTAAGCAGTTACTGTTGTCTACTGTTATTTAACCAATCACAAGTTCTGTTTATGGGCGATAGATTTATAGAAAATATTTTCTGAACTTCATTTCATGTATTCGGGTAGACAGTTTATCAAGAAAAATCTGACATATTCGCTATATTATTTACAATTGAATCTTAGCTTTATCTTAAACTACATGAAGGATATCAAAAGATACCAAACTAGTGCTTATTACAAATTTATTCATTAGATTTGAAGAATTTTTATTGAAACTAAATACTATTAAACAAAGGAAATATACGAAACTCCACACTACAAATTATAAGTACTTACTTCTCTTAGGCACTCTGATAATTCACCTAAAATTTCTTTTTCATTGAACATTTTACCTTTATATCTATGTTCATAATAACCAGCAATACGTCTTCTTAACGCTCGAGGATATTTTTTATAAGCCATATATTCTTCAACTTGTTTTAACTGAACTCATCAAGAGTGATACAGAAAACAGTGAAACAAATAGAAATGAATAAAAATAACTGAAAAGTTAGTTAAGTAAATTTTGACGAAAAATTGAATCCTAAACACTATGATGGACTGAAATACTATCGGTGTTTTTATTCGGATTCATCTGACATGAAAATCGATGTGACTCAAATTTAAACATAACGCAGTTCTTTTTTATTAGTCCTTGATGAGTTTTATTTTTACCTTTGTTTTCCTCCTTGTTTACTACAAGTTCTGTGGTATTGTTAATATTGTCAAATTTACTCCCTTTCTCATATTGATTAACCCCCCTCCTCTGTTGTCGTGTCGTGAAATGTGTGTTGCTACTTTAATTCAATTTGTATGTAGAGTTTGGTTTAAAAACTTGAATTTTAATTTCACTTGTATTTCACGTCACTAATCAATATCATTTTATTGTATATTAAGGGTCAAGGCATAGGAAACATCTTTTGCCTCAAAATTAAAATGTACAGGATTTCTGACTTGACATATTTTACATCTGTAAAAGGATGAGATTATATCTAGCAGTGATAGACAATTTTATTTGATGTATATTGTAATGTATTTATTTAACCTGAAGAATATGACTGTCGAAATTCGTGCTAACAAATTGTCACTTACACTAAGTGGGAATTTAATCTTACTGATATAAATAAGTTCGTCTTGTAGCTATAGAGAAATTAGTTGTTTATTTAGTTCAAATAAGAATGAAAATTCAACTTTAATTAAATGAATAAAAGAATTAATGTAATCTATTTAGTAAATGATTTTTTATTTAGAAAGTACATTAATAAAGTAAATCTTTTACCATTACAAAACAAAATTGTGAATCAATGAAATTATAGAAAAATTGAAGGGAAATAAAAGGTAATTATATTTCTAGCTTTTATGTTGATTGACCCCAGGGAATAGGTTGAATTAAGGTCCAAACTCATTTGATCGTTCACTTTATTCCGTGATACATATTTCTCTTCAAAGTTTTCTATTTCTAGCATAATAATTATTATTGTATTTAGATTTCATGGCTATTGAAGATCATTTGCTAAAATTCTGTTCTCCATATATTTTGAGTTAATTTCCTGACAGCTAAAAAATTATTATTATTTAGCCTTGCTTCTACGAACACAAATAGTTAGATAATTATCCGAAGCTTTACTCTGGCCAATGAAGCGTGTCTGTAAGTATGGCCAGTATCTAGATAGTATATACAACAAAGTTAAATATTTTGTTTGCTTTTCATTGATAAATGAAAATCATCGGTAGTCTATTCAATGAACACAGACTAGGATCGAAAAGTATTTTATTTTACAATATCTAAGGTGGATTATTCATACTCCACTTGAAATTCTCTTAATTTGTGATGCTGTATTCGTCATATCATTTATCTTGTTCAAAACAGTAGTGAAAGTCTTTGTGAGTGAGGTTGTTCGGCTGACTCATCATTTAACCCTAAATAACTTTATGAAGTCGTGTAAATTGATTTTCTTAAGTTAGTTTCATCAGCCACTGCCTAGACAACTAATTAGTGAACATAATACGCGAACTACAACACATATTTGATATTGTCGTTAACAAACGAGGTAGATATCCATTCAGGTGTTTCGTCATTTTTTCAGTCTTCAAAACCTTCACTGTAAAACTTGATTTTATTAAAAGTAGCTTTTTTTATTGCTTCATAAACACAAAATCTTTGAACAGTTTATTGAATTCCTAAGAAATAGTAGATAAACAAATTTATGAAAGTAAGTTTCCGTATGCAGAATATATAACAATTAAAATACGGGTGAATGTTTTCAAACTAAGCGAAAATAGGGGTTGATTTGACGATAGTATTGATCTTCAGATAACATATATTAAAAAACCGGAAAGCATTGGAGTTACTACTTGAGCAATGTACTCTTCCATAGAGGATTAAACCCAAAATATGCAAATCTTCGGGAGCTCATCAAGAAAGATAAGTTCTAAATGCGAATAATCTGTCTATTTATGTATTTATTTGTAAGTATTTAATAGAAGCATTGTAAATTAAATAATCGATAGTTGTTGTCAAAACCAATCATTATTTAAATCGCCAGTATTTCCTTGTGTTGTTATTTATACATATGAAGAAAAATAAAATATTAGTCAACTTGTTATGAGTAAATAATTGTTTACTAATAATGCCATTATTATGTTCTGAAGTTTAAATTAATAGCTTCCATTTCCTTTCAGTAGTTTCTTAAATGTTTGACTTTAAAGTAATCATACACGAATTCAAAACGTAAAAATGAATACTTTAATCAACTAATGCAGGGTAATCGGTCTAATCTAGGGTCAAAAATTTTATCGAATGTGTATGAAATCTAGTCATTAGGTTATGTATCTCATCTTAGTATAGTTATTTAGGATTAAAGAATAGAATATTTTTAATTCTTATCAGCGAGGAATGTATAATATTCCAGTGTCCTATGTTTCTGAAAGGATCACACTCATCTACTTATTAAGATACTTATCCGGCTGTGCTAATGTGTAGTCCAGAATGGAGTCTTTGAAATGATTTCATGACTCTATGATATTGAGCGGAAATACTTGGTTAAGGAAAAGTAATAATCCTTGTAATTAACCCAAATATTCACTGATGAGATTGTAATCAATCTTTCCGTAATTCCGTTTGCTCAAAAATGGACTTCTACATAAAGTAGGCAGTGACGATTTCATTCGGAACAACAACGAAAACTTCGCAAATAGACCAGCGAGCTCAGAAAACTGCAAAAGGTTTATACTATAGCTGTAAATCTAATTGTCAAAAATATAAAATAATTGTTGTTTTTTGGGAGGGATTTCACTGAATTACTGACAAATTTTTTCAGGTTTTGTCACGATTGAGAGCCGATACAAAAACTACATCAATGAAGGAATCAGTTTACAATTTATTCAAGTTAGAAAAACGTCCGTTACCCCTTAAAATCACTAGTGTTTAATCATTAAACAAATCTGTTCGTTACCAATTCACACATTTTTAATTCCAATAAACATGAATTATCTCCGTTAAAACAGCTAAGAAATGAGAAGACAATAGCCATTTCGAGAGCAGATAATGGGAACATAATCTTCGTTTTAAACTAACCAGACTTTGAAAAAACGTTGTAAGACATATACAAAATGGTCTTTATGAGTTTATTAAATAAAAGTAACTACGAGCTTTACTTAATAAGCTCAAAGCTGTAAAAAGCTAAGTCTGACTAATGATAAAAATAAGACCAGCATTATGGATCCAATCGCATCCTAACTTACCAAGCTAAGATACCCAAAACACGTTGCAAGTCGATTTATCATAAAATCAAAAACTTTAATCAATACAAGCAAAATATCAGTCCTATTCATATGGAAGATAATAAAATGGTGGTACGTTTCCATGTTTTTATTTATCACTGTAGCTATCGATAAACCATTGGATATTATTCATAGTTGCCTAGATTATAATACAACTTTACGATGCTTTTTAGGTCCTTTAAAGGTTATTAAGTGTTTGGGTTTGTGTTTACGTTCCACGTAATTCAGATACCCAAGAGATCTTTATCGACGAAAAGGTATTGCAACGATTTTACCAGTTACACCGATCGTAGAAAATTTATTCATACATACATTAGAAACTAGTAAGATCATGGAATGAGTAATTCAACCCAGAGTTTGGTTAAGGTAATATAGAGAACACTATCAAGTGAGTTGGTTTAGAAGAATTATTTGAATAGTGTCGGTCATTATGTTAAGCCCATATACCTTATTCTAGCTTTCGGACAGCCCGGTAAACATTTACTGCACGGCCAATTTTGTATTTTTTTGAGTGAAATTTTTCTTCATCCCTTTTGAAAAAATTTTTCATCGCCATCTTCCAATAATTTTCATTCTGTTTCGTCCAATCAAATAACTAGTTTTGAGTTCGTTATAATTGGTCGTTTATTTCTTAAAATCGATATAAAATATGAGGACTTGACGACAGAGCACATTTTCTTACAATTATGGACGGTAGTAACATGCAAAGTATGAGCTCTGTCGTTCCTCACGTTGTCACAGAAACCTATAACCTGTTCGTTCTTGAGCACATTGTATCTCGTAGCGTTCCAATCTCTTAAAGAGTTGAAGAGCGCCATTAGAACGTATGAAAGAGCCACGTACAGTCATTATGTGGTGAGAGATTCTCATTTACATAGAGATCGGAAGTCCTATATTAAATTCGTATGTTGGAGAAATGGCCGTAGAACATCTAGCGGTTCCTCACAGCCGAGTAGACGAACGAGGTAATTTGATTAGTGTTATTGTAATTTTTCATAAAGGACTACCGTGAACACTCAATGTCCTTCCTTCATATTTTGTAAGTAACCGACTATCAAAATAACGTCAATATGGATGCACCGGTAAGCAATGACGAGGAAGAAATTGTTTCGATTAACTCAGAGGAGTTTACTGAACTAGATGACGACAATGACGAAAACGCGCATGACAACAGACTTTGTGATATTTGCAATCTTGTGCAACCGCCACATGAAACTGCTGATGGAAGTACCTGGATTTTTTGTCGATGTGATGCAATGTTTCATTTATTTTGTGCCTACGACCCATCAACACACGTCCATGGAATCCATTGTCCCATTTACGGCACTATAACGGAGTCATAGCAAGTCTTTGGTTCATGAAACTCGGAACTGTTAAGAGAACGAGTAAAGGCCCTTTTCAGGGCCACCCACAATTTGATTTAAATTCTTTTGTTTCGATTCCTTATTTCCATAGCGAAGGTCAAGTGGTCAAACCATCAAAATTCATTTAAGATTAATAGTCATTATGTGATTACTTACTTACTTACTTACTTACGCCTGTTACTCCCAATGGAGCATAGGCCGCTGACCAGCATTCTCCAACCCACTCTGTCCTGGGCCTTCTTTTCTAGTTCCATCCAATTCTTGTTCATTTTTCTCATGTCTATTTCCATTTCTCGGCGTAATGTGTTCTTTGGTCTTCCTCTCTTCCTTTGACCTTCAGGATTCCATGTGAGGGCTTGTCTTGTGACGCAGTTGGGTACTTTCCTCAATGTGTGTCCTGTCCACTTCCAGCGCTTCTTCCTGATTTCATCCTCCGCTGGGATCTGGTCTGTTCTCTCCCACAGTACGTTGTTGCTAATAGTATCCGGCCAATGGATCCGAAGTATTTTGCGTAGACAATTGTTAATAAACACCTGTATTTTCTGGATGATGGCTTTTGTAGTTCTCCAGGTTTCTGCCCCATACAGTAGAACTGTCTTGACATTTGTATCGAAAATCCTGACCTTGGTGTTGGTTGACAGTTGCTTTGAGCTCCAGATGTTCCTCAGTTGTAAATATGCTGCTCTTGCTTTGCCGATCCGCGCCTTCACATCTGCATCAGATCCACCCTGTTCATCAATGATGCTGCCCAAATATGTAAAGGTTTTTACATCTTCCAAATCTTCTCCGTCAATTGTGATTGGATTAGTGCATTCTGTGTTGTATCGGAGAATCCTGCTTTTCCCTTTGTGTATATTGAGACCTACATATTCGTAAACGCTTTGTAAGCTTTATCAAATATACGGTTTAAGTAAACGATTTCGTATAGGGAATGTCATCTAATGAACACTAATCTGTCTAACAATGGTACATGCAAAACTTATTCAGAATGTTTCAGTGTTTTGTAATACAGTTAGTTACTATAGGCGAATGTAGTACTACCAGTTTACTAGTACAATGACATCATTTCTATAGGAAAGGTCAACTGAACCAATATCGATGAATTCTAATTAAGCCTTAGTGATTAAGCAATATAATCAATTGGGATTTATAGAAATTTCGTGGGTTAGTTTAAGTTAGACATTAACAGGTTTTTCATGGTGCTCTAGCTTCAATTCACTCATGATCTCAACTATTCCAATGAAAAAAATAATTCTGTCTGACTGTTCCATCCCAGTTTTGATCAAAATGTAGACTTTAAAAAGAAAAGATACCAACTTCATTTTACTCAGAAAATAGCAAATAGTATTTATGATTGGGTTCTTTTCCAAACAGTAATTCTTAGTAGAAAAGAATTGTTTAGTTTTACCTGAATAATGGTGTCAAAAATAAATGCAAGATTGTCAATTGTGTTATTTTGCTAATCCATTAAAAAGCGTTACTTGTTTTTAACTGTACATTCTATGTAGTTGAGCAGTTTAAAATTATGACAAAAAGTACTTGTCTATGTAAGTAGTCATGTGAATGAGTTATTATGCTCGTCAACTGGGCTTAACAAATTTTTCACGTAATGTCAACAGCATATTTGCAGTTTAAAAATCCCCATATAATATTCTATATTGTTGAATAACAAGTTTTGAATCATGGTACTCTAGCTTCAATCCACTCATGATCTCAACTATTCAAATAAAAAAATGTGATTACCTTTCACGTGATAGTGATACATTTATACGTTTTATAAAATGTCTATATCAATTAATGTGGCACTTATCTGTAACAATGTTACATTCAAAATGTAATTGGAGTGTTTCGAATACTTTCGACAATGATCATTCATACGATCGAATTGGAGTCAGATCTCGGGCCACTAAAGTGGAGAGCACGTCAACAAACATCGTACGATCTAAATGAGTACAAATCAAAGGGCCCCACAAATATACAAATGTGTAAAGTCTGATTAACAGGAGTTGTAATCTCATAACAGAGAAAAATTACCAATGGATTGAAATCAATTTGGTTTGTGGACACTTGAACACTTGGAAGCATGTTCTTAAATTGTCAGTTAACCATAAGAATCTTGAGAATAGATGTTGAATAGCACTACACTCAATAGAAATAGGGGAAAAATGAACTTTGAACTAATCACGATCTATCAGAAAGGATTTTGGGCGTATAAAGACAAGAGTAACATTAAAACGGCTGTGGTTTGACTTCTATATTCTCACCCAACCACACACTAAGGAAAATGTTTTCACACTTTTCCTCTTGCTCTCTTTAAACCTGTTGTTGTTGGAAATGAGATCATGCGTGTCAATGATCATTGCCAACCCGTTTATGCCACATATAGAATCAAATAATTTCGTCAATGGCATTCAACCGCGAATTTGGCTCACATAGTTGGATGGTACTTTTGTCGTCATGACATAGAATCTCCTACGAACTTCTTCTAAACTGGTCAATAGATTCTGACCCCACATTCAATTTACTTTCGAGGATGAGAATGAACACAGTAAGCTATCATTTTTAGACTACTTAGTTTAAAAAAGCTAAATGGAGCTCTAAATGTATACTGAAAACCGACACTAGAATCGTTATACTGATTTCAATTTATTACATCTATTCAGTTAAGAAATTTCTCTAGCCCTAAGTCCCTTTAGAAGAGCAAAAAAGATTATTACATATTTAGAGGATAAACAAGAGCAACTGAATCAATTAAATAAAGTCTTACAATTTAATAATTTTTAAGGAATACAATAAAAAAAACGCAATAAAATGAGACTATTAACTGCTAGATAATGATTCAAATGAAATACCATGGATTAGTACCGTAATTTTACCATACCGCCATGGTACAATAGAACTTTAAATAGCTCTTCATAGAAAAGAGAGCATTGTTATCCATCCGACTTGAACTTTCTGTCCGAGCTATCATGTCGATTCCATTCACATATCACACTATTACCATGCATATAAATTTAACCTTATCTTTTTGCAATAGAAATGTTACATTTTATACCCATTAATACACAAATACAAATTCAAGTATTACATAATTCACCTTGACCGCACTGACCTTGGTAATGATAACTACAATAGTAATATTAGCTATAAAAAGTATTTTACTACCTCTTATTGATTTAATATTGGTATAAAATCATATAATTTGTACCATGACGAACACTTTGATAGCGATGAGCTCGACTAAACACACCATTACCACTTCAAATTCTAGTTCGAACATGATTACAATCACAGCAGATTTATTTTCGAGCGTTAAGTTTCTAATAACGTTGCTGTCACTTGAAGCACTTAAGAATACAGTAAGAGAATTCTAGCTGGTGAAATTGTGCCATTTGTGATTTTTAGCTCCATCGGAATCGGAAACCGCACTCCAAGCTCGTGTGCTGTAGAATTGGTCGTAAAGCCGACAGAAGAAATCCTGATAGTCCGCAGAGAACGAAGCAAGTGTAGCAAATTCACAAAGCTGTCTCGCCCAGTGCTTCATCAATATGCAGTTGTCCAGCGTTTATATCTTCCAAAGATATTAGATTTCAATTTGTGGAAACGCTCATCACAACCATGAATGTAGTGCAGTGGCTTACCAAAATAGTTCATAGATATGGAAGCCAATGGAATCGAAGTTCAAATCTCTCAGGTCTCTACAAATCTCAGGGGCTGCTGCATGTAACGTGGTGCATTATATAGGCTTCTCATTTTAGAAGTGCTTGTATCCACAGGATGCGTACAATTTTAGACATGATGCATTTTTTAGTCAAATCTCCCAGATAAGTATTGTCTTTATGTAAATGGAGAAAGTTATTAGAAGCCCGAAAGTCATATAAATTCTCTTGGAGAATGCCGTGTGTACAGACCGAATAAAGGTAATGAGGTGCAGTATTATTTATTCATAACGTTAAATTTAAGGAAGTTGATAAATCATTATCTTGATATTTTTGGTCTGGGTAGAACCTGTAAAACAAACAACTAATAATTCTTCATCAAATCCTTTTACTCGATATGAATTTTATGGCAATACCCCTTTATTATGCCTTTCTTAGTCGAGAAACGTCCACAATGATTAGTCAGTTCCTGCGTTTCTTCAAACGAGCAACAGGTAAGAGAGATTGTGACAAGAATATAATATTTTGATAAATTTGGAAGAACTAAGAAACATTGTCAACAACTTAAACGAAGAAGCTCAAGCTTATGGACTATACGACATGTGTTAACAATACAGTAACGGAACACGCTATGCATCGAAAATGGCAAATTTCTATATCAGTACCAATGTAGTTTTTATGAAGTCAGTATGCCGAATATTTCCTAGAGATGATGCTGGCCGTTCATTATCTGATTTAATAATAGAATTCTTGAGTTGATTTAAGCTGGACCAACATTGAAAATATAGAAGCACTGAACGACCGATTCGTCCTAGTATGGGAACCCTCAGCAATGAGCATCTACAACCCCGTATTTGGGACCTGAACCTAGGACCTTTGGTTTCACGCTCGAACGTTTAACCTCTAGACCACTGAGCCGGCATCCCACGGCGTTAATATCTAACTTCAATCGATTTATGAATAATGACCCTGATTGAACTCCACTGGTCACGGCTTCTTACTAGAACTCCAGGAAATCATCTTGAAACCAGGTTTTCAATTGTGGTCTAGCTTAAATCGACTCATGAATTCAAATTTTAAATTACCACAATCTCCACAAAAAACCCATTCTGATCAATAACTGATTATCAGACTTCTTTTTCAATCGCATCAGTAAAGATGTTTCTGTCGTGAAAATTTATTAATCCACTTTCCTATTAAATTTACTGTGTTCTGTCTGCAAGCAGTGTGAAGATGGAGTACAGCTAGGTGTAGTTAGAAAAAGTCAGATTGCAGATGATTTAGTGAACCTGTTTAATAAATCGCCAAGTAATAATAAGGGGGACTGAAGGGTTTATATATTTAACGGTTCATAAATGTGTATCGTAATGTTTTCTTAAGGTGTGGTTTACAACCTGTCTAGACAATTTGTCATATTTAATATTAATCTATGTTAGGTTCTTTAATTTATAGGAAAAAACAAACATTCTTCAAGTTATTATCACACTTATTAATAAACAAAAGCATTTTAGATTAAGCTATATGTAATTTTACACTGACCAAGTGTTACCATTACAAAACTAAAAAACGATAGCTACAAATATTCCCCTCCTTTTAAAAAAATGTGTGATGAATTTAACCGCTTAAGACAGTTGTTCATTAATTATGTAGTAGTAAAGAATAAAATGTTTAAAAACTACACTGTGATTCTGACTTGCTGTAATGCAGAAGAAAGGATATTGTGAATAAAGAAGTGAGGTGCTTATTCTACATTTTAACAGATGTCCACTGGAAAAGATAATCTTCAGTGAAATGTTTACATTCCTTTTAATCCATGTTAGTGCTTAAAAATCCAGGTCACTGGCTGATGTTAAATTAACTGCTCATTTGGAGTTTCAAATATATGTGTAAACATATATTCGAGAATTTAATTTGTTCACTTAGTATTTATTCGGTAATAAATTTATATGAAATTATTTTGCGTACTATTTAACTGATGGTTATTATTGTTGTTGCAAAAAATATAATACTATGTTACACTGATTTACAAATTCTAGGTTTCTATACGAAATTTAATGCATGTTTTTTTATGTCATCATAATAACATATAATTTAGTTTCGCTGCTGATAAAGAACATATACCATGACAAAATATAGAGAATTAACAGAGCTTTGAAGTCACCATCATTTTTCATTTAGGTTAGTGGGTATTCAAAACTGATTTCGGTCAAAATGTTTTAAAGATTTAATACGACATAGCATATAAAGTTTCGAAAGAAAGTTTTGCTCTCAGATTATTTTTGAAAATAAAGATAACGATCCTAGTTGTGAACATTCTCATAAAACTTCCCATTTATTTTAATACGACAACACTGTACCTGCCCATAAATATTTTTGTTCACTGTTGGCAATAACATACTTTATTCAGCATTAGAGTAAATAAAGTTAACTATGAACTTACTGGTTTCAACCTTACTAAGAAAGAGGATAACGACCTATAAGTACACCTAGAATAACTTTACAACTCTACTAACATTACCTTTTTAGGTTTCAAGTCCTAACGAATGTTCGTTGTTAAACGTAGCCGTTTGAAGAAATAATTGATTAATGAAAATTAAGCGTGTAGTCAGCCGGTGTTTCATTCTCGTTGAATAAATGTGGTAAAGCAAGGAAAATTTACAAAGTTCATTCACTAGATATCCATAAGCTTTACAATATTAGCTACAATATTTTTAGATTACGAAAAAGGTTAAGCGTTCTGTGGATATTTCCTAAACCAGATTTGTCAACCAAAAGCATTATTTTAGATAAATTTTTATCTAGTTTCTTTACTTATTTGAAATTTTTAGTTAGTTACTTTAATTTCTGTGACGTACTAGATTATTTTGACAAGGTGACAAAATTATTATCATGAACTGTTTGGTCAGCCATTTTCAAATGACATTAAAAATGTTAACATTGTGATGGGTACTGCTCAACTATATAGAAATTTAGTCTTATGGTTTATTTTAATAATATAAATTATCTAGGTTTTTGGACTTTGTTCATGAACCTAAGCTTTTCGGTGGTTATCATTATCCACATGACGTAATGGTTTCTGGGTGGCTGCATTGTGCTCACTAAATTATGATGTGCCACAATGAACGTTTATCACTTGACATGATTCACTAATTTCATATCATTTAATAAAGTACTGAGTTCTGAGTTTTAACCGTTTCTCGTACGGAAGAAATATTGGTTCGCATTTTGTTCTATAAATACAATTCATAAATGATCTGTTTAACGATTCGATGGACTGATCATTACAGGAACACAGTTAACGACAAATTACACTAGTTCTATTAGATTTGTTATCTAAATCATTTCATATGTTATACTCTCCATGATTTTCTTTAACTACATTAATAATTTACTGATCGATATCTATCATTTTACTATAGTTTTCATATAATGTATAGTATAACAACAATATTTGGTTTGTAGATAGTTATCACATTAACACTGTGACCTCAATTCATTATGTATCGATGTGAAGTAGCTTAAGAAAATTTATTGATCAACATCAGTGAAATGATTTTCAGAAAAGTTTTGTATAAATAATTTTCAAATTATAAATTTCATAAAAATTTCACATTCAATAAAAAACAAATGCTTCTCATAAAATTAAACTAATCAGTTCTTATACAGAAATTATTTTCAACCAATTAAATAATTATTTTAGTGAATAAAACATTTAGCCACGGGCAGATTGAACACACTTCAATGATAGTTTAACCAATCAATTTCTATAATATTTATCGCCATACCCTCAAAATTTATTTTTAGGTGTACCAAGTGAATACTATAATCGGTTCAGTGTCAATCAGTAAGACCGGGCGAGAGAAATAATAATTCAGTTTTCAGTATGAGGATGTGGACGGTGTTGAATTTCATTAAAAACATGAGCCGATTAAGGGTAGACCACCAATCAGAACCTGGAAACACTGGACGGGCGTTTCGTGTCAGTGTGGGACTCTTCAGCAATAATGTCATTTCACATTCGATCATATGTTTAGTGGAATGCTGAATTATGTATAGACATACATATATCCAATAAGAAATAATAAAGTAGAGTGAGGGCTAAGTGAATTAATCATGTGCTCGGGAAAGTAAAAGTGATGTTGAACCAATAATAATACAGTGATATGTGAATAAAAATATAAAGACAATAATATTTGAATAAGATAGGTTGCATATGCATTAGCCAAATCAGGCCAGTGTATGGTTAATATTACTACTGATTTGTTGGCCTTGAAGTTAGCCAAGGTAAGCGAGGGGTTACTGCTTATGCCGTTTGGGGGTCTTAAGCCTGGCGAGTTTTGGAATTATTAATTTGAATACATAATTGTACAACTTAAAAAGAAGTTCCTGGAAGGAACATTTTTCGTTCATATATCACCAAATTATATACTCACTTAAGTTTCGTACTTCCCCTTATTTCTTTTCGTTTCATCAGTTACACTTATTTATATACTTTTATGTAATCATGATTTCGTCTTGATATATAAATATCTTGTATATATATATATATGTCGTATAAAATAAATTAGTAATGAATGAATAGTGAGAATGAAATTGCACAAACGTATATCAAATTTCGAGTTGTTTTTTCATTTGAAATTTTACAGGGTCTGAGTTTCGCCTAAAAAATACAGCATTTGCTGCTTTAGATACAAAGTTAGTTCATATAAACTTACCGTCAAAGTAAAAGCAGAATAACACGGAAGGGTAAATTCAGGTAATCTCCCTACATCCTACTCCTATTACTGATTTTACATAAATGAATAATTTAGAAATACCAAGATTTAACCTTCAATGAATTATGAAAAGTAGAACCTTTGTTCTTACAAATGCAACAATTTACTTTTTAAAATAAATGATTCTAGTCACGAAATTCTCCTTTATATTAGTTTACTTTTTTTCTACGGAACGATTTACCATTTTGCTATTTTGACTGAAAATAAAATAACGATTACTTTATCCAAAAAATTGATTAGTGTTACGTTCTAATGATGAATTAGAAGAGCTTACTATTCTAGATGATATTTTCTTCTTATTTTCTAGTAACCAATTGTCATAGCACTAGTGGTTAGAGTGGTAAATGTAGCTTAATACAGTATTAAGTGTTACATTTCGAAATCTGACGATATTTTTATCTTCAAACTAGAATCCTTTAAATAAGTCTATCACATTCAAATATACTTCAGTTTAGAATTTTTTTGAATGTCTTTATCAGTTAAAATATCACAAACTGATATAATGAGCCAAAGTTCTCAATATCTTGACTTCCTAATTCTCCTAAGAAATAACGACAAAAAATTGTAGCCTAATAAATTCAGATTACTAATACACAATAGTGCACTAATGTTCACCATTTTCAAGTTATTTTAGCCTCTATCAAGTCTTTGTAAGACTGGATTAACTACGGAAACCGATCACCGAATTACCATCAATTTTGTATCTTCTGATCTTCAGCACTGAGTAAGTTCTAAACAAGTATTCATCAATCTGGTTATAAAATTAGATTACTAAGTATTTCAGTTTACTCCGTCGCTCAAAAACTTTCATATATTTTCTTAAAAATTAGAAAAAATATACTTTACTACAAATCCAAACTAAACCTTTTCTAATAGAGTGAATATTAAAAAAGGCATCACAATAAATTGTTTTGATAACAGAAATATTTTACTTGATTTACAATTTAACTAAGTTGAACTGAAAACAATAGCGTTAAGCTCAGGCTGTCTAAAGTAAATGGCATGCTTCAGGAAAATGAATTCCGCCAATTTTATGGTTTCACGATAAGAATTTATCAAGGAAATACTAGTGGACGTTTTGATAAATATAATATTTGTTCAATATAAAATATTTTAACAAGTTTTATAGATAGTCTGAACTACTGAGATAGAGAGAGAATTATGTAACCAGTAAAATCAGAATGTTTGTTTTACAGTTTTTTGTTTAGGTGTATCATAAGTAGGAAAATATTTAGCTTGAGATGGTGAAGAAGACTTATAAAACTAAAAACAACATATTCTAGTGATTTAATTAAATACTTATGATAAATATAATTTCTTGACAGGAAAAAGAATGGGTGTATGTGTGTGCATATATATTAGCATTATTAATTAATTAAAACTTAACGAATAAATGATGTCTTTTTCTACCATCAAGGATGTATTATTCGCTTGGTTTATTGAAAACTAATTGTACAAATTAAAACTTTTTAGATCGTCGAAGTGTTTCTTGAGTAGATCGAAATGCTGAATATTACAAAAGAATTTTCGATGGTAAGATGCTACGAGTAACACAAACAATGTAAATAGACACAGAATTAGATTATTTATTATCACTTACCAAGTGGTGGTTAATTTTATTTCACTTTTTCTCTTTAGGCTATTCTGAGCATCCCACATATACAGTGCGTTTGCTGTAAACCTATTTGGCCAATATTTATTCTGATTATTACTATCATAATTTCACTTAACATATACGCTTATTCAAGTCAACACAGTATATTAGTCATCTACACATTACCAATTTTAAGTTATTTTACGAACAATCCTGAATTCACATGCTATAATTTTAAATGATGTGATTTTCCCTGAACCTGGCCACATTTTGGATTAATAATTCGGATATACAATTGTTGAGAATGAAAGTGTATTCTTCATCCATATA
The DNA here is from genome assembly GCF_000699445.3 of Schistosoma haematobium. Lineage (NCBI taxonomy): Eukaryota > Metazoa > Platyhelminthes > Trematoda > Strigeidida > Schistosomatidae > Schistosoma > Schistosoma haematobium. Next base: position 9,692,882 of record NC_067202.1, on the reverse strand, counting down.
GTTGCATTTTAATATGATGGGGATTGTTAAACAGTTTACATAGTATTTTATACCTATATCAACGATAAAATTTATCAATTTTTGTGAAACCTACCATCTCTCGATATTTACGTTTAGATGCATCAAATGATTGTATCAGTGCTGCTGCATGACCAACAAATAGAGCGTAACATGTAGCACCTGTCATCATACTTATAATAGTAATCCATGCTTCTGGCAATGTACTTGGAGGATAACGTCCATAACCAATCGACAGCATATGTGATAGTGCTTTAAACAAAGCCCATGTATATTGTTCAAACCAATGAGCATTCTAAAAATTAAAAAAAATTAAAGGTTAACGATTAGTGGTCATAGGTACCCAAGTTGTACTTTGAGAATAAGTAAGCTCGATAATTGCCATCTAGTCTTATTTCCTGACTTTTAGTTTTTTTCAAATTCAAGTTCATTCTTTTTAATGACTATACTTTTCATGCCATCTTGTGTTATTCTGACTACTAGTAGACCAGTTTATGTCTATCTGTGTTGCTTACATCACTTATTTGAAGGGTCCTTATAAACATAATTACACAGTGATTATCCATATCATTCATATTTTCAACGGTTACAAATCTTGGAGACAATAATTTGTTATGTATCTTACATTTTATCTAATGTTCATAAGGTAACTGCCCTTCAAACTTTACGGTGGTTATTGATTTAGAAAATACTTCGTGGTAATTATAATATTTCATAAGATAGGAAGAAGTAAGGTGAATGTTGTAAGTTGGTCAACGATTCATTAAAGCATATACTTCATATTAAGAAAAGCAAATACATTAACTTCACAAAACCATAGATAGCTTTCTGGTGAAATTATGATTCATACGTTCTCGAAGTTCTACCTTACTAAAATCTCCACTCTAATGATATGATCGAATTACTGAAGTCTACATCCTAGATTTTAACCATAAATATGATAATATAAAAGTACTTTATCATGGGGACTATTTACCACTTTATTTTTGAATACAACCTGTTTTAAGTAAGTTGATTATAAACTGTACGACTCATACTTGCCGTTAACAAATCAACAAGATTTTATTTTATCACTTACTTGTAATCGTGCTTTACTGACCCAACTGTCTATTGGAAAATCCATCAACATTGGTACAAGAAATTGTAAGCATGCATTCCAATGGCCCAATATTAGCATAATTAGTACTAAATTACATATTCCCATAAATTTGCTTGCAATATTGATAAACTCAAATAAATGAGAAAATATATGAAAATGATATTTTTCACGTAAGAAATTAATATACATGATGCTTTATGGAAAACTCATAATTTTGTGTAAACATAGTGGGGATTTACAGAAGTTGTTTGATTAATTTATTAGGACTGAAAACGAAACCTGAGAAATACAATTCGAATTATTTCATTATTCCCTAATTCAAAGTCCGTTGAGGATTTCTCTGATCATTCTTTCATCATTAACAAAGATGTGTGAACTAAGCATTGTATTCATGATCATGTTTAATTATTATGTCACTTGGTATAGGTGTTTGAGATAAATTAAAACGACAACTTTTGTGTACAGAATAATTGTTGTGGTGAAATAAATAGTTACTTGAGCAAAGAATTATCCAAAATCAAGTGATATCGTTGTAAGTAGCTAGACGAATATACAATACGGTAACGAACCAAGCAGACTGATCATCATTATGTAAATTATAAATAGATTATTATAATTTCAGCATTACAGTTGTGTGAAATTACTTAATTTACTAAAATTATATTTCATTAGGAGTTAGTTGAATAGCTGAGTAGTTTAGTTTGTATAATATATTTACGGTTATGGTTATTAGCACAACAAAGTGAGTAAAAAATATATTTACAATATATTTAACTATCTCAGTAAGTAGATTCAGTTATTTATTAAGCATGGAGTAATGTATTTTATGAAATTACGAGTAAACTACATTCGAAAATGATGAAAGTTGATATTTTATTTTCGAAAGCTGTTTATCGAAAATACTAAGTTCTAAATTATTGAAATATATTAGTATTTATTAGTACAGATTCACGATTTCCTGTAGTTGATATTAAAAACTGTAATTGATCAGTCTCAGTTACCATATATGAATCTTGAGTAGCTTACTTAGAGTTATGCCACAAGTTTTAGTGCATTTTGTATGTAGTTAGAAGCGAGATTCTGATTCGTTCTTTTAACCCCATTTAAAACTCGTCACTACCATACACCATAATCCTCTGTTCATGCCCTCATTGAATGACTAATCGCAGCTTCAAATGTTAACAACAGGAAATTATAAACTTTTAGTAATACCTTTGTACCTGCTGAACAAGCTAATTGTTAGCTGGACTCAATGGTTTGATAGATATATAACGTTGGATTCTGCAAGCATTCGGTATTGTGTTTGGGTCTCAGTGTAAACATCAACTCTGGAATGCAAGTACACCCAACTGACATGTTCGGGATAAGGAGGAATGAGCATTCTGATTTCAACGGACAGATATTATTCATGCATATTATCAGCACTTAATTTAGTAGGTTTAAATGAAGGTTCAAATGATTCGAATGTTTCAACTATAAAACTATTGTTTTGTAAAAAATTGGTGAAGAGGCTATTAGTAGTTCAGAAGATTTTCTGTACAAACTTACACATACCAAATTATACGGTTTTATAAATAAAATATACTAAGGTTTCAGATTTGAATGATATCCCACTTTTCTTCGATACAATATATACTGTTTTAGATTAGTTACCCCGTATAAACTATTTGCACCAATCAAAATGTAAATGACCTCACACAAGTTAACATTTTATGGGCTACTGAATCACAGTGCATTTATTCGAACCCATTGATCATAAAAAATGTTAAATGCTTTAAAATATTACAAACCAGTGTATTGCGATATTCTAAAGTAGTTATATATTAGGTAATTTGTTTGGAAGTGTTGGATAAGGTGTTTAGCTTAGGTGGATAGTTTTAGTGGTGTCGCATCATTTGAACTGGATGCTTTAATTTTAAAGCTTTTATTATCATTCTGAACAAGCATTTTAGAACATAATTCACGTATGAGTGAGCTTTTTATTTACTTTCACAGAGACAAAGTTACTTTGCTTTGATGAACTCTTTTTAAGCTGATCACAGTTTACTTATCCTTGAGCTTCCATTAGGCATTTCGTTCTCTTCAGGATGCTAAATTTTTATACCTATAATAAGCATATTCCATTTTTATCAGTTAAAATTCAGATTGGAGATTATTCAGAGATCTAAAAATTATTACACAGAAGTGTAAAAGATAATTGTAGAAGTATTAATGAACAGTGAGAGTATTTTAGGGGTTGTCGTCTTCAAGTTCCGTCTATATTGAAGACTTTCTAATTTTCCAGACTTTTATTTAGAAAACTGCATAAATTGACGCTACCATAAATATTAGTGAGATATATCTAGTGAGAAAACTATGGCATTTCATGCTAAAGAATACATGTTATGGTAGTATCACCAGTGAAGGATTCAATTCTAATTTGGGTATTAGTCAATACAATTTACTTATAATTTCGACAATATATCTATATTATCTAAATTCACTGAAACTTTCTAATGAAAGAAGTTACCATTGAAGTGTTTGTGTCGTTATCAATCATGTAATACAAAACACTTTGATGTATAAATAAAACGTAGTTTAGACTTCAAATAATCGCTTAATAACTGAAATCGATTTTTCTTATCAACTTAGTAACTTACAATTAAGTACGTAAATATTCTGAACTATTTAAAACATGAGTTTGATTGCTTCTATAAAATAGAATAACTCTTACTATGCTAGTTAAATAAAATTCTGAGTGCTTTCATAGATTGACTATGTACAATGCCCGAGTAAATGGATGCATATTTGATCAATGAGTATTAAAGTACTATAGAAAGGACATTATTAATACAATGGGAAATATGAAATTAGTATTTTATAATCGGGAACCAGCTAGAGGATTTTGTGTTGTATCCAAAAAATCTCTTTCTTACTAATTATCATGGATATATCGGTGGCAAGTTTCGAAAAAAATTCCTGAAGTTCTGATGAAAAGCAGTAACTAGTTGCTTATATCTATAACGTGAAACAGATATCAACAATTGAATGATAGTCACATACATATCATAATGTAACTAAGAAATGAAGACTGTTGGTTTGACATTCAGCCATCCATGGATATCAAGGTTTCTTTTAAACTTTGTAATTATATGTTTGATCCACAATGAAGTCTTGTGTGTTAACTTCTAAATGGTATCAAAGTACGATATAAAATCTGTGTAGTACACATCGGTTTTTGAGGCTTGATCAACTTGATCAAAATTTGAATAAACTTATCTTGAAAATGATGTGTTTAACTAAACGGTTTTATAAAAAAATGCACTAGATGTAAGATTGTTTGTTGAAAAATAAAAAGGTTTTGGAAGTTTTAGAAGGGGTCGATTATCTACAGAATTCTGTTCAGTAATGAAACTGAAGAGACTTGGCTGGCGACACTTACTTCCTCCCACTGTGTTATATAACGAACTAGACGCGAAAGACGTAGAAGCCTTAATAAACTCAGGAGTTTTGCTAATCGCAGTATTCGTAGCGCACGACCTGTCAATAAAGAAAAGTAAAACTAATTGAGAATCATTTACAATAGAAAATACTTAAGTTGCTAAATTTTTATGTTCCGTTTTGCTTAATTCCCATCTTGATCTAAAGTTTTAGAGTATGTTACTCTAAAAAATTTTGGCAGAGTCGGTAAATAATATTATGAAAACCATGAAAACCGTCAAAACAAGGAGGCCGAAATGTAAACTTTTTATTCGAAAAGTCAATCATTCACGTTTAAATGCTTTGGTAGTAGAGATGTCATTAAATTCTTTATGTTTTGACTGTTATCAGAACTAAGTAAGTTCAGTCCAACTGTATTTGATCTAATATCTTCCAATGCATCACGTTATATTAAGTGCTAATATATATTGCTTTAGTATTCCAGCTGAAAACTCAGCTTAAACGTTCTAATTCAAACTGCTTTACATGTCTATAAAGATGTAATTGGAAATTTATTGGCGGGGAATTATGTTCTTAATCTGTGACTGGCTGAAAAAAAGTTTGGATAAGCGATTCGTGCACAACTGAGGCTATAATAATTCATCATTTCAAACCCGATCTCTATCTACAGAAGAATCATGTTCAAACCTTTATTCTCTCATGGTCTTAACAGCCCTTTGAATTTTACAAATTGTAAGAGCTAATTATGCGATCCCTTTTATTTAATAATTAAAAACTTTAATTATATTGGAATAACATTCATTTATAAATTATTCTATCCATCAATTCAAACCCTGTGATAGTTTCGGTATTTAATTATTTATGAATTCGGGTAAATATATTATGTTGTATCCATATTTAAAGAAACCACCAAAATACACTAAATGGTTTATTGATTCAAAATAATCTCTTTCGTGTTGATTTATTTTAATTTGTCGGAAAGCGAAACAGGCCTATGGAATTATTCATTTGCTGCGTAACTGATATTTATAGTGAAATTCATTTGACAAACAAAAATTTGTGATTTCGGATCAATCCATCACAAGAACTTACGTTTCCATTTGTTCATAAGTTCAAACGTCTTCATACTTTCAAAAAAATTTAGAAAAACGGATTCGAATATTGAACATTCTTAAATCGGTGCGTAAAACTGTTTAGGAACCATTTTGAAGAAAACGTAATGTATAAAAATGATATTTGAAATGATCTTAGCCGTGGAGTATAAGAAAACTCCAAAATGAAAGAAAAACAAACTTAAACGGCTTACACTGAAACGGAGAAAAACGTTGTTGTCATCCCGAAGCGTGAAGAAGCACCAGATAAAATAAAAGGATTCTAAATATGTATGATATTAGGGTTCATTTCTGAGCAACTCATACCATCAAATTGGCATTGGTCAAAGTTGAGAATAAGTTATCGAATGCAGAACAATAGAACTTTGTCTATGAAATTAATTGTCATGAATGTGATGAGGTAAATGAGGGAAAACGTCCAGTTGTCTGACTATGAAGTTGAAAGAACACAAACAATGCTTGAAGCATGTTCTTAAATTGTCAGTTAACCATAAGAATCTTGAGAATAGATGTTGAATAGCACTACACTCAATAGAAATAGGGGAAAAATGAACTTTGAACTAATCACGATCTATCAGAAAGGATTTTGGGCGTATAAAGACAAGAGTAACATTAAAACGGCTGTGGTTTGACTTCTATATTCTCACCCAACCACACACTAAGGAAAATGTTTTCACACTTTTCCTCTTGCTCTCTTTAAACCTGTTGTTGTTGGAAATGAGATCATGCGTGTCAATGATCATTGCCAACCCGTTTATGCCACATATAGAATCAAATAATTTCGTCAATGGCATTCAACCGCGAATTTGGCTCACATAGTTGGATGGTACTTTTGTCGTCATGACATAGAATCTCCTACGAACTTCTTCTAAACTGGTCAATAGATTCTGACCCCACATTCAATTTACTTTCGAGGATGAGAATGAACACAGTAAGCTATCATTTTTAGACTACTTAGTTTAAAAAAGCTAAATGGAGCTCTAAATGTATACTGAAAACCGACACTAGAATCGTTATACTGATTTCAATTTATTACATCTATTCAGTTAAGAAATTTCTCTAGCCCTAAGTCCCTTTAGAAGAGCAAAAAAGATTATTACATATTTAGAGGATAAACAAGAGCAACTGAATCAATTAAATAAAGTCTTACAATTTAATAATTTTTTAAGGAATACAATAAAAAAAACGCAATAAAATGAGACTATTAACTGCTAGATAATGATTCAAATGAAATACCATGGATTAGTACCGTAATTTTACCATACCGCCATGGTACAATAGAACTTTAAATAGCTCTTCATAGAAAAGAGAGCATTGTTATCCATCCGACTTGAACTTTCTGTCCGAGCTATCATGTCGATTCCATTCACATATCACACTATTACCATGCATATAAATTTAACCTTATCTTTTTGCAATAGAAATGTTACATTTTATACCCATTAATACACAAATACAAATTCAAGTATTACATAATTCACCTTGACCGCACTGACCTTGGTAATGATAACTACAATAGTAATATTAGCTATAAAAAGTATTTTACTACCTCTTATTGATTTAATATTGGTATAAAATCATATAATTTGTACCATGACGAACACTTTGATAGCGATGAGCTCGACTAAACACACCATTACCACTTCAAATTCTAGTTCGAACATGATTACAATCACAGCAGATTTATTTTCGAGCGTTAAGTTTCTAATAACGTTGCTGTCACTTGAAGCACTTAAGAATACAGTAAGAGAATTCTAGCTGGTGAAATTGTGCCATTTGTGATTTTTAGCTCCATCGGAATCGGAAACCGCACTCCAAGCTCGTGTGCTGTAGAATTGGTCGTAAAGCCGACAGAAGAAATCCTGATAGTCCGCAGAGAACGAAGCAAGTGTAGCAAATTCACAAAGCTGTCTCGCCCAGTGCTTCATCAATATGCAGTTGTCCAGCGTTTATATCTTCCAAAGATATTAGATTTCAATTTGTGGAAACGCTCATCACAACCATGAATGTAGTGCAGTGGCTTACCAAAATAGTTCATAGATATGGAAGCCAATGGAATCGAAGTTCAAATCTCTCAGGTCTCTACAAATCTCAGGGGCTGCTGCATTTAACGTGGTGCATTATGTAGGATGATACTCTTGTCGTAATGACAAAGAATCTTGGGAATGGTTCTTGAATTACACTATACTCAATAGATTCAGGGGAAAAATGGACTTTGAACTAAGCACGATCTATCAGAAAGGATTTTGTGTGTACTAAGTCAGATACACAGTAAAGGCACTGTATGTACGACCTGACTACAACAACATTAGCAGTGGATTGATGTCTCGTGGCAACTGTTGATTCAGAAATATGTATGTGGAACTGCACGTCCAGCCTGTCTTCATCATCTCAAACACGATCCCTCGAAAGTGAGGCCGTATTTCGTCATCGCATTCGGGTTTGTATTTGCTTGCCGATAGTTTAACATCGCAATTATATGAATGATTTAATAATACACATACTTCGACTAAATTATTTCATTTACATGTACGAAGTTTTAAAATATGCAAATACAGTTAGTCTCACCGTTTTTCTTTAAGAACAATAACAAACAGATCAGCTATAGTATACTCATGCAATTTTCATGTTGTGAACAATTGTGTCGAATTGTCCTATGACCTTAAACACATAATTAAGCATTATTACACAGGGTTTTACTGTAATTTGGTTATTGAATACGAAATTTCTTTTTTTTTATAATTCTGATTATTTTTCTGAAGTTCAAGCTTTTTGGAATTAATTAATTTTAATTATTATTTTTACGGATTGTTTCTTCCGCATACTCAGTACCCAATTTCTGTTAAACTATTCATTCAAACTTCAACAAAATTTTTTCGTAAATTATTGAAGAAAACTTACGATTTTTGAAACTTCATTTAATTAAGTTTGTGTTTGAGGGAAAAACAAGAGTTCAACCTGATTAAATGAAATTGTTACAGATTAAGATCAACTTTTTTGCATAGAGAGTATATGAATAACGTGAATATTCTTCGTCTTAGCATTTTGAACACTATGTGTTCGTATGATAACTTCTTTTTTGAATTCGTTAATTTTAATCAAATGTTATATCTGATTAGCGAAAAAGGGGAAAAAATAATAATAAAGTCAGCATAGAACTTATTCCCATCTACTTGACCGATATTACATGATTTCCCTGTATTTCAACTGACGTTGAAGTAATTGAAACAAGATGTCAGAGTATTGGAACAAACGGAATATATTTTTTAATCAGATTAAGAGAGCAAGAGAGAGAGATCATAGTAGCAAACCAGTTAGTTGAGTATTGATTATCTTTCAAAATAAAATTGTGAAATAAATAAATTTCAATTTAATTCAGATAGATTGCAGAAATAAATGTCTTAATCTGGTTTAGATGTCAAGAATGAACCGTAATAAACATGTTCCAATTTCATTATTTAATAAATGACTTGCGTAAATTCAAACCATACATTTGTCGAAAGTTTGAATGAATTTTAATTATTTTTAGTTTTACTTTAAATGTTTTCCATTAAAATGTGTTCTTTGTCACATAGAATGACTTCTTTCATTAGATACTTATTTTGGTTTTCAATTCGAGGTTTCTCTCCCACAATAGGTGAGAGAGAACAAACCGGATTCCAGCGGAGGAAGAAATCAGGAAGAAGCGCTGGAAGAGGATAAGACACACGTTGAGGAAAGCACCGAACTATGTCACAAGGCAAGCCCTCACATGGAATCCTCGAAGCCAAAAGAGGAGAGGAAGACCAAAGAACACGTTACTCCTAAAAATAGTGACAGACATGAAAAGGATGAACAAAAATTGCATAGAACTAGAAAGGAAGGACCAGGACAGAGTAGGTTGGAGAATGTTGGTCGGTCGTTTATGCTCCACTGGGAGTAACAGGCGTAAGTAAGTAATTAGTAAATTAGTTTAACTTAAGTAATTATCGCTCACTCATATCAATCATATCTGTTAAGGTGATCTATCACGATATACGCAATTCATGTAAATCTTGATCCACTGACTTGTCGTTAATTCGTACTATTTTACTTATTGAAAAAAAGGAATTGTATTGAATATATCAAAGTTTATTATGAATTTCAGGAACTAGCTCTTAAATTACACTTTTAGTAATTGTAGAATTGTAGAAAATTCGAGATCAGATTATTTAATAGAATAGGAAGTTCGGAAGCGTTTGATTAAAAATTGACGAAGTATACAATTTTCTATAAACTAGTGACTAATTCATTCAATACTATGGTATCAGTATAGGGTTGTGGAGATTATTAAGTTTCGTTTGATCGAGATCATGAATTAATCGGTTCATGATGACTCAGTGGTCTATAGGTTAAGCATTCGCGCGCGAGACTGAGGGCCCCGGGTTCTAATCTCGCGAGCGGGACCGTGGATGCACACAATAGGAGAAAACGGCCATCTAATGCTTCCAAGTTTTCAATAGTGGTCTAACATCAATCCGTTTGTGATCTCAGTCAGAGAATATTATAATACATGCATTAGTGATTCATGTCATACTTAGCAGTACAGTCAGTGGTGCAGTTTGTTTTTTTAGATGTCACTTATCTGGAGACAGCTGGATCTTTATGCTGTACTAGTTGGCACTCGTCAACAAAATGTACCTTCTCTCTTGCAGGAGGCGATATTCTACATGTAATTTCAGCACATATCATTGCGTATCATATTCAGAGACTGCTATAGTGAAACAAACTATTCGTTGAGTGGTAAGCAGTTAAACAATTTGATGAGTGCTAACTATAAAAAGAGGTAAGTAATCAGTCTAAAATATTACTTAAAAGTGACTTTTGAGAGTTCCGACATTCAGGTTTATATTTCTTTAGTGCTATAAATAGTTTCAGTCTATATTAAAAAAACTTGGTTTCGTAGTGATTCAAACTTCATGCAGGTGCTACATTTTAAATGATTATTCAACTTCTACTTCTAAGAAAACAACAATATAAGCAAGTGTACTTTAATACCTGCGCTCTATTGCTTGCTTACGTAACCCCTACCCTAAAGTTTATTTCAGAAGAATGTCCAGCTATCTACCTTGTATTTTATGCCATTTTGGAAATCAGTTTTTTTCACATTCGTTGGCGAAATAAACATATTACACGTCGAATTTTCGTATGATAAACAAGCTCACTGAAATGTGTTAAAAATTACATAATATATAATTGTTGGTACATTTAATATCTTTTGTCAACTTCATCACACAGTTGTCAGTTTTATTCCAATAAAAAGTAAACAGACGTTATGCATTTGACATGAATATATGATATTAGTTCGAAAGTATGGTTCATTAATTATACCAAAATGATCGGTGACTTGAAAATTAAGTTTTATTCTAATCACTTCAAATGCAAATTTTACTAAGAATTATACCAAATGGTACTAATGGTGTATGGGGTTTATTTGTAAGTATGCTTTTGTAGTTAGTTATAAAACTATAATATTCATCACATTTAATTGTTATTTGTTTGTAGGTATGTCTTGTGCGGTTGTTTTATAACAGAAAGATCCTTCATAGCTTTCCTGTCTATTCTACAGTTATCAAATATGAGCTAATTTAATGTTGTTATTTTACTGATTGTTTGAATATTTGGGACTGCAGTTGATTAGTCTCTTATTGGGATATGTACATCCTGTGCCGATTCCCTCGATATTGTCTTAATTCACAAGAATTAAAGTTCTACTCCATTGCACAGGCTAGCGAATACCTGGAATCAGTAGCTAAGTGGATAACGCGATGGCGTTTAGAGCGAACGGTACTGGGTTAGAGTCCCGGAGTAAACAGTAATTGTTGGATGCAGATACGTCCATCTGACGAAACCCAAACATGACGAAACGGGCGTTTTGGATTTCACTGCTAGGCACCACCCATCTCTGCTTATGTTATAAACTGTTCCAGTGGGAATTTTTGGCTGTGATTTTTGTTTTCAGCCATCCACATTGTTTGGAAATCCGTTCCAAGTTCAATAATATATATTCAGTATATGGTTTGAATGGGAACGATAATGGGGAAGGTTGCATGCATATAGCGCACAACTCTCTTCGAATCTAGCAAACAACAATAGCATCATACACTGTCTCTTCGCCATTACCAAATCAGGCAACTCGAAATTAAATTGAGGTGAGTTTAGCATTTAAAAGTTTACGGAAGAAAAGAGAAATATAAAAATATTTTTATTTATTAGAAAAAGGAATATATGGTAATGATATTACGAACCGATTTTAGGTAGAAAAATATTGAAAAACAGAAAGCATTAGAAAAAAGTCTCCTTTTAGTATGGATCTCCCAACTAATCTTCATCTACGACCCCATCACAAGGGACTGAATTCGGAACCTTCGATCTCCCGTGAAAAAACCAAATATCTGAACGACTGAGGTGGAATCTAGCAGTGGCATAGGTTTTACTTAAGAGTATCAAAATACTGGAAAGAATGATATCTCATCATCACACCAAACGAAGGATATTTGAGCATGTGCGAGAACTACAGACGCATCACACCACTGTCGGTAACAGGAAAAGTTATCAACAAAGTGTTGCTCAACCGGATGAAAGATTCATAAGTTTGATGTCCCTTCTGACAACCAGAGAAACAAATAATATATTATTATTAGCTTTATTCAATATTATACTCTTGGTACAATAAAGAATTCTCAGCACAAAGTATCTCAGCAAGTCTCTTACTTATTGGTCGATCCTGACGATAAATAATGAGTGGTCGCCAGTCGAAAGTTAGCGTTTCAGGAAATGACATCAGAATGATGTACATTCTTTTCGATGCATATTGCCAGCAATCACGATGTCTCTGGGCATTTTTGTAACTTGTGCAGCGAAAGGCTGTAAACTTTTCATAAAGGCACCTGAATAGGTTAGTTTTTGAAATATCTAGTTAGCAGGAACAGGTAATCCAGATACACAAACAGGCCGAAGATATGGACGTTTTCAACCAGATGGAATGTACAGACAATGTGAGGGGCCGGGAGGATCAGTCGAACGGGTGAGGAATTGAGGAGATACAAGTTGACGGTGTCCGGAATAAGTGAAACACATTGAACTCAAGCGGGATAGGAAAGGATGATTTCGAGAGGGATGCTGCTTCACTCCGGACACGAATAAGAAAATACTCCGTACACTCAAGGAGATACGCTGATGCCGTCCAAAGAAGCACGAAAGCATTGAAGGATGGGAATCTCATAGATCCAGAATCTTCAAAACGAACAAGGAGGGGATCAAAATGAATTTTATCCAGTGTTATGCAAACACCAACTATAGCAATGAAGACTACAAATACCAACTTTATTATATGCTGCAATCGGTCGTACAGAAGTGCTCAGGAAATGACCAAACCATCTTGATGGGAGACCTTAACACCTTAGTTGGAATGGGCAACACTGGGTATGATGATATCATAGGATGAAATGGAGTTGGAGAAAGGAACAAAAGCGTGAGAGCTTTGCAAATTTGTGTGTCTTAAGCAAAATGGTCAAAGACAGCACCAGACAATGTACCAGCTCATCATCACACCGAATGAGGGAGATTTATGCATGTGCAAGAACCACAGACGCATCACACCACTGTCGGTAACAGGAAAAGTTATCAACAAAGTGTTACTCAATCGGATGAAAGATTCAACAGACGCACAACGTCGAGACCAACAGTCTGAATTCCGGAAGGTTCGGTCGTGCACAGACCAAATCACCACACTACGAATCATCGTTGAGCAATCAATTGAATGGAATTTGTCACTATGTGTCACTTTCCTTGACTATGGGAAAGTGTTTCGCGGTGTGTGTGGAAGTATGTTATGGTTCCCTCTTTGAAACTATGTTGTAACTGAGGAGATCGTCGGCATCACACAAGATTCATACGACGGACTACACTGCAAAGTAGTGCAAGGAGGACAACTGACAGATGCATTCCAGATGAGGTTGGTGTCAGACAAGGTTGGTTACTCTCTCCCTTTCGCTTTCTTCTGGTGGTTGACTGGATTATGGAGACCTCGAACCACAAGTCAAGCACTGAATACGGAGTACTTCTTTGATGCAACTAGACGATTTGGAACTCACAGATGAACTATCTGTCCTATCCCATTCACACAATACGACACAGAAAGCATCAACCCACTCACACTTGATGGAGAATCTCTGGAAGAGATGGAATGTTGTATGCATCTGGGCCGCATCTTTGATAAACAAGGAGCTAACCGGCCTAATTAAGTAAACAAGCTCATGCTTTTTATTTCTCATATTTTAAGTTCATTTCATAATAGATATAACCAGTAGTATTGTAGTCAGAAGTGACTTTATGTGAAGGTTCTTTTGAGGAATACGATTACGACCTTTTGTTTTCTGTTGGGTTTAAAGTTTTAGTTGTGTTGCGTATTGAAGCGAAGTTGATAATCATAGCCCCAAATTCTATAAAACTATAATTTTCGGTTTAAGTACACTTTTTTTTATCTGAAATGCTACATTTTGTCAGTAATTGGATTTTCAGCGTTTAGTTAACTTTGTTATCAAGATCTACAGTTATAGGTCCATAATTATTGTGTTATGGTGTAAAGAATGTTACTGAACGAAACTGTGCTGTGTTAAAATTGACGAACTTTTGCATCTGTTGGAGCATAAATGTAAAACAAAACAACAGGTAGGAGATAAATATATATATTACGAGAAGTTACGAAGTATTTTCACAATACACATACTTGGCCTTCAATCGTCTATTTGCATCTTCCGGTGAATTCTGATATCCGAATTGTGTTCTCGACTGGCCTCAAAGTGTTCTGCTAACGCCGTGCTTTCGATTCACTAAAACTTCTCACTCCATCTCACAACTGTTGCAACTTTGACACCACGTTCCCGTACACAGCTAACATACCATCCCTTGAGTAGAGTCCTTCACATAAATGCTTCAAAAGTGAGTCATTTGTGAATCAGAAAGATCGTATACAAAAGTTCAGAATAATTCGTTGTAAGTTGTTAAGTTTTGGTCGATATAATAGAAATAATGTAAATCGTGTGAATAAAATACACTGTAGTAGAATTTTATCGGGTTAATGGTAATATTAGTGATAATTATTACAGTCACGTCATGTGAATATACTGCATATTAAGATAGGTTTCACCATGCTAATTATGAATAACAGTCTATATAAATTGGAGATGACTGTGTAAATGAAGAGAGGGATAGGGCAGATATAAACATAAATGGAATTGAGGGAGGGTAAGGGGTTTGCATATATGATGATCTAGTCGTGGACTTAGGTAAACACAGAGACTGAACAAACTCCTCTTGGATACATAGATTAGGTCTTCACAAATTGATCTAAAAGGGCTTAGCTCTTTACGTGAGTTGTAATCATGCTTCTGTTGGGATATTCAGAAAAATATCCCAAAAACAATTATCCGGTTAAGTCTAATCCTACCCTTGAACGTTAAATGGTGTCATTTTCCTATTGGTCGTTTCCCTACTAATCAATATTTATTTCGCGTGTCATTTCCCCCATTTCACGTGTCATCTTTCTGTTGGTCAATATTTATAGTAATCCTAACTGTGTAAATATGCATTTTAGATGGTGGTTGGAGGTAGTCAACAGGAAACCCTGGACCCGGGTTTCGTGCTACTTGGCACTCGTCAGCAAGGTGTACCTGTAATCTTGAGGGAACTGATGCTCCCTGGCGGATTCGATCAGTTCCCTCAAGATTACAGGTACACCTTGCTGACGAGTGCCAAGTAGCACGAAACCCGGGTCCAGGGTTTCCTGTTGACTACCTCCAACCACCATCTAAATCTCAATACATAGTGCCCGCAGTGTCGAGTCACCTAGACTGTTGGCCACATTGCAACATGATCGAAAGCATTCAATCTGCACTAATAAGGACTAGACAAGCATGACATTGATCACCACCCAGTGATCAATCAATTGTGAAATATGCATTTGTTTGTAAATCATTATTCTGCTCCTGACCCCATAAACAATTTTTCATCTACGGTTCGTGTTCTGATATATTGGAGATCTGGTAACAGTATTGGGGTCGAACTGGGATACCTGAACCTGGTCAATCGATAGAATTTAGAGTAGCCACCTCGCGATTCACAATAGCTTCTTTAGGTAAGGAGTTCGAAACTTGATACAAAACAGAGAAAGCACACACTGCTAATGAGATATGCTGACGTGGAATTATGCCTATGACTTCTTGAACACAAGGGATACGTTAACTCATAACAATCTTAAACACGATTATCGAATTCAAACATTGTCAGTTAGAACATTGGATTTGTTTTCAAAGTTAAATGTAATGAAATACACCATCAAATGTATTTGTGTGTACTACAAATTTTGTTCAAACGATAATTTGATATGCTTCACGTTGAATATTATTTACACCACGATGATTTTTGTATCTATTTATTGAAAACATTTTTCATCTCATCTTGAAATTTTTTCCAGCCTGTTTTATCCAGTAAAATGAGTAGTTTCAAAAACGAAACTACTTGGTATTATTTTTTTGAAGAGTAATATAAAAGGTCATAATCGCTTTGATATTATTCACCTTTTATCCAAATTCTGGACGTTAATAATTTACCTAACACTAGTTACATGGTCTGCCATTCCTAAATGAGGGATGTAAGTTAATCAATTTTATGGTATTGTTTCCTGAAGGATTTACTAACTCGGATAAACCCTCATGATGTCTTCAATATCCGACACAAGATTTTCTCACGTTCCAAACTCCCAGGAAAATAATATATATATATATATATATATATATATATATATATATATATATATATATATATATATATATATATATATATATATATATATATATATATACGTTAATAAAACGTAGGAGATAAGGATGAGCTACAAAATCACATCACATCACCTGTTTAATTTTGAGAATCCGTGTATGCTAATTAGGTTTCAACTAATCAGTTTATAACAATGCACGATTGACGGCAAATTGACGGATTATTACATGCAACAAAAAATGTGTTCCTAATTAGATGAGTCATAATGATCTAAAAGTTTCTATGTTCGAATTGTCTACGTCAGTATGCTGTTTTGACTGAAGACAGCCAAAATGAATTACTAGTAAAGACAATATCTTTTATGAGTAGAATTAAGTTCGATTATCAAAACACTTGGTGGGTGCATGTACACAACGATTAGAATTAGTAAATCTGATATAGATTATGTATCAAAATAAATTTATGTGAATGATCAATAGGCCCATAGAAGTAAATATTATTTCAAGTCATGGCTGGACCCTTTCTTCATAGTAGTAAGTAAAATTTTTACGAAGGCTTGGGTTAACTATGGAGGTTCTGAAAACGATTATTAAATGTTTGATATCATGTAGCTTAGTGCATAATAACAAATAGATGATCTTTTCTAGAAAATTCATAATACTAAAAGCTAAAGGGATTGGTTGGTGTCTTACAATAATCTCACAGGTCACACATACCTTTATTATTCGTAATAAGCTTCAACCAATGAAATCAACTGAATGATAATGAGAAAACAGATTAAAATATGTTTCTACAGAACTCATTAATCTTAGTGAATGTTCATTTTCTTAATAAAGTTAAAATCATGTTTTAAAAAAGCCTTTCAATAGGGTAATTTTACAATAAAATGATTATTTTTTTTATCATCCTGAAGATGATAAAACTTAGTTTATGGACACATTCATGAATTTCTGTTTGTTTTGAGTTGATATATGAATATCACCTAATGAAATGTTTCTTAACTTCTCTAGGCAAAGGTTTTATTCTTCTAGTTCGGACTGCTAGCAGTTCTGCCTCTAGTCTTACCTTGTTCAACCTTGCACTAAATAAGCCATTATTCATTTAATTTATCAGTTGGTCTAAGTTTAGTAATGTACGCATCCCTATCTACACTTCCACAACCCGACTCCATAGCGAATATTCAGTCAATTTTTTGAAAAGCTAGTGGAAACCAGTCAATTTCTTTTCTTCAATTTTGAACTTAGAGTACGCTTTCAAGCCTGTCGTCGTTTTTGTCGTCCGGTGTAAGTACTTTAGCCACTTGGTTTGACTAGTCCTAAGAAATTTGACGGTTGTTTGGAGGTTGTTGTGCCGTGATTAAAAATGAATGCCTTTTTTGGCAGTGGAGTCGCCAGAATCAGCGGCCATCAAGTAACTGCCCAACCGACTGGTTGTTTGTAATATGGAAGACTTTAGATGTACAATAGAAAGAGGGAAGGCAGAGGCCGTATACACAAATACATTTAATTGGTTAAAAAAAATAAGTAGGTAAGCATACAAAAAGAAATACAAGGGGAAATCTAAAACGATAGGATTATATAGGAGATTACTAATGATAGTAATGAATAATGAATGGTGCAAGTATGCTAATAAGTGCAAAGGGATATTTCCCTGTAAGTTCATATAGTTAATCAATGTTCCAGGTAAATAACTATAATGTTTTTTATTGGGATCATGAACCGATTGATGCTAGACTACCTTTGGAAACCTGGAAGCACTGGACGGCCGTTTCGTTCTACTGTGGGACTTCTAAGCAGTCCCCATCCACGATCCTTCTCGCGGGATTCGAACCCAGGGCCTTCAGTCTCACATGAGAACGCTGAGATAAAAGGTGGATTCGTGAACGCCATCCATATCATACTAGCCAGTAAGATAGTGCACAGGACCATATCAGATTCTGTGGTGAAGTTTTAAAACAACGGATACAGCACATCAGAGAATGGATTAGTATTTCCTACTAAATGCTAGATTTATAGAATCTGAGGGGTATTGAAACAGATTATTTAGTGAATGACAAAGGATATCTACTACATCTATACTCTTCGGAGTTTACCAAGAGAGTGTTGTAGCCTCTTACTTTGATTATCTGATCGAACCCTAGATATGGGAATAGGGAAAACACCAAAAGTGAAAGATATAGTTAATACAACAGGGGGTTTAGATGTTCCAAATTGAGTTGGAAACTGGTGATTTTTTATTATTGGTGAGTGGCCTACAGTTCACATCAAACTACAGAAATGAGAAAAAAAAGAATACTAATTGCTGCTTGTGACCTACTACACCAACATTTGTTACTTGTTCTAATCAACTGTTCACTACTGGCATTAAACACTTTTTGTAAATATTTTTGTGCCTATGTCTTTCTTCCTATTTACCCAAGTTTTGTATATTAAGGTGTTAACTAATTTGACATTTTGAGTAGGCTCCTGCTGCCTCTCATCTTTTCGATTTCCATATTCGCTGCTCTCTAGTCATTCATCTGGAGTACAAATGCATGTTTGAAATATTGAATCTTAAATATATTTCGTATTCGACTTTTGTTTTCTACATTTTATCACCGTGACAGAGTATATGCAAAGTTAAAATAAGGATATAAATATCATTATATCATCACTCATTTAAGTCAAATGATGGTTACAAAAGTTTCATCAAATTGTGAACAGTTTACTTGACGTTTACATTAGTTTATCCTTTACATAATTCATAATATTTCATAACTTACATAAATTTTGATGATGTTAATAATTACACTATTGTTTCTTTACTTACTGCTATATAAAATCTATTCTGATTTGTGTAACCGTAGATTTAACTGATCTACAAGCTGATTTAATTATATATCAAAGACAAGTCATTTCAACAATTACAAATACTAACAAATTGTTTTTTTCTCAACAATTTTAAATTTACAATGTAATGTACTTTGGGAAATTCATTGCGTTTAAATATAATTTTTTTATTTGATTAATAATCGTAGCAACTAGTAGGGATTTTCAAGAAACAATCGGCAGACGAACGCATGCTTGTCACTGTATTTAGTTATAAAAATTAGTGACTACAAAATGATTATTGGAAATATAACGAGAAGATATCATGTATAAAGATTAGGAAATTGTCACACTACACAAGGGATTAACAAACAGTACCCTAGATCAGGAATAAGTAAAAAAATTGTTCATGCGCACACAAACAATGATTTGATTTTCTATTGATCAACGCTTTCACGAGATTAAGAATGTTTTATCGAGGATTTCTATGCAAATTTTTAAAAGTTGTTGTAATGTCTATCTCGTGGATTGTTTTCTTTATTTATCTCTCTTGAGTTTGAATCGGCATTCGATGTTAACTAGTCCTGAAGCCATTTTGGCTTATGTTCCATTCGCGTTGATTTGGTTATTCAACTACTCATAGCTATATATGTGTGTCTATACATATGAAATAATGAATGCAAATAGATGTACTGGAAACGTCGAGTACAGTCTGGGATAAAGGATTTGATGATCTCAATGACAAAGAATTTAACAGTACAATATGATTTCGTGATTGGTAATTTCAGGCTATTTAAAGTTATACTGTTTTTCCCCTCTATGTTATGAAGTGATGGAAACATTTTTCTTTGAAATCATGTGGAAGAGAGGTGGGATATTCAAATGACTGCGATGAATATGCACTTCACATTAGTATTTAAGCTGATAGTTTTTTATTTGCTTTAATCGTATCAAACGTTCAGATTTGTTGAGTACTGTTAATGTAACACCTTACCACGCCAAGTTTGTTTAACAACGGGCAGACACTATAAAAGATTATGTGCCAGCTAGTCGAGGTGGATTTTATATAAATTGCATTATTTTGTAGTGTTATCCTCTTTTTAACTCAGAAGCACATCTGAAAGTGTCAGTTTAGATATACTTTCAAATCTTTTTCTTCTTACTTAATCGTTTGGGTTAAATAATCTATTCCTAACCCGATTTTACACATTTTTAAATTCTTCTCATAAACTTGTGTATTCATTTATCGTTATTAACCAACTGAGTAATTGTTATATCCACTGTACATGAGATAACGTTCTTTAAATTTACAGCTATCATTAGCAGATAAATCCAGTTTCTTTCAAGCAGTTCAGTCCCAACAGAGGGGAAAAACTAAAATCGAAACTTTTATGATAAATAGAAGTTAAAACACTTCCATATTAGATTATCATCCACTGATATTTCAGATTTTGATTTGGTCGAGATTTGTAGCTCAGGTGGATGATTTTGATGGAGTTTTGTTCTCTGAGCTGGATGGTTTGGTTTGGGGATCTTTCATCGTTCTTCTAAACGACATCATCAGCACAAAATTCAGGTAGAAGTGCTGATGATGTCGTCCAGAAGGACGATGAAAGCCCCACGACCAAACCACTCAGCTCAAAGAACAAAACTCCATAAAGATTCTGATCTGATCTTATCTGTCTTAGAGAAGTTAAATTTCTATAATTCCTCCAAAGATATCACGATCAGATTATTTAGTGATACATTGTGACGACCTAATTTTAGTCTGACATTTTATCAAACGTTAATTTTGAGCTCATGTCTTTATTAACCTAATTTGTGAATTATATTTTAGAAAAATCCTTTTACCTGCCTGCACCAAATGTTCAGCCCTTTCACCTTGTTCATATCCTTTGAATGCGAATAAAACATAATCCATTGGTATAGAACTAATCATATCTAAAATAAACCATGTCTTCAAATATTCGCGAGCAATTTCTGTTGGGTCAAGTATAATATCATCTACAAAATCATTTCTGATAATACCTAAATGGAAATAAAATATAGAAAACTAAATTCACAAGTGGTAAATAATAACAAGTAAAATAAATTCAAAAAAACACATCTAATTTATTCGATACCATCTTCTTTGTTCACATTCCTGTCATATATCAAATTAAAATATGGGAATTCGTGGAATGTATATAAATAAATTTCTTCGACATTTGTTAACTGTCAGTCATCTTTATTCACAAGCGTTTTGACTTGCTTTGAATCTCTAGAATCTTCTGTTGAAGAACCTAACTTTAATCAATGACTTCCCCAGTAATCACCTATCACTTCAGTGTTCCTGTTTGATTTTCCCAATAACTACATTTGCGATGCGTTGTTGTTTGTAAAAGAAGCACCCAACAACATACGTAATTATTTAGTCACAAAATATGTAGAACAAGAAAATTTATCGCAGCATATTCAGAGTCAGAAAATAATTGATCAACTAATTTCAGAAAGCCCCAAGACTGAAATCTTAAATAATCACAGAAGTATGATGTTCTACCATTTTATGGGTTTCTTACAAACACGTTTTATTAAATAAAGCCATCAACAAAAATAATAAAGCATTAAAATCAATGCGTGTTTAAATGAAACTAACTAACGTATATGTCACATATTTTATGTATTTTAGTATTTAATACATTATTTACTATAAACTTTTGAAGGGAATGAACACTCAAGTGGGGACAACCAATTTATTATTTAATAAAATACTAAGGAACATCTTCGTAACATATGAAATCCATACGTTAGATGCATCAGTTGCACGTCTTTCATCACCTGTTTCATACTAAATTCATTTTTCCTTTCATTCTTTTTGTTATTACGATTACTCCCAGTTTACATTCCTGTTCTCTTTAATTCGATCTTCGCAATCTTCTGCTACCAGGCACTCCATATTTGATTGGTGTTACATACTACTTATATCTACCAACATACGCAGCAAACACCACACAATATTCAACATGCTAAAACATTTGTAAACCTTAATTGTTTTCACAACTGCAAAGAGAATGGTGGATATATTTTGTTAGTCAATTTTTATTTCGAAGAGAACATGAACAAAGAATTGAGCAGAATGACATGAATTCTTACTTGGTAAGATTTGTATCAGCTGCTTACAACCTATAATATTTAAAATAAACTCAAAATTATTGTAAAGCTTACATAATTATGACAGTAAAAATTGTTATATATCATTATGACGGAATAATGAGACTGAAGATATGTGGTTGTCAAAGCATTTGCATTGACAGAACAGAGCGAAGGCCCTACGTTCGGCTCCAAGAACATATTCCAAAACGTCTCAGTTCAAAGTGGATTAAAGCTTTTAGCAGCGCTATCTTAAAACATCTCTGTGACACAAGGAATAGAATTGGTAGATTGAAATCTTTTAGAATCATCAATTGACAGTCGAATTCCGTTCTTCTAGAATTCGCCGAAACCATAATCAATAAACGCTGCAAACTGGAATTATTTATCGAAAAGGAAACAGTCGTAAACGTTTCCTTAAAATGGTAACTTTATTGTAAGTTTATTACATCATTCTCGCTATACTTTTCTCTCATATGAGTTGCATCAATTCTTTCAAATTC
This sequence comes from Schistosoma haematobium, assembly GCF_000699445.3. Classification (NCBI taxonomy): domain Eukaryota; kingdom Metazoa; phylum Platyhelminthes; class Trematoda; order Strigeidida; family Schistosomatidae; genus Schistosoma; species Schistosoma haematobium. Next base: position 9,669,994 of record NC_067202.1, on the reverse strand, counting down.
TTAACTTTATTTTCTATCTGACTGATCTCAAGTCACGCTTTTTTTAACTGCTATTAATTTATGTTCAACTACTCCATTATATAGTCACTTTTGTCTCTGTGACCATTTTCGATGATCCAGAATCATCTCCTACATACTATGTCTATTTACATCACTCTATATGTCTTCAATTTCATTACTCCATCATGATGATACATATCCATTATTACTGTCATAATTATGTAAGCCTTACAATAATTTTGAGTTTTTTTTAATATTATAGGTTGTAAGCAGCTGATGCAAACCTTACGAAGTTAAAAGAATTAACGTTGTTCTGCTCAATTCTTTGTCTTTGATCTCTTAAAGATAATGAGGGGAATAAAATGTGGTAAATTTTATTGACTGGAAATTTCAATAAATGTACGTGTACTACACAGCTGAGGAGTCCCAAAACAGGATGTAAAAGCCGTGCAGTGCTTCCAGGCTTTCAACAGTGTTCTAAAATCAATTGGTTCATGATCTCAATAAAAAATACTATATGATAATTGAGTATTTCGAATTCATCACTTGAGTCAAATATTATTATTTTTCAAAATAAAAAAACGAACTTGAACAAAATAATAAATAATTTTGATGAGAGTTTTCTAGCTCTTTTTCATAACAAATTTGTTTTGGTGAGATATAATTTTTGATCCTGTGCTATTTTGCCTTTTATTTATATACAATGTGGGACACCGGGAGAGCCTTCCAAATTGCTGTAGAAATGAAAAGATACAACCTAGAGGTACTTGGGATCAGTGAAACACATTGGACACAAGTTGGACAACAACGACTAACTACAGGAGAGCTCCTGTTATACTCCGGCCATGAAGAAGAAAATGCACGATATACACAAGGAGTTGCATTGATGCTGTCCAAACAAGCGCAAAATGCGCTTATAGGATGGGGATCTCATGGACCGAGGATCATCAAAGCCTCCTTCAAAACAAAGAAAGAGGGCATTACAATGAACGTCATCCAATGCTATGCGCCTATCAACGACTACGATGAAGACGCTAAAGATCAATTCTACGATAGGCTGCAGTCAATCATCGAGAAGTGCCCAACAAAGGACCTGACCATTCTGATGGGAGATTTCAATGCCAAGGTTGGAATGGACAACACCGGATATGAAGACTTAATGGGACGACACGGACTGGAAGAAAGGAACGTAAATGGTGAGAGATTTGCAAACCTGTGTGCCTTCAATAAACTGGTCATAGGCGGAACTATAGTTCCACATAAGCGCATACACAAAGTCACATGGACTTCACCGGATCACTCTACACAAAACCAAACCGACCATATCCGCATCAACAAAACGTTCAGGAGGACGATGGAAGACGTGAGAACCAAGAGAGGAGCTGATATAGCATCAGATCATCACTTGCTAGTCGCCAAGATGAAATTGAAACTCAAGAAGCACTGGACAACGGGGCGGACAATGTCACAAAAGTTGAATACGGCCTTTCTTCGGGATACTGACAAACTCAACAAATCCAAGATAGACCTTAGCAACAAGTTCTAGGCCTTTCATGATCTATTCAACAGAGAAGGAACTACTACGGAGTGCAACTGGAAGGGGATCAAAGAAGCAATCACTTCAGCATGCCATGAGGTTCTGGGTCACAAGAAGCACCATCAAAAGGAATAGATCACTGTTGATACACTGGATGAGATTCAAGAAAGGAGAAACAAGAAAGCAGCAATCAATACCAGCCGAACAAGAGTAGAAAAAGCCAAGGCACAAGATGAATACGCAGAAGTAAACAAACAAGTGAAAGAAGCATTAGAACTGACAAACGTAAATATGTGGAAGATTTAGCAACGACGGCGGAAAAGGCTGCAAGAGAAGGGAACATGAGACAACTGTATGACATAACAAAGAAACTCTCTGGAAATCGCCGCAAACCAGAACGACCAGTGAAAAGCAAGGAAGGCAAGGTAATCACCAACATTGAAGAGCAACGAAACGGGTGGGTAGAACACTTCAAAGAACCCTTGAATCGACCAGCTCCACTGAACCCACCCAACATCGAAGCAGCACCCACGGACCTCCCAATCAATGTTGGCCCACCAAAAATTGAAGAGATAAGCATGACCACCAGGAAAATCAAGAGTGGCAAAGCAGCAGGACCAGACAACATTCCAGCAGAGGCACTAAATGAAGAAGTAGCGGTAACTGCAAGGTTACTTCATATTCCCTTCAAAAAGATTTGGGATGAGGAACAAGTACCAAAAGGCTGAAAAGAAGGACTTCTGATCAAAATACCGAAGAAAGGCGATCTCAGCAACTGTGATAACTACAGAGGCATCACTCTTCTCTCAATACCGGGAAATGTCTTCAACAGGGTATTGTTAAACAGAATGAAGGACTGCATAGACGCCCAACTTCGTGACCAACAGACAGGATTACGTAAGGATAGATCGTGTACAGACCAAATCGCAACTCTACGGATAATTGTGTAACAATCAATTGAATGGAATTCATCACTCTACATCAACTTCATTGACTACGAGAAGGCATTTGATAGCGTGGACAGAACGACACTATGGAAACTTCTTCGACACTACGGCGTGCCTCAGAAAATAGTCAATATCATACAGAGTTCATATGATGGATTACACTGCAAAATCGTGCATGGAGGACAGTTGACAAAGTCGTTCGAAGTGAGGACCGATGTTAGGCAAGGTTGCTTACTCTCACCCTTTCTCTTTCTCCTGGTGATCGACTGGATCATGAAGACCTCAACATCTGAAGGGAAACAGGGGATACAATGGACATCTAGGATGCATTTAGACGATCTAGACTTCTCAGATGATCTGACCCTTTTATCCCAAACGCAACAACCGATGCAGGAGAATACGAACAGTGTGGCAGCATCCTCAGCAGAAGTAGGTCTCAATATACACAAAGGGAAAAGCAAGATTCTCCGATACAACACAGAATGCACTAATCCAATCACAATTGACGGAGAAGATTTGGAAGATGTAAAAACCTTTACATATTTGGGCAGCATCATTGATGAACAGGGTGGATCTGATGCAGATGTGAAGGCACGGATCGGCAAAGCAAGAGCAGCATATTTACAACTGAGGAACATCTGGAGCTCAAAGCAACTGTCAACCAACACCAAGGTCAGGATTTTCGATACAAATGTCAAGACAGTTCTACTGTATGGGGCAGAAACCTGGAGAACTACAAAAGCCATCATCCAGAAAATACAGGTGTTTATTAACAATTGTCTACGCAAAGTACTTCGGATCCATTGGCCGGATACTATTAGCAACAACGTACTGTGGGAGAGAACAGACCAGATCCCAGCGGAGGATGAAATCAGGAAGAAGCGCTGGAAGTGGATAGGACACACATTAAGGAAAGTACCCAACTGCGTCACAAGACAAGCCCTCACATGGAATCCTGAAGGTCAAAGGAAGAGAGGAAGACCAAAGAACACATTACGCCGAGAAATGGAAATAGACATGAGAAAAATGAACAAGAATTGGATGGAACTAGAAAAGAAGGCCCAGGACAGAGTGGGTTGGAGAATGCTGGTCAGCGGCCTATGCTCCATTGGGAGTAACAGGCGCTACTGACTACTGAGTTATATGCGAGCGCAATATCTGTGTCCTTTATTAACAAATCTGGTTTCAAAAATAGTTCAAAAATATTGTTTTATACCCAATTGAATGATCATTACAATATAATTGATTACTTCATCTTTTCACATAAACTCTTATTAAAATAGAAGTTCACTTTTCGTTAATTTTAGTTAAAACTAATTTGGAATAATTTAGAAAAAAGAAAACAGCTTATTGTCTGAATGAGTGAAGTGTTTTGTAACGAATAAAATAATTCACTAAGTTACAATCCCACCAGCCGCCGTGCTGGGTGCTGTGGGGAGAAACTTCTTGACTCACTTGTGATACGATTTATACACAGAAACACTACTGTTTCCATGATTAATATGTTGTGAAATGTTGATGGTATGACCGATTCACTGTAGATGTAAACATTTGCACTCCTATCAAATCATTTTACATAACTTTTTCCTACCAAATGAGTGTAGAACAAAAGCTAAATATCTCACTTAAACACTGTGATTGCAATCGTTGAGTTTATTTCAAAGTGCGTGTTGTAATGGTTTAAATGAGAATTTGAGGATTGGTAGATTAAGAAGGCCAAAAGTCATTTAGCACTGTTTGCCAATGTTCGTAAAAGTCATTGATCAATAAAACATATAACTCATCATTATCTGCCGTACGAAGCTGAAACTCGGAGAACACTACAACCATCATCAAAATAGTGTACATAACGAGAACACAAGTGGGATATAACGGAATGTAATTATGCACAACATTTTAGCACATCTTACTAAAATCTGAGAATCATGCAGTAAATACTTAATTTGCAAAATATCAATCATTTATCTCAAACTTGACTCTTCCTTTCCCAAATATCAGTCAGTCGTCTCAGACTTCATTGTTCCTGCATTTTCATACCAATCGCTTTCTGTTCCCGTTCTTTCCTTCTCGACGTTCTGACTGTCGTTACATTCTACTCATGTAGATAAAAGTAACACACACCACAACAGTGCAAATATTTATAGACAGTTGTCTACGCCTGATACTCAATTTCCGTTGAACGGACACCATCAGGAACAGCCCACTCTGGAAGAGAAGAAACCAGCTTTGAGCTGAATGGGAAATTAGGATAAGACTCTGGAAGTGGATAGGACATACATTGTGGAAATCATCAAACTGCATCACGAAGCAAGTCCTAACTTGGACTCTTTAAGGGAAGAAGAAAAGTGAAAGACAAAGAAACACGTTGCGTTGGGAATTGGAAGCAGACATTAAAATAATGAATAGCAACTGGAAAAACTGGAAAGGACTGCCCGAGACAGAGTTGATTGAAGAATCCTGGTCAGCGATCCTAAACAGATTTATGATGATACTGCTATACTGGTTTGTAGTTTTGTTTTAACAGATGTCAATTGATAATGAAGATCACCTGGACATTAGTCATATCTCAATGGAAGCTCTCAAAATAAAGCGTTGTAATTGCTCTATTTATTCCAATGTCTGTTTAACGGAGATTGTTTTCTGTGAACAAATTGAAGGAATTAAGTCAATACAACTTTGATTATACACCCTTATTTATTTTAAACTTTCAAAGTTATGGTTTAAAACAAATAAATCTATTGAGAATTCAATATTCTGATTGTGAGACTAATCTGCTTAGTTCAATGTTTTCCAATTAAAAATACTTTCGAAGTGTGCCTACATTTAATTTGAACTTTTATTGTTTTCTCATTATTATATATGGAAGAATACTGACTTATTATTATATAGACTTTAGCGTCAACACAAATTATAGATTCACCAGCTTATTAGTTTGGTGATGACATATAAGGAGGCTTCACATTAGTAACTAAATGATCAAAGCTTTGGATTAATAAAACTGAATAGAGTAAATGAATAGAGTCATGTTAACCGAGTAACACTGTCTAAGAATAGACAATGAATGAGGCTGGAGTGATCTACTGTGGAGTACCTTAAGATCAAATACAAAATAGGTGTTCTGAAGTCTTGAAGATTCACTATAAACAATAGTATATCTAAATATAAAACGTAAAAAGCACTCCTTTGTTAATAGGAGAAGCGTCTACTGGTAACTGGTAACAGATATTGTTACGGTGGTTTCAAGTTTTCATGGTTTTATTTTTGAACAACCTGCATTTAACCCTCTCGTTTTTAGGAAGGATGAGGAAACGTTCATTTGTTGCGACTGTGGAAACATTAACGCAATGTAAACGAGGCACAATATTATGATGTAAATGACTGTACAGAGATGGCAATGGCACACATTAACATTACTGATTTTTTAGTAGATGACATCAACGGAAAACTTTGTTATTCAGATATTTGCTAACGAAGAAACCCACAGTTTTGGATTTTTTCATAAATGAAGAAAATCGCTACAAAAAATTGATTTTAAACTACTTTCAAGGTCAATATTTTGACAACACATTCCTCAAAAGTGTGAAAACCTAAACAATTCAATTTCAAGTATCCCAATGAGCAATGTTAACTCATACGTTTGTCAAAATACTGCATCATTTGACATTTTGAGAGCGCTTTTCTAGGGATCATGATTTCGGTGATTGACGGTAGATATATAATTATTATAGCGACTGAAATAATTTATATTCTGTCACGTAATCACGAATCTTTTGGGAAAATATTTTGATCTGCTTAGTCTATTAAAGGATCATGGTAGCATTTATTTCATTTGATAAATAATTTTACTTTGTATTTCAACTTAATTTTACCTATCTATTAGGTATCTGAAATATTTGAAAAGCTTGGTTGTTTAATTCAAGAATATTATATATCCTTCTAATTTAGAAAATTCATATTTCCGCTTTATGTTGTATATATTTTATGCATTAAAATTTTCATACATCATATGTATTTGATGATTTTTTTTAACTAAAGTATTATTTCAATAACTTTTTGAGTTGTCAATAGAATTCTAGAGAGAATAGAATTTATAAAAAATGAAACATATTTATCTTAATGTTAGTCGAAAACTGTGATTTAACATTTATCTTGTTTCGTTTCAAGGCTTACAGGAAGAAATATCTAAACATTTATGGTGAATATAAGTGACGGTTCATCAAAGTGCTCTTTTTGGCTGATTTTCTAATAAATAACCTTGGATTCTGTATATTTTCATTAAATATACATAAATAACGGAAAATTCCTATTTTACAAATGCTCTTATTATAAACGTTTTATTTTAATTCAAAGAGTTAGGTTTTTGTATGTAGCAAGAGGAAAGAATAGTGCAACACTACACATTGTACTGTATGATCAGTCACTGAATATTTCTATTACTGTTTATTTCTGTTAATCGTTAATATTCTTTATCCATTTCTCTTGTTAATGATCTGAGTATTCATTCTTTCAATAATTAAATCAAAGGAAAAGTATTGTTGGAATTTTAATGGTAAATCTATATTTACAAGACTAACTCTAAACAACATCGAGTTAAATGTTATAAGAATTATTTTTGACAGTGTAGTTTTATTAGGAAATATAACTTTTGGTTCTTCTGTGTAAATATTACTTCTTTGTTTGCCATCCAATAACATGTCACATAAAGTTACCTTTACCTTATTCCCCGAAGTCTTATTGTAGAATTTTCTATTGTGCTAGATCTCATATATCTTCTTTTACATTATTTGAAATTGTATCTTCATCAATCGGTAAAATATTTCAATAAACATAGTTTCTAATTATTTACGAACAGTTTAAACCTAATAAAGAATATTTCCAAACAAAAAAGCACATGATTTATGGGGCAAAGTGGGGATAGTAATTATTTAAATATTATGATATGAATATTGTTGAATAAAATGGAACTAAAAATTTAGTTATTTTAGCCTAACTGCAGATAAGTAAGCTTAATTAAGCGTATTAGTATTGTTATCCTTGAAGATAATTAATTAATCAATTTTCACAAAGTTAGTAAATCAATTTCAAAACTAAATGAATCATAGTTACAAAAAATACTCGTCAAAATTATTTACCGGTAAATACAGAATCTTTTTTTCCAAAAAAAAGTTTATTTTGGAAAAAAAACAATCCATAAATTAATGTATTATTCAGTTTATTTTAAATCAATGAAAGTAAAGTTAGAAATAATAGTTATTAATGCGTTTTTCTAGTTTTAAATGTTGAGAAAAATTTATTTTTATCAGGTTTTTTTGGATATTATGGTCATTCCAATAGTTGAAATCATGTGTGAATTGAAGCTAGAACACCATGAAAAACCTGGGAACAATAAGCGGCCGTTTCGTTCTATCATGGGACTCGTCAGCAGTGCGCACCCATGATCGCACCTCGCAAGATTCGAACCCAGGACCTATTGGTTTCGCACGCGAGCGCCTAACCTCTAGACCACTGAGCTAGCCGGCATCCATTGGTGTTAATATCTAGCTTCAACAAATCCACGAAATTAAGCGACACATCCACCAATATATTTTTGTTCTTTTATTTTTCCACGTTATATTTAGAGAATGTAAAATGTTATTTTTGAGGGTATTAACGGTGTAAGTTTATTATATTAACAAACTTTGTTCATTCAGAAAGTAATTAATCAGTTAGTGGTGAGTACTGCTCTATTGAATTTATTTATTATATGACTATTAATCAGTATAAATAAGGCTTATAATAGTAGGCATTTTCAGATAGTTTTTGGGCTTTACCAAATGACAAGTTCAGTATCTCTCTTCGATTGACTTTTGTTAACTTCATTTAGTAGTAACAGAAATAACTAAAATTTTCGGAGAAGTTTGAAAAATGTTTTATTATTGATATATTTTGAGGTTCACTTCATAGCCAATCAGACTTAGATTTAAAAAAACCACTATTTAACTTGATTGCATATTCTATGAAATTTGATTAACTAATTCGATCTATATTATGTAACGAAGACATATAAGGCAATATGTGGAAATTATCGGAATCTGTATTTCTGCATGGACGTAAGCAAATGTTATCCAGCATTGTTGTGAATTGAGGATTTGATAATGACAACTTCAGATAACGAACTATCAGGAGATTCATTTAACGGGATTTGTGCTCAGTCAATAAATAACAGTTGAACGTTAACTACTACGGACGGGATAGAGTGCAGACTTGTAAGAGAGGCGGCCTGCTTGGATATCTGGTCTACTTGCTCATGCCATCTAGTTATTCCAACAAGTTATCCGTTTCCTTGTTTGCTTTAATACATCATTATGCCTATTGTTCTCATAACCTAATCAGGTGCGTTTGCGAAATGTTCACGACATTTCGCTGTACAAGTTACAAATGAACCCAATCAGAGACAACGTCGTTGCTGGCAATATGCATCGAAAAGAATATGCATTATTCACATGTTCATTCATTAACTGCTAGCATGTAACTCAATATTCATCGCAAGGATCTATCAATAAATAAGAAATGGAAACTTGTCAAAATTATTTGTGCTGAGAATTATATATTTTACCAAATATAGAATATTGAATAAAGCTAATAATAATTTGTCATGACCCAATGAAAAACTCATTGAATTAATTTCAATTATAATTAGTTACGAAATTCATCAAAATGGATAGTAGTCACATAAACATAGTTAATCACAGTTGATGTATGAATACAACGAGAAGCCATTAAAAATTAGATAGATAATCTCATACTGAAATAATTATTGCAAATTAAAATTCAGTTTAAATAAATATGTAAACATTAAAATAGATTTCTGTCTAACAATATATTTTGATAATATATTTCAGGATATATAAATGTTAAATTGCATTTTATTAGCATTATTCGTACTAAAAATGATTTCAGGTTTGTTCTGATGTTTTTTAATGTCATAAGTGTTTTTGACTGTACATATACACATATTTTAAAAAATATATATTATGCGATTAGGTCATCTTCTGGATGAAATCAAATTCGTTAATTTCCCTAATTTTCTTCCGTTTTTGTTCATCTAACGGACGGCAGTATATCTACTACTAAATAGATTGTTTACTATTTTTAATCACTCAACTGTTGAAGGATCTTATTCTATTTGACATGGGAAAATAATTTGATGATGCTAAAACTAATCTTATTCATCTGATTAGGTCTAGTAAATAGTTGAAATAACTTAGTCTCATACTAACTGTTTATGATTTGCATATGAGCATCAATGTTTCCTATTAAATAGAAGTGGAATAAAAACGTAGGTAAATAAAATTATTGTAACTAAAAGATATTTCAGAAATAGGTCAATCATTAATGCTCACAATTGCCGATTTGTAAAAAAGGGTTTTCTTTTGCGGAATGTTTTCTAGATATTTTAGTTAAACTGTTCAACTGAAAGGAATGAAAATTTAAGGCCATGTATATTTCTTGAAAGACAGAATTTATTCCCAGATTTTTTATGTCGAGAATAAGAATCCGTCACTCACTGTGAGACACGAATCTAATTAACACCATTTTAAGGCCTGGAGCACCGCGCACTCTACTGAGTAGCTTTGGTAGTTACCAATATTTCAAAGCGATGTTTTAACTCCACAAAAATTTATGAACAATGTTGGGTGTGTAAAAGTGTACAATACGTACATCAACGTGATTTATAGGAAAATTAATTAATATTTACAGCCATGTAAAAAAGTTCTAGAAAAATACATCACTTTAGAAATACTAGACTATTTTTAAAAAGCGATTTTATAGTTTATTGGATCGGTTAAGAAGAGAAATTTAAAGTTTTAGCAATTTGTGGATAGCAGTAGATTCTCTTTTAAACACTAGAAGTAACATATTCTATACATTAGGCTTACTGAATGAATTAATAATAAATATTACACATAACGACTAGACCTTTTAGGGCAGCTTATAAGCGCGTCAGGTTCGAGGTACTAACCTACTGAAGTTAATGGAAGATGGTCTCACAACCTTATGGATTGATTGAGGTTCGACATTCATACCGTTTGGTTTGTGATCAGTGCTCTAGCGTAAGACCAAAGGTTCTGGGTTTGACTCCTGTATGCGGGTTGAGAGTGTGCATTACTAAAAAGCTCTATATTATGGCATCATCACTGTCAAGTGCTTCCAGGTTTTCAGTAGTGGTCTAACTTGTCACGGTCCAGGATTTTGATAAAGTCCTATATTTTTCTTTTATATGTTAGGATTCTCCTAATCAAAGTTTACGGCTGTTTGCCATGATATTTAAAAGCTTCAGAGAAGTATCGATATGTGCAAGGGGTTTCAATAGTTCAGATAAAACTAAATGCACAACAATTTATGTGGGATTATTGAAAATTTAACTTCATAAACGTTCTACACATAGTATACCTAGAATGACCAGTGACATATTTCGAAAAGTCACTAACCTTACGACGAATGGCTGCGGGTTTAGGTATTTTCTCATTATTCCACAGAGGAACAGTAAGTGTTCGATTATAATGTATCAAAAAATTAAGAATGTCTTTGATGTGAACAGGGAAACAAGAAGCCCTGACAACTACGAAAGCTATTTTTTGGGACGTTATTTCATTTTATTCAGAGCTTATAAAACACTGACATTTATTTTTGTCCCCATTTTATTCTACAGAACATTAGCTTTCGTTCGATGTATCATTCATTGCCATACCCCTTTTTGTTCCGAAGCTATTGTGATTTACACAATATTTTGCACCTTATTTTCTAATCTAATTCCCAGTTTTGGACATAATTGTATTTTCCCAAATTAATGCACTTATTTATTCATGCACCTTTTTGCACTAATCTGAATTCAAAGATTCCACAGGAAATCAGTATATCGGAATAGAGCGAATGGTGTTCCAGTTGTCTTGTCTTTTCTCATTACCATGCTTGTCAGCTAATCAGGTGATTGAATAGTTTTCTTCTCTCTACCCCGCCTCGAACTCACGCGCACTAGCCTCAAGGTTAAACCGATCAGCCTATTGCGTCAAGGTCTTAATCTAGAGTAGACAGATCAAGGTCATAACAGTCTTTTAGTGTGACATCCTTCATTTTACATACAGTAAGGTCAAATAGCTTGTAAGTCATTTCAGAAGCCAACAATAAAACATATGCCATAAATTATTCAGAGGTTGAAAAAATGAATAATGCAAAAGAGAATAAATCAAATATGAGGGCATTTGATCGAAGGCCTAGGCTTTGTCTTTCTACCATTATTTGAAAGCTTTTGATTTTATTATGTTATGGTGCATAAGTTTGATACAGCTTAAAAAAATCTGTTGAGAATCCTCTTTGAACAAATAATGCTGGAGAGCATGAAAAGTATGGTAGTGATAAATCTGCATGAAATTAACTGCATATAAAGCAGCAAAACCTTTGTTATTTCACTAAAAACGTAAACACATTGATTTTAAGACGACATATTTAAATTAGCAGTTCGGCAAGCACATAAAATACATTCACGTCAAAACGTGGGTGCTATCGCGTTATTAACATAGAGTAAAGCTACTTACGTTTGTTTATCAGACATATTTAGTTCGTAAAACATGCAAAGAGCTATAACAATATGTGTAGATTTGACCAAAAAAATCCATTATTTGAAGAGAGATACTAAATGAATGTCGAAATTAATTTTAATCGTTTGACATTAACTATCATATTATCGTGTAATTAAGTGACTTGACAATATTGCCAAATGATCTAGTATAATAAATGAAAATATGTTTCTATGATAATATACCGTTTGACTGCAACACGAGGCAAGCCCTAACTTGGAATGATGAAGGGAAACGGAAAAGGCGAAGGCCAAAGAACACATTATGTCGGAAAATAAAAGTCGATATGTAAAGGATTAATAGCAACTGGAAAGATTTGCCCAGGACAGGGTTGGATGGAGAATTATGGTGTGCGGCCTATGCTCCTCCATGTGGAGTAACAGGCGTAAGTGAGTATACAATTTGATTATTGCGCAGTTGTAGTTAGGAAAGGTATGTGAAAATATATGATTTTTAGTTTTATTTAACTTTAATTAAAAATGTAGTCCAGATAACAAATGAAATGTCTGAGTTTATGTAACCACTGATAAGAGAGATTATTTCAACCTAACGTATATATTTATTTTACTCATTGTCAATTTCGAACTAATACCTTTTTAAGCGTCTATTTTCCGAAAAAGCCAATCAATCGTTTCAAAATTTAGCTTAATAAACAAGACTAATTTAAAACAGTTCAAGTAAATTACAATTTAACTATGTGTAGTATCTCTTATAAATAAATAATACTGTGAAAAACTTTAGAAACGATGACAATTACAAACGTGTCACTGGTGAGTACTTTCAGGTTCATTTATTTTCCTATATTTTAACCGAAATCAGACTGTCAACTAAAGCTTTTCTTAGTAAGGAAAGAAAAATTGTTTCAAAATCAATCAACTTTACCCTCCTCGTGTATATAGTCTGTCAGGTGTCTGTTATCGTCAAGTTTTGTTTGAATTACTGATTTTCAAAAAAAAGAAAACTGCAATTGACATTTTAAATCATTCAATGTAAGGTAAAATGCATTTGTCTATTTCTGTAGATAATTATTTCTGTTTTAAATCTCTAAAATCAGTTCAATTAATAATAATATTGGAACTGTGCCATCGATAACCTATTTTCACATACACTCAAAAGTTGACAGTGTTAGAGTTTTTTAAATTAGTGGACTAACGATGTGTTGTAGTTTACTTCACTACCTTGACAGACATTGTGCTATAAGCTAGAAGGATAAACTATAGACCCACAGGTTTGATATAAGTTCAACATAAGCTTTATTTGCAAGCTCACTTAAGAGTAAAATAAAGTAACAGAATTTCACTATATATCTAAATTATGAAAGTTATAAAGGTGTCAACATCACAGTGCCTTTATCGATTGTCGAGTCATTTACTTTGATGATGAGAAATGAGTAATGTTCGTGACATCGAGAATAAAGTAATTCCCTTTAGGATTTAATAGAAATATTAAATCTATTCTATTAAAACAAGCCAGATTGATTTCAACGCAAACACTGTTTAAATATGATGTAACCGATTCGAAATCTTATGCTACCACTTCTATTGGCAGTTATAAAATTGTTGAGGTCACTAGGAAAGAGAATAACAACAGTGTTCTTAAGTACATAATTCAGGTTTAAATCCTTTGATGACAGTGGCTTTAGGATAGCGCAATAAAATTAAAATTGCCGTTAATAGATTCATTTGGAATAATAGGGTTATTTCAATGCGCATTTCAATTTAAAGGTAAAAATGGAATCAACATGTGTTTGAAGTGTTAACACTATACTGGTTTGGTTTTTACAGAGAACAGAATTTGACGGCTTCCTTTGTCCTTCCTAATGTAAACTCTCGTCTAGAATTCATTTATTAAACTTTCTCACTTCTGAAGCCAATTTATAAGAAAATATATGTTTTCTCGACAATGCTGTACTTTGTTTTCTTCATACTCGTATTTTCGTAACTACAGACGAACTCTCATTGATAATCATTTTCACACAGATAAATATCTGTTATAGTTACTTTTGCCCCAACTGTCACTTCCAAATGGGTTCCCAGCTAATGTACTTCGGTAACGTTTTTAAAGGAAGCTGTCGAATTTCATGAGAAGCTCTCTTAATGTGTTGTTTCGATGAACAAATCTTTGAATTTCGGCCATTCGTATTGGGTTAAATATTATGATCTATAAGGTACTATAGATTACATGTACGTACTTTATTGTAGTATTTACGAGATGTAATTTGTTGAGAAGACTAAATATATGAGGACACTATATCTTAAACATTTCAAACAGTAAGTTTATCATCAGAATACCCTATATATCATCGTGCTTCATAGTTCTCAGTTCTATTTCTGTTTGATCTATATTTGCATAACTGGTTTCCCACAGTAACTGGACCGACTTGTAGGTATGAAATGTTGTTTAGTTTGAATTATACATCCTGACAGATAAAACTATGCTGAAATTTCCTAAGGTTTCGGTAAACCAAAGTTTGTGTTCAAAACTGTGGACGGCCTTTTGAAACCATCGCTCTGTGAGTTATAAAAACGAAAATCGATATTCGATATTCCAGCACTGTTATAACAGTTATCACATTTGTATATTTCACGATGTCATACACGTATGATACCTTCGATCACAGAAGTAAGGTCACCATTCATTTATACACTGCCAGTAAGTGTAGTAAGTTTGCAGGTTACATCTTTTGCATAGTAGTTACTTATCTAATTCGTTTTCTCTGAAACTATCATTAACTTAACTTTTGGTTGTTTTAGCAGTCAAATGCTCTTGAATAAGACTATTTAAAAAGAAATCCATCCATATTAAATTTGTTTGTTTTGATATTCTGGCATTTTGATAAACGTTTCGACAGACTCGACTTTCTTATGGAATGAATTTTATTAATCCAATTTCTCTAAAACATTAAAATATGGAGTTTATAACCAAAAGGATGCGTATAGGTTTTCAGTCGGTTTTTTATTTCATAGAATAATCGGAAAAAAATATTGATTATTGTTTGACTACTGAAAAATTAAAGTGTTCTAGAAGTTAGTTAACATTAGAAAATACGTGCTATACACAGATCACAATAAATTCAATCCATAAAGTGTAATATTTAAATTGAGGTGAGTCTAGTAATTAAAAATTTATGGGAGAAAAGAGAAATATAAAAATATTTTTATTTATTAGAAAAAGGAATATATGGTAATGATATTACGAACCGATTTTAGGTAGAAAAATATTGAAAAACAGAAAGCATTAGAAAAAAGTCTCCTTTTAGTATGGATCTCCCAACTAATCTTCATCTACGACCCCATCACAAGGGACTGAATTCGGAACCTTCGATCTCCCGTGAAAAAACCAAATATCTGAACGACTGAGGTGGAATCTAGCAGTGGCATAGGTTTTACTTAAGAGTATCAAAATACTGGAAAGAATGATATCTCATCATCACACCAAACGAAGGATATTTGAGCATGTGCGAGAACTACAGACGCATCACACCACTGTCGGTAACAGGAAAAGTTATCAACAAAGTGTTACTCAATCGGATGAAAGATTCAACAGACGCACAACGTCGAGACCAACAGTCTGAATTCCGGAAGGTTCGGTCGTGCACAGACCAAATCACCACACTACGAATCATCGTTGAGCAATCAATTGAATGGAATTTGTTACTATGTGTCACTTTCCTTGACTATGGGAAAGTGTTTCGCGGTGTGTGTGGAAGTATGTTATGGTTCCCTCTTTGAAACTATGTTGTAACTGAGGAGATCGTCGGCATCACACAAGATTCATACGACGGACTACACTGCAAAGTAGTGCAAGGAGGACAACTGACAGATGCATTCCAGATGAGGTTGGTGTCAGACAAGGTTGGTTACTCTCTCCCTTTCGCTTTCTTCTGGTGGTTGACTGGATTATGGAGACCTCGAACCACAAGTCAAGCACTGAATACGGAGTACTTCTTTGATGCAACTAGACGATTTGGAACTCACAGATGAACTATCTGTCCTATCCCATTCACACAATACGACACAGAAAGCATCAACCCACTCACACTTGATGGAGAATCTCTGGAAGAGATGGAATGTTGTATGCGTCTGGGCAGTATCATCGATACATTAGGAATATCTGATGCAGATAAGCAGGCAAGGTATGAACAAACAAGAGAAGTGTTTCTAAAATTGAAGAACATATGGAACTCAAAACAACCTTCAGCCAACATCAGCGCAAAATCCTTAGTCCGAACTTCAAACGGACCTATCGTACACAGCTGAAACTCGGAGAACACTACAACCATCATCGAAATAGTGTACACAACGAGAACACAAGTGGGATATAACGGAATGTAATTATATACAGCATTATATATAGCATTACTATCCGATCTGCATCAATTATTTTTAAAAGCCACAATCATGAGGGAAAATGTTACAGATTAATTTATTACTTGTTAATTGTAGACTCGTTTGATAATGTTTAAAAACTAGCCCTGTGACTCACCGGAGAAAGTAAAGGAAGGTGCATTTACACAGCTAATACTAGGGTGTCAGTTTTATTTTTGCAAGTTAGAGTATCAAACATTTACTCTGTCAGTACGATCACGAAAGTAATGACAGATTTTCTTGCTAGGCAGAATTGTCTAAATATTGTCTTTTATTTAGCACAGGTTGAGCAAAATATATGACCATAGATAGTTTGGTATGAGTAACGTAGTCTTTTAGTTGAACTTATAATAATACTTGAACATCGACTAGGGTTTCTGCGTAATGAGCAGTTCTCCACTATGATAGTTTTGGCTAGAATTTCTAGTAAAATGAACTTTGTCCAAGTGTGGATCTCAGAACTGACTTTTCCTGCTTTTTGGGAGTCGTCAGCAAGACGTATCTACATCACAGTATTGATGTTTATATTGAGACTCGATAAAACTCCTCTTTATCTCAAAGACTTAAACGTTTACCACTAAACTACTGACACTAAGTTGTTTAGCGGGAATGATACTACTACGTTAATTATTCACATCACTAATACAAGAAAATGAACATCAATTTTTAACTGATATATTTTGCTAAAGTAAGTAACTTGTCATTCCAAAACTAACACCCTAAATTAAACATTCCCTTTCGTTCAATAAATAGATAGACTGAAGTCAGGAAACTCGGTGAACACAAATTAGTGTACATATATACTACTTTTATCAAAATCCTCTCCATTCGAGGCAAGATATTTGTCATATCTCAAATCGTTCAGAGTATATATGGATATTGTATTCTTCTACAAATGTAAACTGATTTGTAGGCGAATAGTAATCAATGATAAGATATACTCTTTAGATGGTCACTTTTCTCGTCAAGTTTCTGAAATTCCCCGATAAACAAAATATATCTATTGAAACTTGAATACACAAAAGTTCCTCAATATACTGATTAACATTTAATTATTTAAGAGCCTCAGTTTTTATTGTTTAAAATGACAGTGAGCTTCCTAAGCGTAAAGTTTGTATGCATGAGGCATTTCCAGTTAGACAAGTATATTTCTTATAAACTGGCCACTTCATTAAAACTAAATCAGAATAATTATTTGAATTTTTTTCAAAGTTTTTCGATGTTAACTACTGTGGAATTTTGGCTGAAATTACTACCCCAGGTAATCTTGCACTTATTAACTCCAAATTTTATTAAACGGTTATGGTGAATTTATCAAATATGCGCTGAATAGTCAATGTGTGCATCATAGTACATTTTCTGATAGAAGTGATGAGATAGAGCAAGATTTCTGAGACATCTGATTGTATTCAATATTCCTATTTACAGTTTCTATGTGTTAGCAACAATTTAGAAAAGTTAACTACAAGCATGATGACATAGTCTTTACATCAATAAATGTGTATATATATAACTCACCAGTACGAAAATTCACAATAATATCCAATATGAAAAGTGTATCTGAGATACTGTTGAAAATAAGCCAATTTCCAGGTAGATCATCATTAAAAAAAGAAATTATCACCGGCAACATTATAAGATTAGCCATAAGTAGGATGAGCATAATTACATTCCAGTAAAATCTAGAGAAAGCAGTGAGAGAAAAAACAAAATGACTATAATCAAGAAAACGAAAATAACAATACTTATCAATTATTTCCATATTTTGTCAGAGGTAATTTTTCTTTATTTTGTAGTTTACATTAGTGAATCTTTCACAATGCAACTATTAAAAATTGGCTGTATTGTAGTTGCTCCATCTGAATATCCAATATTTCATTTGGGTACATTAATATCTGTGACTTCAGACTTAATAATCTCCACAACCTACTAACTCTATTATTAAAAATCATCTATTCTTCCAAGTCAAGACAAATTTATGAGATGTAGTAAAAAGTCTTAACTAGTGTAATCCACTTGTATTGGTCATCTGAAAAGTGTCACTGACAGCAATAGATGATGATCAACTAATGAAACAAAATTGATGGAACATTGGTACGTAATTCATCTGATACTAGCTCCATAGTGTTAAAACCAAGTGCATGCAGCAAAAATTTCACGTTTTGAGTAAGAACTGTAGTAGAGTCATAGATTTATACAACTGAGGAATCCCATACTAAAAAGAAACAACTATCAAGTAATCCATAGTTTCTATTAGTTGCATAGCTACAGCCATTCCGTCATATTAACTGTAAATTAATCGATTCCTGTTAGTTTCTAATAGTAGTAGTTTATAATTTGTTCAAAACATCATCAAATCTGTGAGGAATCCAGCAAATGAATCTAAATCATTGAATTCAAGATTATGTATTTACTTAGTGAAAATGCTGGAGGCTCCGATTAAAGTAACTCAATTCGTTCCTGTTTAAAATTATCCATTTCTCTTGTTTTAGTCAATATTTTTATGGCTTATTAGATTTAAATGAACTTATCAGTTTACAGACAGTTTATTTACTTAATCAGATACAATTCATCACTTTGCAATATTTGTATTTCGTTATTTTAACAGAAATGAAGTACATTAATCGTAATTTAGTTCCCATAAAATAATAAATTGTTAGAATAAAAATGTATATTGATGAAGTGGAGAAAACTTTCTTTAGAAAAATAATGAATTCGTATAACATTTTAAGAGGCTATTTGTATGCAAATAAAATGACTCTTGTCTTCAACAACTATTACACCGGAAAATGTACATTACATTTTTGATGAGTAGAAAAATATAAAGAAACGCCACATAAGTCACTTGAAGATGAGATATTGGCGTGGTAATACTTTTATATTAAATATTTTAATAAAGAATATTATGGTAGTGCTAGGTTTGAAGTGATTACGAGTTCACTTAATCTGCGAACAGAACAAAGACTCGGTGACCAATGACCGATAAGCTAGCTATTCGATGCGTCATAGCCCCGTTAATTAGAGGAAGAAGTTCAAGCTTGATATGGAGAAGTATATTCCGCAAAAGCCAGAAAATGAGCCATAATAACATAATCAACATAAATATAAACAGCACAAAACCGTCCTCGTGGAGAGTTAAAAAATAGCATACTAAAATACACAACGGACCAATAGCATTTAAGATTCTCCCAAGTGGGAAATACGACATGAAGGTGAAAAGAGTGCTTTTGGCGCGAAAACAAAGAGATTCAAATTTTCCAAAAAAATTACAAAACTAGGTCCTTTTCCAAGTGCATTCTGAGGATTTAACGTCTCCAACAGGTAGTATAGCTGATACTTGGTTTTTATACAGATTTTTTAGTTTTATTTACATATATTTAGATTTTCTGTATGCCAAAATTTGAAAACGTTTCTTTCAGTAACAGTTGGAACATAAATGAATATACATTAGTCTACTCTATGTCCAATTTTAGACGGTTATTAACTATTCTCATCGATTTCTACATTTACTGAAAAAGATACTGGTGTTAAGTTGATATTGAATGAGAATAAACTACAGTGTTCTAATAATTAATGAAAGAACTAAAAGGTCAAACCCAGACTTTTAATAAATGAGTCCAAATAACAGGCATAAACAGTATAACAATCGTTTTATTTTAGATAATGGTTTTTAGTGGGAATCAAGGTATAATTTTGAAACCATTTGAATCCCATTAAATAGATGTACTTGTGCTGATATCAACAAAACTTATCGAATACAGTGTCAGTTGTTTTAATCAGTTTTAAATATTCATTACGTAAACATAAAATTTATTTTTTCGGTATCATCACCAAGGTTTGACTTGATAATTTCGGATAAATTGAGCATTGGGTAGATTGTTATAAATAAAAATAATAATCAACTTGGACCAATTTTGATTTGGTTATTTATTCTCTGAAGAAGTGGCTTGCACTGAGTCACGAAACGTCGGGAAATTAAATTTTTTCTACTCACTGGGATATCTACAAATATATTAGTTCATTTATAAAACACATTATTTATTCAAACTTTCAACGTATATTTATTCCGCATATGATATTACTAAAATCTCTTCAAATATCTGGATTACCTTTCTGAATGTTCAATAATTCAATTAAAGTGCCTATTTTAGATTTGTTTGAGCTGAATAGTCATGAGTGATAACTCCATTTGCTCATAAATTTTTACTTATGATAGAGTTGATTTTAAAAAACGTTTAGTTCAGCAAGTTAAGAATGAGATGAAATATCACTTTTGTCATTTTTTCCTACACACAGTCAGTGAATGTATTGATTTTTCTAAATAATTCACGAAATATAACATCAAGTCGATGATTTAAATACAGAGTTTAAATACGTTGGAGAAATAAGCACATTGAAAGGTTTGATAGGGAATAATACATTTTAAATTTTGAAGAAAAATGTGTACTACTGATATGAGTTCCGTACCGTACTCAAATACGTTTGACTGAAATAATTAAATTTATTTATAATAAGTATCACTATTTCAGATGTTAGTAAACAATACGTTGTTAAAGTCCGTATTTTAATTTATGTAAAAAATTTTCATATATTGAAGATCTGCTTCATCTCATCCCTCTAATGAAGGCAATATTCACAATAAGAGAATATTCATATTCAGTTTTGCTTGTTAACTTCCTAAAGAAATGTTGATATACATTTGTTGTTGATCTTACCGACCAAATATAATTTCACTTCTGTCGACATAGTCAAATAGAGCACAGTGAAATAAGAATTATCGATTAGTTAGTTGCATATTGAAATTTCAATGCATGATTGGTAAAATGTATTTCAATTTTGTGAAAACTCACTTGACATATTTATTTTAGGAAGTCGCTTGTAATTTGAGTTTTCTTTACAACGTTGTTCCAGGGACTTGGTAAGTAAACTATTCTATAAGTAAGGTATACTAAGATATTGACAGAGTGTAGAAAACTATCTGGTAATGGCTATTATTTTATGAATAGTGATGAATATAAACGCTTAAGGTAAGCATTTTATAGTTATAGCCACTTACTATAACTCAAGAAATCGCAATTAGAATTTTTGTAATATTACTGGCATAGGAGCTTTGTAGAGATTTTGGGTTTTTATGGTCCATTTCATACACCAGTCTCAGCTAGACAATTATTAGTAACGACTGCATTTCAGCTATATCGAATATGAGACAGGCGATGGGAGGTTATTGCACAACATAGGGGATGAAGTTAAACGTATGCAATAATAGATTTCACCTCAATGGTACAGAAGTTACGTTTTCGCGCGGGTGATCAAAGGTTCCGAGTTCAATCCCTGGTAATGGGGTTGTAGATGGGGAGTAGTTGGTAGATCCATACTTGGAGGAATCAGTTGTCTATTGCTTTCTGTTCTTCAATATTTTTTTACCTAAAATCAGTCCATAATGCAATCTATGGACATTTAACAATTACCAAAAATCCTATCTATTCTAGTTAATATTTTGTTATAAATGATATCTAAAGTTCAACTAGTTTTAAAATGTAGATAGGAATTATGTTTGATAGTTCGATAGTCTCCAAGTTTGAGCAATTTATATTTTACCGCACACTATTTTTCCTGGAAGACTACTGTACTATTCAAATAACAGTTTTTGAAGTGCATGTGTTAAATTTCATCTGGTAGCTTTAACATTTCTGTAAATTGTCGTTCATTGATGAACATTGGATGTTGTGGTTAGATTGAAATTATCATAAGTAGATTATTTAGCAGGTTGTCGTATATAAAATTTTATATGGATATGTGGCAGTGAATTAAAATATGGAAACTTTCTTTAGACTAAAAACCGCAATCCAGTTTTATTCTGATTTTAAAACTCCAATCGACTAGTAATATAAGCTTGCAATAATTATTTTACATGGATAGTGGTTAGAGATATAGTTTAGGTGTTGAAAAGTCATATTCAGATGTAGTGGTTCTTTATAATGACTGACTGACTGAACAGAGGTTCCATATTTAGATAAAACAGCTAGTTATCAATCCTTAATTTTCTTATTGCAATGAATTCATTTTCATTATTTACTTTTCTGGACCAGAATTTTAAGTTCCATGCTTATTTGACAAATTGGCAGTCATGTAATCGAGCATTTTTGCAGTAATTTTTCCCACGATTTAACTATTTATAAGGTATAATACTCAAAATAAAGGCAGCTTTAAAAATAATTCGCAGTTCAAGCAATATGTTTGTTCAATAGATTGAACAAACTGTATTTTCTTTCACCTTGAATAATTTTATAACCGTCATTGTTCAGAACACTTTTGATCTTTCGAAATGTATTACTGTGATCAATCTAGATCAGATTCATTAGCTAATCTGAAACGTCAGTGATTTAAGTATTCATGATAATCAATTGTTTATCAAACACCACAACTTTGAAAAAATGCGTTAAAATGTTCGACTCAGTTATCTCATTATACAAGTAATATTTTATATTAGTCAGAGATAGTTGATGGTTATCAGTGGAAAGAAAGACGCATGTTCCATCTTCCTTTGAACTCGTCAAGTGGTTGTGCCTGTATCCCAGATTTGATTTTCACTCCGGGACTATAACACTGTACCATTCTCTCCAAATGTCTAAAACATTAACATAAAATGAGGTGGTAATGTAAGGCATGAACGTTACCACATTGAGTATGGCTTATGTATATAAAATATGTGAACTTCATTTCTGAAGGATTTGCAAATAATGTAATTATTCTTAACATTTATTCTTGATTATGATAAATTAACAGAAGATCTTGTAGTTTTTGACCTTAATATCTTTTATCACGTTTTCATCAAATTGATTTTTTTCCTTGCTTACTCTACAATCAAATGAATTGACTATGGTGTTTTATGAATAACTTTAAACTAAGCAAAAATAATAAAAACCTAAACAGAGCTAAAACAACATTCCAGTTGTTTCATTTGTTATCCGGAAAAAAAGAAATTTAAAACAGATGCCAATACAAATGAATTTTGCTTTTGGCTTAGCACATGTTCGTTTTTGAATTTGTAAGAAAAAAAACATTTGGCGGTTGTTTAGTTAAGTGAAATACTGGCTGAAACAATAATTTTAAAATAATTTCATCTTTAATCTGAATATTGCAAACAAACAACAACAAAAAAAGCACAACTCCACTCTTTATTTTCGGGCATTTTGTGTTTAGATAAGAAAGAAATGAGAAAATAATTAAAGTAAAAAAATGTTTATTGATTATTGAATGACATCAAAGTAACATATCGTTATCTTATTTCTAAAAAAATTACTTTTTTTTCTACCTATGAAGAACTTTCTTTATAGAAACATTTTAAAAATATTTGTGATATACAAAATGTAAAGACATCTCATTGACTAACTAATAAATTTTTAATGATGCTTCTTCGATATAAGTTTGACGTTTATTTTTTTCTTATGATATAGTCTTCAAAAGAAATGGGGATTGTTTAAATTACAGCTATTTTAATAAAATTTCAGTTGGACAATTCAAATAACTTTAATATAACCAACATTTACTTACTTACTTACGCCTGTTACTCACAATCGAGCATAGGCCTCCGATCAGCATTCTTCAACCAACTCTGTCCTAGGCCTTCTTTTCTAAATAGAACTAGAAAGGAAGGCCAAGGACAGAGTGATTGACATAGATAAACAATAAACTTTTATAAACTCAATAACTTATGTTTGATGGACGTATATGAGTTGTTCATTTACGCATACTTAAATATTGTACTACTCTTAAAAAAGTTGATGTTATTATTATCAAAGACTTACTATTTTAACGAAATTATTTACTAAAACTTTGAAATCGTATAAATGGAAAGAGAATACATCATATGTTGTTCGGCGATTTCAAGTATCATCTTGCAATTCCTCTTCAATCTTTCAATCAATAAGCAATGTTATTATGAAACCTGAAGTTTAAACATTTTATCATAAAATGTTTTTTCTACTTTTCTATAAATATATACCTATTAAACAGCTATAAATAATGCTTTTGTAAACAGTTTTTTCTAGATTAAAATCCATTTATGAATGTAAATATTTCTCATGAACATTCATTAAAGTATGGTAAGCTTATTGCTCATATGAACCGTATCAAATATCGTTAATAGTGAACATACAGCTGTTTAGGTCGCTGTTACTTACCACCTTATCAATTCCTGCTACGTAGTGACTTCTATCAACCTTTGAAAATGCTAGCAAATATATGAGTTGACCATTTCTATAGAAAAACAACACAATGATAATGTGTAGTCAAAACTTTGGAAATCGATAACTTAAAGTCGGGTTTTAACCCATAAAGGAACTGTATACAATGTATTACTATACGATAACAAAGAATATTTGTCAGCCTAGCTCATGTTTTTGTTCATTGTCATTCACTTATTCTCAGTCATACTTTCACTAAACAAATCTATCTCAGTTGCGTAAATTTGAATACAATCAAAATTGATGTTTCGCAGTCAAATATTTATTTATCTAGACTATATCATAATGATACATGTGTATGTTAACTTCACTTCCTCTGAGTATGCAACACTTTAATTATAATTCATGGATTTAACGCATTACAAGTTTAAGGTAAGTGATAGAAATGCAATTAAATACGTTTTTACATTCAGCTATTATTCTTCAGTGATTTATATTTAGAATGGGACAATGTATATAAAGTAAAAAGTTTTCTTTAGTAATTTATTTCTTATCATTTCTATATCATGACATTTTCAAATATCTCGCGATGAGATGGTCATTTATAAATCTATTCACTAACTTCCGCCTATAACGATCAATTGAAAAACAAGTATACACACTATCGTACTGTATTTACTTATTTAGAAAGCTAAAAATAGATAAACCTATTTATTCAGCCCAAATAAAATAGTGTTTATTGTGAGGAGATTATTAATAAATACAAAAGTTTTCTTAAAATATTTGTCAATATTCAAGAAAGAATTAAAAACAACGCAGGTGAGAAATTTTTGGATGATACTATTTAAAAAAGAAAAGTTGTTAATCGTATTTATAGACGTTAAATAAATCCATAAGTATTCAGAAGAATAGAGAAAGATTTTTTAATAAAATTGTTTAGAGATTTCAAATTTTGCTATGAGATTCCGTAATGAATAAAAGTTCAAAGGAAAACGTTAGGTTTAAAATAATTTATGGATAGGTAATATGTGAGAATACTGGCCATTTCAAAGATATGAAGGAGAATTGAAAACCGTGAATATGATAATAACAATTACAGAATATTCCAATATGGTAAAAGTGGCTGAATACTGAGCAGAAAAAAACAAGGATAGATAAAATAGAAGTCTTATTAGAATTGATGGATTTGAGGTTGCACGTGGAGTTTTTCCAGTCAAATTTCAGGCTGAAATTAGAATTGTGAACACCAGGGCAGTGCACAAGTGTTTAATTTCTGGACTTTGATTGATCGAGCTGAATATACTGAAACATGATTTTCGTTAATCAACGTAGTCAGAGTTGACAAGATATTCTCTCATTAAGCTATTATTTGTTTTGATTTCTAATTTTAAATCATACCAGAAACTATTCTGAAAAGTATTTAGAAATCATTCGTTTTACATGCTCAGAATAAGCTGTCTTCTAATGAGAAGGAAGCAAATGATATTACTGCAAATCATTCTATCTTTGAATTTCCATTATGACCTTCCTCAATAACATAAAGCGTTAATAACATGTTTCCAAAAATTTAAATTGATGCTGTGAAACTTCCTCACTCCAGTGATGTGTTCTTCCTACTAAGTATATATACCATTTTTCATTAATTTGTGAAATAGATCTTGGTCCTTTATTCTATTTATGTAGATAATAACAAAAACAATTTAGTTACCCATAAATCAGAGGGAATTTATATTCGTACTTGGGCACTACAAAAAAGGTTAGTCGGAGGACACAAGAGTCAAGTGAGATTTTATTTAATAGTTGAGTTCATGAGTTAATTGAAGCTTCACCACCATAGAAAACCTGGAGACACTGGACGGCCATTTCGTACTAGTGTAAAAGTTCTCAGCAGTGCACATCCACTATCCCGCTCGCTGAATTAGGACCCAGGACTTTCGGTCTCGCGCGCGAGCGCCTAAGCTCCAGACCACTGAACCGGTATCCAGTGGCATTAATGTCTCATTTAAACCAGTTAGTGAGATCTTCTTGTAGACTAAGAGACTTAGTTGTTGCACGAAATATGATGTATTTGAAGAGAAGTTATATAATCAATCTGCTTTCTTATTATTAGTGCAACAATCAAGATATCAATAATTCTTCATTTATGTCGACAAGTATATAAACAAATGAACTTTTATTCATGAATACAAACAAACTGAACATAAATTCCTGTGGTTCTGACAAAATACTTTGATAATATTTTGCTGAGAATCTGAAGTTATTTCTTTTGGAAACATGGTATCACAGATAATTAAATCGTTAGCAAAATCTTCGATTTGTATAGGCAATTTAATTTGTTATTTTTTGTTGTCGTAAAGTAAGGTAAATCCAGATGCTAAAAGATCCTGGAACTGGGAAGTTTAAGCTGTTTATATGTTGTAGAAATTAAGATTAACGCACCGAGTTATTTCTTTAGTAAGATATATATTCCACTTTGTTGTCTAAAACATCTGATTTTAATTTCAGTATATAAAAATTAGTGCTACGAGTTGTACATCAATTATTTCGAAGAAAAGATTGTTAATAAACATTGGACTAATAATAGCACATACTCAAAAATGAAATTTTTTTATTTTGATTCTTTTTTATATGTTTGATATTTTGGATGTATCAACAACATACTTTTTTGAATTCACTTAAACTAATATCAGCTAATAATGTATTTCATAATTATAATAGGGATTAAATAAAAATAACATAAATTTGACAGAGAATCGGTAAAATTGTTGAAGTTATTTTCCTTGATCTTACTTTAGTATCATAAGACGTAATGTAGTTTATTTCAGGTAAGCATGCTTGTAATATGCACTGTAATATGCAACAGTAATCAATAGTAAATATGTTCAATTGTGATACAAAAACTTGTTCTGATATCTATTAAATCTAACTTGTGATTCTAACTGCTTTTGTCGTTAATATTTCATTCATTCTGTTGTGTAACAAAAAAAAAACTTTAATGGAAGAAAGTAAACCAACTATTGTTAGAAATGTTCACATAGATAAAGTCACAAAATATATACCGTCCACTTGTAAAACAATATATGAACTGTGCTTAATTTGTGTGTCAGTACTTCAAGAGAAATTCACTTATTAATTATTGTTATTAAAGCAGCACACTGAGGATTTTTAAACTTTTGAAAAAAATTCTTTATAAAATAAACCTATTGTAAGACTTCATATATTGAAATATTGACCCATTTCAAAGTTACTCATTCCATCTAAGTACTCAGTGATTAATAATACTTCTCATATAAAGTTATGCTACGTGAAAATTAAAACCATGTATCCATTAACAAATATCTATTAGATTTTGATGAATGTCTTATATGATGTGAATGTTTATCTTTACAAATGTTCCAATAGGGAAACAAGTGACGTTATACTGTTAAAGGATTGAGCTTTGATTTATGATACAAAACTTCACTACACGTTTTAGTACTCATTATGACCTCTAAAATACTATACGTTATATTTTGACTAATGTGATATACTCACTTTGTTTTATTGCAGATATAGAATACATTATTGAAAATGACTGACTTAAGACTAACCTTTTTATTTACTGTTTATATTTTATCGTTCAGTTTTATTTCAATAGTAAACATAGTAACGAACACACTTTTATTGCAATCATCTCATTACGGAATATATAGAGAAACTATAAAATTACATTCCTAACTCAATGTTACTAGATAAATCAAAAACATAGAAAATTGATTAGAAATGTCCTGTCGGTAACACAAATATCTTGAAAAGTACAATGATAACGATACTATCAGTGTCTATAAGATGAAGATAATTATTAAAGCACTTTAACACTTAGTCACAGTAAAACTGCTACAGAAACTCTGTGTTCGCATTTCTAACACAAACATTTGTGTCTACTTCTTATGTTGAAATCGTTGCATGAACTAGTCTAATTTATGCCTCAAAATTTCACTGACTAAATTGGGTTCTTAATCTATTCTAAAAAGATTATATATATATATACTCAGTGTTTTTTTAAAAAATGTTAATGCACAAAATGACTGAATTTATTCCAATGCTTATTTATAAAAGTGTCTTTTCAAACGACCTTCGTAAAATACGAAGTTTCATCTATTGTGTCATGAAAAAACGTGGACGAAACTCATGATATCAAGGGATTTCGTAAATGAATAACTAATTAGCTGTTCAATTTTTTTGTTTATTGAAAATTTGATGTTAAGAAATAAATGTTCATTTGTTCACACGACAGAACACTTTTTTATAGTAGAGAGATGTGACTATAGAAACGAATTTAATAAACATAAAGAACATTAGTTGAGTGATTGTGGTTAGACTAGATTTTGTAGACCGTTTTTTTAATCATTTTTTGTGTTTTATCACAATTTTTATATTCATTTGTACTCGATTACTAGATTTTCTTCAACAGCACAATCATTTTGTTCAAAATAAATTCAGATCGTATAGCTATCCGTCAAAGTATATCTAACCTTTATTTGCAAAAACAGTTTGTTCAATTCTTCATTCTACAATGGTCTTAATCTTTCTTTTTTCTACTTCCAGATTATCTTTCTAAACTATTAATTAGCCATTATTGAAACTTTTAATTATGCTGTCCTTAATATCTATCAAGTGGAAGGCCATCTTAGACTAAACACATTTTATAAGTATTTGGGCTTCTACATAACTTGGTTTCAATATCTGTTTTCGTAAACAATTTCTGACATAATAGCACTCTGATTTTTTTATTATTCAGCACCGTTCTATTTTACTACTGTTATCGTTTTTAACAAATAAATTAACTATTGATAAAATTGCACAGTTTAAGTAAATGAAATCGTCGTAAAGAACATTTTCTCTGCTAAATGGTTATTGTTCAGTCTGCATGGTCAAATATCATTAGAACTTGTTTTACCACTGATGATTATAACGTCCAGATAATAATGATCATGAGAAACACTTTTAAGAAAATGATGCGAGGAGTTCCTTGACCTTTAGGATGATTACTTCATCAATAACAATACTACTTATTTTATAGACACACTTTGTAAACTGACGGTCCATCTAACTACCTAACTCCTGATATGCTTCATATGTGCCGTATATCGTATCAGATAAATAAGAATCTATTTCACAACTGGTCAATATTTATGCGTCCTCTAGTGTTTGTTTTGTAGAGAATAACTCATTCTAAAGATAGTTTGCACCACAAATTGACATTAGGTAATGAAATAAATAAAAGGTTCCAAAAACTGGAATAGAGGTAAATTCGGGACAATTATTATCATTCCAATGATCAAAGAATAAAATAATTCTGTGAAGAGTCTTAGACTAATGCAAAACACTTCTTCTATGATCTCCTCTGCTGAACCAGTTCTGTAGTTCACATCATTCAGACTGGAGAGCAAATTCAAATGAAAAAATTCCCATAAATCATTCACCTAAGCACACAATATGAATTTGAGTTATCCTTTCATTTTAATACATTAGTTTTCACGAACTTGAGAAGATAAGTTCTTTTAGAAGGATTTTTAAAAAAATGTATCAAGAATAATTTCATTTTTGGCTCGAACAAAATCGAAAATGCAATAAAACGTAATACTTATTCTTATCACGAAGTTTGTAAAATAACTGTTTTACTAAAGAAGTTTACAGATTATCCTAAGTCGGTTAAATCTCTTGAGTTGTAACTGTTAAAATGTGTTCAGGTAACTTAGTATATCTTGATCGATTTGCATTTACTTTCCTGTCATAGTTTGTTATTCATATGTTTCCTGTAACCGTCAACATTTGCAAATACGAAACAAAAAACAAATTGATTACATTTAAACGTCAACTTTGAAAAATTTAGTTCTTTAAAAATTATTCAAAATAAACTCTAATCGATTAGAAATTTGATGAGTGTACTCGTTTTGCAACCATTTGTTTTAATTTAGTATTATATTTCAGAACCATTTTGCCAAATGAATTATAAGCCAAAGTATCTATTCACAATCTTAGCTATTTCGATATTTCCTCAGATTTTGACAGAAAAGTTATTTTATACATACATCGTATATAGAAAGTTGTAATTCTGTAATCAGCAACTGAAACTTTGAATCAATGATTTCTGATTAAAACGTTTCGATTCATGTAAAGTGGATATTATATTAACAGTAAGAGACATTTTTTTCCAGTGAGATCAATCTTTCAACTATGAATGCTTGTCTATTGAAGAAGAATGGAATTAGGTATAAGAGGAATTACGGTTTTTCAATGCTTAACTATAATTTCAATTTTTGTGTCACCTTTTATTATCTATTAACTCGTCGCTTCTGATACACTGTGTCAAAAACTCTCGACATATGAAGTTTTCTAGATTATTATTTTTACAATTCTGTTCTATTAGTTCTGATTTACATGACTTAACTAATTTTAAAGCTAGTTTTTTTTACAATCGAAGTTAATAAACACTGATGGATAGGATAACTTCAGTCTACGAAACAACTGGTATGCTTTAATATATATATAATAATGTTAAGTCATACTTGAGACACTTCAGTGAGCACATATATTTAATGAATAAATTCAACAATGAAACAAACTAGCAAACTGGTTGCATTGTCCACATTAGAGAACATGAAACAATTTTAATTTAACACTAATTTACACGAAAATTATTTACTTTAACAACTAGATAACTGTAATCAAGATATGTTGTCAGACAAAACACTGTTTTTCAGATATTAAAACTCATACACATTATTTATTATAATATGCGGTGACAAATAAAGATTCTAAAAAAATATGCCGATAACTGAAATTAGTTTCTTGAGATTGGGTATACTAGTCTACAATTATCATGTACACTTATTTATTGGTATTATTCCTCCATCAAGGGTCTTTTTAAGCAGTAACTTTCACTGGTTGTGGACTCAGAAATGTTTCATGGTAAGCTAGTATAGAATGTTGGACTAGCATTCAAAGTATTAACTTCCTAACATTTTTCAAGGAAACAACATTATTATGTTGCTTTGGAAATGTCGTTTTAAAATGCCTTTTAGTGGCCCGTGGATCTGACTCTCTTTGGATGGTACGAATGTTTGTTACCACCTATCCTCGTATACAATTATCGACTTAA
Organism: Schistosoma haematobium; assembly: GCF_000699445.3. Classification (NCBI taxonomy): domain Eukaryota; kingdom Metazoa; phylum Platyhelminthes; class Trematoda; order Strigeidida; family Schistosomatidae; genus Schistosoma; species Schistosoma haematobium. The sequence continues at coordinate 9,638,196 of NC_067202.1, read as the reverse complement.
ATCACGTTAGTCAATAACGGAGTTTAGATAGGTCAAATAACGTGAATGGCCTTTGAATACATATATTTTGTATCTAAAGTGAATGCGGTAGAACAAAGCGAAATGACGAGCAGGGGAAATGGCTGGGAAGCCAACTCCATTTCTAGCCAGGCGTTACGCAATATTTATAGGCAGAAAAAATAAACTACAGACATGTGGTGAGTCATGGGATATGAAGTGTACACACATATACGCTCATATAAAAACAGTCAAGACTGATAAGCGAATAATTAACAAGGTCAAAATATGACTCAAGTAGAGTGAATAGACTGGTTTGTCCAAAAACTAGAATGAGATATATTATAGGCTTAAAATAATGACTAACACTACAGCCTAAACGATTTATTAAGCGAACTTCATAAATTTTTACACTCCTTTACATAAGACATGTATCACTCGGTACCTGTTACAGACAGAAATTGATGATGTGTTGACCATGCGCTTAAATGCAATTCATTCAGTAGTAAGTTGCTGTTCTGTTGTCTGGTTGATTATCACAAGATAGACAACAATTTTAATAAAACTGTTACAGGAAAACTGACAGTTGTAAATCAATTTATCCAGAGCAAGCTGACATAATTTGTGATCAATTTTGTGTGAAAATTATCAAAGGTTAACACAATATCTTACAAAATATAAACTTTATTTCTTTCAAGTTTATTGTTAAATGCCAATACCTAAATGAATAATAGATAAATCGATGATAAATTGTGAAATTAGTCATTGAAACAAGAGAACAAGTAAATTGTAATTGAATGTAAATATCTATTCCTAATAAAATGATCAGTATTTTCGAGAATCTTACAATGCGATCAAATAAGGTGTGGGTGAATAAGTAAAGAAATAAACTGATACACGATTTATAGTGGAACTGCGTAAATTGTAATAAATACTGTTATTTAGTGAATGATATGAAGTCTATAGTATAACCAAATAGTCTGTTTTTTCTCATTCTGATGTTTTTCTGGATTTTGAACTTAAAACTGTAATTTGGAGTATGGCTAGTAATAAAATTCGGTACTTCTCATCTGGATGTATCTGGATTCGAGTGTTGACTTGCACACACAGTATGTTCCACTTTAAACAGGAATCCGTTATCTACTAAGCTCCCCGAATTTAGTAACCTTCCTCAATCGGTTTTTATGAGTACTCGTCTTCCAGTCAAACTCTACACATCGATTCATGCAATTGTTTAAAATTCCTACTCGTTAAAAATGACCAATTATACAATATTAGTTCACTAATTTACGATTGAATAGACTCCTCTGGTTAGCATGATTAAGGTCAAACTGAAGTCTCACTAATAATGGCACTTCATACATATTATAAAATTAATGGTCGGATAATTAGATTTTACTCTTTCTAAACTAAAATCACAAAAGACCAAAAAATAACTTTGGTAAGCAGGGTTTAGGCTTGAGTCGTAAACTGAAGGATGATTTCAGTGCGGCAAAGTGATCAGAGTTGATTAGATGCTCATGTACTGAGCTGGTGATTATTTCGCATTCTGTTTTTAGAAGCCACTTGGGATAACGTTCTGAGATGCATTCAGAAAGTGTTCGCTTCGTCTAGTCAGTGAGAACTGGATCATGAGGTTATGTAAACCTATAGATCCACATCGATTTATCCCAAGAGGAAGTTTGTCTTTAACAAATCCACTAGTAGTAGGCTGGTTGTAAAATGAAATACGAAGTCGAAATATGTAGAACGTTTTTCTTAGGGATCATGAAATGCTTTTACTTAGGCATTTCGAATAATTGTTTCCTTTATGTCATTTCACTGACATTAGTTAGAGTTTCGTGAAATTTGAAATCAAATTTTAGTGCATATAGCCTAATAATCTATAGCAGATAGACACTTTTTTCAGTGTTTCCATGGCAGTATTTGGCATCTTCGTTGTTTTTAGAATTAACACCATTTTCACGTTCAAGTCTTCTGAGGGCTTTTTTTAGAAATTTATCCATGTACATTCTTCATACCACACTCTCATTTCCGGTTTACGTAATTTAAGTGTTTCTTTTTCCTGGATTATGAAGATGTCAACACCTTGGGGGAAAGCATGGGATACAATGGACAGTTAGAATACAGCTGGATGATCTAGACTTCGCAGATGATCTGGCTCTTCTATCGAACACACAACAACAAATGCAGGAAAAGACGACCAGTGTAGCAGCAGCCTCAACAGCAGAAGGTCTCAACGCAAACAAAGGGAAAAGCAAGATTCTCCGATAGAACAGAACGTGCACCAATCAAATCATAATTGATAGAGGAGCTTTGAATGATGTGAAAACCTTCACATATCTGGAGAGCATCATTGATCAACATGGTTGATCTGATGCGAATGTGAAGGCGCGGATCAGTAAAGCATGAGCAGTATATCTACAAACGAAGAACATCTGGAACTCAAAACAACTATCAACCGACACCAAGGTCAGAATTTTCAATAAAAATGTCAAGACATTTCTACTGTATGTGGCGGAAACCTGAAGAACTACAAAAGCCATCATCCAGAAGATACAAGTGTTTATTAACAGTTGTCTACACAAAATACTTCGGATCCGTTGGCCAGACACTATCAGCAACAACTTACTGTGGGGGGAGAACAAACCAGGTTCCAGTACAGGAAGAAACCAGGAAGCAGTGCTGGAAGTGGACAGGACACACATTGAGGAAAGCACACATATGCGTCACAAGGTAAGCCCTCACTTGGAATCCTCAAGCCCAAAGGAGAAGAGTGAGACCGAATAACACATTACGCCGAGAAATGGAGAAAGACATGAGAAGAATGAACAACAATTTGACAGAACTTGAAAGGAAAACCCAGAACGGAGTCGGTTGAAGAATGCCAGTCGGTGACCTATGCTCATTTGGGAATAACAATGTGTAAGTAAGTAATTAAGATGTTCGTTATTAAACAATCCATTCCATTTCTGGTAGCCTTAACCTAATTTTTATCAATATAATTCAGTGTAGGACATTTTAAAGGACAATAATTTGGATGGATGTAGTGCCAACAAAGTAATTACCAAAATGGTGTCGAATATTCTCGTTTATTTATACAGCCATTTAAATCATGATTCTCAAATTCGCTGCTTCGACCTTGATCGGGAGGTGTAAAAACCCATTCAATTCCATTACCGTCGCAGGATCATTAAAAATTTCAAGTTATTAGACTCTGGGTGTCGGTGAACAAAGGATGAGAGGAATTCTGTGAAGAAATTTCCGACCCGTGAATTATTTTAATATTACTAATTTTCTTAATCAGTATGGGTCGTGGGGATTATTGAGTTTAGATTGATATCATGGATGGATCGATGTTAGACCAACATTGTAAACCTGGAAGCACTGGACGGCCGTTTCGTCCTATTATTGGACTCCTCAGAAGTGCACATCCACGATTCGTCACACGGGACTCGAACCCAGGACCTTCGGCCTCGCTCGAGAACGCTTAATCTCTAGACCACTGAGTCAGCATTCAACGATGTTAATATCTAACTTTAACCAAACCACGATATTGTTCGACCGTTTGCAATTGTCTCCAGTTAGTAGCTGCTTCACAACAGACACGGTTGTACTTCAATGGTCACGGTATCTTACTTGAATTCCAGGAAATCTATCCTGTGCATATTATTCTTTAACCTTTGAGTTACTATGCAATCTCATTGTAATAGTTGAAATCTCTGAACACTTTATAACAAAATCTTTTCCTATTCTTGTGTAGACTCAGAATTTATTTAACCACTATGAATATGATTGTGCAGCTTAATGTAAATAATATCTTCAAAAAAATATATGTTATTATCATGTTGGAGAATGAACTTTTGAAATGTATAGGTTTCATAATACGATCAATTTCATAGAAGTGGTAGATTTTTACAAGTGAATAAGTCAGTGAAATTAATTTCATTATTTATTGCTGGTGTGATGTATATTAGTGGGCAAATGTTCTATATTACATGTTATAGTATACGAGAAACTCACAAATAAATAGGCTGGCAGGCACTGAGAATAAATTTCAGATCGAATTCATCGAATCCTTTAAATGCATAACATTTCTGTATGTGTCATTACTACGGAAAAATGTATTTGTAAAATCTCAGCGAAAGAATTTGAAGTAAATCCAGCGTTTCGCATGGCAATCTGGTTCAAGCTTTTTCAAGGAAAATATAATCAAACAACAAAATTATCGAATATAAATAGGCACATGGTTCTCTGGTTTACTGTATACTGCATAAGTCATCCAACCAACGTGAACAATGTTTAAAGTAGGTATTTACATTAATGTGTAAGAGACATGTGGTATGAAACGAAAAGTGTTAAGATAACAGGTTGTATGTATACGTAAGTGATGTGAGAAGAAATTTCATTCAACTATATATTGTCTTCGGTCTGCGTGTATAAAGAAAACATATAATTTTATATATGAAATGAATCAAAAATGTCACAGCATGCATTAAATGAAGATAAATAAATAAGTAAACAAGATAAAAGAGTTTTTAGATGGTAGTTGGAGTTAGTCAACAGGAAACCCTGGACCCGGGTTTCGTGCTACTTGGCACTCGTCAGCAAGGTGTACCTGTAATCTTGAGGGAACTGGTGCTCCATGGCGGATTCGATCTCGTGTCACCCAGCTTCACAATCAGAGACGTTACCACTGAGCTATCCGAGCCGTGACTAACCTCCTGTAGGACTGAGATGTAATCACAATTGATTGATCACTGGGTGGTGATCAATGTCATGCTTGTCTAGTTCTTATTAGGGCAGATCGAATGCTATCGATCATGTTGCAATGTGGCCAACAGTCTAGGTGACTCGACACTGCGGGCACTATGTATTGAGATTTTAGATGGTGGTTGGAGGTAGTCAACAGGACATTGATCACCACCCAGTGATCAATCAATTGTGATTACATCTCAGTCCTACAGGAGGTTAGTCACGGCTCGGATAGCTCAGTGGTAACGTCTCTGACTGTGAAGCTGGGTGACACGAGATCGAATCCGCCATGGAGCACCAGTTCCCTCAAGATTACAGGTACACCTTGCTGACGAGTGCCAAGTAGCACGAAACCCGGGTCCAGGGTTTCCTGTTGACTACCTCCAACTACCATCTAAAATCTCAATAGATAGTGCCCGCAGTGTCGAGTCACCTAGACTGTTGGCCACATTGCAACATGATCGATAGCATTCGATCTGCCCTAATAAGAACTAGACAAGCATGACATTGATCACCACCCAGTGATCAATTAATTGTAAAGATTAAAGAGTGAATACAAAGAGGAATGTATTTGTAATTGAAAGTTTGTGTTATTTTAATGTTCCAGTCAATTGTTTAACATATTCAGATAAGATAACTTATCTGAACCGTTGAATGTATTATCTATTGATCAGTTAATATGATATAGATAGATCAAATTGAATAAGGAGTTCAGGTTTACATATTAATTATTAGTTGCCATGGGACAGCTAGTTGTATTCCATCTCTCCTATTATTACTGTTTGAATTAGCCATATATGTAGGGCTTCGGCTGTTAGTCGTTCTTTGTAAGAATTAAAGCCTTTTTGAATGATTCTTGCGCATTGAAATCAACTGTATGACCCGATTCAATCGAATGTAATGCTATCACTGATTTGTTCTCAAGTTTTCTTACATCATCTGAGAATTTAGGAATGTGCTCTAAGCACAGTTTGTGTTCCTTCACCCTCATATTCAGTTGCTTTGATGTTTCACCTACATACGTTGCATTACAGACATTACATTTAATTTTATAAACACAGTTCTGTTGTTCATCCTTATGTATTGGATCTTTGATTCCTACTAGTTTTAATCGAAAGAGTACTTTTAAATTTTGAAGAGTTAGAATCCTTCTGATCTCTTCTGAAATACCTTTACGATATGGGATCACTCTTTTTGCTTAACTCTTTTATTAATAATATCATTTTGTTCTTCATTCCTAATTGTTCTTTCATTAAAATCCTTCGGGTAATTATTCATCATTAGAGTGGATACAATTAAATTCATTTCCATTTTTATATCATTTGGTTCAATGACAAGTTTTTTTACTCTGATGATCAAATTTTTGGCTACTATCACTTTGGTAGAAGATCTGTGGTTGATTACATAAATTCACCTACCTATAATCTTTCTAGATACCTGGACGAAATTCTTAAACCACATGAAAGCGTAATAAAATATGGAATGAAAAATTCTAATGATTTCAAAAAAAATTGTCAGTAATACTTACATAGAAGAGGATGAAATAATGGCAAGTTTTGGTGTTTGCTCATTGTTCATGAATGTTACTGTTAATAAAGCTTCAAGTCTGCGCATCCACATTCTTCCAAAGTGACAGTAGCCAAAAAATAATGACTCACATTAATTCAGCGCCCAAATATTGTGAAACTATTTGTTCATATTTAGACGAAAGTTCTTATTTCTGTATATGTTTTGAATTTAATTTTCCAGTGTTAGAAAAACGTTCCGAATATACTTTGCCAGTTGTATATTCCGTCATTCAAAGCAGAACATGAATCTTTTAATTTTACCAATTTTATTTTAACCAAACAAAAAACCTCTATAATAACTATATTTGTCGAGAGAAATTCAGTGTCAACTCTGTTACTTATGAATAATCTTCAACTTCAGAGTTTGTTTATTCTGGCCGCATATTATTCAAAACACTAAAGCTGAAGTTAAATTACCGTAGTTCATAGTAAACAGTGATCAACTGCATAATAATAATGATAATAATAATAATTTAGACAAAATCACTTCTAAAATTTACAATTCTCGATCATTTAAAAAACGTTCAAATTCAGGATGACCCGGCCTAATAATTTAGAACAACACTGTGTTTAAATGGTTTTAAGTTTGAGTATAACTGGTTATTAATTTATTCAACTATCAAATTTCATGGTGTCCAAATATCCTGTTGCTTATCATGTAAGTAATGGTAAGTTAATCTAAGTAATGTAATTTTCCATGAATCTGTAAATGACTTAAAGCTCCTGAAGACGTGTAAAAGAATAAGGACCAAGCACATGTTTTTCTCGAAAACACACTATTATTTATTACTAATTGATCACTGAAATGTTGCCACTGAGATACCTTGTTTATCCAGCATTTATTAGTGAAAACCTTTTTGTGTAGTAAGTTGGCACAGTATACATACATAATTCAAATCCACGTTTCATATGACCACGAAATTGGTTTAAATCAGAAACTGAATATACTGTAGGATTTTTGATACATGACATTTATGCTAACCCTGTTCTTGGAAGGTGTAGAAAATCTTTTTGACATAAATTTGCTATGTATTTGATCTCTATTTGAGCAAAAACTGATGCGTTATTACCAATATGATGTGAAAAATTGATTAATATAGATGCTCTTAGTTCAAACAAGTTCTTAAAATTCCCCAATCCGTCAAGGGTACTGGAGCATGTAGTATCTCAAGGTAAAATATGCATAATTATTATTTACTACTGGTTAGTTTATAACCTTTTGAAGAATTCCTACTTGGCCTTACATATAATAAAGTTTGTGACTATCGGTAACTATGGTTAGAATATTAATAGACAGTCATTTAAAGAAAAAGAGTCACCATCTATGCAGCTATCCATTTACAGATTTCAAATACCTTTCAGGTCACAAATTAGGATCTGAAAGAGGGGAAAGTCTCAATATGCTAATCGATTCTAATATATGAATTATTGTAACATAAGTGGTAAATGGGTGAAGCCACTGAAAATATATGTGTAGCTGCCAGATTTGTAAAGTTAGATTTCACAGACTGATATCAAGTGGTGGGTCATTGAAAACTAAGAAGTAGTGAAGTAGGTGAGCTTTGGTACCAAAGATCTCCTTTCTGTTTCCTTAGAGTAAATATTTTAACAAGAATAACTCGAAAACCTGTCATGTCATGTAGCAAACCGTTTTGCATCATTCAGAATATTAAAATGTTGGATTTCATTCGTAATTGAATTATCAACTAGGGAATCATACAGTTTCACTTCTTAACAGTTACTTGTTAGTTGGTTTAACAATATTTTTGCCGTTCTATTTGTCTTATTTTTAACATCCCTAATAAATTTTGACAAAAGATGGCAAACAATCTTAGACATGAAAATAATCAGTATTTACTCTTTCAATAACTTTTTGTACTCTGAGATAAGAATCATTATTGTTGAGTATCTATGTTAATTTGATTAATAACAATTAACTCAGTATTACTGGATTATTCCATAGCTCGAGGAAAATATACGTATATCACTCTTTAATTAATATTTAGTTATATGTGATAACTACTCATAAGTATTGTAAAACATATATATAGGGTATATAACCAATATAAAAAAATTATTTCAGATTTTCGAGATATTCAACAAATTTTGCTTCCTAGTACCCAAGTCTTTTCAATTAGATAACGTACGATTGAGCATGAAACAAATATTCACAAGGCATGTGAATAAATTATAATTGTTCTGTTTTTCTCTTATTGAAATTTAAACAACAGGGATAAGAAATGTTGTTGGTTAAACAGCAACCACACTGATATTTAAAATGAACTATGAAATAAACTAAGCTCTCATTCGTTAAGGTTATGGATCAATAAATTTTACTTAAAAACAACTATTTTTACATAATTATCTTATTATTTCTAAGCAATTTTTTTGGTGATCTATGATATCTTAGATCTGTTACTCTAATTATTTTGAAACCTACTTTAAAACCTTAACTTTGATTTCATTACAGACTTGTTTTCACTTGAATAATGTTCGTTTCTTGAATTTTTGATATTTTGAATTGACGAAGTTTATTATCTTGTCTTTAGTTGAGAAAAGACCATTGTAATGAAATGAATAAGTTGAATTCTGCAATCATTTTTGTTTGTTGTTTGAAAAGCGAATATATGCTTATAGTGTAACTGATTAAATTTAAATGTACTGAATGAAATTCTCAAGTGTAATGATATTATTAATATGTTCATTATGGGTTCAGTTATACATTTGTTCGTTGTATGATAAGTTACAATACATAGAGAATCCGTGTCTGCAGCATGCTCACTACTTCCAAACGCTCAAGGCTGACGTCCAGTAGTTGGAAGTAGTTGACATGAAACCTTGGGCCTAGATTTTCTGCTTGTAGGCAGGTCCAGTGTTCTCAGCTGTCTAACTACTTACAGTCAGAGGCTTGTACACATTATCTCGAGTCACTTGAATTAGTGTCCGCATTGAAGTTTGATTAATAGAATACAGCTAGTGCTCAGGACCATAAAAATTGTTTTGATGATTGCTTAGAAGTCAACTAGTCCCTTTACGATTCACTGTAACCGAGTCCTTATAACTACGGAATAAAGCATTTCATTCCCTCATAATTGGATGTATATTTTACAAAGTTTTGTCATAGGAATAAAGCCGTTAACCATGAACCAAAAGAATCATTCATTTACCTTGGTATTTCTAAGTGAGTCAACAAATTCATAAGAATCAAGAGAATTGTACTTATTGATATTTTGTAATACGTTTACTAACATTAATGAACTCAATGCTAAAATCCAGTTCGAAAGCCTCATTCATCAGACAAATGACCTTATTCCAGTATATAATAAAGATTTTGAGCATTTGAAAACAACTCTTGTAAATTGTTGTAATTAATATGTAACTAAAATAACTACAGTTAGTCGATTACTCACAAAAGAACATAGATCTCAATTATCTGATCTTCGGCGAAATCAGGACTTAGTGTTATGTCGCCCAGACAAGCGTGAAGGAATTGTCCATATGGATCTCCTTGACTATATCTCCAAAACATCTACGATATTATCTGATCCTCTCAACTTCTCCAAAGAGACCATTCAAAAAGGCACAACTGAAAAAAACGGAACAGAGGCTGATTAAAATCCTAAGGAAAATGAAAGATGAGTCTATTATCAATTGTGACCTCTATGAACATCTCAAACTATCGGGTTCCGTTATACCAAGACCATATGGACTCCCCAAAGTTCATAAGAATAATGTCGTTCTCCATCCTATATTTGATATGAATAACTCTGCTTATCACATGATCGCTAAATGGCTAGTTGACAATTTACAACCTGTTAAAAATCATATCAGTAAATACAATTTTCTTGATTTCTTTGAATTTTTCGACTCAATTAGAAATATAAACGTAAGTGGCAAGAAAATGTTCTCATTAGATGTAACTATTCTTTTCACAAATCGTTCATTTTATTTATAGATTACCTACTTTAGGTTTCAGTTTAAATTAATTGAAACTTCAGTGAAACAGCGAAGTCTTGGTAATGAAGGTAGTCCTAGACAAGAAATCCACTAAAACTACTTTGATATTGGTAACTTATTAGTATAATTAATATTTATACTTGTATAGTAGCTCATACTCAAATACCAAATCAATGAGTTAATCATATTTATATATGACAAAAGTGATGAAAACATTTATTTTCAATGATTTAAGGGAATTCTCTTTAGATGTTTTAGAACATTTTCATTCATTATTAAAATGACCGACATTGTTTACTGTCGGAACTAAATGGCATAATCAAATTTCACTGCCTCACATATCTTATACCGTTAATGAAATCACGTAAAATGTCTATTTACTTTCTTGATAGTCTAGCTGTAGATTAGAAATTTTATCATTTACTTCATGCTGATTGACATTTATCGTGTTGTGTAAAAAGTACTTTTTTCAGATACTTGCTATGATTTTGTTTTCCCATATAAAAAGCAATTCACTTTCGATGTTATTCATATCACTAGATCACTCGAAGGACCACATAGAAAATAGTCTTATGTTAAATAATACAAGCTTCGAAATGATTTACACATATCTGGAGTGAAAAACATTTTTCAAAGTAACTGGTTATAGTTTTTTTAAAATTCATTTTCTGGCTCAAAATATGCATATTAAGTTAAGCAATGATAATACCTATTTTGATGGACAGATCAAATAATCTGTTGTGCGCATAAAGTATTGTGTTTTACTTCAAGACACGTCAAACAGTGTAAGTTAATTATACTTTCTACGTAAAAACGAATCGAATTCCAGTGAACTAAGTGGAAGTAAGATATATCAGATTTAAAAGAACAAAGCGTTTTTTCATAACTCAGTATCTGATTTGTTTTTTTGTGAAGTAAACCTCAATTTTTATTCTCTCACTTACGGTTTGGGAAATAATATGTTTTATCGTTACTTCTCTTAAATTATGAATGTATTTCAAATAAAACTCAGATTCAACTAGCATTAGTTAGCAGTAAAACCATTTCTACTTGTTTGGATAGGCTAAGACAGCAGACTCTAAGTTGTTTGGTCACACATATACTTGTCAAGGTATTATATATGGAAATTAATACAGATCAATGAAATGAAGATTCACGTAAACAAATAGACATAGATAATGCACCAACGATTACGTCATAAAAAATTGCGTTTGTATAGGCATGCATACATAAGGAGGAGTGTTCGAACAATGCAATCAAGTGTCATGGGTTAGGTGCCGAAATGGCTTCAAAGGTAGTTAATGTCAAATGATCCGATCAACCTGGGAAGTGAGAAACCATGTTCATCGATAGCATATTTCGGGGTTAATAAATAAACACTTAAACCAGTCTTTGTGTTCGTACTTCCGCGTCGCGGGAATTGCAGAGGTCCGTCGTTCTGAGTATAAGTGATAAGCGTTCCTGACATAACAATCAGCAACAACCAGACACAAAAAGTAGCATTAAAAGAGCTAAGACAATAATCATTCAAACGACGAATTATAACATAAACCCATGGTTCAAAACAGACCTAGACAATGCACAAATGATAACGTCCCATCGCGTTGTATTTACGAATTTTTATGTTGGTGCGGACAATGCAACCAAGCATCGTGGATTAAGTGCCGAAACGGCTTCAAAGGCAGTTAATGTCAAATGATCTGATCAACCTGGGAAGTAAGAAACCATGTTCATCGATAGCAAAACACATAGTTGAAACGGGGCACAGAATTGACATTAATACAGATTCGAAAACGTTGTATAGAAATTGTAGCGAATGGATTCTCAGGTTTATTGAAGCCTTGGCTATTTGTAAATTTAAACCCTCTTATGTGTACAAAACCAAATTGTCGTAACCTTGAATTTACCCTGGTAATCCTTAAGTCATTTTATGGCCTAGGGTAATGCGACAATTTCCTATTCTTTCTATACGATGTCAATTCTTTCTCTCTCCTTTATTTACAATTATCACTTTCTTTACTTGAACTTTCATTTGACTGACCTTTATTCATCAACTCCGTCTTCTCATTGCTCTATGGAAATTTATAAAAGGGACAAACAGCTTTACATATGGAAATTCTATATTCCTAATATGTTAGCTTGTGAAAAAAATATTTCCCAGATAATGGTTTCATAATATAAATTGATTTATCGTATTTCAGTAATGTTTATTAGTATATAGTGATTGTGCATATTACAGTCAGTCGTAACATTAAATTCAGTAGTTAATCGCGGAAAAGAAACGTCGTTATTGCTAGTCATCAACAGATTGTATTGTTTCCATTTTAGAATAAACTAATTTAAGGCCTTCACCTTACTCGAAATTGATGATCTACTACCACTATATACATTGACCAAGATTTGCATTTTCAGTTAGGAATGAATGTTAACTTGAAACAATATATGGATGCTAAAAAAACATATCATCCACAATCATATGTCATATATGTATGTGCTATAATTCGTTTCATACCATCAGTAAATTATGACAGTATTTACTGAGTCACTGACAACAGTTGATCATTTGGTAGTAACTGTTACCAAAGTAAGATCTAGTAACAGTATGTGGTTGATACTACGTAATAAATGATATTATGTACTTGAATGAACTTATACATCACTACACTTTTTAAACATTTCCATTAACCAATAAAAAACTATTTGATATCAGAAAAGGTTTTATACTAATTATACCAATTTCAGTAGTTGAGATCATGAGTCATTTGAAGCTAGACCACCATGGAAAACCTGGAAACAATAAACAGCCGCTTCGTACTACTGTGGGACTCCTCGGCAATGCGCATCCATGATCCCACCTCACGAGATTCCAACCCAGAACCTATCGGACTCGCAGCGAACGCTTAACCTATAGACCACTGAGCTGGCCGGCATCCATTAGTGTTGATGTCTAACTTCAATTAATTCACTAAATTGAGCGACACGTCCACCATTTTCTTCAGTGAGTTACTATCTCACAACAGACCCGGTTGAACACCACTGATCACTGCTTCTCACTAGAACTCCAGGAAATACCCCTTGAAGCCAGTCACTAGTGAGTATATGTTGTTTAATATCAGAAAGGCATTTGGGGATATTATAGTAATTTTATAGCTTCAATTGATTCATTATCTGAACTATTGAAATAATTATTTATTAGATTTCTAAAATAAGACGATCAAACAAAAAACTAACAGCTGAAAGCGTTCCTCCTTACATGCTTTTCATTTTATTTTACATATTTGTAAAATACGCTTTATTTTTAAGAACATGAATCCGAAATAATATAAACACCGAACAACATTATACACCTAAAATGATACATAGACGTAGGTGAAATATGTTAAATATATTAATTAATTTAAGAATAACCTTTAAATTAACTTTAGAAGTGGAAGATCATTTTTTTATAAATTCATTTCATTTACGTTAAACAGTCAGATATGCAGTAAGTAGGTACATTACAGTTATTACACAGAGAAGTACAATTAATTTGAAAACAAAGGGAAATAATGTATGAAATGAAATGATATCTAGTAATATCAATGATAAGATATTCATTAGCAACAGAAAACATATATTAAAGTTATGAAATTCTCAGCTCATATAAATAACATATTTCGTAAATAAATTAGATTCTCAGTCACAACATCTGATGTTGACCTTAAACTATTTCGACGGATTACCGGCAGTTCTCTTGACAGACTAGCGTCAGTTAGTGAACTATTTAGTCAATGCGGTATCTCATGACCAATTTATTTAAGCAGGAAACTATCATTCGATCCACGCTACAAACTTTATCCAGAATACATCTAACAACCCTCTGGATTCCATAGACAACACTATTTTTTCTGAATGTATTATTATTTCCATGGATTGTGTACTCACCCAGCGATATTTCCCTGTCATTATTCAAATCCAGTGTTATTATTTGACTAAATCCCACTGAGTTTAACTTTTCACTAAAATTCACGAATCGATAACCAATCAAGTAGTCAGTAAAGCAAATTCTTAACATATAAATGTACTTTTCACAGTCCTGAAGATTTCATTCGTAAACGTTCATGTGTTTTAGAACCAAAGTATTTAATAAATATGTAACTGCGTGACTTAATTGTTAAAACATGCATATGTGTAAGTCATATGTCATATATGTAACGTAATGATGTTGATTCTCAGATTTATTCCTAGATACTTCATGATATTATTAAATTATAAGAACTAGCTTTGATTTAAATTTAGCTCTCTAAGATTCCAGTTTTTCTCAATCTTTAGTCCACATAATTATCAAGTATGCAAACAGTCACACTAAAAATCAAATATATAAAAAAGTATTTAGTTTAATTAAATAAAATTAATTTTATATCTTTTTTGAATAGATTCTTATGATAGTTTGTTTCAATGTAAGTATTTTTCATTCACGTTGAATTTTTCATTTCTTGAGTTAAGCCATTAATAATAATAATAATAATAATAATAATAATAGTAATAATTCGAACACATCTAGTCATGAAATAGTTTCCATTATCTTTCCATTAGGTAGTACATAGCATCACTTTTATCTGTGTATGATTATAGGACCGAACGACAATTTTCAGAAGTTTGTTCAGATTTAACTTTTGTTTTAATAATTGGTGATTTTACCATACTCAATAGATATTCCTAAATAAACAAAATTGTATGATATATTTAAAATAGGCCTAATAGGCTAAGAGATATAGCACCACTTGTTTGTTATCTAAATATTAGAACTGAGAAAATTAATTAAGGGAACGACTAACAGCTTTGGAGCATTAATGACTTCTAGCCTCTGAAAAACGCCAATTGAAGTAACCAACTACCACTTTCAAGCATCACACAACTAATGTATTTATTTGTGGATGACAATAAAATCCATTTTAGATTTTCTTAGTTACCTTTCACAAATTACACAATGGCCCCCAACACAGGAAAAGTACGAAGTCGTTTAATATATAATATTTTAGAATGGTCTTACTTATGAGGACGTAAATAGGGAAGAGTAGTACATTAATGTCACCAAATCACAATTGTTTTATTAACGGCTACAGATATGAGCATGATTACTCAAGTAATAAATTGAATTTGAAGTTACTTTAGTATTCAATGTGACACGTTTTTGAAGAAAAACTAATGTTCCATGCATTGCATTATTCTCATAAATTTTACAGGTAACAAATGATATGGAAATTGATGATTCCAAATAACCTGGTGTATAAATGTTTATGTCGCGAATAAATAAAAGAACTATTTATACTAGCTAAATTTAATTAATAAGAACTGATAATGTAAAAATTATTTAGAAGAGATATTATATATATATATATATATATATGCACTATTGGATGGCAATTTTCTTGTCATTTTCAACAAAGCGAACTGGAAACAAAAAACTAAAGGAACGTAGAGTTGAGAAATGGTAACAGACTATTAGAATCGAAATTTATAAAACTGTGAAAAGCTAATAAACATAGAAATCACATAAAAGACAATCAATTATAGATACGACAGATAACGAAATTGTGGTATATTACTAAGAAATCGGAGAAACTATAATTTATGGACGAACCAATCAAGTATAAAATAACAGGTCTCGGATTTCGGAACGAAATTCACCCATCCATTCGTTTAAATAGAGTCTTGGAATTATAGCTGATGTCAGTTCGTAATAATAGCCCTAAATTTAATTCCTAACCTTAGCCATTAACTGTAAATCATAATTCGAATTCCTTACACTAATTTATAACCCTCATTTAGTCCTAGTTATCAGGTAGACACTCTCATTTATTTATTTATTTGGACAAATAAATATTGGTGCAAGAGGCCACCAAATATATATGCGCCACACACTCTCAAGGTCAGTCTAGCGTCGCTCAAAAGTCATCCATAAATTATAGTCTCACAGAGAAATCTAATTTACTTAAATGCTTTAAAACCTCTTGGTTTCCTCACATCCTTTTCATTTACTATATACACTTTTGATGCAAATATTTTCCCATTTCTTCCATGATGTTTTATATCATTTATTCTTTCACTTATGATTGTTAAAGTATATATACGACAATGGGAGTGTTCATTAATTATATTTCAGTTATTGATGTTAATTATTGGTTTAAATGTTTAACGTGATTGTAAACAATGTTCATTACTTTACCATTAGCATTTTGATTCATTAAATTTACTTAGTTATACGATGAAAAAATGAACTTCTTTTCATGAAACTTTGAAATAAAATGTTTCACAAAATGAATAAAGTCTAGTATTGTAATTCTCTCTATAACATTGAATAAATTGGAGAAAAACTAGCCAAGTTACATAAACTTAATTAAACAAAGGCGCTACAAATTTTACAGTTAGTCCTTTGTAGGTTATATTTGCCAATTGTTATTTAAATACTGGTGAGTAGTGAATGTTGTGTTTTTCTTTACGAAATATGTATGTAATTGTGTCGATAATAAAGTAGTCTCTATGGCTTATCATTACGTCTGATTTTTTGTAAATGTAAATTAAATCTCTATCACGTCTACTGTTTATATAAATTACATAAAAATTAAAAACGACAAAAACGAATAGATTTAAGACCAGTAATATACAACTTTATTTTCTAGTAAGCTCAGCTTAAATTAAATACATGCTGTTGAATTATAAAGTTCGGTCATGTAATCGATAATAAGATAAGTAAGTAAACATTTCGAACAACTCACCGAAAATTACTGCATGGATGTATAATCCATTTACCTTGTTCACGCTGCCTACGTTTTTCACATGCTAAAGCTACTTTGTTGCCAAATAATTTAAGCGCTAATTTATTATCCGATGGTTGAAAGAATGAAATAAATTGTTCTTTTAAGTTGTACAAAGACCACCCTCTTTCACGAAAACCACTCTTATTGTTTATATTATTATTAATAACACTTTGACGTTGATGACTGTATGGAGTTTTAGTATCCAAAGATAATGGTTCTTCGATTTCATTTAAAATAGAATTGTCACCACCAATATCCATATATGATGCTGCATCATTAAATGTTAGAGATTGTAATTCATCATTTTCTTCTGGAAGGTTGATAGTATATCTGCGTGTACGCGGTTGTTTTAAATGTTTTATTGGTGTGTACATTTTGTTAGTTGTGTCAATGTTGCAATTTGAGTTAGCAGTCAGCAAATGTAAACTATTTAACAATCCTACTGAATAATAACGAAATCGCAATTTATTGTTGAGTTTTTTCGTATTATTACTTTTGTCTTTACCGGCTGATAATTTTTTATCTGACGTTTCTCTGGATACTTTTATATTTTCTGGTTGCTCAGGCATTTCCATTTTTTGTTCCGTGGGTATATCATTCATATCATCTATATGTTCATTTGAATTCAAGTTTTGTAGCTCGCAAATTTCAGATGGCCTATTAAATGTGATATCATTTGTATCATTTATTGTTGATGTCTGAAAACTTAAAAGTTTTCTATTCATTTTCTTTCAGATACGATTAAGCGATCGAATTGTTTTTGCATAATATTTAATAATCATATTGTAATCATAAGGTAGGTGTCGGAAAATATTCATTTTTCTAGATTTATTACATCAAGATTTTAAAATTTCAACAAAAAATTGCAAATAACTTGATGCATATCTTATTTTCGTTTGAATTTTATTATAGTAATTGTTTAATGGTCAACTTTATATCTTTGATTTATGTTTCTAATTCAGCTATATAATCGTTATTCTGATTTAACGGTTATTCAACCAATTGTAGTACGGACAATGTTTATTCATTTCAACCAATCAAGTTATTTTAAGTATTTGTAGTTGTCAGGATAGACAAACAATTTCCATTCTTTATACAATCTCATATATTCACAGGTAAATGATACAATGAATGAAAATCTCAGGGACCATACATGGATTTAATTTTAATTGAGAATAACGTTTTAAAATAAAAGACTCGTGTTTTTAAGTACCGGATGTTAGACAATTTAAATAGGTTTAGTAAAACTGGATGGTTGAAAATATCAAGTAATATTTTTAGCAAATATATTTGTAATTAAAGCAGACAAAGCAACAGATTTTATGAAATTATAATACTCAACGTTTTCCATGAAATATTTCAGCAGTGTGTTTTACATTTTTTTCAGTGACCTCGGTTGATAGGAATGGAATTCAGGTAAGAACAGACTACAGAGAACCGTTTCACTCTACAGTTATTTGATTTACCAACCAGCTTCCTGTGCTATAATAATAATAACTAGCTGGTATACTTATGAACTGAGATGATCAGCAGTCTACGAAATCTTAAAAGTTAATGAACTGATTTGAATTTCCAAATTTGGTTTCATGTAAACATTTGTTCGGAAATTTCTCAAATGCGTATTCGTTCACTACGTTAACTTTGTGATCTCAAGCAACTATGAACTTTTTCAGTCTTGATAATTTGAAAGTTATAACCATTAATAATAGAAAGACAGTAGACATGATAGTTGGAAGTATGTCTCGTTGTTATCATTATTGAGTTCATTTATTATTCGGATTATAACCGACCTCCAGATCACTACATATACTGAATAGGGATTTCTCACTACTTATATGAGATGATATTAAATTGACGATGGCCTAACCAAAATACATCAGAATACATGGCGTATATTCTTAAATCTAAAGAAATCTAAAGTCAGAAAATTGTTTATAAATCCTGAGTCGAAGTTTATGCAGTTGTTTCTTGCCAGCATCTGGTCAGCTCTCGAATTAAAAATTTACCTAACCTGAGATGACACGGAAAGAATATTAAAATGTTAGGATATTTATTTTGCGATTGGCTTGATATTTTACACTGCGCGAATTTTATATCAATACGACCTATTGAAAAATATCATAGAACTTTCTATCAGTTATACAACTTCAAACAATTTTTCATATTTCTAAATGTGAATTAAGAAATAACAAAGATAGTACTACAATAGCAAGAATTTATTCATATCACCTCTGAAGATATCTACCAGTTGACGCGTACGCATCAAGTTACATCTATTTTAAAAGCAGAAAGAATGTACCTCTGAACACATTCCACAAATATCGCAACTAAACGGACAGCGCATTTACAACAGAGCAGTTGCTCGTCATTTGCATGGTTTCGAAGTTTCAAAATCCTTCAAATTAATCAATCAGCAAAAACATTAAATTTATTACACTTCACTAAACCATTTGTCATAAAAAGTTTTAAGCCAAAGACATGCATTAAGCAAGATACAGTTATCAATCTAGTTTCGCCTTAACCACATACTTATCATGAGTATGTTATGTAAGATTCATTTTCTATGGCCTTAATTATAATTCCTATTTTCCTATCTCTGAGCATTACTAGCCCATTTCATATTTTTCGAGCATGGCGCAATCTAAGACATGACACTTAGATTTCGATGAAATTTAATTGCCACGTTTACCTCAGTTTTTCTCTTCTACATTATTCACATATTTAACCCATAAATAAACAAATGTTTGGACAACTTTTAATTTTTCTACTACAGGCTCTTATTACGCTATATCTACGCGTTAAAATCAATTTCATTCAAGCCCTTTTTTAATATGAAGTATATATGACTTGTTTTCAATGATTAATACTACTGCTTCTAATTTAAAAACCGTTGAGGGGAATGTATGAAACAAATGAGTTCATATTACAACCATAGTTGTTCCTTGTTTTATTCAAAGTTATATGAAATATTAGAATTCCACTGGGAATACAATTAATTATTTAAAAAATGTAACAAACTGGTTTTAGTGGACTGGAAAAACTAATTCTACATAAATGTTTGTTTATAAATTTGAAACTTTCCGTCACATTGGTTGTGATTACTTTCTTTTTAAGTGTATAGGCGTTCCGCTGTAGTTGACTTTTAAGGTGAAAACTTATCACATCAAAAATATAAGCAGATATTTATTCACACTGTTCCAAAGACATCTAGCGAACAAATTATATATTGGGTTTTTGGATAAAGACATTTCAAGTTTCAAAATATAAAATTATTAACCATATTTTGTCTATCAAGTAGTGTGGATTATAGTTCAATAGTAAACGAAACAGTTAGGTGGATACCTAAGATGTATCTACAATTAAAAGTGTTAACGTTATTTTCTATAATACAAACTTTCCTGAAAACATTGGTTCTGACAAGTAAAAATAACTTGGCCATTTTTAATTATTCAATATTTCCGCTCATTTTACATCTTAACATTAATTAATTTCTTACCTAAAGTTGTCATAGAAATACTACCATAATTTATGAAATTTAATTGCCAATTTTCATTCATCTGTAAATGAATTAATCAGTTCATTGTGAGTAAGATTTTTTTATTGTTTGACCAGACATGATTTTATTAAACCTAAACTGATTTATTGTAGGGTATAAATCAGTACAAAAAATAAGATCTATCAAATTTAATGCAATAATAGATGTGTATAATCATTCAACTACTTTACATTAAAGAGACAAATTTATTATGATTTAATTATTTGGCAGATAACAAGATTTTATACTTTATTTCAAACATTTTTACTTCCAATTCTTAAATATTTTCCAGATAAATTAGTTTATTTAAAACCAGTTATATGTGTATATTCGATATTGATTTGAACGGGAATACTAGTGACACTTTTCAGGCCGCATGGTTTCACAAACGAAAGTTTACAAATAATTAATTCTGTAGATGATGCCTTCATAATATAAATTCTCGTGATCATCACCGACTTAAGAACTAAACATTTGAAACTTTTTACAATCTACTGGTGTGAATAGAGATAATGTTGTTTAGCAAACAATTTTAAGTGCTATTTACTTTCATCTTATATAACTGATCAACGTTTTATTGATGGATTCTTTTTTACAAGTTTGTTGAAATCATGGTAAGAATTTATCACAATATATATATAATTCTGCCTAGACGCCTCCGGAGTTACTGCCGGTCCCAAGCCCAGATAAAACAGGAGGATTGGGCGTGGGATTAGTGACCTAATCCCGTAGAAAACTAAGTTGGTAAAAAACTCTAATCTGAAAAAAATAATTCAATCAATTTAAACTCTGTCCTGGGAGTTAGAAGATCTTCATTTAGAAAGTCGAGTTCCTTCGAAAGTCGCAAGGTTGATTTCACTTCTGGCAACCAGACCAACCATTAGTTTTGGTACCTGGAATGCTCGTACAAAGTAGGAGACTGGGAGAGTTACCTAAATTGCTGCATAAACGAAAAGATTCAAACTGGAGGTGCTTGGAATCAGTCAAACACATTGGGCGCAGGTTAGACAACAAAGACTAGCTTCAGAGGAGCTGCTGTTATTTGCCGGTCATGAAGAAAAAAATGCTTCACATGCACAAGGTGTTGCACTGATGCAATCCAAACAAGCACAAAAAACACTTATCAGGTGAGAATCTCATGTACCAAGGATCATCAAAGCCTCCTTCAAAACAAAGAAATAGGGCATTTCAATGAACGTCATCCAATACTATGCGCCTACCAACGACTACAATGAAGACGTTAAACATCAATTCTACGATAGGCTGCAGTTAATCGCTGAGAAATCCCCAAAAAAGGACTCGATCATTCTAATGGGAGACCTGAATGCCAAGGTTGGAATGGACAACAGTGGATATGAAGAAATTATGGGACGACACGGAGAGGGAGAAAAAAACGAAAATAGTGAGAGATTTGCAAACCTATGTGCCTTCAATAAACCGGTCATAGGCGGCACTATATTCCCACACAAACGCATACACACACCACAAGGACTTCACCAAATCACACTACGCAAAACTAAGTAGACCATATCTGCATCAACAAAAAGTTCAGGAGGACAATAGAGAATATGAGAACAAGGAGAGGAGCTGATATAGCATCAGATCATCACTTGCTGGTCGCCAAGATGAAATTGAAACTCAAGAAGCACCGGACAACAGTCAGTCAGTCAGTAACAACGTAGAACTTCGTACGTATGTGCATCAGTTCGAGTTGCCATGCCACATTAGCACAGAGATGCGGTTGTCGTTTCAAATTCCGTAGTGGTAGAGGTAGTAAGAGTATAAGCAGTAATCGAAAACATTAGGGTTTGAAGATGTTATTTAAGGAGTATAATACAGTGAAATAAATTTGGAAAGAAAAAGAGGGACATGAAGAATTCAGAAGATCAAAATTTGTGAGAACACAAAGATTGAATGCACCTGTGCCACTGAAAACGATTTTAAGCCACGTCATTCAAGGTCTCTAACCATCTGTTGTTATCATCTCGCTGATCCCAACCAGGTAGTATACACCTACCAACATGGCTTAGTCCACTCGTCGGTGACTTCATGGACTTGTGTCACGTTTTAGTCTGGCCACCCATAGCTTTCTTCCAACCTACTCTTACACCATAAAACACAGCACGTCGTGGCAGTCGGTGTTTGGGCATACTTAACACGTGTCCCAGCCATCTCAACTGATGAAGTGGTGAAACTTCGTCAATTGAATTGCCATCCTTACCTAGTACCCGTTTCCTAACAACTGCATTACTTACTCGATGGTCCCAGGACATGCGAGCAATGTTTCGAAGACACCTATGATCTAATACTAGTAACCTACGAATATCTTCTACTCTTACCGGCCATGTTTCACTGCCATAAAGTAGGACGGAATGTCCTTTGTGTGATAGACGGATATCTCACCTACGTCATGAATGATGCAAGTTGACAAAAGCTAGTCGAGCCTTCTGTATCCGTGCTGAGATTTCGTCACACACCAGACCACAAGGGCTGATGAGACTTCCAAGATAAGTGAAGAGGTCGACACAAGGCAGGCGAAATCACAATGTGGCAGTTGTCTACGCAAAATACTTCGGATCCGTTGGCCAGACACTATCAGCAACAACTTACTGTGGGGGGAGAACAAACCAGGTTCCAGTACAGGAAGAAACCAGGAAGCAGTGCTGGAAGTGGACAGGACACACATTGAGGAAAGCACACATATGCGTCACAAGGTAAGCCCTCACTTGGAATCCTCAAGCCCAAAGGAGAAGAGTGAGACCGAATAACACATTACGCCGAGAAATGGAGAAAGACATGAGAAGAATGAACAACAATTTGATAGAACTTGAAAGGAAAACCCAGAACGGAGTCGGTTGAAGAGTGTTAGTCGGTGGCCTATGTTACATTGGGAGTAACAGGCGTCAGTCAGTTATACATAAATTTTACATGACTTGACGAGTGTGATGCACATGGGGGAATATAAAGTGTCCATGCAAGGATATGAGTGTAAATTTATCTGAAATGAAATCCAAAGACGGTTTTCCATGTGTCCTGATATTATTTAACGAAACACTGAAAGCCATATAGTATTGTGTAAATTGCTAAACGTAGTTTATGACGTTTAATCAATGTTTATTTGCTCAAGCATCTTTAAATTTTGTTGTAAAATATTTATTTTATACTACTGGGTCAAAACCATAAATTCCCCATTTGTGGCAGATCAAATCTTGAAAAAATATGACAGTTATCCAATATCGTTTAGGTGACTAAGATTGTCTTAGCTAATATTAATTGTTAAGGTGGATATGGTGCATTTCAATTAATAAAAAAAACTTTTCGTAGTTCCTTAACTCGATAAATTACATATTTTTACTTCGTTTAAGACTTGAAATCTTTCGAAACTAATGTAAACTATTCATCATTATACTAAAATAATATGTTTTCCATGGTTTTCGTATAAATTGCAAACAAACGTATTAGTACACCGAACACAGAGTGACTTGATTTAGTTGAAAGTAATTCATCATTTTGAGGACACAAAACAATAGATAAACATTTAAAAACTGATTTTGAATACTTTCTCCATCCAAAATAGTGTAAGCGCATGTGAAGAATGACGCCGGAGTTATGTGATCTTAATTAAATCAATAGGAAAGATCCTTTTATTACTGAGTATTCCATTTTAAATTAATTAATTAAACAAAAACGTGCTTTTACAGTACAGTTAGGTGAAATTTATTAGAATCTGAGTTGTGGGAGATTACTTACAGTTTGGATACATTTCAGTCTACTATTTTCTCTGAACAGGTTGTACGTGATTAGAAATAAAAAAATTCTATCAAAATGAATTCTTTTACCATCAAGTGTGAAATAAACAAATATTTTGTAAAACTATTTATTAGTAAATTTGTGTGTCAATCTGAGAGCTTCTTTAAAACTGTTGGATAGGCCAACCTCAAGATTGAAGCCTGGTTATTATTAATTCCTTAATGGATTTCACTTACCAAGTATAGGTTTATATTCTCGGGCATTTCATGCTAATAATAATCATTGATGGACAATAGTATTGTTTGAATATATGAAACAATTAAAGATAGGGTATTTTAACCACAAATTCACTGTATTCTCTAGATTGACTAGCTTGCTTGTGTTACTGCTGTGTGTCACATTACTATTATACCATGATGGAACTGAAGTCTGGAAATTCAAATGTATGGAATTTTAATTTATAGACTAAGCAATCAGGTTTAAGACGGAGATACTTAAATTCACCTACTCATAAGGCTGAATATCATTTTAACATTATAGCTGATATCAGTTCATGATGAAAAACGTAACTCTAATCGTCAACCGTAACTTCTAATTCGAACTTCTAATCCCAAATCCTCATGCTAGTTAATAACCGTATTTTAACAATAGTTACTGATTGAATTCTCTCAAGATCACTTTGATATCACTCAAAAGTTTTCCATAAAAAAAAGGAATATAGTTACTTACACTTTAAATGAATATTACAAATAGCCAAATATTTTCAAAAGTCGTTGAGATTTCCATTTCTACATTCACAGGATGATATGATCACTAAGTATAGCTTTTAATTCTTGTTTAAGTTTTAAATTGAGTACTGATTGTAAAAATAAATATTATGTTAAATAGTAAATGAATATCTTGAAAAAAACATCTATTCTAGATTAATTTTCTTAGTATAAAAATATGAAAAAAAAGATGAATCTTTGTTTATTTATTGAATTACTCACTTTACATTTATCCAAATAATTAGAAAGATGAAACACTTATAAAGTATTGAGAAATTAAGAGATTCAGATAAATTGAGTGTTGCATGCTCATTAAACTAATGATACAGTTAAGTAGATCTATGACCTGGACTGTAAATGCTTTGTAATTTAGAAGTTCAAGTGTTCCTTAATTAAACAAAATGCTGAATAAATTTAAAATTCGTCAACTTCAGTTAAAAATATTCCTACATCTATTAAGTTTAGTGAAATATTTCAGTTTTGTCTTTTTCATTTCAGTCACGGAAAAACTATTGAAATCTATTCACCTTGAAAAATGTCATTGTCCTAATGTTATTGGCTATTCAATTGTTGTTGTAATAGCGAACTTCCATCAAAATAAGGACATTAGGATTTATTCTCCATTTTATGTTTTTTAAGATGTTTTCCATATAATTTTTCTCTGTAAAGATTGAATGTACATAATTCTTTTTTGAATATCAAATAAGCGAAACTAACAATAAAAGTTTTGTACTTGTTTCGAAAAATAAACCGCAGTAATTTTGAAAATTTAGTTGAAACCAGTTTAGAAAACATGATTACAATATGCAGATAACAAATTTTTATTAAACATTCCACAAAACTCTGGAATAGTGAAATATTCATGGGGTTGTGAATCGGAATTCTAAAGGTTTGTACTAGAAAAAAGTATACCTAGTGAGAATTTTGCAAAACTCTAGCTAAATCTGTAGTCCATACATCTTAATTAAATTCATGTTTATTGTTATCATTACTAACGGTAGATTTTACTTATTATAAGGTAGTTTATTCGAATCATTAGCAAATTATTTATCAACGATAAATCTGATGAAACACCTAAACTCACTGGACGGCCGTTTCGACCTAGTATGGGAATCCTCAGAAGTGAGCATTCACGATCCCGCACACGAAAATCGGACCAAGAACTTTAGGGAACGCTTAACCTCTCGGCCACTCAGCCGACATCCGACGGCATCAATGATTTACTTCACTCAATCCATGATCTTGCAGAACCCTTCATCTATTGCCTTAAGTGGATAATTTTCTCACACCCGCAACCGGTGAAGTACAATCCGTTTCGACTCCTGATTTCAACTATGTAAATACCACAATCTCCTTAAATCCTCATACTACCTACTTTAATAATTGACTGCATTTGGAAAGTAAATCACTGGATATTAAAAAATTGCTTTGAATGTAATGCCGATGCCTCTTGGTTCGAAGATGCTACGTTTGATCATTGATGAAATAATTCTTGTAGACCGCTAATTTGTATTATAATGCTAACAATTAAATATCTAGTAACCCGTGCGTTTTAATTACAGTTAAAGTAACGTCAATCTGTTTTGTAAACTAACCTACAACTATTTAGTTCCGGTTAGGATGTTTTCTGCACATAGTGTATATACCTAGTGTAAAACATTCTGTGTTTCTAACCATTCAATATTATTTTAAATAATTTATATATATATATATATATATATATATATATATATATATATATATATATATATAGTGTAAATGTGTAAATAAGTTGACTGGAGGGTTAAAATCGCAAGAATTTTACAGTGTGTACCCTCAACTCAATCACGATTTGAATATAACCATAGCTTATATGATTAAAGTCATCATGAGTAATTTTGCTTACGTTTGTATTCAATCATAAAGGCTTATGGAACTCTGACAAAACATCTGGATGAATGGCTTTCCAACTGTTTTACTCATGTTTTGTAGCAATTTATATCAATAAGATAGTTTTGAATGCTTTTGTTACCGTTTTTTACAATGAACTTTACACAAACGTCCGTTTTCTGGTTCAGAATACAATTGAAGTAGTGAATGGTTTATTAAATAACATAATGTGTTGAGTTTAATCACTTGCAATTGTGAAGACATAATGATTTAAGAAATAATGAATACATTGAAGAAAATATTGATGGACTTTTATCAAACGAACATAATTCTGAGTTAGATAAAAGTCGATTACGACTTTTTGTGTTCTGCTCAATTCACATTTGTGATCCCATTTTCATTTCATAAAAACCAATCTATTCTTATATTTTAACAAAAATGAAATGATGTCAATGATACCTCTTTAAAAAGCTTGTTTAAAATACGATTTAGATCGGTTGAAGTTTAAAATGTATGTTCATATTATGAATGTGAAGAACTAATCACTAAGCTTCTTCATTAAACAGTTACATCTTCTGAACTAATGCTTGAATAACATTTTGAACGACGTTTTGATTGTGAGTTTCAACGCCTTTGTAATTTTATTATAAACACAATTACAATGGCTATTAAATATTCTGCAAAGAGAGTTGCTGAAGATTGGTATATAAAGGGGAAGATGAACTGATGAATACAACTATCAAATTTTTCCACCAGCTCACAACAGGGAACGTTTATTTATCCGTACGAAATACTAATGAAGATACAATTATAATTCATAATGTAGTTATTTCATCTACTGATGATATTTGGACTAAATATGGAGTAAATGGAATAAACTGATATTCCAATAAACGAAAATAATATATGTGTTAAGTTTAAAAGTTATTTAACATTTAACCACATAATCCCATGCACGAAAATGAAGCAATGAAGTAATCGGAATTTATATCTTTAGTCGTATATCTTTAATCGCAACTGATACTTCTAACTGGTTTATTGATTATCTACAAAATATGTAAGAAAAAGTCGGTTCATTTTTTAAAATTTTATTTTAATTATTTATACTATTTAAATAATTATTTTTTTACTTTTTCTTATTAGATCTAAACTTGCTACTGATGAATTTATATCAAAAGATTTATTAGATATTGTTTGCTTCCTGAATTCAGATATATATATATATATAACACAAAGAAAACTACATTTATGTAAATATAGCTCGAATAATAAAATGAGTAAAAAGTTGTCATCATAACGTTGATATAAAAATAACCTCTAGGAAATATTCACAAATCGCCTTCGGATATTAAACAACATATACTCACTAGTGACTGGCTTCAAGGGGTATTTCCTGGAGTTCTAGTGAGAAGCAGTGATCAGTGGTGTTCAACCGGGTCTGTTGTGAGATAGTAACTCACTGAAGAAAATGGTGGACGTGTCGCTCAATTTAGTGAATTAATTGAAGTTAGACATCAACACTAATGGATGCCGGCCAGCTCAGTGGTCTATAGGTTAAGCGTTCGCTGCGAGTCCGATAGGTTCTGGGTTGGAATCTCGTGAGGTGGGATCATGGATGCGCATTGCCGAGGAGTCCCACAGTAGTACGAAGCGGCTGTTTATTGTTTCCAGGTTTTCCATGGTGGTCTAGCTTCAAATGACTCATGATCTCAACTACTGAAATTGGTATAATTAGTATAAAACCTTTTCTGCTATTAATTTCTTAATCTGTCATATTAAAGGAACTCATTTTTGCGGTTGTTTGTGTTGCTTTTTTACTAATATCTGTTATCACATTAAACCTATTATACAATATATTATTATAACCTCTACTTGGAATCTGTGTAACACCCGTTTTCCGGGTAATTATCAGTGTAAGTATGTATTCCTGTCCATGAATACTTTTCACCTGATCAAATTATCCATTTTTTTCCTTCACTTCTTATTTACTCTTATCTTCTATACGAATGATTTATCCTTTCCTCTTACAATTTTAGGTTTTCTTTGCTCTTATTTTCATATATTCATTTTTTTCTCATTTAATCTCACTTTCAGTTCTTTACAGCTGAAATATATTTACTGGATATCTCATTCATATGTTGTTATGATTAAACAATTTTGTTTAAAGTAATATGTATTTCTAGGGAAAAGACTTCTAAATAAGCTGAACGAAGATTAAGTAATCAAGTAGAATGGACGATATAATGATAAACAAATTTATTATTTTTGTAAATGATTTACTGGTTTTCATTTTAATTTCTTTTTAGTTTTAATCCACGCATATAAATGGATATATATACTTTATAAGTAATATATATATATATATATATATATACATATATATATATATATATACATTACTTATAAAGTAAATTAATTTTAATTAAGAGTGAGGTTATTCACATTCATATTTTTATCGATGTTTATCTAATTTTTAAAAAGAGTTCTTGTTTGTTATAATACTATAATCATTAATGGTCAAGTGAGATATTTAATGTTTTAACTAGTAATGATACTTTTAAAACAATTAGTCCCTTTGATAAATTTCGATAGTGCAATGAGAAGACGAAGTTTATCAGAATTATGTGATATATTTGCGCAATACATTTCGAACAACAGGATAGACAGATATTATCCTCCATTGAGAAACATTTAATTAAGACTGGTTGACCTCAAGTCAGCATTTGTAGTGTTGTACAAAAGCCCTCATGGATATATACTAAGGTTTATTAAAGCCTTGGTTATACGGAAATTGAAACCCCCATTATGTGTTCAAAAACAATTTGTCCTTACCATTAACCTACCCAGGTAACACGGATTTATTATCGAGAGTGGTTATTACATTGTTTTTATGTACTTTATAATTTTTTTTCTTTGTCACGGCCTAACCTTAACCTGTCTAGTTAACCTTTTGATTTTCATATAAAAATATCCTAACAAGTATATGTGTGATCAGATTGTTCGAAATGTAATGTGCAAATATATTACATAATTCTGATAAACTTTGTCTTCTCGTTGCATTGTCGAAATATTACTTTTATTCATAGAAAAGTTAGGTATGTTCGTTACAATTGATGATAAATGTATTTATCAAAATACAAAATTTGTTAGGATGGCTTGAAGTTAAATTTCATCACAGGCTGACATCAAGTGGAAAACAATTTAAAACCAGAAGCACTAGAAATTTTTATCTTATTCTTATGGTGTTCATTCATGAGTTTATCAGTGAATGAATTTAGAATAGCAGGGATCTGTAACTAATCTGAGGTATTTACTTCTATGAAATTGCACATACGCTTAAGTCTATTCCATTTGCGACATAGCTAAAAAATCACAATGGATGGCCAATTCGAAGATACTACCAGTCATAATGACTAAAATTTACGTTCGGGCTACTTTCATAAAGTGATGAAGAAATAAACTTCTATTAAGAGTATGAGGTTGTGGGGATTGTTGAGTTTTAATGACGATAATGAAGCGATCAATGTTCGACAACAATGAAGACCTGGACGAACTGGACGGCCGTTTCGACCTAGCGCGAGACTCCTCAGAAGTGCGCATCCAAAGTATTGCTGGCGAACGCCTAACTTCTCAACCACTGAGCTGACTTCTGACGGTGTTAATGATTAACTTCGAAGAATTCCACTGACTTCTACCAACTCACACCCGACACGGTTCAACTCCGCTTGCATGCCTTCTCACTACAACTCCGAGAATCGCCTCTTGAAGGCAGTCACTAGCATTATAATGGTTGAAAAGAATTAAGCCAAATATAGTTGACGTGATCATTCCCATCAGTTCTAAAAACTTTAAGGATGATGTATGAAAGTTGGTTTAAGAAAAGTAAACCCTCTTTATATCACATTAAAAACCATTATCAAGTAAATAATACTGATGGTAAATTCTGTGTAGTTTTCGTTCACAGAGGTCCGTCGTTCTGAGTATAAGTGATAAGCGTTCCTGACATAACAATCAGCAACAACCAGACACAAAAAGTAGCATTAAAAGAGCTAAGACAATAATCATTCAAACGACGAATTATAACATAAACCCATGGTTCAAAACAGACCTAGACAATGCACAAATGATAACGTCCCATCGCGTTGTATTTACGAATTTTTATGTTGGTGCGGACAATGCAACCAAGCATCGTGGATTAAGTGCCGAAACGGCTTCAAAGGCAGTTAATGTCAAATGATCTGATCAACCTGGGAAGTAAGAAACCATGTTCATCGATAGCAAAACACATAGTTGAAACGGGGCACAGAATTGACATTAATACAGATTCGAAAACGTTGTATAGAAATTGTAGCGAATGGATTCTCAGGTTTATTGAAGCCTTGGCTATTTGTAAATTTAAACCCTCTTATGTGTACAAAACCAAATTGTCGTAACCTTGAATTTACCCTGGTAATCCTTAAGTCATTTTATGGCCTAGGGTAATGCGACAATTTCCTATTCTTTCTATACGATGTCAATTCTTTCTCTCTCCTTTATTTACAATTATCACTTTCTTTACTTGAACTTTCATTTGACTGACTTTTATTCATCTTTATATAAAATGTCCTGACAAGTACGTATGTGACCAGATTGTTCGAGATGTATAGCGAAAATGAATTACATTTTCCAGATCAACTCCGTCTTCTCATTGTTTTATCGAAATCTACAAAAGGAAATAATTGCTTTAAATTTCTTACACAACAAAATTTGGATGTTAAAAAGACTGGAATTCATCAATCGATAATTCATTAAACTGAAAATGAATAAATGGCAAAACGGTTGTGGTCAAATATCATATAACGAAAATCGTCAATCAGAACATCGACTTCTATGACCTGTTCCTGTGCTTAACTAGTGATGGGTTAAGTAGGACGGGCAGCTTTGAGTCATCTGTCAGCTCTTTTTGTTCTGTATATGTAGTAACTTTTCGTCTAGCCCAGCTCGCTCATTCCACAACACAAATATCAGCCCTCGCTGTGTGAATTATTCATTTCAGACATACATGGTTTATATACAACCAGACTAGACCGCATCACACCATAAAAGTAATTATACAAGATCAAGCCGATAGTAGCTGGAAATATGGGAACTTTAACTAATAAATTGGGAATAAATTAAGAATGCTATGTCGTATTGCAAAAGCCAATAGGTTAAATAAGAGCTAATGATAAAAGCAATATTAATAAACATATAATTTATTTGCTTAATAATTAAATAATTAGAATAAATGTAATAATAGTCTATGAATAACCCCTAGCAGTTACCATTCATCTATTTTTCGTTTGGTTACAACAGGTAGTTATATTCGTCAACAAAGATGGGAATGTTTCTGGAGTTTGTCATATACACTATGAGATTCTGGCTCAGTGGACTAGAGGTTAAGTATTTACGTTCAAGATAGGAGATCCTGAGTTAGGTCTACATTGATGAGGACGTGGACACGCATTGCTTCGGAGTCTCATACAAGAACGATACAGTTTTCTAGTTCTTTCAGGTCTTCAGTGATTCTCTGAGATCAATTTGTGATGTATTCTCTGTAACTTAATCAATCTTCACAAATTGAGTATACTAATAATTCAAATATAATTCATACTGACTTACCAATAAAATAAAACCTACATTCAATGCTTTAGTTAAAAGTTCGATTGAAATCTGGGAATTTCACGTTGATCTAAGACCTTTTAGATTTTTCTTTAAAACTGGTCGACCGAATATGCTTTCGCTATTCGAGTATTATCACAGAAATTTTCATTTTTAACATCATGGACCTGTTAAGTCAACCACATCATTTCTATAAACAATCTCATTATAAGTAATTAACTTGATTTTATTCCAATAGGTGACAAAGAAATTTGTGTAAATTTCAAAAGTGTACAAATCATGATCAGAGCACAGACTTAAATGAACAGAAAATTGGTTCTTTTTATCAACACACTAAAAATCTTTTACTTTTAGCTGACAAACATATGACAAATAAAATACCTAAAAGTACACAGTACAAAACTTTGATTTCAAAAACCATTTATTTAATGTTAACAGATCTATTTGATTGACAGGAAATTTTATTTAATCTTTGAATAGAGTTGTATATAACTGTCAAGTGTTCAGAAAAACATTGACACTTTCTTATAAACAATAGCAGTTTTCTTATCAATGTTGTTTTATCTTGTTCGCATCAAATATTCTGTCTAATATTTTTCAAATTACGTCAGATAAAATAAATAAGAATATTTTTGGAGGAAATCGGTAAAATATTTTAATTTGCGTGAATTTTATCTTAAATTAATATTGATTTCAGCTCATTCAGAATAACTGTCACGAAAAGTATATCATAGAATTTATGAAAAATTATCCTTGAATATGGATTGAAAACCGGGATAACTTTCGCGCATCAAAGCTTCTAGAACGCCTAAAGTTTTTGAAAATGTATAATGATGTGATTTTTCTTCGAAATACAGCTACATCACCAGTCTTTTTCTTCCACTAGGATCGAGTCTGTGGATAGAGAGATTCAAGCAGAAGCTTCAGTATGAATGTAGTCTTATTTCATCGACCATTTGTTATGAAGTAGCGATTGCTAGTCTACAAAAGTAAATGCCTGCTTTTTTAACACGCATTACACGATCACGTTCAACACAATTCACGCTGGATCAGAGTGTTCGTAGTTATTAATAGTAAACTCACTGGATAAATCCTTACTATTCTGATGCGATTGTCTTTGGTAACTTTTTAATCTTATGAAGAAGAAAGAGCGGATTGAAGATAGCACAAGTACATTTGGAACTGAAAATAACTCTTTATTCATAATTCCGTACGTTTGTCTTCTGTAAGCCATCATAGTGCAATTTTATCAGAAAAAATAAAACTACTTTTGTGCTCGGTTGTCATGATGAATAAATTTAGACATCCCATGTTATAGTTTAACATTAAAGCACTATCCTAAACGTACAGTTAAAATACAAAAATGTAGCAATTGTCTATGATATATGTTATCCAGTGATTAATGGTCAGTAGTTTAAAAAGATTCGTCTTCAATCCTGGTCTTATATCAAAGTTGAAAATGAACGATAATTCAAAATCGACTTAGCAAGTTGACATTTTGTAGTATTTTTCTACGTCTTTTGGTATAAATTAGACTGACCATGACTTAAAGGTAACTTTCACTGAATCATTGAAGGATGTTGTAATACCTTTCATATATTTGTTTCCTTTTGTAAAAGAAAACGTTTTTGGTTTGCATCACCAATCGTCTATTGTTAGAAAAACATTGAATAACAGAAACCATTAGACAGCTGTTTCCATGTTTGTAGCAACAGTTATCCACGATCTCACAAAGGATTGAACACAAGTTAGTAGCCCCAGACATGATTCCGATTAAATCTGACGAAGATGATTGTTATCGGGATATACATACCGCTAATCCTCGTATATAATTAATTAAATCGCTTTAGTGATTAACAATGAAAAGTAGTCAAATACGAGAATGAAGTTTGAATACGTATATTTTGTGCACTCATTGATCTGAACAGGTATACAGGGAAACGAAACGATGGGAACAAAGAGGAAAAAAGGAAGCGAAACGGATCGGAGATGGCAGATGTACCAACTCTAATCAAGTGTGACTCGATGTTTATAGTCAAACAATAATAGTTACAGACACATAACGAATAGGGTAAGTAATTAACACACTCAAATAAAAACAGAGTTAATATGCGAATAATTGACAAGGTAAGAATGTGACTTGAGAAGAATGAATATTTTGATCTGTCCATAGGCTAAAATAACCAATGTGGGCTTGGCATAGTATAAGCCCCTACAACAGGACTATCATAAAGTTTTTCGCGTCTATAACTTCAGTTAGTGCTTGATATTAAACTGTATACCGCAACAGTATCAAGTGTCACAAATATTAAAAATGGATGGTTTAAAAGTAAAGAGTTCACTTTGGGCTCTCTTAATCGTGACCTCGATGCATGGTGTGGTCCTACATGCAAATTACTGAAGAAATGTAAAGTGGGATCCAACAAGTGTCCAATGGTTTCAGATTTTCAAATTCATGTTCAACTTCATGACCGTCTGATTGATGGTAAAAATTATTCTAAACCACAGAAGCAACTTGTAAAAGCTCGTTTGCGCACACAGCTAAATACTTCTGCTTTACTTGTGACGATGTTAATAATGACCCTCTCAATGTACTTGAAATAAAGCATGGTTTACTATAAATTCATCACACTAAAGAAATCTCTGATTTCTTCGAATGAGGACAGTTCCAATGCATTTAGAAAAATGAATTATTTGAAAACCACGATTAGTTCATTTTCGGATACCAATCCTATTTTTCGTGAGGTAAATTCCATTTTTGCAGTTCGTGTAAGTTTCTGTATGTACACTGCCATAAATCCAACGAGACTGAACATATACAAGAAGTTTGTAAAAGCAATAAGTCGTCGATATTTAAAAGACTGAATGATTGTGAGCTGGAATCAATTAATTTGGACACAGAAATGGACTTATTATTATTATTATTTATTGGCTTTATTCAATATTATATTTTAGTACAATATAGAATTCTCAGCACAAAAAAAGATGTAAGTCGATCAAAACTTACAAAAATGGTTTCAGTGGGACACCAAATATCAAAACAGAATTTAAGGTAACAAGTGATAAAATCAGTAGTGATTTCCATTGAGTCATGTGTAAATAATTCCCAATTAGTCGTATGAAACATGTTTTTCAGATTTCAGATATTCTCTTCTGAGTAGTTCCTATATTTGACTTCCTTGGTTTGGTGTAAGAGTGTACTCTTCCTATGCTTTCCATTGACATTAGGTAGAACACGAATTATACAGTGATCCAAGCTTGACAATGGAGCATGTTTACGAGTCACATATTTACTCACATCATTAATGAAAACGAAGTTCAAATAAAAATTCACACGAGTAGGAAAATCTACTACACTTTGGTGACCTAGTGACTTAACGAAGCTACAGTCACAGAATTGAAATCGCCAGAGACAACTGAAATTGAATCACTGAAGGCAGTAACAGCGAACGCAGTAAGTTCATCAGCGAAAACAGATAGCGCAGATGATGTACAGTCACGTAGATATTGGTAAAATTAACATATTTGTATTTATTCAGATGTTTTGGACGACATCTTAGAGTTAGACAGTCGATGAAGTCATTTGAAAACTTGAAACACGCAGACGAAGATCGATATCAGTCCACGTTTACAAACGTAGCTACACCGCCGCCACATACCTTTTTATTGTTTGATCGATCCTGACGATAAATTTTAAAATCACGCAGTGATACCAGGCAGTCGTCCTGTGAATCATTTAACCAAGATTCTTGAATTGTGATGAGACCACAATTACGATACATATTTTGACTTAGTATGAATTGAAGATAGTCCACTTTGTTGATTGCTGATCAGAAGTTACAATTTAGCAGCTCGGGAATCGACATACGATTAATGTTCATTCTCTTTAACGCATATTACCAACCAACACGATGTCTTTTATACTACTTTTTTGTAACTTGTTCAGCGAAGGGTTGCACGCTTTTCATAAACGCGCTTGTACAGGTTATGTGATTAATGGACATAATGAAACGTTAAAACAAAATGAAAAAACAAAAAAGATAATTTTTCGCCTACTTCCACTTACAGCAGTACCTCACACTTAGATGTAAACGGAGAGCCCGTCTTTCTAAAGCGCACACAAGTATAATTCCTATACTTCGTGTATCACTCGTACTGATAACCATTATTGGATAACTCCTAACAGTGAATACATTTAGAAAGACAATACGAAGCAATGACTACAGTTTATCACCGTATATCATAGGTCACAAGACCAATGAGCGGATACGAATAAAATGTGAATGTGAACGCAAATGAAAGTTCAGGTGAATGAACTAGTATGGTTAAAACAGCACACACATATATTAACAAAAGAATAAGTTATCGGTAAGTTTGATTAACTAACATTTGAGCCAGTAAATAGAGTATATATCCAGGCTGTAGCAAGTGATCAGTTACACATGATCATACTAGCGTGAGAATAATAACGTAAAGACAAGAGCAAATTTTTGCTATTACGAATGATACCGTCTATCAAAAAGTTTATTAAAGGATTTGATAAATTTCAACGTGTACAAATCCAAGTGTAGTTGAGGGTGTTATGACGGTTGAGGAGACACTTTGAAGAATAAGATATATAGAATAGTTGGCAAGGAGATGGTAATTAGGGTTGAGTTGTCCATTTGGACAACTTCTATTGTGGCTCCGCTAACGGCCAACAGAAAAGCACTTCGATTTTGTAGTGACTAACGCCTAATGATAAATATAGGGTATCCTAACAGAGTTGTACAACTGAAGAAACTTTAGACATGCTATATAAAAATGGAGCGTCAAACTAATTTTCTAAAATAGACATAAAAGATGCATACTTACAAATTTCACTAGATAAAATTTTTAGTTGACTAACTACGATTCATACACCATTCAGGCTAATCAGATGCAAATTTATAGCGCTCGGATCAAATGTGTAGGCTGTGATATTCCAGAAATTTATTGATCAGATTGTTACTGGTCTTTGTGATGTTGAATCGTATCAAGATGATACCATAGATCATGCTAAAAATTTGAAGTTGAATAATCAATGCCTTTTAGAGAAATTTGAAAGTTTAGGGACATTATTTTTGTTGCAAATTCTTTCAAGTGCCAGTATCAACTTAACTCTATCAGTTGTCTAGGCTATACTTTGGATACCAAGTGTTTTAAACTTGATGTGAGTCTTATAGACCCATTGATTCAAGCACATTTACCTAAGAATATCTCAGCCGTCAGACCATTGATTGGTGTTATTCAATTTCGTTCTAGATTTATTCTTAACTTCCCAAAATTATTATCTCCACTTTTTGGATTAGTTTCTAACACAGACTTTGTCTGGGAGCAACGACACGAGGATATATCAAGGAACACTTTATAGTTTTTAAATGGTGGGGCTTTCCTCAAACCGTTTTCATCGACTGAAAAACCTATCTTTACTACTGCGGTTATGTTGTGGTGTCAGTAACTATGTTATGCGCATACACCCTATTCTAGCTTCTGGAAAGGCCAATTTATCCATTCTTGTTGAGTCATATTTTGACCTTATTAATTATTCGCTTATCAACCTTGACTGTTTTTATAGGAGCGTATGTGCATGCACTTCTTATCCTGTTCATCACATGTCTGTAACTTATTTTTGTTTGACTGTGAATCTTGATTAACACTTGATTAAACGGAGTTGGTTCACAGGCCTTCTCCACCGCATGTCATTTTACTTCGCTTCTCCAATATGCTTTACTGTTCCTTCTTTGTTTCATCTCCCTGCTCGCCTGTTCAAATTAATAATTGCATAAAATATACATATTCAAAATCCATTGTCGTCTTTGGCTTATTTAATTCCTTTATTCACTAACACGGATTAAGAGGATAGGCGACATATATATCTCGATAGCAATCATTCGATAACGATCATTTGTCCGATCTAACTGGACTCAGAATAAGGGCCAAAAAGTGTTGTTCTAGAGCAGAATGGGAAACCTATAATTTTTCTTTCTAGATGATCAAGGGTGAAGAAGGATATTCTCAAATCAAAAAGGCGGCTGTAGCTGCAATATAGCCATCAACTATAATGCAATAAATACTTGCCTGATGTAAAACTCCACACCGTAACTGACCACCAGGTGTTAGACTTTATTTATCATCCAAATAAGTCACTTCATTGGTTACCTGCTTTCGCTGTCCAGAGACGAAATTTAGGGTTGAGCACCTAGTGGCTAAAAATACACCACATGCAAATTTCCATCATGTCATCCGTATTTCGAAAGACGACTTGACGAAAGTGATTGTATGTTGGTACAACCATTACCTATTGATATAGCAGGACTTGTAAGGGATATTCGTAAATATTTTGGAACTTTCATAAATGTGATCAAACAAGGTTGGAATGTCCTGTGTAAACCTAAGTCCCCTGAGTTTTACAAACAGAGAGGAAATATATCATTACATCCTGAAAGTTTTTGTGCCTTAACGACAAAATGATCATTCGCCTAAACTCTGATCTGCATTATGAGTCGACCTTCGTTCCACCTATCTGGGAGCAGAGAAAATGAAATAACTTGCTCGTCAGACTTGTTGGTAGTCTGAGATTGATGCTGACGTAAGTTAAAAATCAGAAAACGGTTATGCCTGTCTTCCTAATCTATAACATAATGAAACTAATTGGAATGCTCAGGCTACATATTATGAGTCGTGTCAATGTATTCAGGTGGATTTCTGTGGTCCATTTTTAAACTCTTGTGATATTTTGGTTATTATTGATTCTACTCTGAATGACCAGAAGTAGTATTCTTAAGGAAACCGTACTCAAAGGGTAATGATAAGAATATTGAGTCGTGAAGGCCTATTCAGTGTATTATTAACTAAAAATTGAACCCATTTTACAGAAAACAAAACATGAACAAAGGGCCTAACAACTTGTATACCGTCGTCTTCAGTCACTTCAGTGAGTCACATTATTCTGAAAGAACTAAAAAACTTCACCTATAATTTTTTTCCTAGATGTCTCAATGCGAAACTCACAGAAGTCCAGCTTAGAACTTCAAACCTCTAATACTTAAAATTATTCAGTGAAAAGATCATTAGAAGTGCTCTTTTGCTGAGGAAATGACCATGAGCCATCTGAGGCAATCATATTTCAGTGAAATAGTAGTCGGATAGTATAGTTGTTTGTTTCAACTGAACATTAATTTCTAAGCAGACATATAGACAAATTGAGGAATTGATGAAGTGGGTGGTTCCAATTTTCATTCTGATAACATTCAAATGAATCCCTATTCTGTAGATAGTTCCGAAATAATAGATGAATAAAGTATAAGTCAGAATTATAAACAACTGAAAAGATCTGACTGAACAGCATCGAGTAGAAAAAGAAACATGATCCACTCTTTATCCTCAAGGATTTAGCGAATATGTTCTAATGACACAGTAGATGACGAGATACTTCAACTTCGACAGATACTCGTCAGAAATGGTTATCCACCTAGGTTTGTTGATAGAAACTTAATACCAAGACAAAATCCTGGAGAAGTATCGACAATTCAAAAGAAAATTCCATATGAGTA
Organism: Schistosoma haematobium; assembly: GCF_000699445.3. NCBI lineage: Eukaryota > Metazoa > Platyhelminthes > Trematoda > Strigeidida > Schistosomatidae > Schistosoma > Schistosoma haematobium. The sequence goes on along the minus strand of NC_067202.1, from coordinate 9,597,984 downwards.
TCGAATTAAAAGGAGATAGGATTGTCGAACTCCTGAATAAAACATTTTATTCAACTAACCTTCTAATAATTTTCTCAAGCCAGTCTATTATTCGCGGATGTACTAAAGATAAACGTCTGCTTTGGGTCACATCGATTAAGGTCTTGGCTTTGAATCACGCGTGCTAGATCGTGGATATGTACTGCTGAGGAGTCCCATACTAGAACGAAACGGCCGTCCAGTGCTTTCATGTTTTCAATGGTGGTCTAACACTCATCGGTTAATGATGTCAATCAAAAACTTAACAATCTCCACAACCCTACACTGATGAAAATATATTGATTCGAGACTCTTATTATCAAACGTGGTTACGCAGTAATCAAGAATTAAGAGGAGAATATAAGGATGAAAACAATTTACGGGTCAGAATTATGAAAGATAATTGTCCACTTGATAAATATGAAGAAAAACAAAAACATAAAGGTCATAATAATAATTGAATCATAATCATTGATAATTGTCAAAGGATTATAATAACTGATTAGGGTTTAGAATTACGAAACACTGATTTAAAAAATCATTATTAAAAAAACCAAAACAGACTACAAAAGGAAATTAGGCCCAAGGAAGAATGAGAGGTTGGTAAAAATACAATAAAAGCCTATGTAAACAATATAACAGCATTATTTATAACAATTATGAACCCCGTTCGCTTAAGAAATCTGCATTCATAACAAGACACGTTAACGTAATGTCTTGTAAGATTTATTTACAGTATCGAAGAAACTGGGTGAAAATTTCCAGGACTGAAAAACTGTTATAAAACCTAGTAAGCTAAATCGGATACAAAATAGGTCGAGCGGGAGATAGATTGGAAACAAAAATAAATTGATTAAATGTAAGATGTTGACAGTTTCCTAAGTGCATGGAATAAACAAGACAGACTGACTATGTTCAAATCACAGAACACGATTATGATGAAGAGATATGTCAAGATTTTTACTTGTAGGCAATCTTGCACAAGGTCAAACAATTAATGCCGTCCTTGTAAATGAAAGTATTCATCAATGGATATTTCTCTATGGCGTTAAAAAAGGTACTGTTAATCGCACTGCTGTTTTTGGAAAATGAGAAGGCAATAAAATTGATCATTATATTCACTGGAGTTCTTTATTATACTCCACTGGTATTTCTCTGCGAACAATTTCTCGACTATCCAAAATCAATAAGAATAATTTGATGTTTCATTGAAATCGTGGATCGAGCAAAACTATACCGCCATTGAAAACCTGGAAGCCATGAATGGGTGTCTCGTCCTAGTATGGGACAACGACCTGTAAACTGGACGTCAAACGCAGGACCTCAGATTCATAATTTCGATAGGATTCAAAACTCTTCACAGCACTATGATGACAATTATCATCTACCCACCAGTGAATAGCTTCAAGATAAGATTCCTAGAGTGATAGTATGAGACATCTACGATTCACTATATGGGACTCGATGCCAGGACCTTATGTCTCGCGTGAACGCTTAACCTCTAAACCACTGAGTCATCAACAAACAGTATTAATTCCTAACAATCCACCAGTTCACCATATTGCGCGACCATCCTCCATCGGAGTTCTTGTAGGAAACCATGACCCGCGAAGTTCAACCGTATTGGGTATAAGGCAGTTACACGCCAAAGTTAATGGAAGATGGCCGCACGATATCATGGATTGATTGAAGCAAAACGTGTACACCATTCGATCCTAGTTCAATGGTCTCCAGGTTAAGAGTTCGCGCGCGAGGCCGGACGTTCTCAATGTGACTCCTGGTACGGGGACCGTGAATGTGTGCTCCTGAGTAGTCCAATACTAGGCTAACGTGACTATTCAGAGCGTTCAAGTTTTCGATGATCGGGTGACTTAAATGGGTTTGTGATTTCACTGCACTCAAGTATTAAAATTCCTTTGTATGGTCATTGTTTAGGGTTTGAATTATTCCATCACCGATATTCAGGACTATATTAAAATCAGTCTTCGTTTGCATGTGTATATCTTGTGTTGATTGAGACAATATAGACATTTTGTCATAACATTCTTTAAAAAAAATGGATTGTAATTAGAAGTGAATTCCAGGACGTATATTTTGTTAAACGTGAGATATACTTGCATGTTTACTATGGTACTTGAATTCGGTCCCCATAGCTCCAGCTGATTGAACCCAGACTGAACAAACGCGCTCCCTGGATTCCACAAACTATTTTTCCAAACCTATACTCACTTTAAACCTATGAATTAAAGCAAAATCCATCATTTCTGCATAAATCGTGTTTACTTATGACAAGAATGCACCAATTGTCAGTAATGAGATAAAACTTTTAGTATTTTAATTACTATATCTACAAATAATACCAATCACCTGTTTTAAGTTTTCACGGTAAATTATTTCAAAAGTGCTCGTCAGATGAAGCTAGATTATTTGCGGTGTACTTTTTGTGTAAAAAATCAATCGTATTTCACAGTTATGGATTCTTTATTCTTTTTAGTCATACAACGTTAGTTAATATAACCCTATTCGAGCAGAACTTAGAATTTATTGAGTTACGATTTTATTCACATCAGTGATTTTATAAATTTCTCAAAAATTTAAATTTACAGATATTGTTCAGACTATGTCTGCGTACGTAGAATATAGACAACTGTATAATTGCTTTTTTATATTGTAAGAATCATCATAACAAAAAACACATAATATACACTTGGGATTTATTCTTTTTGTAGGTTAGGTTATATCCTCTATGTAAGTATGAGGTTTAATTTATCCGTCGTTGATGTTAAGGGCAGCAATCGGTCGGTCTTTATAAGTAATTGTGAGTTCGTAAAAGCATACCTCGACATTGTTTTTAGTTTTAATATACTCATGTGGTGGTTAGAGTTTATAAGAACGAGGAAGGCTGAAACCCTTCAGACAACTTATGCCTGAACAGGCTAGTGTAAATCTGATCTTAGTAGCTCAGTATTTAATATTTTGACATATTAAGAGAAAGGTATTGAATTTGAGTTTTAGTAATAAACATCAATTCTCGTAACCAGTAGCATTCAAACGATAACATGTTAAAGAATTATGAAATGCTATTCCTGAATTTTACGGCCTATCAACATCCAAGCATACTAAGGGCATTTCTATTTTTATATTTCATTGAATCTTACTTGTTGTTAAACCTATTCACATAATTTCTGGACTTTTGTGGTTCAGGAAGAAGCGTTTAACTACATTCGTAATTTGTTTTCATAGTCTCTATTTCTATATTTTAATAGTTTTATTTCAAGAAAATCTTTTTACTTGCTTTTGTTACTAGTAGTGCAATTATTTCGATAGTTTTGGTTCCCATCATTGTAGTTACTTCTGGACATGGTGACGTAATGTATGACAACTGAAACAAATATTTTACAACTTAATAAAACAACACTAATTAATAGAAATATTTCATATAAAGAAATAACTTGAAATAGAACATTAACTAATAATGTCTACAAAATGCCAAATATCATTTGTGCTAAATAAATAATGACAATATAGAATTTGGGACTGTTCATAGTGTTATCATTTAATCACGTTCTGACTGAAGCAGAAAATAAATAATATCAGCAGATAAATGTAAAGTGATGAGGTAACACAAAAACATCAAAAATATTTTTATAATTGGTAGATATTCTTTTGTGAAATCCGGAAAACTAAAATAAATAATGAAATATACATAACTAAGCAAATAAATCCTATTCGTAATGCTTATAAAAATCAAACTGAAGATTTAATATTAATCAATTTGAAATAATTAGACACTTTCAAGATTTTTCCCAAAAGGGCTTCATCATCAAGGTAGTTTTGTAACGAGTTATTGAAACTCAGGGAGAATTGACAATTTGTTTCAAGTTAGTTTTAAAATTTTCAACACTGAACAGCCATGATCAATTTAGACACGAACGAAGGACACTTTGATCATTCAATACATTCATGGTAAGTTTAATTTTAAACTAGGCAGTGATAGTCATAATAGACAACAATAGACAATAAGAGACAAACTTCAAGAGGTTTCTGTAGTACTTGTGATAAGTCATGATTGACAGGGTCCAGATATTTCAGGAGTGAAACAGCTGTCACCGATAGGATTGGACGATCCTCAAACCATTTTCAAAATTAATTTTAGTCATATTTGCTCAGTTGGTGCAGATGCAAACATTCTAGCTAAACGGCCACAGAGAAGTTTAAAGGAGCTATGTGTGGTAGTACCTCTCCTACAATTAAGTTTGTTAACGGTTGCTTTTGTTGAGCCCATTTTATTAAATTATTTAACAGACAGTGTCATTCGAACAGTAACAATTTATCAATTTCTTTGTATTATTACTACTATCATGTCTGTATCAAAACTTGTTTGCCTGATCACACACACATCACGCATATATCTCTCCAGATTAAATGTTAGTTCCTTAAATATGGCTTGATTGATCATTCGCTTTTCCATACATATATCTGAGTGCTTGAATCTAATTAATTGATTCGACTCTGAGTTCGCCTTTGTACTCGCTTGCTCGCTCGTATCAGCCTTTCTGAACTATAGTCGGAGCTTCGTGTTGCTTTCTAAATCTCTACACCGTTGTGGTTTAATTATTAAGGGTTATCAGGGTGATTGATAAATGAAGCCCACAGAGTTATCTTGAAACCGAGCCACTGCAGTGTGATCACTGGTGGGGTAGTGGATGTGCACATTTGGGAGTTCCCCGTTATGATGAACCAGCTATCCCATGCTATTCGATCTTAAAAATTAGCCTGACCGAGATCAATCTGTAAAGAATACAGTTTACATTAATAATGTCTTTAGAATGTTGAATCAAATTTCAACAATTCAAATTGCTGGTTTCACTCAATATCATTTCTGGGATTTTAAAAATCCACTTATGGCTTAGTCTGCAGTATGCATATAAACAATATTTACATAACTGTTTCCCAAAGATGAGTTGATTGGAAGCTCTTCATGGTCAAATGCTACTGTCAAATCGATAACTAATTCAAAGTCAAAAAGCATCGGATATCATATAACGATCGAAACTAAATTATTTCTTTTTTCCTTACTTACGAATTATTTCACATCGAACTTATTTGTAACAAAGTAGAAAGTTTTTTAAACTACACTTTGATATACTCACTACTTACAACAAACATACTTTAAGGGATTTCTTGGCTATTTAAGATTCTGCATACCCGGATTCCGTATTGAGTTACATTAAATCCCCAGAAGTGTTAAAAAAGTAATACATTTAAAAAGAATAATAAATGTTAATTTCACTAATATAAAGAACGGAACAGAATGTATAAGTCGAGAGACAATTTATGGATATGAATCTAATACTAATGAAATGTTTTCCACAGAAGACAGGAATTGAAGTTATATATTTTTGAGTAGTATTTGAATATTACTTTATTTCTATTTGTGTCTTATAAATTAAACACATTCTGCACATGCACAGATGGATAGTGCCTAGCAAAGGAATCCAGTTGGGACTCGCCAGCTGGATGACCCTGCACCTCAGAGTTGATATTCACTCTGGGACTGACCAATCACAGTCCTAAACGTCAATGGGAAGATTCAAACAAACAATATCAAGTGAATTAAACATCGTGCACAGTCTTTAACTTAATAAACAAGACGTAATGAAGTGATTTTTTTAATTTTTATTTATTCACTACATATCTATGTGATGACTGGTTATTTAGAAATTCATGTTTGATATTTAGATAAAACAACGATTTTCTAATCTTATTATATGTTTGGTTTTTCACTTATTTCTTGTTAACTTTTCCAAACTTCATTGTATTAATCTTCGTGACAGTCAAAATATTCACATTAGTAGTTTGATATGACCAGACAAAACATCAATCCATTCTGAAAATATCATTACTAAGATTTGAATTGATAATTTTATATATATTAAGCTTTCGTTGAACCTTTAAAGCAAAGATGGCTAGCAAAGGAATCCAGGACGCGCGTTTTGTCATACTTGGAACTCGTCAGCTGGATGTAACTGCAACGTAGAGTTGATGTTCACTCCATCTTTGCTTAAAAAGCTCGTGACTTAAGGCTATATCGAGGCATCCGTACAGGATGCACATATGCCAACATGAGACTGATCAATTGCAGTCTTTAATAACAATGGGAAGATACAGATAAAACAACACCAAGTGAATTATTGACGTTCGTTGGATGACCTTTTCAGTAAACAGTGAGCCGAAGAACCATGTACCTATTTATATTCGATAATTATGATTCACGATTATATTTGCTTGAAAATGCTTGAACCAGTTTGCCAGACGAAGCATCGGATTTACTTCAAATTCATTAGCTGAGATTTTACAAATACATTCTTCGTCTTTAATGTCTCACATTAACTCGGCGCCCGAATTCTGTGAAACTATTCGATCAGATTTACACGAAAGTTCTTATACAACCAAACATATATTACAAAGAGCAAAATAACTGAAAAATAGACTTTCCAGCTAAAAAATTGGTGGATGCTGGATGTTTTTCATAAACTTCTACTGTACGCAATAGAATATAAGGTTTAACTATCCACCCATCTAGGATCATAACCACGATCTGAATGGTATAACATTATTATGACATCCTTTGATTGTACTAAATATTCCGCTTATTACCATATCCTACTTATAGTTGAGCTTATTTAACTCGGTTATTTACTTATGTTTTGAATACGTCGTGCGATCTGGGAGGTCCAAGTTTTCTTAGCACTGAGGTAATTTATTACAATCAATCCATTCTCATAGACTTTATTAAGTTATCATAATCTATTCTATAGACTTTTGTGACATTCAATAAATCATTCATTTATTTCACTTTTACGATATTGATTTAGGGTGGTAAAAATAATAATGGTTGAATAAATAAATCTACAGATAATGGTGATATAACATACAAAACTTATGTTCATTGTATAAAGGTGTTTGACATAAACACACATACTTCAGATGACCAGTTTTTTTCTTGTTTTCTCAAGAAAAAAGTAATTCTGAATTTTAATCTTGATTATCACTGTATCTTGAGCTATTTTACACTTTTTCTGGTTACGATTCATTTACAAATTTCAACTTCACTAGGTAAAGTATGTCAAACCTTAATTTCTAATTATATAACTTTATGCAACTTTAGGCTGTTCGCAGCCGATGACAAGCCTGAAAATAGAATCCATTCATTTAATTCAACAAGTATTGGTCTTGCTTTATCTAAATGTATTAAGGGATAAATTTACAACTAATGCTTGGAATAAATTAATTTTTTATCTAAAAGCGTTGATAAATCCAAGCTAAACATCAAAATTCAACATTCAAAAATCAACTAATAGTATGCTCACTATTTATTAGATTTGCCATTTATTACAGACGTAATAGCATGATTTTGTGTCTGATAAGGATTAATCACTTGGTAGTGATAACAATCATTACTGATGATGGGGATTTCCCTTTGTGTTGTTTCGGGAAGACGTAAATGTTTTAAGCCAGTGAAATTCATGAACATACTCTTTAGGGAGTTAAAAATTTGAGTAAGGCATCTCTACTGATATTTTTAAATTACCTATCACATTATCATTTTATGCTAAAAACTATCATCTAAATAAGAAGTAATTGGTACACTTTACCACTTTCAGTAGTCGTAAATAAATTTTAAATGAATAATCCATCACAAAGAGAAGACGAAGACTATCTTCCCATTAGATTATTTAAATTTATTAAAATGATGTGCTGTTCGAAATTATGCAGTATTTAATTCAGCAGTGATTAACCCCATGGCATAATATTTAGACATTCTTGTCTGTTCACTTTAAGTCTACCATATACGCAATAACTTTACAAGTAGAATGAGGTTTTGAAAATTCATAAAATATTCCATTACAACAATATTTTTTAAAAGAGTCCACGCCACGGTCATGAATTAATAATATAAACGAGCACGTTCGGCGAGGTTATAGTCTCTGAAGAGGTTATTAAGAGGTTCCTTTATTTGTAATTGCGGTAATCAAATGACTTATGGACCTTGTGCAGACTATTGCGATGTTGTATTTCGATGTAATATATATATATATATATATATATATATATATATATATATATATTGGAGGGAAGAGTCTACTAAAACGGAAACTTTTTTCGCTTGATGCCGATTGAGACTTGGACAAATTATAATAATTGTTGCAAACTGAATAATAATAGCATAAGTAACATTGGCTGAAACCTTTTCAGGTGTTACTGAAGCTTCGGCAGTTCACTGGTATGAGTATTACAGAGATATATGTGCAATAAAAATAACACCCTTGTGTGAGTCGTTTGGAGGAATCGGGAGAATCGTAGAAATAGACAAAACGTCTGTTAGGAAACGAAAATTCAATGGAGGACGACGTGTTAAAGAACACTGGGTAAGTAGCGATCCCATAAATATACTCCACAGGACCTTGAAATATACGATGGATCATCTCAAAAAGAATACTTTCAACGCGTTAGAAATCGGCAAGTCACGACTATAATACTAAGTATACGTGAATATATGCAGCCGGAAACCACCATATACACAGATGACTGGACAGCTTAACGATGCTTACATAGACATGGTTATGTACGTCCTATCGTCATCCATAAGTGGCATTATATAGATCCCACCAGCGGAGTGTACACAAATAATATAGAAGTAATGTGGTCGAGGCCTAAAGAATTTTTGCGACCGTTTCTTGGCTCTAGAGGTCGATTATTTTAAAGTCATATGGATGCTTTCCTGTATCGTATTCATTATGATTTCAGACCTGTAGAGCCTCTTTCTAACCTTGAAAAGTTTTTAAACCATGTTAAAAAAGTGTATCCACTTTAATGTTCTGGTTTTGTATAGTATATCTTTACACCATACCAACTACTTTATGATTGGCTGGAATTTCTCAAAGCCACTTAGGATTCGTTCATAGGTCGCCTATAAATTATAGTCTCACCGCACCTTTATGATACAAAAAATCAATGAGAAAATATGTGGTTTATTGTCATGGGAACGCGTAAATTAAGAAAATTAAGTGTCAGTTGAAACACCATGTATCTCGAAGAATTTACGAATTTGATTAAGTTAATATTTGTACATAATATTATAATCTGTCATTGAAGGTAAAGCAGCAAGTCTTTCGAAACACAAAAGAAATAATTATTCCAGGTTAAACCACTTAAAGCTTATTAGTCACATGACTCAAGTTCGACCTGATTTTTTTGTCAACAGCCTTAAGTCTTACCTGTCATCTGGAACCATACCATAAACTTTCAAGAAGAAATAATCTCCAGGATTACAATATAATTATTAACCTTATGATATCAAATGAAATATTTATATAATGCACAGTTAGGTGTTTGAATTATGTCATAAAATGATACTTAACGTTCTTCTAAATCAACTACAAAGATCTGGTAGTCTTTTGAAAGTTATTCCGATGTTACACATTCTTTATAAATCGAGTCAATGGTCTACTCATTACTGATCTCAACTAACTTATGAGACTTCAGTTGAGATCTAGTAGCATACTAGTAATCGATTACTTTAGTTAGTTTAATTTTTAATAACAAAACTATGAGAAAACACTTATTACTAAAAGTAAGTTGTATACTGTACATATAAATTATATACTTGTTTATGTTTTTTCTCTACACGACTGGCTTTCTCCAGAAGTCAGATGTAGTGAGTGTAATTAACTATGTGGCTTAAATAAATTTATCAACCGACGGTACATATTTTCATTGCTAGACAGAAATCAGAACAGTGCAAATAAAAATGAAAAAGGAATCTATTTCTAGTATATATAAACTACAAGCTACCATTTTCAAGAAAAAATTAGTCTATTTTACAAAGTTTGGTATCTGTAGTGTACTTGGTCGGTAGGCATGTTAAAACGGAAACGATAAAAATTAGGTATAGGAGACAAAATTGGTGATGACTTATACTTTGATTTGCAATAGGAACTTTTCACAAACCATTATATCTACTTTTTCTCTAGAATCCAAAAATAAGCATAATTTGGTTTAACAGAATGGGTTTTGTGGAGAGTTTTAAAAATTTCACAGGTTGAAATCATGAGTCAGTTGAAGCTAGACCACCATGGAAAACCTGGAAGCACTGGACGGCCGTTTCGTCTTAGTATGGGACTCCTCAGCAGTGCGCATCCACGATCCCGCACCTCTCGGGATTCGAACTCAGGATGCCGGCTCAGTGGTCTAGTGGTTAAAAGCTCGTGCGCGAAACCAGAAGGTCATGGGTTCGACTCCCGCGGGGTGCGGGATCGTGGATGCGCACTGCTGAGGGGTCCTATACTGGGACGAAACGGCTGTCCAGTGCTTCCAGGTTTTCCATGGTGGTCTAGGTTCAACTGACTCATGATTTCAACCTGTGAAATTTGGTTTAAATTTGTATTACAGGTATTATCATCTGCTTTCAATCAACAGCGTTATACCATCAATTTTATCGATTGAATGCAATTACTAAGCTAATATAATCGTAGCTCCACATTTAATAATAACGTTGGTGGGCTTTCATTATTTTGTGTACTTGAACTTGTATTCACGTCATGTTTTATTTAATAGCTGTCCATTTAACTTGTGAATATTTAAAACTGGATATACGTAGTCTGAAAATATTTTAATCTGTCTTTCACATTCGTCCGAAGATGTTAATGACTTTTCTTGACTCTTGACAATTTCTTTCGTCATAATTAAATTTGACATACATTTCTAAGACTATATTTTTCATCTTAAAATATGAAACGAATCTATCAACCACAACAATTGTTTCGTTTAAATTTGACAATGTTTTCCGTTACAATAATTTATCGCCTATGATTAACATACATAGAAAGTTGTTTAAAACTATTCTGAAATGCAAAAGGAAACCTATAACATTTGAAAAATTCAACGACAAATGAATAATAAACCAGTAAGCTGAGAAAAAATTACACGTAAGCATGAGTGTTAATACAATCATGCATCAATACATAGAAATGAATAAACTTTATCTCCGGTAGATCCTTAAGTTACATTAATGTTAGCGAGATCCGTCTGTTATTGAGGTGAACTATTAACATACCCGTAGAAGTTTTTTTAAAAAGGTTTATTGATAAAGCAATGAATGCTGATTTAAACAGCTTTGTTTTGATCGTCTGTTTAAACCTTTAGTGTAATGTATTAATAATTCGTTTATTCACATTTCATCAACATAAACTGCAAATAATATTTAAAGTCACGTTCCGGTATTTTGGTTTGTCCTAAACGATTTTCTCTTCCACGCGGTGAAGTCAAATGTTATTTCAAACCAAAAACTTTTGATTGCATGTTTTCAGTAGCTTTGGGAAAAAAAATGTTTACTTTGTCATGGCCTTTTATTCGAAATACATTTCAATCATTAATTTGGTTAAACTATATTTCATCATCATTTTCCATTAAATGTGTTCGTAATCAAGTTAACCAGAAAATTAATGTCAGGTTTACGATCATGAAGCAGTAATAACAACTTTGATTCAATTTAAAGTGGCCCAAATTAACTCGTTGTTGATATTTGTAAGTGAAATTCGACCAGTTTTGCTTGTCATATGTGCATCCTGTTTGGATTTCTTCGTTATAGACATTATGACAAAAGCTGACATAAAATTATTGGAATATGGTTACCAGTGTAATCGAGGACGCGCATTTCGTCCTATTCGAGACTCATTAGCTAGATTTACATGCATACCAGAGCTTATATCTTTTCTGGGGTTCAAGCCCATTACCGTTTGCTTCAAGCATCATCGCGTCATCCATTAACACATATCCCAGTCAAGACTGATCAAATTTTAGTCAAAAATATCAACAACGGGATAACTGAAACCAGTTCAAATTGAATTGAATCTCATACTAGTGGCACTAGTGAGTAGCTATCTGAGCTCAGAAGCTAAGCAGATAATGCTATGGCGTTCGTAGCAAACGATACTAGATTTGAGTCTCGGAAAAGACAACTTTGGCGTGAAGATAAATCTATTTGACAAGTCCCGGATAAAACGAAACACACATCCTGGATCCCACTTCTCGCCTCATCAAGTTACAACAGCGTTCACTTTTGACGTTTCTTTACATCCTACTCAAGCTGTACGACGATATACAAATTATTCTTACTTGTCAATTTATGTAGTTTGCTGATGACAGTATAATAAATAATAAACAACTTAGTACAGAAACTGACGTGATATGAAAATCACTATTATTGAGAATGAAATGAAAGTCATTTAAGAAATCCGGTGTTTATTTAGTTGGATAATTTTCTTGACAGACTAATTTATTTAATTCTAATTCATTAATATTTTTGCATTACTGAAAATTGTTTCAATCCATTACTCGTCATAGGTGAGTACACATTTATTTTGTTATCTCATGACGTGCTTATCTAGATGTAACTAAAGTTCACTGCAACTCAGTAATCATCGAACATTTCATATAGGTATCGAAGCCTAGCTAAGGTAAAATGAAATCCTTATTCAAAGTAATAGTCAAGAGATGTTGAAGTCACTAGCACAAGTATAGTCAAATGTTGTCTTCGTATGTATTTTGTTTAAAATAATGAACTTAAAGCTTTGTTAGGCTCATATAACTTATTCTAGGTTCTGGACAGACAAATTTATCGATTTTTCTTGAGTCAAATTTTGACCTTGATAATTATTCACTTTGTAAAATATTATAATTATGGACTTATAAATGTAGAGCCTGATGATGAAGTTATTGAAATCAGTTGTTCTCTCTAATATTCTTCATTTTTGAATTATTCACTTAACAACCTTGACTGTTTTTATATGAGCGTATATGTGTGTATATGTTATCCTATTCATCACATGTCTGTAGCTTATTTTTGTCTAACTATAAATATTGATTTACGCTTAATTAAATTGTGTTGGCTCACAAACCTTCTCCACCGTGTATCGTTTCGTTTCACTTCGCTCCTTTGATCGTCTGCCTGGATCAATGATTGTACAAAACATATGTATTCGAAACCTATTCTCGTATTTGACTTATTTTAATTCCCTTATTCACTAATGCGATTTAAGTCGATAATTATATGCGAGGATAGCCGACATGAATATTTTGATAACAATTACTCATACGATATAACCACTAAAGTGGTGAACTCGTCGATAACATCGTCTGATCTAACTGACGTCAAGATGAAGGGCCACTAAAAACTCTACTTTTTAAATCAAGTGGTATTCTGAAGTTTCTTTTAATGCGTAAGTTTGTATTTATAACTGGGCAAAGTTTATTTGTGTACATAAGCAAAAAAATACCATCGATAAGAAGGTTACCACTAATTTACTCAGTGAATGATCTACTTATTATGGTAATAAAGGTAAAGAGTAGTTTGAGAAAACCTAAATGAAACTGTATTCATATATATATTTACCGTTCTGTGCATATCCGGAGCTCCATTTTATTTCCTGAACACTTTCCTGAATAGATACTTTCATTACCAAGTAAACGACACTCTCTGGTACGAAGTTTCCATCCATAGTTTGCATAAAATGTAGCTGAACATTCTGACCACGGGCTCCAAGGAAGCCTGAAGTATGATAATAAATACGAATTAGTATATGGTTCGATGGATTTGACTGACTTCAAGACTTAGCTTCGTTTTCTGTAACCCCGATAGATCCATCAGGAACTGCTTTTACTATTGATGCTATTAGTCAGAATCAGTGAAATGTTTCAATTGTTTTCCTTTTTAGCTTCAAACATACGTATTATTTATTATTTATAATTATTAGATCCATTGAATCATATTTCTTTACTTATCTGAAAATGTAAACCCTATTTAGATAATAAGTTATTCCATCTATTATTTTAATGATTTGAAACGTAGTTAATTGACATACACCATCACAAATAAAGTATGCCATTGAAATTCCTTTCTTTTAATATTATGACGGTATTAATTTAAATGAAGTTAATAGACTCAATCATAAATCAAGTATTTAAAAAACAACAATCGAAATAAATCTCATACGTCATATGACCCAAATTTCTTATGACAAATATTAGTTTTAACTATTGTCGTTCATACATACCACTGTCTAATTTCAGGTTCTGTACAATATTTGCCACTCCAGCCATATTCACATAGACAAAAAAACTTTTTACCGTCACCACTGGATATGCAAGTTCCTTTATTTTGACATACTATCTGTAAAACAATCAACAAATGTTATTGTTGAGACCATGTTACTTGTTTTAATGAAAGCAAATAATGTAAAAAAAGTATTTTCAGTTTCAGCAAATCTTTCAAAAACTTTTGAACCAAATATAATAAATAATTTGGAAATCACCGATATAGTATTGAACTGCAGAACAGCTATAAAATGTAATTACTTGAAATCATTAATGTGGGAAATAAAATGAAAAGTTCTCTGTACTAAATGTAAAACTTCACTTCATTTTGTAACTTTGTACTTTAGAATTGAACTGTAGATCAAAAAAGTGCAGAATTCTTATTGATCGTTGATAAAGTAATCGTTACCGGCTAACTTCAGATGCTTTCACTGTATGTTTGAAAATTTGTTGGAATGAGTAATAAAATAATTATCCTCTGATCAAACACTTTACCATCCGAAATATATATGTGTAAAAACTCAGAAAACGAAGTTAATTATTGGCCAATGACGTGCACTTGTCCTTTAGGAGACTTATGGTTGACACGACGTGGTCATTCTCACTTGGTAACTTTTGATTAACCTACTGTATGACTGACTATTCCAAATAGACTTAATGCTTCATATAGCGATCAATATTCATTAACTAATTACAAAAGGCTGGATACAAAGTCATTTCCTCTTCATTACTTTAAGATAACAAACTGGTTTATTGATATCGTGAAATGGAATAAATTAAAAAATCTTTCAAGTGTATTCAGCAGCCTGAGGTTGTGTTGATCACTTTTTATCGAACGTATACCCAAATATTTAACAAAAGGTAATTTCTACTTGTGGTACAATTCCGAATTACATATAAGTTTCTTATTAGTCTAAACTTGTGACATAATTAATCAGAAGTCCAAATACTTTACTGATGACATGTAAAGCCACATGAATACTTAATTAAAACAAGTTTGAAAAAATACATCTCCATATTACTTTTTGATGAAGACCATGCAAATAATAATTTTACGTCAGTTTACGATAGTTTTAATTGTCATCTTATTAAGATAATAAGATGTTTTCTATTCAAAACAGTTTAAATAATGTGCCAAGCAGAGTTATGTATCTTGATACAAACGTCAACAAAATAAGTTTCTGATCAACAGATTTGGATTTTTTTTACCCAATAAAGGTTGAAAACAAAACAATTACCGAGTGATTCAAATTTAAAGTATATACCACTCAGAAAAAAATCCTGATTTAATTATCAGAACACCGAACTCGCCAGGTAATTTATAAACTAAATTCTAAATATTCATTAGGTTTTTATTTTTAAGTGCACTAAATACACTTCATAATTTAACTAACGCTTTATAAATAATAATGATAAAAAGTATTTTGCCTCATTTCTGAAAACATGAATGAAGCATTTTAAACGTTAACAGATACCGCTACAAGGGAGACGTGACTGGTCTGACATGAGAATCACACAGTGAGACAGACGTACAAGTAAACGAGATACAAAATATAATGTGCAGAAATATTACGGCAATAGAAATAAGATAAAATAATGTTTTACAATGTTTAATAATATTAATTGAATATAAATGAATTATATCAACTTGGGTCATAATTTTAAACCAAATATGTATTCCTTGAAAAATAATGTTTACTAAACAGCTATGCAATTATGGTAATAATCTTCAGTACATACAAATAGTCGTTCCAGTGTTTAGATACGTGATCATCAGGTATCGTGACAAATGCATTAATTTTAAACCATAAAGTCATAATCCATTCGCTAATATCGAAAACCTCGTCCGATACGTGATGCTTGTGTGTGACGAAAACTAACATCCATTAATCAGTTCATTAACTACTCTCTTTTGTTACTTGAAATAGGAAAACTTCATCTTGACTTCATAATGTCACTCAGTGGTCTAAAGGTTGAGCGTCCGCGGACAAAACCACAGGTCCTGGGTTCGAGTCCCGCGTGAGGGATCGCGAATGAGCACTCCTGGAGAGTCTGCTAATATGTCAAAACGGCCGTCCAGTGCTATCAGGTTTTCAGGGGTGGTCCAACATTAATAGGTTCATGATTTGAATGGAATTCAAGAATTTACACACCTTTATACTGAGAATAATTTAACTTTTGTCTGCTGTTTAGAAAAAAACATATTATTGAATGAATTTCAATAATTCGTTTCATTTAAGGCTAGAGTTATCACAGAGAGCTTTTATAAAAAATAAGGCGTACTATTTACACAATAAATTAAGATATTACCATACTTCAATAGAAAACAACTTACGCTGTCACATATATTTCTTTGTTCATAACAATTGTAGAAAGAATATTTTGGTGAATGTTTATAATTCCCAACACAAGTGCATGTATAGTGGTTGGTACCATTTATTGAATTACATTTATTTCCTAAATATGTACGACATGCTTCATTTCCTGGTACACGATTAGGTAAGTTATTCTAAATCAAAATAATTGAAGGTGCTTTTTTAAGGCAAAAGTGTACTTTAATACAGTGAAGCGTATTTAAAGTAGGTTTAAAACTCTAAGAAAAAAAGATTCACTTACTATGAATACCAGCCAAATTAAAATCACATGAATCGAAAAACCAATATATAACTAATACCGCTATAAATAAAATCAAACGGAAACTGTCGAAAATGTTTCTTTCTTAATACTAGTATGGGGGTTGTGAAGATTATTACGTTTTTGATTGAGATCATGAACCGATTGATGTTAAACCAACAGTTTTGGAAACCTGGAAGCACTGGACGGCCGTTTCGTCCTATTGTGGGACTCCTCAGCAGTACGTATCCACGATCCTGCTCGCGGGATTCCAACCCAGGGCCTTCAGTCTCACGCACGAACGCTTAACCTACTGGACCACTGAGCCGGCATCCAATGGTGATAGTGGATGCGCACTGCTGAAAGGTCCCACAATAGGATGAAACGGCCGTCCAGTGCTTCCAGGTTTTCAAAATTGTTGGCCTAACAACAATCGGTTCATGATCTCAATCAAAAACGTAATAATTTCCACAACCTCCATACTAGTAATCAACATGTGCTCACTAGTGACTAGCTTCGTGAGGGAATTCTCGGAGTTCTGGTAAGAAGCCGTGATCAGTGGGGCTAATCCATGTCAGGTAGAGACAGGTATCTACCTCAGTACAATGGAAGTTGCTCGCGCAGTTTCGTGGATTGGTTGATGTTAGACACTATCACCATTGGATGCCGGCTCAGTGGTCCAGTAGGTTAAGCGTTCGCGCGCGAGACTGAAGGCCCTGGGTTGGTTTCCCGCGAGCAGGATCGTGGATACGCACTGCTGAGGAGTCCCACAATAGGACGAAACGGCCGTCCAGTGCTTCCAGGTTTTCAAAATTGTTGGTCTTTCTTAATAGTCAAATATATAAAATAGATAAAGTAAGGTAGATTTGTTTGTTGCATTTTTTCCTGTGCCATTCATTTACATTAGACAACTTATTTTATTCCTTAGAAAATGAATATACAATTACTATATTATATTACTTTGCGCTAAAGCATCAATCTATTTTTCAAATTAGCAAACACTTTGATCAGCTGTTTTTGTAAAGATATTATCACATCTTTCTTATCAAAATGCTAACGATTACTATGTACAAATGATTACGGATTATGTGACCAACTCATTGTATCTCGTTGCTACACACATATTTGTGTGCTTAATTATTTCTAGTTATTGATATATTCTCTACAAAGTTTATTCCACTTCAGTACTATGTACAGTAATACATGCAAAATTAATCCAGTGTATGTCATCTGTCTACTTCAGTTTTATGTATCAGTTTAGGCGTACATGCAAAATCATGTATATTGAAAAAGGGAAAAAGACAGTCTTCTACTAGTTTTAATGATCGCAATTCCGCAACCTTACTCCATCAAAGATAAAGCTTTGTGAGTAGTTTATAAGGGTGCCACCTAATAAATACGCAGTACAACGTTGATTCAATGAATCCGTTCAAAGTTATGAATAAACAGACACGATTTAAGTTTTCAAAACCTGTTGAAGCCATAGCAGTTAAAAAGCTTAACCCTGACCTTTTTATTCAAGGAGAGCCAGTAGTACACTTTCAAATGCCTTGGTAAAATTTTGATCTCTATTGATCAGATGATTGTAAACAGAGTTTACTGAGTTGAACTTATGCATCCTCTTCTCATTCTAAACTTCCAAAGTTTTTTATATAACACAGTAAAGTTATCTTTATATTCTAGAGTTATTACGTTAAGCAATTTTTAAAGAATCCACTTTAGAACTTCAATCATTAATTCTTTTCTCATTATGAACAAGTTTTTGTCATTGAATGGTAATTCAGCTTTCACAGTATGTAAAGAGTTGGAATTAATTAAACATATTGGTATGTCACAAGTTAAAATCATGAGTCGATTGAAGCTAGACCACCATGGAAAACCTGGAAGCACTGGACGGCCGTTTCGTCCTAGTGTGGGACTCCTCAGCAGTGCGCATCCACGATCCCGCACCATGCGGGATTCGAACACAGGGCCTACTGGCTTCGCCCGCGAGCACCTAACCACTAGACCACTGAGCCGGCACCCAACGGTGTTAATGTCTAACTTCAACCAATCCACGAAGTTGCGCCACCGTACACCATTGTCTTCAGTGAGTTGTTATCTCCCAACAGACCTGGTTGAACTTCACTGGTAACGGCTTCTCACTAGAACTCCAGGAGTTTTTCCTGAAGTCAGTCACTAGTGTGGGTCAACATCTGGCCAAAATCACTTGTTAAACTCTTCAGAACTGCATGAATACGACTCTGTCAAACGTAATCGGACCGACGTTCTTCAGTCTTGCGCACGATTGCCTAAATTCTAGACTGCTAAGCTAAAATACAGTTCTGTTGAATTTCGAGTCTAATCAGTTTACGAAAATGCGCGACCATCTTCCGTTATCATCTACATTTATTATGATTTTTAATCACACAGTATCGTTTAAGGTATAAGCCCGTTCAAATTAATATTACATTTTTATCATTTTAACATTATTTATAATAATAGCACACTACTGAGTAGTTCAACAGTAGGACGAAACGGCCGTCCAGTGCTTTGAGGTTTTCCATTGTGGTCTAGCTTCAATTCACTCATGATCTCAACTATTAAAACTAATAATTTTACGTAATATTACAAACAATCGTAAATTCTCATGATATCATTATAAACAGTGTATTCGTCTTAAATTTCCCTATTCTTTGCAATTATTAATTTTGATGAATTACTGTAGAACCTGATGAAAGTTTATCGAAAATAATATACTTTGTTCAGTGCATTGTAATTTAAGGTTTATTATCCGACTAAATGCAAGACGTAATTATGGTAAATTTTTTGTTTCATCCATTCCGTTTTACAAGCGACGCTTTTTTCTTTTCACAAGGAAATTTAACAAAGTTGATAAAATTCCGATTCTTTTGTTTATTTCTGTATATTTTCATCATTTATCATGTATGACATTGCTAGAACTGATGAACTGGATGTTAATTACCTGATCCGTATTAGTTTTTTTGGTATTGACCTGGAATGTTTAATTAATAAAGATGAAAGATGATAAATGATCTTTAACATATTTTTACGAAACAACAAAATTGTTATAGACGATATTTAGTAAAGTTAAAATGGTCTCAATAATTAGTAGAAACAAAAATTTCCGGTAAAAGAGTTCATCATTTACTTCAATTCCATTTACAGTATACAATACACTATTGTGTTTGTTTTTAGGTAAAAGATTTTGTTTAATTAATCTTTTATGTTAGAAGGAACAAGGTACTTTGAAAGTACATATTTTCTTCATATTTTTACTAAAAATGATCAATTATTGATAACAGCATAACAGATCTATGTGTTATAGTTATCTGATAATAATGATAAACATGAAAGTTTCATTTCCCTAATTCCATAGTGTAGTGAATGACGACATGGTGTTTTATACAAGATTACACAGTGACTTTTCAAAATATGAATATTCCACATTAAATACGTTATTTACATATCATCCTTCAGTTTTCCTTTATATACTTCATAATTTTTCCAATTCTTTTGTTATTCCAGTTGCCCTGTTTCCCTTCCTATTCTCTTCAATCCAATTCGATACTGGGAGCCATTCTTATTCCAATTTCCGCTACATACTATTTATATATGTCAGCATAATCAGAGTGCACTACAATACTACGTACAGTAATACAATTATTCTACTTTGGGAAAAAAAACTGTTGAATTTATGTGACGCGATGCATGAGAGAAGGGAACATGCCGGTTGAAAATCTATATTTTCATCAATAGTAAATCAGAAACTACATCGCGATACGCTGATTGTTCGAAATTTATTTACAATATCAACAATTTTGATATAGTTATGCATACCACTGATCGATCAATATTTTGCCATGGTTTTTAATTCTATTTCATGAATATTTATCTTGCTCTAATTAACTATTATGTAAGAGATTCATAATACATGTAGGACGCTGGTCAGCTGTATTTAATACTATCTTTGTAAAATATAATGTAAAAAATGAATACTAAAAGACACACAAGTAAATTCGTGATTAACTTACTTCAATGCATGAATTTCTTAAACGATCACAACGATATCCCATAAACTGAGGATGACATATACATGAATAGTGTAAACTAAGCCTTATTCGATGACCAAATATATCTTTGTTTCTGTAATATTGTGTATAAATACATCGTATAGTTCCTTTCGGATCACATAACCTATCTTCTTGAATTTCATTAGCCTTTACGGCTAATATCTGATCAAGTGTACAAGGATCCTCTGGTTCACATGACCGTGTATCAGAATTCCATGAATAACCCTTTGTTTGTAGAAGAAGGAATTAAATTAAATTAATATATTCAAATTGACTATTCAAATAAATACTAAATGACAGGTGACTTCCTTAAAGTTGAATATTTAAAACCTAGATAAAGTAGTTATCCATCTTCAAAGCAGTATAAACTTTAAAATTTAAAATGAAATCACCACTTTAGTAGATTATTTGTGAAAGAAATACTAGTGTTTTTCATAGTCCTTTCTGATGAGCACGATTACCGTTAATCGCTGACTACTCATTCTATTACGTCAGACAATTTATATGCTGTACGGCTATACGTATTTTTCTTTTACAATTAAATCTTTCCGTTTCTTTTTTATATAATGATAATCTATGTTCAGTGTTTCTTTATACTTTTTTGTTTTATCCACAGTAAAACGAACAATATATTGATTGACAGATTATTATTTAATAAATCCTATGGATAAGATTGATGGATATATTTCGCATCTTTTCTAACCAACCGAAAATGTATTTTACAAAAAAAATCAATGCGCTGATTCGGTACTACACTCTGTGGCTACTGGGTCCTTTGTATTATGTCAGTTTTAATTATATTTGTAGTGTACACGTTGATTTGTCGATGATAATGTTTAAAATGAAAGTTGATAACTCACTAAATATAAATTTACAGAATTAAACAATATCATTTTTATTATAAAGTTTATGATGAATAAGATGAAGTGGAAGATTTCTAGTTTTAGATCATCTTTAAAATTACATAAAATGAGTATTAGCTAAATATAGAAACTTTTTAAGAAAATTAAAACAAAAGAGATTAGTATTGATCTTAGATTGACATATGTATAAATTGAAATTATGTTTTGTATTGCTAATTACGAAATGACCATATAAAAAAAGAATTTTTTTTAAAACGAATAAAGGTATTAGTATTCTTAATAAAAGACGCGTAATATCATAACTGTATAATTACGTGTTTCTATAACGGTATATCTTAATATTCAAGAAGTTTCAATAAATATTCAAAATAAGAATCAGAGTGATGTATGATTAAAAATGAAGATTGATTGATTTCTAAGCAATTATGCAGAATACCATTTTTCTTAATCCAATTACAATTTGATTGTAGTGATAATAATAAATTCTGGAAATAATAATTACAGAATTCATGCTAGCTTACAGGCATGATCAGCTTGATATAGATAATAATATTAGATGTAGAGAACAAATATATCATATAAAACTGTTTTAAGTTTTCTACTTCACAGTGGGTCATAGATAGCCGGGAAAAGCTAAATAGTTAGCTTGTTCACATATCGGACAGGATGAAATCGTGAACATCAGGACCCTGTGTGAGATTGAACTCTAGGTACTGGACGCTTCGTATATGTCACTGATCAAAATCTGAAAGTCAGTGTAGCAACTTTAGTTACCAAGCAACATCCATATCTAACGCCAACAGCAAGTAACTATCTTTTCCATGGTTTCATTGAGCCCATACAACGTCTCGTAGTGAGCCATTCGTAAGTATAGAATTATAATCAATGTAGATCATCTTGTGGGACATCAGCGTTTTATAAAGTTGATTTCAACCACTATTATCCGTTATGTATGAACGATGATACTTGAATTAATGTATTGATTGAGAAATACCAAATATTCCTATTTGGATTGAACTATTCTTCTAGGTGCTAGGGTCATGCTAGTGCTATATCTTTAGATTGAGGCCCACTACGAGCCTAAGGTAGTTGCCAATTTAACAGGCCACTGGCTATCCGAACTCATCAACGTTTAGACACACTTACATTCCGCTGACGAGTTTCAGCTGTGACCAAACACCTGTCTTGAAGTCCGCTGTTAGTCACCAGCCAACCTTAATACATCAAATGAATCCTATTTTATCTACTAGCCGTAATTCATTAATAAACAGTTGATTAGATTCTGTAGAAGAATTGTCTCAATATCAGAGCTTTCAACTGTAAGCAGAGATGATGGTGGCTAACAGTGGAATTCAGGACCAGCGTTTCTTTATATTTGGAACTCGTCAACTGGATGTACGTGGACTCGAACCAAGTACCGTTCACTTAAAACGCCGATACGTTATCCACTTATCAATGTTTTTACAGTCGGTAGATCGTGGCTCTACTTAGTTTATTAATTTACACATTTCCAGCGACTTAACAAATACTAATTCTGATAGCTATTACCTAACTACTAAATAGCTTATTATTAGTAAATACTGAACTAATGAAATAACATTACAACAACTTACCTTTTCACATAGACATTGGTATTCATAATCGAATACACCTAATCCGATGGGAATACAATGTGTAATACTAGCCATTATTGACTTCCTTATATCACTAACTGTTCTTCTAACTTGTGGTTTACCAAAACATCTTACAGCACCATACGAACATGAATTCGGACATAAAATATGTCTCATTTTATTTTCTGGTTTTTTCTGCATTTCAGACCAAGTGATTGTACAGAAATAATAAATATAAATTACTAAAGGAAAGGGATAAAGGAAAGAAAGTTCCAAGGATTACAAACACCTTAAAAAATGTTTATTAGCTATAAATATGTTTTTCATTGGTTTCCCTTATTCATCAGAATATCCTATGCATATAATAAAATCAGCAGGTTAATTTTCCAGTCAGTAAACCTAATGCTCATATAGACAAAACAGATAATAATATTCCTAATCTAGTATCTGTATGAGTAATTATATGAATACGTAATGGAATATTCTAGACAAAATGAATCATTTCACAAATCCAAAGATTTAATTGGAACTGTATTTTGCAAAATAAAATATTGAAGTGAATAGATAAGGATTTTACTATGAACATTGTGTCGGAGATAAAGAAACAAAAATAGAAAATTGATTGCGTCAAACATTTTTTTGGAGTCTTCTCTTTCCGGGGACTATTATATTGGTATCATTACTATTAATGGCTTTATTTAGCATTACAAGTTTAGTACAATATGGAGCTCTCAGTATAAAGTATTTCAACAAGTTCCCTTTGCAAAAACAAAAGCTAAAAACTTCCCTCAGATAAAAAGGGGAGTTGTTGTTAACAGTCGAACTGGAACTAAAATCTGAATTGATTGATCATTAACAGGTGATCGGTGTCATGTTCATCTAGCTCTTTAGTTTTAATTGGATCCAGTTAATCAAGCTGCAATATACCGTCTATATGTAAATGACTTTATGATACACACTCAATGTTTCGTTACTAGATGGTTTGAGATAGTCGGTAGGAGACCCTGTACATACCTGCAGTCATGAGAAAATTAATGGTCACTGATGGATTCGAACCTGGGGCACAGCTGTGTTTTCAGCCTTCAGTTGGTCAATCAGTCAGGACAACTTAGGACCAGGCGCGTATATACATCTGTCCAAGTTGCCATACCTCAATAGCAAAACAAGATTTACACTGGATTCATAGAAGTTGTTAATTCAATAACCTTACTGATAACTCATCAATTATGTTGTCAGTGAATCGTTCATTAATAAAGGTTCGTGTGAACAATAATCAACTACTTGATGGCTAATATAATGTTTCAGTATTTTCTTTTTTAAATAAAGTGATTTATAAATATTAGAATAAACAAAGGGATGATGAGCTAAATATCGACCTGTCCCAGAAATTTTACACAAAGTCAATTAAAGTTGACACTTATGGCATTATGACAGTGGGATAAAATCTCAGATTTCAATGAACAACTTATTTATCTGTAGTAAGACATGTAATTTCAGTGAACGACTTTGACTAAAAAGTATGTTTACGAAATTATACATAGGTAGCAGATAAAAATCACGGGTGAGATGTCTTCCGTTGGTCAGGATGATTCTTTCCTTTTTAAAGATCGTACAGAGGATTTGTTTAGTTGAATGAAATAATTACAGATGATCATGATTCAAATTTAGAATGATAAACATTAGAATTGACTGAATCTTTTGTTATTTACACTGTGATAATAGTAGTAAATGGATGGCTGACATATCTCAATGTTTATACAAAAACTAAATTAAACCAATTATTCACAAACATTTCAGTTATTAGTGTTTGCAGGAAAATTACGTAGGCCATTCGCAACTAATCAAAATAAGAAATTAAAGATGGGTTAGTTTGTATTCAGGATTGAGTAGTGGAAGTCAGAAAAGTTTTTCATTCGGCTGCATGTCACATTTTATATGACTGATATCATATGTAATAAATGATCATGTTAACAATACGCTCAGCAAATCAAGCTTTGGAATTCTACTTCTTCTTTTGCTGTGTTTGGAGTGTTCGATAATTTGAAATTTTGAAACTACAGAAAAGTGTAAGTCTAAGTAACGTCACTACTTTTCACTAAAATATTTACAACAATTCTGGAAACTTCTCAAAGTATCTTTTATTCATCCACTATCTTCAGTAAATTTTATAATTTTTGCCTTTAATGTGACAATAAACCAACTAAAGCTTTATTATACGACTTTTAATATCCATCCTACAATTCTTCAGATTTTAAAGGTCGCCCATAATGAAATAGATAAGTCTATAACTGTGTATATTAACTAGTCTCAAACTCGATTACTGTTCTGGTACAGTGTGTTACCTCTGAGGTTACACATGTTTCAGAATCAGGGTTAAGACCAAGTTGGAAATTATGTAAATTCTTAGTTCTTTTATATTAAAAAATTAGTTACCCAAAAGACTGGAACAGAGATTTCTTTCAATTGATTAGAACGGCTATTAAAATATCAAACGAAAAAGAGATAATAAAGTGAGTGAATAAAAACTATATGTTTCAGTCAATATTTAAATTAGGTTTACTCAACATGTATTAGCAAACAGCTATTATGTATTCAGTTTATAAGATTCAGATGGATGATCTAGCAGATATAACATTTTTTGTTTAAAAATTTGAAATATGGTTATTCTTTGTCACAGATTTATCTATGACGACTTTGGATAATGATTGTTGTGAATGAATGTTGAAGTTTGTATCGTGTACCCATATGACCTTTGTTTATAACATAAATTCACCATACTGAATATTTCTTGTATAAACTTTGTATTCAAGGTTTAAATCTATTTACGATGCTGAGTGATAATTGAGTGGAATATGTAAGCATTTCTAGCCAAGGTCATATACATTTTCAAAATCCTATTATTCATCGGCTACTACGCAGTATAATTAGTGTCTCCATTTAGTAATATATCTCGAGGTATACGCTAAAGTTATGAAAAAGGCTAAATACAATTCATCAGAAAGAAATTGAAGGAACAGTTGGTGGTTCGTAACGACTTCTATCTTACATAGATTTACAGTTACGTGAAATGAGCTGAGAGAGGCTGATAAAGGAATCAAAAAATAAACTAAAACTATGTAGAAAGTAAGTTGTGTAACTATCTAACAACACTGGGTAAGATTGGGTATTCAGGTCAACCAGCATTCAGATCCTCCTATCCTTAGTCACGACCATTGATTTACTTTTCAAGAGACGGCACTGTGCCATTAACCACAGAGGCTATTGGCTTGATAGATAATAGGAACATTAGTTAATAGGTATACTTGATAATCGACTGCTTTCTATAATCAAGCGATGCAATAATGCGGGTCCCAAAATATAATGAAAAGAAAATTTTGGATCCACAACAAAATCAGCTACATAAGTTTAGGCAAAAATATGATGATAGTGTCCGTACAGACTGAGATGAATTCAGTCACTTCACGTCTATGTATTTGCTCCCACACACATATTTGCCTCTCTGCTTGAAATTCGCTAGATGTGCTTATGACTTTGTTGTTAGTGCTATTCGCTAATAAACTGTTGTTCCAGCTTCTTATTGTCTCCTGATTTCAAACACTGTTCAGATTTATGTAATAACGATTATAAATATGATTGATCAACTAAGCAAAGCCACTGCACATTATCATATCATCATCTTACCAGATAGAACTGAACTAGTATTAATGTATCCATAAACGTCGAGTGAATTACCATTTGAAACTAATTCAGTGTAATGATCCCAGTCACATAATGGTATTAATGTTTTGCCATTGAAGTATGCTAAATTCTTTCCACAGTGCAAAAAGAATGCTTTAAGTTTCATGTTTGTTATGTCACTATTCACTTGAATTTTCACAACTTGTGTGGACTTTTTATCCGCTTCTTCAGTCCATCTGTTAGGTATTAATTTATTTTGAACATGTTGATTACAATTGATGCTCTGTGATGTTGTATTTTGTAACAAGTTTATTTGTTCATAAGTAAAATGACAGCCAGATGGTATATATAATGCTTGACAATCTGTCATAGTCCAATATCCTGCTTTCTCTGGTTTACAGCGAATAAACTGCAATTTCACAGTTGGTAATAAACCACCAACTATGTTAACAGGTAAACCGTAATCTATATTTACGAAGGCATTATTTTTTAATTTCCATAATGACAAGAAATCGTATTGTGTACGTTCCGGTTTATTTGCAAAACTTTTTGTCGGAATACTGAGAAATAATACTATAAGTAGGATGTAAAATTTATGAACGTCCATTATTGTTAGTTGACCGTATAAAGTATTATTACCAGAAAGTTAATCATGTGAAGTTGACTGAAATTTCCTTATAAATCAGGAACCATAAGACATAGTATTCAGAGCAAGACAGGATAATAGAAACATTTTATTCATTCTTTTGTTATCCGATATACAACAATTGGTATAAACGGATCTAAAACGCCTCAATAAGATTTTGCATAAACTTCCGCAGTTAGATTAATAGAATCTGTTCACTAAGGAAAGCATCTATGAAACGCTTTCTAATTGGAACAAAACTCTAGAAAATCCTAATTGGTAATGCAAAAATGGTTCATACTATAAAAAATTCAAATTGTCAGTTCAATACGTAAATCGATATACTATGTAGTCTTGAATGTATGTGTTTATCTGTGGTGTTTGAATGAACTAATGATTCCTTTGTACTTGTTGAATGTTTAATTTCGAATTCCAAATATAGTACATTCGTTTGTGTTTATCCAGTACTTCTTGATGCAATTGCGTTATTTCTGGGATTCCTCATTTGTACTACAATTCAAATACTCCTGATTATCTTATTGGCGTCGCGATGGAGCCTGCGATGGAACAGTTAGATATTCATTCAACTTCTGAAGCTTTTGAGGATTATTTGGTTTGAAATCCGGAGCATGATCAAGAAAGATGGTAAAGGTGAAAAGGTGGAAAAGAAGCGTACAACTTAATAAAAACTTTGGCATATCCAGAAAAGCCTTTCTCACTTACTTATGCATTTCTTAAGGAGCTATTATTAAATCATGTAAAGTCCACTAGTTTTGAATGCCGTGATAGGGCGAAATTTCATATGATGATTCTTCGAAATGAACAAGAGGTTAGATAATTCATTCTTGAATTGCAGAAACAAGCTACCATATGTAATTTCGGTGATCAACTTCATGTGCAACTGAAAGATCGCTTAATTGCAAGAATTAGCATACCGGGTCTGGAAAGAGAGCTGTTAAGAATGCCAAACTATTCCTTTCAAGATGCTAGAGCTGCATATATTAACTAAGAGGCAGTGAATGAATTTGATATCCAGTCGGTGAAAATTTCTAATACTTTGCTTCGTCGTCATGATGAAATACAATTTCATCCACGTAATTCATGTGCATTTCGTAATGCTAAATGTTTTAAATGTGGTAAGATAGGACACATTCAGTCAGTATGCAAAGCTACTGTTCATTTCGCTTCAAGTAGTACTAGATCTTGTAATTTAGATCCCAATAATAATTCAGCTGTTCCCAATGATCATTTATCTTTGTCTACCGTTTCAAAAGGTCATGCTCATATTCAAAAGCGATTATTTACATCGCTTGGTTCATTTCATGACTTCATTGTGGACACAGGCAGTACAGAGTTCATTATTTCATTTAAGAACTTGAAATCTTTAGATCCTGACGTTGTGGTACGACCCACTGAAGTATCAATATTGGGGATTACTGAACACAGACTGCCCATACGAGGATGTTGTGAATCGCTAATAAGAGATGATAATTCTTCATACATACCTTGTGAATTTTTAGTTAGCGAAACAGGACTGACAATACTGGGTTTAAGGAATTTCAAAAGGCTTGAAGTGTTGTCTTTCCTAGTTTCTGAAGAAAATTCTGATGCCTTACTTAAAGATTTGATAGCTACGTATGCTGAATGCAGTGGAGGTATGAAAATTAAGCCTATAAAACTTCAAGTACAGGGTGATCCAGTCTTTCCTAAAAAAGACGAGTAATTCCTTATGGCCTTCGAGAAGCAGTACATAAGACATTAAACGATTTGTGAGCGAAAGGAATAATCAAACCGATTCAGTCTTCAGCATGGGGTACTCCTATTGTTACGCCACTGAAGTCGGAGGCCAAGACCCCTAGAATATGTGGTGACTATAGTTTAACATTGAACTCCTGTTTGTTGAAGCAAACGTGCACGACGGTAGAGGCTGAAAATATTCTAAATCGACTTCATGGTTCTAAAGTGTTCTCGAAAGTTGAGCTAAAAGATGCTAATCATCACATTCTGTGCTTATTACAGATGCATCACCTGTGGGTATTGGCGCAGTTTTGCAGCAGGAAGTTAGACCAGTTATTTGTGTTTCACGCAAACTTACTGTTACTGAACAATGTTATTCACAAACTCAGCGAGGATCATTAACTCAGTTTTGGGCTGTTAAAGGACTTCATAAATATTTGTTGGGAAAAAATTCACTATTGTTACGGATCATGAAGCTTTAAAGTTTATTTATCATTCTGAAAAATCCTTAGCACATTCTTCAGCTGCTATGGTTAAACGATGGAGTATTGCTTTGAGTGCATATGACTATACGCTCCAGCACAGGAGTGCCAAACAAATTCAACACATTGACTATATTTTTCGACATTGATTACAAGATAGACTTGTAAATACTTCAGACTGTTTGTTAGTGCAAACTTTACCAGTGAGACGTCCAGATCTTGTAGTGACCTACTTTTATCAAGAGGACGGGATTGGTTTAGTGGAAACAATTATTATCGTAACCAAATGTACTAGTGATTGCCTTCCTGTAATTGTTTGTTTGACAGTACTAAAGAAATTCTTTCTTCGGTTGATTGTGACATGTATGCACTAAGGTTTCCGCAGTGATTCCACTTGTACTCTTTTGGCACGATCTCGGTATTCTTTTGATGTCGCTGGACCACCAACAAATATATCACGCTACAATTTCCAATCGCCTTCTGATATCTGGTACGCAACCTTCTTGTAGTGGTGATCATAGTCAATCGCGACTCGACGACACGCTACGATTGGTGAACCCAAAAATACTAACACTTTTCAATCGAGGCCAAATCTTTCAAAGAAGCCAATTGCAGTGAGCCTGTTACTCATCTACCCACGTCTGTTACACATTTTCAATATCTAATATTCTGGCAAGAACTTGAAATGACGGATAACGATAAGAATAGTAATAATATGATAGACTCTGATGTATAGTTTATCCATTTTCGAACTGTATCTTTTATCCCTCATGAAATGGAAGTTTGGTTCGCTGAATTGGAGTGTCAGTTCGAGACCCGCCGCATGTCGCGCCAACGGCAAAAATATGCATACGCTCTCGGATCTTTACCAGAGGATTACATAGTCGCTGTCCGTGAGGACATCCTCAACCCCAATGTACCTAACGTTTATGATCGTCGTAAAGAGGGGATCCTCAGAATTTCTTCCCATCGAGGGAGGAACGTTTGAAGACATTAGTAATACGTCACCTTCTAGACGATGCTAAGCCGAACCACCGCCTCGAGCGCCTGCAATCTCTTGCAGGTCCTACGGCAGCCGATTCTGAAATTGTTAAGGAATTGTGGCTCGAATCGTTACCAGTACACATCCAACCAACGAATACGACCCTGCTCAGGGACGCACCACTCAACCAGGTGGCCCTCATAGCAGACAAAATATTGGCAAGGACTGGCAACCTAGTCAACTACATGGTTGCCTCAACGTCACGTTCGGATGTGGACATCGAAGCCGACAACTCCCCGGCTCTAGGTGATAGTGGCGATTGTATTCATACACGTCTTAGCTTTCGAGACCGCCGCAATATATCCAAACCCTACGTCCCTCGGGCCAGATTACACTCTCGGAAAGCCGCAACCACTCGCCAACGTGGGCATCTTCCAAGCCACGCGAAAAGGCGGCTTCAGAAGCGAGTGAGAGTTGTTGCTGGTTTCACCCCTCTTTCGGGTCCGGTCCTACAACACTACGAATTGCTAGTCGATTCATGTAGGCTGCAGCTAATTGAGACTTCGTCGAACAGCAAATTCAAAGCTCAAACGAACGCGTACCGAATCTTAGTCATCTTTTATTCGCGTGACGATGTATTCAACACTTTATTCGAGAAATTCCCCAAATTAATCGAATCACTCAAGGAGATTCCATCGGTGACCGATCGTGTGGTACACCACATAGTCATCCGCGGACCCCCAGTTACGGCGAGACCACGCCGACTGGCACCAGACAAGATAGATTTCGCGAAACATGAGTTTGACAATTTGCTAACTACTGGTATTATTCGTCCTTCTCACAGTCCACAGGCCTCACCTTTTCGCATGGTGCGCAGAAAGGATAGGGTTAGTTGGAGAATATGCTGCGACTACCGAGCCCTAAACGTAGTTACAGACTTTGATAGCTATCCCAACCCCACATACACGACATCACGGCATCGCTCGAGGGCACGACTATCTTTTCTAAGATCGGTCTGGTACTAGCATATCATCAGATCCCAGTCTCTCTTGAAAATATCGAGAAAGCCGCTATTACGACTCCTTTTGGTCTGTTCGAGTTCCTACGAATGCCATTTGGATTACGGAATGCTGCTCAAACATTTCAAAGGTTTATCGATAGCATAGCACGAGATTTAGATTTTTTTCACGTCTATATTGATGACTTGTCAATCGCATCATCAAACGTAGATGAACACTATCAATATCTTGCACTCTTATTCCAACGTCTTTCGGATAATGGAATAGTAGTCAATCTGGACAAGAGTGATTTGGGCGAACCAGAAATAATGTTCTTGGGTCACACCATTAAGCAAGAGGGTATTTTACTTTGCGAGGACAAGGTATGTGCAATAAAGGAGTTAAACATGCCGTTTACACTCAAGGAACTGAGGCATTTCTCGGTTTGGTTAACTTCTACCGACGTTTCCTCCCACACGCGGCAGAACGGTTACGACCATTAACTGATTAATTCGCGGCAATCCACGCAGATTATAATTGAACGATGCCGAACCTATCGCATCTTCAGAGATCAAAACGGTTCTTGCTAAGGTCACACTCCTCGTTGATCCTGAGCCATCAGCCACGCTTAGTATAGCGGTTGATGCATTGGATTTTTCTATAGAAGCCGTTATGCGACAGAACATCTCCGGTAGTTGGCAGCCTCTCGAATTTTTTTCACGACGCCTTACTCCCACGGGGACGAGATATAGCGCTTTTGATCGAGAACTATCAACACCCTACTGTGCCATCAAACATTTCCGGCACTCAGTAGAAGGTCGCAATTTCATTTTATTCACCGACCATAAGCCTTTAACATATGCTCTGCATACCAAGTCTGACCGCTAGTCACCACGAGAGTGCAGACATTTGGATTATATCTCTCAGTCCATGACAGACCTTCTTCACATTAAAGGCGAGTCAAACTATGTTGCCGATGCTCTGTCACGTATGCAACTGAATGCAGTTACTCTGCTGGCGCTCGATCTTCCTGCTATGGCTGCCGCTCAAGCAGACGATCCCTTTTTTACAGAAGCACCACAATCTACGTCCCTTCAGTGCTAGGAAGTACCCTAGCTACTAGCTCAGTACTATCCTATATGATACTTCTACTGGTCTTCCCCAACTCATCGTACACTCTGCTTACCGTCGTCTCGTCTTCGATGCCTTGCATGGACTGTCTAAGCCAGGTATCGCAGCTACATTAAGCCTCAACGCTGCACAATACGTCTGGCCGTCCGGGAATAGACATGTCCGTATGTGTGTAGATCAATGCTTACAATGTCAACGATAACAAGTGCACAGGCACGTAGCTACCCCCCTTGGTACATTCGCTACGCCCGATGCTTGCTTCGAACACGTTCACTTATATATTGTAGGACCACTGCCACCATCGCACGGACATGATCACATACTCACGTGCATCGACTGTTTCACAGACGGCCCGAATCTATTCCCATCACGTCTATTACGGCGGAGACAGTTGCTCACCGCTTCGTAGAACGACGGATAGCGCTCAACGGTTGTTCCTCGACTGTCACGACTAGCCGAGGACAACAATTCGAGTCCGAATTATTCTCCTCACTGTCCCGGTTGCTTGGTACGGAATGCATACGCACTACCGCTTATCACCTAGCATCAAATGATTGAGTTGAACGATTTCATCGCCAACTTAAAAGTGCTCTTCAAGCAGACGAAAACGACAGTTGGTACGATTCCTTACCACTCGTCCACTTAGGCGGATATTCAATGTTCCGCCTCTGAACTTGTAAACGACACGACATGGCATCTGCCTGAAGAACTTTTCATACCACGGAGCAGCAACGATTTCGGTAAATCAGACTACGTCAACTGACTGTCTGAATTAATGTGAACACTGCCTCCGGTGTAAACCCGAATACAACATCGACAGGCCGCTCTCCCTCGAGAGTTATCTACCTGTTCACATATTTTCATAGGAGTAAATTCGGTACACAAACCACTACAACATAACTACGAATAACTTTTACAATTGAGAATTCTCGCCACGAAAAGAACTTTAAGGTTGATCGACATTGCCGCATCGAGATCGTCAGCACTGAACGTTTCAAACCAGCACACATCAATGACGGTGTCCTACCTGATAAGTTGAGACCCAATGCTAGACCCATCAAACCTCCTAGCGGAATCTCTACATCTACTTCGGATCCCACGCTAAATACATCAGAGACCACATTCTCACGTCCCAGTCAACAGCACGTGTCATCTGCACCATCTACGAACGAGACTTTGGTCTCACGTCCAGATCAGCAAGCCACGCCGCCCTCGACTTCGGATGAGATTGCAGGCCCACGAAGTACGAACGAGACTACCGTCTCACCTTCCGGTCGCCGAGTACGCCTACCAGTACGCTTAGGGGACGAACCGCACAATCAACAACGGATACAGTGTAAAACTATTTTTATTCTACATGCATGCTACATCTTTTCTTTTTTTCTCGTTTGCTTTGTATTCTGAGTCCGGGCCACCGACCGTCGTACTTTTGGTACCGTCGACTTCAGTCAACGTTGGCGAAAGCAGACCTGATCACGCACGCTCTTGCCGACGCACTCAGTAGATGTTCTGGTTCCGAATATGTCTGGCATACGTTTGGTCCCTCAATTCCTTGTTATGGTCGCTTTTTGTTTCTTGGCTTAGAGTGAGGCACATGTAGTGACCTACTTTTATCAAGAAAAGGCGACTGCATTAGTGCAAACAGTTACTGACATAACGAAATGCACCAGTGATTGCTTTCCTGTAATTGTTTGTTTAACAGTATTAAAGAAATTCTATCTTCAGTTGATCGAGACAGGTATGCACAAAAGATGACGCAGTGATTGAAAATGAATTCTATTAGTACGATTACGAACTTCCTTCGAAAGTACTCACTGTGCCATAAGGAACACACGGAATTTTGATAAGAACCACGGACAAAATGCTTATTTTCATGGTCCGATTACCTATGAAATAAAAGAGATGGCGATTTGTGCCTGAATGATCGTGTTGTTATTCCTCATTCACTGCGTAAATCTGTCCTTGAAGATCTTCATAGTGGACATTTCGGTGTTGAGAAAATGAAGTCCTTGTCAAGGCTCACATGTTGGTGGGCAGAGATAAATGCAGATATATGTCGAACAGCAAACAATTGTGAAAAGTGTCATCAGTTGAAAAGTCAGCCTTCGAAGTGGACTCCATGGCCAGTGTCGTCTGAGGCCTGGCAGAGAGTTCATGCAGACTATTGTGGTCCGTTTCAGGGCAAATACTATGCACTTGTAGTCATTGATTCTTTTTCAAAGTGGCCTGATGTTTTTTTCACAACTTCACCAAGTGTGATTCCACAACCCAAGCCTTAAGAAAGGTGTTTAGTCGAGAAGGTGTTCCCATGGTGTTAGTGACCGATAATGGCTCTCATTTTGCTGCAGATGCAGTCACTACCTGGTTGAATGATATAGGGTGCAAACATCCGTTTACTGCTCCCAGACATCCTTGTTCTAATGGTCAGGTAGAAAATGTTGTCAGGACATTGAACACTGCTATTGATTCTATTGCCGCCTCAACATTTGATGGGCTGGAGAAGAGAGTAGATAGTTTTCTACTGCAATATAGAAATGCCAGACATTCGGTGACGAAAAAGACTCCATCAAAGCTATTAAAAGGAAGAATTCTTCGGTCGAATATGAGATGTTCGGAGTCTGCACAAGTTACATATTATCGTGGAAATGATCTTCCACCATTCACGGGATTGTGCTGAACAATGTCGGGAAATCGATGGTGCGAATTCTAGATATCAATGACTTGAGTACACACAATCGACATAATGATCAAATACAATTCCAGGAACCAGGTGAGCCTGTTCCCATTTCGGTTGTTAATTCTAATGCTAATGAGTATATTCTAGATAATGCAGTTTCTTTGTCCAATACGCTGTCGTACAAACACAAAATGAACTTAAGAAGAAGACGTACAATCGATTACAGACACTTAGACTGCAATTTAAGCTGTAGCGGATGTGGTGTTTGAATGAACTAATAATTCCTTTGTACTTGTTGAATGATTGATTTCGAATTCCAAATATAGTACATTCGTTCGTGCTTATCTAGTATTTCTTGATGCAATTGCATTATTTCTGGGATTCTTCATTTGTACTATAATTCAATTACTTCTAATTATATAATTGTTTTTATATATATCTTGAAACTTTATTACACTCGTGGTAGGTCATATATTTATATTTTTTTTTAAAAACTTTTTAAATCTTTGGTTTAATTGCATTTTTAAATTTAGTATTATCTACTTATTTAAGCTTGAGTGCATTGCAGATTTTTGAATTAATTTGTTTTATCATGGAGTCTGTTTTTGTCAGACGTTTCTTAGATGGGCTGAAAAGCATTTTATAGATTAATTTTAGAATTCTGAATGAGAAATATTTTACAGGGGCATTGACGTGCTTAATTTCGCATACCTTTAATATTCTACATCTTCAGGCCAGTGCACCAATGAAATTTTGGTTGCGTGTCATCTGTTAGTCAGTTTTAATGACGTAGAATGCATTACGTATAATAAAACAGATTTTCTGTTTAAGTGAAGTGTAGAGTGCAACGCAAAGGAATTCTGCTGGTTGTTTGGGAAATACATCTTTTGAAGTGTAGTTCACACCTAACAAGTCGTTTTATCCGAACTTGTATCGGCAATTTCTTTTTTAGTAAAATACTCAAATTGTTTAAGTTTTTTTAAATAAATCTCAACCAAAGCATGTAAAGCTCTAGATTTTATTCCAAGGATCGTCTTTTAAAATGTGTTTTGGATCATTCTTTACTTGACACGTGTAAGGCACATTATCAAATATTATCCGTTCTTACTTTACAACTTCAGTCTGTCTGATTTGCTGATGTTTATGAAACACAACGCTATTTTAATTGTAGAATGCTTAAAACTTATTTTTACACTATCTATTACGAAATGCTAGGACTTGAACCCGTATGGAAAAGAAGTCCTAAGATTAATTTAATTCTTGACTTTAAGCTACCATGCGAACTTATTCTTCTTATGCTAAAATCCCTGCTCAAGACCTGTCTATATACGACCTTCGCGATAAAGTACTATGATTAAAGTTGAAATATACAAGACAAACACTTGGGAAAACTTTATTACAAACAAATCATTCAGCCCTCAGATTACAACAAATCCAAAATCCTGAGCTACAAACATTATCCATCTAAACTTTCTGCTCATATGTGATGGACTAATATGGAGTAGTATTCTCGTGGAGCTAAGCACGGCAGATGGGTCACATGTGTCTACAAAACTTGTTGATAAAGGCCTCCCAAGTATGTATGAATTTGTTCACGTACAACCTGGGTCTAACATGCCTTTTACACGTGTTAATCATATTGGATACCAAGGGTTTTTTTTTAATTTTTGAAGCTATGTTAGTTTTTTCTACGAAGCATAATACACCTCTTTAATTTCTACTTGAAGTAAACAGATTACTTACTGAACATTTTGGTGCTGCCAAAGTATTACCGTACACAAGTAGCTTACACTGAGTCATGAAACGTCAGAAAATCTAATGTTTCTACTCCTTGGGATATTACAAGTATACCATTTATTTATAACAATCTGCCCAATGCTTGATTTATTCGAAATTATGAAGTCAAACCTTAGTAATGATACCGACACTACAGAGGTTCAATATAGCCCTCCTTTAAGATACTGACAAGATCAACGAATTCAAGACAAATCCGAACAGCATGTTCTAAGCCTAACAAGATCCACTCAAAGAAGATACTACTGTGGAGGACAATTGAAAATTGGTCAATGAAGCTATAACTTCAATCTGTCAGGAAGTGTTGGGACGCAACGAGCATCATCATAAGGAATGGAGTTCTATCGAAACTCTGGGCAGAATTTGAAAAAAGAAGAATAAGGAGACAGAAATTAAGAACAGTCGAACAAGAAAAAAGGCACAGTTTGAGCATACAGAAACAAAGAAGTCAGTATAGAGGAACATTGGAGCTGACATGCAGAATTACATGGAAGACTTTACAACGATGGTGGAAAACGCTGCAAGATGAGGAAATATGAAATAAATCTATAACAGTGGAACATATGGCAGTGAAATATAGTAAACCAGAGAAGCCATTCATGGACAGAGAAGGCAGGCTAATCACTGAGATTTAAGAACAGTGAAACCGGTGGATGGAACACTTTAAGAAACTCTTGAATAAGCCAGCTTCGTTGAATCCCACGGACATCGGGGCAGCACATACAGACCTTCTTATAGATGTCACTTTATCGACAACGGAAGAAATCAGGATGGTCATCAGACAAGTCAAGAATGAGAAGACATTAGGACCTGACAACATGCCACCTGAAGCACTGAAGTCAGACGTAGAAGTATCAGCAAACATACTCCACAATCTATTCAGGAGGATTTCAGAATAAAACAAGTGCCAACGGTCTGCAAAAGGCACTTCATCAAGATACTGAAGAAAGGAGGTCTAAGCAAATGTGTGAACTACGCAGAAACCACACTACTGTCAGTACCAGGAAACGTTCTCAACAGAGTGCTGTTGGATGCAGCTAGATGATTTGGACTTCGCAGATGATCTTGTTCTTCTATCTCATACAAATCAAGAAATGCAGATAAATGCCAATTGTGTAGCATAATGCATTACATCGGTAGGCTCAACAAACGCAAGGGAAAAATCAAGATCCTCAATTACAACACGGCAAACACCAATTCAGTTACACTTGATGGAGAAACTCTGGGAGAGGTGTAAACTTTCATGAATCTGGGAGACATCATCGATGACAAAGAGTTCCCGATGCATACGTAAAGGCAAGGGCCGCCAAAGTAAGGGCAGCATTTTTACAGTACAAGAACATATGCTACTCAAAACAACTGTCAACCAATATCAAAGTGAGAATCTTCAATGTGAATGTCTAGATATTTCTATTGCAGTTGTATTGGTCCCAACCACACAACCCTTAAAGCTGAACATGAGATAACTGGGGAAAGATATCCAACATTTAACTTCTTTAGACCCTGTCAGACTAATTGGAGGTTCAGCGACGCAAGCCTGCAAGCAAATTATCAGCACAAGCAGTCGAGCATATCTCTTGCACACTGAAAACATCACTGTCGAACTTACCCCAACATTGACAAAGGTTCAATCCATTATCATATGCATGAATTGGTAGTTGCACTCCCTTTAGTCAAAACTGAGCTCTCCTTGATAATCACAAGAACAGCGCTCACTGTTTGTCATTTTATAAAGATTTATCTATCCGGCAGCAATGTGCAACTCCACATCACCTATATTTGTAGCACATGAGCTCAGTTAATCTCAATGACTTATAATGACTTAGATTTATACAAATTGATCTCCATATTATCTCAAACTTGATACTCGCAACTGACTTGTATACACAATTAACCAGTAAGTATGAATATAGACAAATGGTTTATTGCACATCAGAACATTAAAAATTTCCACAAAACTAAATAAACCGTATTGAACTGAACGAACTGATTGGAACATAAGTTGTAATTATTCCTGTCCGCGTTTATACTTATGTTCCTTCAGTTAGCCTACTAATACAGATGCAGTTGTATATAAACTCATAGGGACAGTTTACATGCATAAACGTTAACTGACTTTATAACTTAGTCCAGAAACAATACCAATATCAACACTTCTATCATACTGATTATTTTCCTATTTCCTAGCACAAATTACTTATACGGTCTACAATTTGAGCCATTAACCAAAGGTTATTGCTGTGCATCTTAATGTGACTTGTTAAAATATCTTCATACTAAATCGTTCTTCGTTGTTATATTCATGCTTTACCTGACGTATAAATAATGTTGATGTAGATTTTCACTTTAAGCGTGTTAAGCATACAATTAAACACTTTGAAATAACTGCATGCATTTCGTAATCCGTTACTACCGCCTTTTTTAATTATCTTCCGGTTTATTAACATCAGGATGATTCTTATGATTCTTTTGATAACCTCAAATAAGCGATAATCCCAATCAATTTGGTATTGAATCACTGTCACGTCCATTCTGGTGGGACATTAGTGTGGTGGTATTGATTCCTAACCGCACAGTTCTCAAAACTGAACATAGAATTACTGATAAGAATATGAAGTGTCGGTTATTATGTTAAGCCCATAAACCTTATTCTAGCTTTCGGAAAGCCCAATCTATTTTATTCTACTTGAGTCATATTTTGATCTTGTTCATTATTCGCTTATCAATCTTGACTGTTTTTATATGAGCGCATATGTGTGTGTACATTTCTTATCTTATTCATCAAATGTCCGTAACATATTCTTTGTGACGATATATATTGATTAACGCTTGACTAAATAGAGTTGGCCTACCCCCCCCATCTCTACTGCGCGTAGTTTCTCTTCTCTCTATTCTATTCACTTCATATACAAAATATATGTATTCAAAAGTCCATTCTCGTTATTTGACTTATTTAATTCCGTTATTGACTAACACGATTTAAGTTGATGATTATATACGAGGATAGGTGACATATATATTTCGACAACGAACATTCATACGATCAAACCGATGTGTGTTCTTAACCTGTTAATTTGAATAAGTCTTATAGGAATGAACTGCAAACCTACCCAAGCAGGGCTTCTTGAACAAATGGTTCCTGACCCTCCCATGTTTTCCCTTGTTGTTCCCAGTCCACGAATGGCCTAGTCAGTTTTCGTACTTAACCATGGTATCATGTGGCCTTATGAACCCACCTCGATTTCAATCACTAATACGAGTCTGTTTGTATGAAATGCTTCGGGAGTGACGGTCGTCATTTGCAAAACGTAGAAAATTGTTTTGATCAACTGAAGTCTATTCTCCCATATTCCTAAAGCAGACTGTCGTTTTCGTCCTGAAATCTGTGAGGAAGACCTGAGACGTATTTTAGGTTCATGAATGTCAAGATCTTGCCCCTAGACTTGATCGATTTCTTAAATTTCCGAGTACGTTGAGGCTGAATTCCCTTTTGTCTAACCTTTTGATTGCAAAAAACGTATCTTCAACCGAGTTGTATGACGCTTGCTGGTTCCAGAAACCTTCCTGCTCTTGATTAAATGCACTCATTTAAAATAAAAATGTGTAAACATATAAACAATGGTAAAATTCACTAACACTGGAGCACTCGCGTATTAAGACTACTTAAGGCGAATGACTGCCAGACCTATCAAACTCGTTTACAGTAATTGCGGGCATAATTACCTGGTTAAACTTGAAGGTGTTCAAAGAAAGTTCACCAAAGCTGTTCTGGGGAATTCCGATAACAGACTATCACCAAAGATGTCAACAACTCAACTTCGAACTTCTCTGGATCAGGCGTATCAGATTAAACCTTGTTTTTATCTACCGGCTTATTAGCGGTATTTCCTAATTTTCGGTATCCGAAAGTGGATCATGGCACCCAATGAGTATCAATGTCTTTAATAATAATTTATACAAGCAAAGTCCGTCATCCATCTAAGTGACTGAAAAGCAAAGTGTAACCCTTGAAACTTTCAAAGTCTATTTTATTTATGAGGTCTGCTTATGTTCGTATTTATAATTATTACTGTTATTGATATCATTATCAGTCCCTCGACACATAAGATATTATTTTCATCTCATCCTATCCTTCTAAACATATTACATTCTTAAAC
This sequence comes from Schistosoma haematobium, assembly GCF_000699445.3. Lineage (NCBI taxonomy): Eukaryota > Metazoa > Platyhelminthes > Trematoda > Strigeidida > Schistosomatidae > Schistosoma > Schistosoma haematobium. The sequence continues at coordinate 9,556,386 of NC_067202.1, read as the reverse complement.
ATCCAAAGTCTATAACTAAAAACAAATTATCTCACGATACACTTGAAGAGATTAACTTCTCAGATTCATTTTATCATCACCACATAAATATAACACATATAAATTTATATTTGATTATCCTTTGCAATTATTCGTGACTTCATTCTTAATTATTTTTGCGCAAGTGTTTATATCAATATCCGGTTTCACTCTGTAAATTATTACATGAATTTACATGTATTTATACGAGTGCACTAAAGGTTTTTATTTTATTTTTCTAAATTGTTGGTTTAATTTAGATGTCAATATTCATGAAACAATTGCTATTATTATCATGGTTTAACCCTTTCACTAGGTGTTCATTTCTCTTTTCTCTTTTTTTCCATCTGAATAAATATTATTCTTAAGATTACAAAGTTTGTAATTAATACCATAACTTGTATTACACTTAAATTAACTTCTCAGACTCGTTTTATATTCACTATGCGTATATGACTCATTGATATTTGGTCATCCTTCTCACTTAATTGAAACTTTCATAGCATCACTTTAAACTGTGACTGCACAAACATTTATCCTAGCGTTATATTTTGCTGCAATAATAAGTTATTTTTTCTTAATTATTTTCTATTTTATTATTGTTACTAATTTGACGATACATGCATAGTCATTTATTCTTGTTCTGTGTTCATAAACACACTTAATAAACTATTTGCGTATTTCACGTCTCCTTAATTTCTATTCCCCTATTTCCTCTATTTCCTTCTTTAAACTCAATTCAATATTCTTCTCAATTACACAGACCCGCTTTATTATTATTACTAATATTCTACTATTATAACTCTTTTTTTTAATATGGCAAGTATAATGCTATTTAGTGGCCCGTGGATCTGACTCCTATTTAGATCGTATAAATGTTTGCTATCGCTGATTCTCGTATATCATCGTCGACTTAAATCGCATTATCCAATAACGGAATTAAATAAGTCGAATAACGAGAATTGACTTGAGAATACATATATTTCGAATATGAAGCGAATGAAGCACAGCAAAGCAAAAATGACACGTATGGAAGATGGCTGGGAAGCCAACTCCATCTTTGTCAAGCGTTACTCAATATTTATAGTCAGACAAAATAAAGCTACAGACATGTGATTAATGGAATAAGAAGGGCACACACATATACGCTCATATAAAAACAGTCTAGATTGATAAGCGAATAAATAACAAGGTCAAAGTATGGCTCGAGTAGAATGAATAAAATGGGATGTCCGGAAGCTAGAATAAGGTATATGGGCTTGGCATAATAACTGACACTACAGCTAACATTATTGAAAATTGTGTACTATTGCATTTTTTTGAAGAAACCTAAAATGGTTTCTTCACGACACTTATGTACCCACAAGATTTTTGTGAATAAGAATAACAATTATTAGGCGCGCTAATTAAAAGGACAGTGGTATTTTTCCTTGCTGAGTAAATCCTATTGTTTTGGTCGTTTATTACGTATCAAGACCACTGTTTTCACTTTAATTGAATTTATTTCAGTTAAAGTATTCAACTAGGGTATCGTTACTGTTTCTAAATTAGTTTTTCGTCGGTACTTTTGAGTACTTTGTTGTCCGTTCTATTTGTTAGTACTTTTGGTCCTAACAATCTACAGTTTTTCACTTTTTTGGTCATAGATCATTTTTGTTTCTGAGTATTAGTGCATCTAGTTCTTTTTTTTAAAAAAAAGACCTGTCTGATGACTGCACAGTGCAGAAAAGGTAATTGCCAACGTCTGAGCCGTCGATATCCCGTTGGAAGCGGCATGCAGTGTGGTGAGTGCCAAAACTGGTACCACGAAGTTTGCACGAATTTAACGCCTGCGGCTTTCAATTTGGTTCAGTAAGAACGGCTGCGTATGGATCTGTCAACAGTGCCGTTCGGATCCAAACAGCTTACTAACTGAGGCCATCTCATTGGTGAGTGCTGCCAAAAGTGTTTTGGCAAGCGTCCTCGGGACACATCGAACAGCACTCGTTCTGTCAACACGCAATTTGGGGTGAGTTTGAAAACAGGTGATTCTTCCCGACCAAAGGGGGAAAAACAGTCTTCAAAGAGGTCTGTCTCAACGGAAATATCAAGAAAAGTAGCTTCTTCTGTCCCCCGTCTTCTAAACGGTATCCAGCAGGAAACGTCTAGAAGTCAAAAATCGCAAGGCTAGATCGGTTTCTAGCGGGAAACATGACCTGACCTCCTAAGTCGTCGACAGCCCTCCGGAATCCCGCAGTATGTTTGACGCAACTGTGGTTGCCTCTCATAGCAACGTGGACGAATGAATGAGGGTTGTAAGGCAGAAACAAGATAACGATATAAAAGGGAATCCTGCCCCCGTAAAAGTAGTCGAGAAATCAAAGACTGATCACTGTGACAGATCAGTTATTTTTCATAGAATCAAGAAGAGTGAAAGCTGTGAACCGAAAACGCGTTTTGAGCATGACATTGTGCTGATCAAACAGCTACTTAATCAACTCATACCTCAAAATATACCCGCAGTCACCTTTCTAAAGGTGCACAGACTAGGTAGCCTGGCGGACTTGAAGCCTAATCAGTCAGGAATATTTAAAGTAGTATTCAAATCTTCGAATGAACGCGACTTCATTTTACAGAATGGACATAAATTAAAGGGTTCAGGAGATTTTATCCGTAAGGACTTGCCGTTGGCAGATCGCGTAAAAGGACGGGAAGCCGGAAAAGAACTACAACTTAGGTAAGACGCTGGTGAAAAGGACATAAAAATGGTAAACTTTCGGGTTGTAAGGCTTTGACAGAGAATAATGACATAGCCACTATAGGTGAAGCACGAAGCCACTTAAATGGACTTGGGATCTGCTACACTAATGCCCGAAGCTTACTCAATAAACGATCGGAACTAGGTGTACAGATTGACTCTATAAAGCCAGACATAATTGCAGTCTCAAAAACCTGGCTGTCACAGTCTGTAGATAGTATGGAACTTGATTTCGATGGTTTTACGTTAGTAAGGGCCGACAGAATACAGAAACGTAAAGGAGGGGGAGTAGCTCTATTCATTAAGAATGCTATCCCACTCACCATGATCGACAGTGTATCCCATGAGAGTGGGACGTGTGAATTAGTTAGTTGCCGGTTGAAATGCAAGGGAAAAGAGCTGCTGATTAGTTTGGTCTGTCGCAGTCCAGGCTGTGAGCTAAATGAGGTCCCGCTAATCAGTCTCAATAGTTGATGCGGTTATCGCATGTGCTCAAGTGCAACATGTGAAAGAAGCGACTAGGTACGACCGGTACACTGAATCATCCTTACTAGATCTTATATTGACTCACTATGAGGATGACGTCGCAAACCTCCATTGCAAGCCACCCCTAGGTAAAAGTGATCACGCAGTTTTAACTTTCGACTTCCATATAACGTTCACTCACGAGCACGCGTTAGCTCGATCCAGACCTAACGTCTGGAAAGCAAACATACCAGTTATCATGCACTCAGCATCGTTAGCAGATTGGACTATAGACCCAGAGTACTCAATTGAAACGGCTCGGGACGCTTTTCGAAATGTGTACTTAAAAGTAACCGCATCTCACATTCCTTGGACTACACCAAGGGAGCCGAGAAACTCTCCACCGTGTTTCAGTAGAGAGGTCCACATCCTCCTCCGTAAGCGAAGAAAAATTTGGGATAGATTTAGGTTACTGGGGACTGATGAGACAAAATCTCAGTATCGAAAAGCTCGGAATACCTGTGACTCGACCCTGCATAGGTCTAGAAGGATGTACGAAGAGAAAATTGTTAAGGAATCCACAGAATGTCCCAAACGCTTGTATTCTTATATGAACCATAGGAAAAAAAGAAGAGGAAACATTCCTGCACTATGGGAAGACACAACGGCCGCGTCTTTGGTGGAGGACGACTTTGGTAAGGCTCAAGTGTTCTCGAACTACTTTAGCAATGTATACACCACAGAAGCACCCTTCCCGTCAGCGCATACAAATCTCCCCACACATACACTTGATAGAGTGACCATTAAATAACTCGATGTTTTTGGTCTGCTAAATAAGCTTGACATAGGCAAATCCACGGGGCTCGATGAATTTCATCCTAGGCTACTGAGGGAATTATCTAACTTCGTTGCGAAACCTTCAGTTATATGCTTCAATCTATCCGTTACGCAGGGTCGTTTACCAAAAGACTGGAAGAACGCCATAGTAAGTCCTGTCTTCAAAACAGGTACAAAACATAAGCCTGGGAATTACCGAACAGTTAGGTCAACTAGTGTGGTTGTTAAAATCTTGGACAAGATTATTCGGAAGGAGCTGTTTAAGTACCTCGATGAAAACCGGATCCTTTCGGAGAAGCAGCATGGTTTCAGAATAAGTTACTCTTGTCTCACTAACTTATTAGTGGCTCGTGAAAGCTGGTGCGCTCTTAAGGACCAAAAACTACCTGTAGACGTAGCCTTCATTGATTTCAGTAAAGCTTTTGACAAGGTTCCGCACAACCGGCTCTTATATAAGTTAAGAAATGTCGGGATTGGAGGAAATTTTTTGATGTGGACAAAAGACGTCCTAGTTGGACGCTAACAAAGAGTACGGGTCAACTCGAAGTTATATAGCTGGGAAAATGTGCTTAGTGGAGTGCCAGGGTACAGTTTTGAGGCCAGTGCTATTCCTCTTGTATGTAAATGACCTTCCTCGTCTCCTATCATCATCGGTCTCGCTATATGCTGACGATGTCGAGATATGGAGAACGATACGATGTAAGGGTGGTAACTTAGAACTCCAAAATGACTTGAAGAAATTATCTGAATGGTCTGAAACCTGGCAGTCGCCGATAAATACTTCCAAGTGTGTTGTGATGCATATCGGTCATCAAGGCACAGATTCATACACGATGAATAACACTGAGCTACCTGTCGTCTAGACACACAGGGATTTAGGAGTCATCGCTAGCCAAGACTTGAAGACTACTGCACACTGCTGTGCAATAGCCGCCAAAGGTTTTAGAAACTTATGGTCAATAAGTGGGGCTTTTAGTCATGTCGACGCTAAAACGTTTTTGACTTTGTATACAGTGGTTGTACGTCCCAAACTTGAGTGCTGCATACAAGAGGCTAGCCCCTGCTTAAAAAAAGACAGTGAGCTTCTGGAAGAGGTTCAGAGAACGGCAACTAAGCTGATTCCCGGAATAGCGAAGCTTCCGTATGATGCTCGACTCGCCAAGCTGAACCTTCTCCTGTTGTCATATCGCAGAACTAGAGGTGACTTGATTACAGTTTTCAAATTGCTTAGTGATAAATTTGCGCCTGATATGCCCTCATTTTTCTTGCCTTCCAAAACAGAGAATTTACGAGGACACTCCAAAAAAGTTCACAGGCTGAGAACAAATTACTTGTCAACTGACCATCGAATCATCGAGTGAAATTTATTACCTCAGCAAGTGATTTAGGCTCCATCCGTCGACTCTTTCAAAAGAAAGTTGGATCATCTGAGAGACCATCATTGCCAGGATTAACACAGGCCATCAAGCCTCCTGTCCTTTCCAAACTGAAACTAATAACAATAATAATAATAATAATAATAATAATACTAACAATAATAGTAACCTAACGGTGTGCAACAATACTATGAATTGAGAGCAGATATGCTGTCTAGTTTACATTAGATCGTCATAAAGATACTAGGTTGCAGCAGTAAATAATTCCCGGAAATAAATAGTTCTGTAAGTCTTGGACATCGATGCTGACCACATTAGTTTTATTGGACACACACTATCTGAAGGTTGCACCATGCTACATATCCCTTGCAACTAGTAGTCAGCTTAGAGTAAACGTTTCTCGACACACATATCTTCAAAGCCCCTTAGCCCCGTTTTTTCAAACCCCGAATGAATGAGATATCTTTAAAGTAAACAACTGAGAATCTTTCTAGAGCCCATACACAGAAGTAAAGAAATAGTTGAACAAAATTTTTTTCAGTGAAAATGACGGACACGTTGATTCATTGAGGCATATTGCATACTGAATATTGGATTTAATCACTAAGATATTAGCGTTGCAATGATCAATATGTGTGTTAATAACGACCTTGATTACTATAGTACTAGAGTTGTCCCTAAATTGAATGTCAGAAAGAGATACACTGCCTGATATTTTGTACAATGATCTGTCTCAAGCTTTCAAGTACATTGACAAAGATGGAGATGGAACTTTGGGTGTTGACGATATATCTTACTTACTAACAACTCTCGGTATCGGTTGTAATGAAAACAGTATTTCAGTAAAGTGAAATAAGAAATACTGTAATGGTTTCCTTAACAGACAATTGTTAGGGATTTATCTGATTGTGAGGATTATATAGGGCTTCCAAAATTTATTGAACTCCTAGGTCGTGCACTGGAGAGTCTTGATGAAAACCAACCGGTGAAGACACTATTTCGGTTTGCATTTATGCGTAAACTTTTTATTTGTTTGTGTGCATATCATTTTAAACTAATGTATGACAACCGTACAACATTCCAAAATCTTGACAATATCCATTATCTTTTGACGAATTTCCATTACCTGATTAATTTCCTTGGGATCCCTTCTTCTTGTTTCCTCACTACTTCCGGTCTTTGGTAATGTCTAATGGGTGGTAGTTTAGATATTTGACTGACTAATCTTGCCCAATTTGTCGGTTATTTGTGAGTTTGTGTGTCTTGTAACCGGAGTACACAAGTTAACTAAGATGAGATGATCGCTCGGAGAACTTAATAAATAAAAGGTTGATTAATTAGGAATGCAGATAATAAGAGAATGCCTAAATCTAACAATAAAAGATGAAACGGAGATTATGATAAGTACGGTAGTAATAATTTATTGACATATGTTAACGATAATGGCGAAAAAGATACGAGACGTGCATCGAGCACAATTGGTCAAAAAAGATGGTGATCGTTGGGTAAATTGGTCCTTAAAGCTATTCATTCAAGGGGTTGTGGTCACTGTGGCTAGGAGGGCAATCTAAATGGGAGGCGACCTCGAATGGGAAGAAGTAAGAGTGAACCTGATATTTCTCTCTTCAGTGCTCAACTTTCCATGAGTAACCTTTCGGTACATTATACTGATATCCTGTCAGGATGTTGTAATATAGTTAGTTGATGCACTTATTACGTTATATTCCACTGTCAGATTATCGTTTATTTCTTTTAGTTCATAGGAAGTAATTTCTGCTATGGGGGTCTATCTTCGTAAGATTTGCTTCTTTGACTCAACATCCACTTACTTGCTCGTCTCTGTACTTGATCTAAGAGATTCGCATTTTTGTCTTTGCACAAAGTGAAAAATTGCATTGATTTTGAATATGTCCCTGAACCAGCATCTAAGATTTCTGTGTCCAATAGTCCTGCATCGAGCTCTGAAGTGACGACTAGCAGCGGATTTTCATATAGGACGTAATCTGCTTGTTTTCTATGGAGCAGAATGTTCATGATATGACATTTTGTCAGATTACATCCCACCCTTTAAATATTGTATATTCCCCTATCGTTATGAGGTCCTTTAGAAGCTCGAGTGAATCCTTTTAGCTCCTTATGAACCTCCATGTCTTGGCATCATCAGCGTATATGAGTCAGTGAGACAATTTCGTCTGTAGGGCTATCAATAAAGATTAGGTAGAGTAGTGGACTAGAATTGATTCATTATGGGACTCACAGTTTTAAGACTTTACAGCTTGCGAGCATTTGATGTAACTTGGTGTGGATTGTCCAGTTTTACGGATAATTTAGTAGCCAGGATGAAAGTGAGTCGGTAAAACCCATTCCTGCAACGTCTGCTTGAGGAGTGCTTGCAGTGCTGCGTTAAATGCTTTTGCAAAATCAACTAATACTACATGGATCAGTAACTTTTAATCTCAGCAGGTTGTTCATCTTCCGCATGCTATGAGAAGATTTGATGCTCAAGGCTAGCCCCTTCTATGCCCGTGTTGTGCCTTGTGAAGGATGTTAATATACTGGAATATGCTCAAAGTATCATTTAATCCGAGGATTACAAAAATTAATAAACCGGGAGAATGATTAAGTAAGATTACTAAACAGACAAACAAAGATACATTGAAAAGGTATGAAGATAAAAATTTAGAATTAATCACTTCATCAGATACAAGACAACAAGTAAAACCAACTTAATAGATTTAAGTGTTATATGTTTGTTAACACTTGTCGAGAGGATTAACAAGATTGAAGGTTTTTTGAAGCAATTAGCTGTGATTTCCGCTTTACCTTGGTCCTCTTTTCTCATTCGAGATGTGCTTTCTGCAATTAGGCTCGGAGTCATCATTTGCTATTCTTTCCTATAGTTGATATACGATAATAGTTACTAAGGATGTCTAATTAAAATTTTTGCAAGTCGGTCTCATAATTGCTTCGCGAGTTACTGCCTACTGTAAGTACTTATTCCTGATAGACTTGTAGTGTTCCATAGCGTTAACTGCAGCGAGACTGATGGTGACGTTTTAGAATGATTTGCTTTGGTCGCTATAAACATCAAACTTTACAAATAATCTAGTGATGTCTGTATTTTATGGGGTTATTTAATATAAACAGTCAAGTGTCCTGGAACTTTTGTAAGTGACTTCATATCAGTCAGTCAGTCACAATGTAGAACTTTGTACGTTCGTACATCAGTTCGAGTTACCATGCCACATTAGCACAGAAATACAATTGTCGATTCAGATCCCATGGTGGTAGAGGTAGTAAAAGTATAAGCAATAATCGAAAAGATTAGGTTTTGAAGATGTTATTCAAGGAGTATAATCCAGTGAAGTAAATTTGGAAAGAGAAAAAGAGGGACATGAAACATTCAGAAGATTAGGATTTGGAAGAACACAAAGAGTGGATGAACTTGCGCCATCGCAAACGATTTTGAGCCATGTCATTCAAGGTCTCTAACCATCGGTCGCCATCATCTCGTGGACCCCAACCAGGTAGTCTACACCTACCAATATGACTCAGTCTACTTGTCAGTGACTTCATGGACTTGCGCCATGATTTGGTCTGACCGCCCCTAGCTTTCTTCCAATCTACTCCTATACAACAAAACATCGCACGTCGAGACAATCAGTCGTTGGGCATACGTAACACATGTCCCAGCCATCTCAACTGATGAAGTTTCACTACGTCATCAATTGATTTGCCACCCTTACCTAGTACCCGTTTCCTAACAACTGCATTACTTACTCGATGGTCCCATGATATACGAGCAATATTTCGAAGACACCTATGATCGAATACTAGTAACCTACGAATATCCTCTACTCTTACCAGCCATGTTTCACTGCCATGAAGTAGGACGGAACGAACTGCTATACAGTAAAGTCGTCCTTTGGTTGATAGATGGATATCTCGCCTACGCCATAAATGACGCAAGTCGGTAAAAGCTAGTCGAGCCTTCTGTATCCGTGCTGAGATTTCGTCACACACCAGACCACAAGGGCTGATAAGACTTCCAAGATAAGTGAAGCGGTCGACACGCTCAACTATTTCACTCCCTATCATCAGTTCACGTACCAATGCAACCCAATCCTGAAGCAACATCTTTTACTTCGAGAGGGAGGATCGCATCCCGAACATATTGATTACGGTGGCCAGAAGATTCTGCATTTTATCAGCGAATTCACGAAATAGAACTATGTCATCGGTATATTCTAAGTCAACAAGTAAATCTACCGGCAAACGTTCAACGCCTGGAAATTTGGATGAGGTAAGTGTTATACCTAAAAACACGTCAACGACAAAGTTAAACAAGAATGGAGAGAGTGGACAGCCCTGATGAACACCACTTGAGGTAATCAATTATGATGACAGTTCGCCATAAGCTCTCACTCGGCCAGTTGTGTTCGAGTAGAGATCCTGTTTAAAGTTAATGTACTTCTTTTGTACCCCTTTCAGTGACAAACACTGCCATAGAACTTCACGATTAACAGAGTCAAATGCCACCTTAAGGTGGAGAAATACTACTATTATGTGACGTCTAAATGTGTGTCTATGTTCTAGGACCTGACGTAGTTTGAATATCTGATCTATACAGCCACGTCCACTTTTTGTGTTATTTATATTACTAATCTCGGCCACTTTTGTTTAAGTCTTTATGACCACTGATGCAGTGAACAGTTAGTCCTGTTTGACGCTCTCTTGCTCTCATAAAGGTCTGGCGACTACTTACCTCCAAGCTCTGTGAATACAAAGGGATTTCTGAATCAGGTTCTTCACTCTGTTATGACATTGTTCGTTTCTTTTGATTTATGCACATAGTTATTTAACAAGGTAACTTAGACTAAGACTATCGTTTCTAAATCTATGGAGTTTGAGTTCATTTTTTTAATAACAAATTAAACTAAGTAGCTGAAACAAGAGTTACGTTCATAAGACTATTTCTGTAAACAGTCAAATTTTGACTGTCTTTGTATTTTGTATATTTAGTGAATTCTAACACCAGCCTCCGCTGCTGACACTAGCATGTAATTACAGCACTGATACGTTTGAAATCACGTTCAAACCTTGCTTTTAGATCAGCAGACTCATAGCGAACTCACTATGATTAGAATGATACTTGGAGACGTTACAGTTTTCTTCAAGTTGGGTTCTAGGATGAGTTCGTTTGTTTTGCATTTAAATTTAAGAGATAGATTCGGGTCACCAACAACATTAACAAGACGAATCCGAATTAACTGTTGTGAGTAAACTACAGTTCATTTCTTTCCAGAAACATTTTAACCGATGAATGTCAAAGACATTCTTTCAACGCAAAACAAACCTCGTTGCATAAAAGTTAGCTTCTTTCCTAATGTTACTTGCATTTATAATTGTTGTGATTTACAGAGTTTACATAAAACTTGCTATAATTTTAACCTTTTCTAGCATCTATGTACTCGTTAACTTGTAATGAACTAATTGGAATTTGGTTATTTATTTTGAAACCTAAAGTAATTCGTCAACTTCTACTCTTTTTTTATGCTGTTGGAATCAAAAAATTCGGTTTTTATTGATAATTACTCTAGTCTTGTAGACATCCCCATTTTACTAAACTAACTTTCTCTTTGAAACTACCGAATTTACTTATTTCCATTAAAGTATTTAGTATGCAAGTCATAATCTTAATTGACAAATGGGCCATCGAATTAATTTAAATGTGATGAATTTTGAGTATGTAAACAAAATCAAAGAGTTAATCTTATACATACTCAGTTGGAGATAAATTATCAATCACTTTGTTGTAGATATATTTTAGCCCCCAAATGCCCTGGTACGGCCGAGAGTGGGGAGAGTCCGCTCTCCCTCTCGAAATGCTCTCACACGGCCACGCGTATATAGCCTCTGCCAGGGAAGTCCTACTCACTGCCTTCTCGTGGCGGGGGTGTTGTTTACGAAAATGAGAGGACGAAAAGCAAATGTCCGGCGCTTTAACCGGATTCAAAACCAATGGTGCACATGGGCTCCAGTATCTTGCGGGAACAAATGGCGTATGAACCAATTGTTGGTCACCGGCTTCCATGGGACTGCATCATCTTACGATGCTCCACTGCCTTGTGGATCAGACCTTCAGGTCGAAGGCTCGGGGTGTGTCCCCCTAAGAAAACCACCTGCTTCGGTTTGGGCACCCGGGCAGTATCACAGCCCTCACACATATAGAATGAGATTTGTGTGGCGCATATGTATTTGGTGCCTCTTTGTACCATTATGTATGTGTTGAAATAAAATAAAATAAAGATATATTTTAATATAATAATTGAATTCATGAGTCAGTTGTCGCTAGACCGTTATGGAAAACCTGAAAGCACTGGACGACAGTCTTATCCAAGTACGGGACTCCTCAGCAGTGAGCATACACGATCCCGCCCCTTCGAGATTTGAACCCATGGATTGGTTGAAGTTAGACGTTAACACTGTTGGGTGCCGGCCAGCTCAGTGGTTTAAAGGTTAAGCGTTCGCACGCAAGGCTGATAGGTCCTGTGTTCGAATCTCTCGAGGCGGGATCATCGATGCGCACTGCTGAGGAGTTCCATACCTTGATAAGACTGCCGTCCAGTACTTTCAGGTTTTCCATGGTGGTATAGCTTCACTTGTCTCATGAATTCAATTCTTAAATTACTACAATCTCCACAAAACCCTTCTCTGATTATATTTTAATATATTCCATCTTTCTTATAATCATGAATCTGAAAATGAATGCGAGTGTTTGATTTAATTCAAACATTTGATTACTGAAAGCATTGATTATAAGTAAGATGAAATATATTAAAATATATCTGTAAAAAAGTGAGTTTGTTTAAATGCTCAAAATATATCACAGTTAAATTGATTAAATGGCCTATTTGTTAATTAAGATTATGACTTGCATACTAAATACAAAGGTTCAAGCAAATGCAAAAAAAGAAATGTGAATATCTTAATTATACCCAGTTCTTTAAAAGGATGATAAACATCGAAAGAAAATGTTAGAGATATGTTAAAGTTAAACTACTGTTCATATCTTTAACAGACAACTACCTTTTAACATTACTGGTTTAGGTGGACAACAAAAATTATAGTATTTTAAACTTCATTTGAATAATAAAATTGATTTACGTCATTCACTTGGTTTGTGAGTGGTTAAAAGTCCTAATGAAATATGCTGAATGTTCAGCATGTAACTGCAATGTTACTTGCATCCACTGAACATAAATATATTGGGGTTTTTCAGTTAGGATATTTTTGATCATGCAAATCAGTAGCTAATATTTCAATCTTACACTTGTATTTGTTCCACCGTATAATAAACAAATTATTGTATTTTCTTCAGAATTGTTGATCGAAATGGTGATGGATATCTGGATCCTGATGAAATAGCACTACGAATGTCTAAAATATTTAATAAAATTACTAAAGAAGAAGTTAGACTTCTACTGGATACAGTAAAGATGGACGAAGATCAAACATTAGATTGTGAAGAATTCGGTGCTCTTTTAAGGTCTGGGTTTACCGAAGCCAGGAAGTAAAAGACAATAACTATACTTCCTTTCTAAACTATACTGTTTTTTTTAATAATGTCAGTTTTACTTATCGTTCTTACCATGGTTTTGTCATACATTTTAAGTTGACTATAAAAAGCACAATTATGCTTTCATTATACGTTAAATAACATGTACTTTATTTTTCTACTATGATGAGAAATGCTTAAATAAATTCCCCATTTAAAATGTGTTTTCTAAATAATACTTTTTGAACTCATAATTTGAAACCGACCGTTTTTATCTAAGTATTGGATCTGACAATAATGCAAACTCAAAATTGTTTCATTAAAAAGAAGAATATATTTGTAAAATCTCAGCGAATGAATTTTAAGTAAATCCAACGTTTCGCCTGGCAATCTGGTCCAAGCTTTTTCAAGGAAAATATAATCAAACAACAAAATTATCGAATATAAATAGGTACATGGTTCTTCGGTTTACTGTATACTGAATAAGTCATCCAATCAACTTGAAGGATTTTTTAAAATGGGTAGTTGTATTAATGTGTAAGAGACATGTTTATATGAAAATTAATAAAGGTCAAACAAGTCTTTGAGCATCTCCATGATGGACCGTATGAAAAAATCATGAAGAGCAAATTTAGAGCCACTTTAAATAAGTTGAAAGCTGAAACGGCCAAATTGCTACAGAATTTAAAGCCCAAACTAGGATCATCTTTATGGTTCTCTTTATATCCAAAAAGCAATAACCCGTGCAGATTTTATGGCCTACCAAAAATACACAAAACAGATGTACCATTAAGACCTGTGGTTGATTACATTAATTCACCAACTTATAATCTTTCTAGATACTTGACCAAAATTCTTAAACCATATGAAAGCGTAATAAAATATGGAATAAAAAATTCTAATGATTTCAAAAACATTGTCAGTAATATTCGGATAGAAGAGGATGAAATAATGGCAAGTTTTGATGTTTGCTTATTGTTCACTAATGTTACTGTTAAAAAAGCTTTAGATATTGTGTATAACCTGTTAGATTCTGACATTGAACTTAAACAGCGTTGCCTTCTAGGCCCATCAGACATTATTAGAGCGTTGGAGCTTTGCTTACATTCAACGGTTTTCATTTTTCGAGGAGTTCTGTACAGACAAACAGAAGGTGTGGCTATGGGATCACCTGTCTCGCCAATTGTGGCTAATTTATTCATGCATTCATTGAAAACAATTGCTATCTCAATGTGTTCCATTCCACCAAAAATTTGGATAAGATACGTAGATGATACCTTTGTCATTATAAAACGAGATGGTTTAGACGAACTATTCCAACGGTTCAACAGCTTAGATGACAAAATCAAGTTTACTAAAGAGTTGGAATCGCCTGAACGCAGATTACCTTTTCTAGACTGCCTGGTTGAAAGGAAGGATAATGATTGTTTAAAAATTAATACATTCCGAAAGCCTACATATTCGGGAAAATTTTTAGATTTTAAGTCGGCGCACCCACCCGCGACCAAAGTGACAGTGGCCAAAAATTTGATCACCAGAGTCAAAAAACTTGTCACTGAATCGAATGATATAAAAATGGAAATGAATCTAGTTGTATCCACTCTATTAATGAATAATTATCCGAAAGGTTTTATTAAAAGAATAATTAAAAATGAAGAACGGAATGATATTTTAAAAAAAAGAGTTAAGCAAGATTGGATGAACACTGTAGTGATCCCATATCGTAAAGGTATCTCAGAAGACATCAGAAGGATTTTAATTCGTCAAAATATAAGAGTATTCTTTCGAACAAACAATACTCTAAGATCAAAACTAGTAAGAATCAAAGATCCAATACACAAGGATGATCAACAGAATTGTGTTTATGAAATCAAATGTAATGTTTGTAATGCAACGTATGTAGGTGAAACATCAAGGCAACTGAATGTGAGGGTGAAGGAACACAAACTGTGCTTAAAGCACATTCCTAAATCCTCAATTGATGTAAAAAAGCTTGAGAACAGATCAGCGATAGCACTACACTCGACTGAATCGGGTCATACAGTTGATTTCAATGGCACGAGAATCATTCAAAAAGGATTTAATTCTTACAAAGAACGACTAACAGCCGAAGCCCTACATATATGGGCTAATTCAAACAATATTAATAGGAGAGATAAATTACAACTAGCTGTCCCATGGCAACTAATAATTAATAAGTAAACCTGATCTCCTTTTTGCCATTCGATATATTTATGACATAGTAACTAATTGATAGATAATACGCTCAATGATTCAAATCCGTTATCTTATCTGAATATGTTAAACAATTGATTGGAACATTAAAATAACACACACCTTCAATTACATATACATTCCTCTTTTATTTGTTTACTTATCTTATTTATCTACATTTAATGCAGTCTTTGGCATTTTTGATTCATTTCATATATAAAAATGATCTGTTTTTCTTAATATACACAGACCGTAGTCAATATTTAGTTGAATGAAATTCTTCTCACATCACTTGCGTATAAACACATTCTGTTATCTTAACACATACTTTGTCCTTATGTGAACAAAACAATTTGTCATAACCTTGAATTTACCTTGTAATCCTTAAGTCATTCTATGACACGACAATTTTTCTTATTCTTTCTCTCCTCTTGATTATTTTCAAATGAACTTTTATTTGTTTGACCTTTATTAATTTTCATATAAACATGTCTCTTACACATTAATACAACTACCCATTTTAAAAAATCCTTCAAGTTGATTGGATGACTTATTCAGTATACAGTAAACCGAAGAACCATGTACCTATTTATATTCGATAATTTTGTTGTTTGATTATATTTTCCTTGAAAAAGCTTGGACCAGATTGCCAGGCGAAACGTTGGATTTACTTAAAATTCATTCGCTGAGATTTTACAAATATATTCTTCTTTTTAATGTCTCAAATGAACTCGGCGCCCAAATATTGTGAAACTATTCGTTTAAATTTAGACGAAAGTTTTTATTTATTAAAATTGTTTCGTTTCAAATTTGGCTAAGACTTTATAAAGAGATTCAACTACTTTCTTGAAAGACAAGTTGTACTGTTAAGAGAAAATTATTACTCCGTAATGGAATAGAGGAAAATATTTTATTCAGTAGGGGCGTGACATTAGCAAATTGATTGTGTACAAATTGAACTTCTCATTCGATTTATTAAGTAATGAACTAGTAATGTTTACAAAATGAGATTCAAAATAAAATTCATAACTTATACTCATGTTAAGGGGATTAACGCAAATGAAATTGACTGTTTACTTTTAGTAAATCTTATGTTTATGTGAAATATGTTCTTGTTAGTCGTTGTTTAAATTAACATTTACCAAACTATTTGTAATTGATAACATTTCAGAGTTAAACAAATTTCAGCTCTGCCAAAATAGAAAATAATGTATTAGTTTACTTACTGTCAGAATTTGATATGAATTTTTCCAGTTTTTTTATTCACTGAACTTGGAGAAAAAATAATTCGTAAGCAATAACTTAACTGAATTCGTAAGAAATAATTTCGACTGATTGTGCTGTAAGATCAATGAAGAAATGAGAATAAAACTTTTATAATCGATTATTTTCAATACAATAATTGACATTTCCAAACTTTATTTAGTTACCATTGGTTACATTTCAAATCATAAGTGAGAAATATAAACGTAGATCAAAATCACAAATTCAGCGCATAAATAGATTATCACTTAAATAATAAATTTCGTGTACCTTCATCAGAATAATCACAGAAAAAGGATGTGTTTGGATAATATTCAACTAAAAAGTTTGGTTATTAAATTTTTAAGTTTTAAGGTAGCTCTTCTAACGATGTTTAATACAAACTCCTTCTACAAACTTGAACTTAGTTAAACTATGCGTATTCACTATTGAAAAAGGTATTATGAATTTTTTATTAAGAAGAAATAGTATTAAATGTTTTTGTACTTTGATTTTCTATTTAATGTACTCTATATGTTGAGTAAATACTCAGTTGTTTTGATTATTACTTTTCTCTACTTTCTACTGAATAAAACTTTTCAATAATGATAATGTACTGGAAAAAAGAAGATAGAAAATGCTTCAAAATATAAATAAAACTAATTAATAAATCAGAATATATAAAAAAAGAGGAAATATTTTTGAATAAAAGTGAAACTATAAATAAGTTTCATTTCGAAATGACTTGTTCATCCCCCCCCTCAAAAAAAAACAGAAAAAGACAGTGGAAATTGTGATACTCTTCAGTTATTTTGTCAATGTGACAAAAATATTAATCAAACTGAGTTTTTGTTCAGTTGTTTATTTTATTTGTATTAATAATTATCTTTTCAAAATTAGAAACCTGGGTTTTATGTTAATTTCTAATGTGATCTTTATTCAAATAAACAAAAAATAATGAAGTTGTTATTCAATGAATAAATAGACAGACAAACGAGGTTCACTTGACTGATTATTTTTATTTAAGGAAACACAGTGATTTTATGATCTCTTTAATTAAAAAAAATACTGGTTTTGATTGCTATTCGTAATTATATAGGCTGAGGTTAATTCAACAAAATAAAAATATATGATTCAAGTTGATTGTAAGATTGTTAAATTCAATTAAATGAAGGTATACGATGAAAAGGAACTCCAAATAATCTTGGAATTATTGACAAAGGATTTTGCAACTCAGTATTCTGAAACCTCTTGTTTGTTGAGTGGTTCGAGATATTTCTACCCGAATCTCGGGCTAGGCGCAGTAGAATGAATGACATGTATGAAATCTTAATAAAACTGATGCTTCACACGAGAGTCAAATCATGTTTAGTCACTTTTATAGTCAGATACAGTTTTCACTGAGTCATGACTAGCAACAGAGTAGTAACCCGTTCACAGGATATAGATTGAATTAATGCATATTCAATGCACGATTGCGTTGGTGCATGCTAGTTGGCCAATTCTTATCCAATCAGCGCTAGTAGATACATGGAGAAAACTAGAATCTTCTCACGTAAAAACTATAAATATACTAACTTTTTTCTTATTGTGCTTTATGCTTCCATTTGCCCTTGTTATTTTGAATGTAATTTCCTTCCTGTTCCACCATGTTTTGATTTGGGGACTTGTCGAGTGAATTGGTGTCCAGGAATACTAAGCAATAGGAATAGATGAGTTGTGATAAGATTTATAACAGAACCAATCTGATGTATTTTTTGTCCTTATTTAATAGTGCTCTTTATAAATTGATGGTCAAGGATGGTGAGTTATTCGATTTATTGTTTGCTAAAATTCACAGCATAATAAGTAGACAACTAAATGAGGAAACATCAAATAATAACAGTAAGCCAATAAAATATTTTCCGATATTGAAGCTTGGTAGTGAGCATGTAACAAATGTTAGGGGTAGTTCGATTAAAACTGCAAATTTACTAAGAAGAGAATCAGCTTATTCTTTGGGTGACAGCGCGAAAAATGTTTTTTAGATCAACCATTTAGCCATTTTTGTTTTTAATACACTTTTATAGAAACTTGTGAAAATTGTAATTTGCTTTAAGCATTTATTTGAATTTTCACCGAGGAGTTTGCGAAGGTCTTGCTGTATATTCACTTTGCCTTATATATATTCCGAGAAAAAACAGAGAAAACATATCTATCTATATTGATTCCAAGATAAAAGAAATTTTTTCACTGTTTTCATTTCGGTGTATATAGACAATATATTCTGTTATCAAACCTATTTTGTCATATGCGAATGACTTGATAAAAAATTTACTGTTATTCATCAGGTATACTGCATTATTATTTCGAATAAGAAGTATTCTCATATTGATTACTTACTTACCTGCTTACTCTCAATGAAGCATAGGCCGCCGACCAGCATTCTCCAACCTACTCTTTCTTGTGCCTTCCTTTCTAGTTCTATCCAATTGTTGCTCATTCTTCTCATGTCTGCCTTTATTTCTCGGAGTTATGTGTTCTTTAGTCTTCCTCTCCTCCTTTGGCCTTGAGGGTTCCAAGTGGGGGCTTGTCTTGTGACACAGATGAATGCTATCCTCAATGTGTGTCTTATTCAGTTCCAGTGCTTCTTTCTGATTTCCTGGAATCTGGTTTATTCTCTCTTACAGTAGGTTGTTGCTGATAGTGTCTGGCCAATTGATCCGAAGTATTTTGCGTAGACAGCTGTCATATTGATTAGTTCTTTTTAAACTGAACAATAATGAATTGTTTATTGCTATAGAAATACAAGAAAGTTAACTGAAGGTGTCAAAAGTTATCTGGTCACATAGTTATTTTAATTTCTAAAATTACCAAAATTTGTATAAACAGTAGTTTTGATGCTACTAATGTAGATTTTATAAATAAAAATTGAATATGAAAAAAAGTATTTTGCAGATTATTTATTGTTAGGAATAAAATAAAATATAATAAAGTATAATATTTTACACTTGACAAGCTGATAGTCTAATTTTTAAAATTTGCTTTTATTCCATTACAATTTTGACGTCAGATTAACAATACTTTAGTTTATAAATTATATTGTATATAATGATTCTTAGTTAATTATACATACATCGAAACCGTTTGAATACAAGAAACAGTTAAGATATATATATATATATATATATATATTGATTCGAGTGTGTGTTTATCTTATTATTTGTAATAGTTACTATGTGCTTAATAGAGCATAATAGTCTAAAAATATGATTTGAATTACTTATTCAAATCGGCTCATTTATGACATATTTGTGAATAATCAATTCAGTTATATTGGCTTAGCACTGGTAAATCGTAATTATTATTTAAATCACTGCAAATACATGTGTATAACATACTAGAACGTACTATAACTCATAATATTGTGGATAGGAAAATGTATGTACAAATCTTTTAGATAGAAAAATTTCATTCGACTGAAAAAAACCATTTATTATTACCTTCTTCCATAATCTTACAATATTCTTGACAGTTGTTGCCAACACATCCAACCACATTATTATTCTTTTGACATAAAATAACAGGGTTAATTAGAAAGATCGTATCACGAGAATATTCTGTTTATTGATCTTATACTTACTTTCTATATTGTCTTCATTATTAGTATTTACGCAAATATTAATTAATTACTAAAGAAAGGGATCTATCAATGATTATACTAACATAATTTGAAGGATAACGTGTAGTCAAATGTTTTGAGAGAATACCTGTTCACTGATTTGCCAGTTACACTTTAGAATTTTTCATTGAAAAAGAAATTATGAATATACACAGCTTAATAAATTCAGATTTAGATTTAAGATAGTCATGGTCCTAGAACGTTGCTGAAAAAAGCATCAAATATTTTTAGATTCTATAGTAATTAATTACTTAGTAAAAAATGGTTTTGTCTAACACTTAGTGTTGATTGGGTTCAGGTCGACTAAACAAAATCCAACTGACATCGAGTTACCCTGCATTATAAGCACATTACAAATGATCGGTAAACTTCAGCCATCAACAAGGACGAGAAAAACAGCAAATCCATTGACTTATCTAAAGGGAGGTTATTTGAGTTTCAAATAATATGAAGGACATTTTGTTGGCTATAACACGTGTTAAAATCTTTAGATGCCACCAAAATTACATTTTAATGAGGATCGACTATGACGAAATCTAGTTCAGCGGCATCAAACTATTTCTAAACATTATATGTAATCGGATGCTAAACTCATAAAGGTTGATCAACTTACAAAAGGGTGACCAAGTTCCAATATATATAGCGTAAGTGCAAATTGTTTTCGGACATGTAAAAGTTTAAACTTTCTTATATCTAGAAGTAGAGGGTTATGCAGATTTTTAAATTTCATTGGAATCCTGTGATGATCCAAGTTAGACCATTACTAAAAACATAAAGCATTGAACGTTCATTGCGTTCTAGTATGAAACTCCACAAAAGTGTACATCCACAACTCCTTATGTTAGAATCACCCCCAAAAACTTTGGTCTCGTACGCGATGATACAACCATCTAGTGCTTCCATGTTTTCTAGGTTGTTTTTTTTTAAAATTAGTTTATTTCAGTGTTTTGATTAAATTTCTCATATATAATAGTCTAAAAACATTCATTTTTTCCTCAGTAATATAAAAAATTCACCTGAATTTCGATGATAACGAGTTAATGAATTAAAAATTTAAACTAATAACAATTTTTGACGTCACAGATCACTCACGAACTATTTTATTAAAATAGCGAGCAAATTACATATTTAACAGGAGAAAATCAGTGGTACAGTTACTGTTTTGGGTAGAGAATGAGTTCAAGTAAAGCTTAAGAGTAACAGATTTGCAGTTATTTATCAAAAAACCCATAATTTTCAAAAATTTTAAGTTAATTCTACAATAGAGTATGTATATGTAATAGTATACAAGAGAAACAAAGTAGGTTTTGTTGTTATATGACTGAGAGGTTTGGGCTTATGTTTCTTGAATATCTAGTATTTTCAAAGTTGGATTGTTTAATTTTGAAGATGTTATTGCTATTCTGGACAAGGTCTTGAAATCCAAGATAACATCTACTCGAAGGTGATAAACGTTATACTACCATGGTTTTATTTACTATTTAACTTATCAATCATTTACCATTCAGATTTATTATGATAAAATATTCAGTAAAACTTCATTTAAACTGAAATTATAAAATTATGTGTTTGTCGGTAAATATTTTTAGAATCTCTATTAATGATGAATAATAATGCTTTTACCGGACATCAATCTTTAAATAGACGTTTTAAGTTGAATAATTTATTATTTGCGAAAATGACATGTTTAATTTCGACTTGTTTTAAAATTGCCGGTTATTGATATTTTGTTGAAAGAACCAAGGAACAAAAATTATTGATTATCTGGTTATAGAGAAGGAAAAAAATAAATAATTTTAATCATAAGTAACTATTTTTAAGTCAAAAATAAAAAGAAAATATAAGATTTTATTATGTATACATTTACTGTAGCTTCGTAATAATAACATATCACTTAACAATTTAGACAGTTTCAAGAATTTACGCTTAAATAATATTTGTTTTAATATCAACGTATGTTACCGACTGTAGTAATATATCAAAGTTAAATGAATCAATTCATTATTACCTTTTTAACTTGCATTACAGAATTGTACAGGAATAAACCTATTTCTGTCAACTAATTAACCGCTATCGACAGAGTGTGATCGAATAGAGCTGCATATTGTTTTGAGGATATCCTTTTGTAATCACGAATGGACGTGCGCAGTAACTCGTTGAGACAGTTGTGTGGTTGTGTGCCCGATATAGCAGTTGGATTCTTAGATACCCATGATATGGCGAAACCAGGTAAATTATGCTTTAGTTGAAGAATCACCATAGTCAGGATTGAGGACGATAAACAGAGGTTATCTACATGACACATTCTTTGCATTACTTTAGCCAGACTATCTAGTAGTCAACCATTAGCTATATTTCCGTTGAGTTGTAGCATCAGGAAGGAAGGTTTCTTACTAATCGTCGATGTTGCTATTTTCCTGTTCACTGTATGCAGATGGATGATCGTGGGTGACCCATTTCAATAAAAATATTGTGAATAAGTTCTAGTTCAGTGTTTATAGTGTCATCTGAAAATATCTTTCTGACTCTATTTGCAAGACATCTAACTACGTTTCGCTTGTGATGAATGAGTACAAAACTCAAGAAACATGTGTACTGGCCTGCTGAAGGACTTTTAATGTACACACTTATAATGATAGAATCATTTTCTTTTCTGTTTAACGAAACCTCAAGAAAATGTAATTTGTTATCAAGTTCATTCTCACACGTAAATATTTTGAAGACGGTTAAAAATGTAATGTTTCACGTGATATTTATTTTTGTAACCTGGTATTTCAAAACGTCCGGAAGACTTGAATTAGGAGTGAACAGAGTGAATAAAAACTAGGCAAGAGCCTAATTTCAAAATCTGTGACAAACCAACATTAATTCACAATTACACGCAGATATAGTAAAATATCGAGATTTTATTGCAATAAAACTGCTCTTATCTGAGTTAAAACAGAAGACTATACGGTGAAGGTACACTAAGCATTATTACTAAATCATGACATTTTTCTATTTAGTCGAATGACTTTAATACGGTTAGTTTATTTAAATAAAATAACTGACGCTCAGAGAGAATCATGCCAGATTTTTAATGAATAAAAAATTATAAGTAGTTTGCGTTGTAAACCCACTTTGTCTAGAAAACAACTAGATGGCGGTTTCTTTTCGGTTTAAGAATTGTCAGCTGAGTACACTGGTGACCGAGCAGAGATTGAACCGACAATCTCCTGGTCTGCTGTTAAGCGCAGTATCTTTAAACTACTAAGTTAAAAACTGACAGTTCACATTACTAGTTTCAACCAATTTTTAATATGTTGTACAACCTTCATTCATTTTTATGGGTAATATATTTCTCCCCTGAAAATATTGATGTTCAACACATTGCTTCTTAATATAACATATGAACCTCTGGTCAGCACTAGTTACCGATATGGAATGAAAGGTTTATTCAAGCTTACGATTTACGTCACTTATTAACTTTCATTAAATAACCACTGAGTGGGGAGATGTAGGTGCAAACTAATGAAAAGCTCGTAATTTGATGGAAACGTTGTTCACTGCCTTTTGTTCTCAACAGCATGAGTCAGTATTGAATTTTGAGAGCGGGATTGTGGATACGCACTGCCCATACTAGGACGAAACGGCCGTCCTGTGCTTCCACGTTTCCCATTGTGATCTAGATTAAATTAACTAATGAATTCAGATACTAAAAAACAATTTGTTTAATAAAACGACCAGTGAACAATCAATAAAGACTCATAAATACAAATTGTAGTAATTAAACAATCTATCATTCATGGATATTTGATTACTTTTTACACAGCTGAGTAACTTCAGCAAGAATGTTATTGGAAGGTGAGTACTGGACATGATGTATTCCCTCATGGGTCGGTAGAGACGAATTTGTTCAATGGTCCTTGGTGAATAGTGGCTTTATGATTATATTGTCTGTGACGTGAATTATCTGCACACATCTCTCATCCAAATAAAGTACGTGATAGAAAATAAAAACTCAATAACCGTTGCTTGTACGAATATTGCTTTTGCGGAACAGTGCTCACCCAGATGAAATGTAAGTGTTTTATAGTTGTTATTAATTACTACATATCCCTTTTCATAAAGCCAAATAAATAAAGTAATTAAACTCTATTATTCATAGTATTGAAAAGCATATTACATCAAGAGACAACACATTGCAATCTTAATTGAGTTTAGAATTTAAAATACAGACACAAATCAAATGTTAAAATACATTGTGATAATTTTATTTAAAAATGAAGAATATTTGAGCGATCAATTGTTTTCAATAACTTCATCATCAGGCTCTACAGTTATAAGTCCATAATTATGATATTTTACAAGGTCAAAATAAGGCAAGTGTTAATGAATTTGACAATGTTATGTGTTAAAAATGGTGAACGTTTGCATCTGTTACAATATATATACTTCAAAATTGTATTATACACAAATTAGAAAAATCAGTCAATAAAGGTAAGAATGATTTGGAGTAAAGTGTCCAGTCACAATAAATAGAATAGTATTATAGTAAAAATGAAAATGCAAAAAATTGTGTGAATAAAATGCATAGTAGGAGAATTTCATCTTGTCAATTGAGATAATAATAATAATAATAATATGTAATAAGGGGGGTGCTATCAAGGTAATTACGATAAACGAATCGAGAATGATGGATGTGAAGATTAAGATCGAGGCAATAAAAAAAGAGGGGTTACAATGTTTGTAATATTCAGTTTAAGTATCCGGGTGATCCAGTCGTGCGCCCAAGTAAACATAGAGGCTGGATATACTTTTTCTGGATACATAAGTTTGGTTTTCTGCAGTTGATCCAGATGGCTTCGGCTATGTAGAGCAATCTTAATCTATCTCCTTGAGGTGGATATTTTGGAACTTGATATAAAACAGAGAAAACTTCCTCTATTTTGATATGATGTTCACTATCTACCAAGTGAGGAAGAATAGTTCTGTTAATCGATTTAGTAACTCCTTTTCCCAACCATGCTGGTACATGTTCACGAACACGCAAGGATAAAGCCCTCTGAGTACGACCTACGTATTTATTTCATGAAACATTAAAGATAATATAGAATATGTAAATTTTGGGGAGCGGTAGAATCCAGAAAGCATATTTCATCCTGTTTGGGACTGGTTGGGTGGATTTACCTGCATCCCAGTGTTAATAGTGACACGAATACAGTACCTTTCTCTTCAGACGCCATCACGAATAAAAATAAAGATAACAATTCTATCATACTGAGGGAAAAAATATTGGTAGCAGATTCATAATTTATAACCCACGACTGGGTTTGCTACGGTAGCTCAGTTTTACAAAAATTTCAAGGTTTTATATGTTACAATTTTGTGAATTATTTAGAATAATTTACTTTATTATGCTTAAAGTGCATTTGTTTAAATAAAATGTTTATAAAAAATATCAATAAGAAGTATAATTTTGATGTGTTTGTGAAAGCGTTCTTTTTCACGTCGAATAATACCTGAAAATAAGAAGAATATCCAGATATAAAAAGACTAGTATTTGAACGAAAAATATTCTTTTTGATTATCCAGATATACTTTAAAACAGTATAAAAATTTCAGTGATTATTTATCATTCCCATTTGTATTAAACTAGGAAGCTTCCTATAGGAAAACGTTTCAAATCTTTCGTAGTTATAGGGATTGATATGACTTTGAAATTTATACAAAGTATTTGGAAGTTAAAACATTCAACTTTCAAACTCTGTAGCACCAACGTTGGTTTGGACAACACATTAGTTTCACCCGCCCACATATACGAAGTGTGATTTGAGATTGAACATATAAACCTGTATATAATAAATGAATTAAATTCAGATATGATTTAATTCATTAATCCAATGTTGACACTTAATCTGTCATTACTAGTTGCATAAGTATGCATATCTCATCCGTTAATAAACTTCATACAGAAGTGTACCAGTAAAATTGGTCAAAATGAACTTTCGATAAAATGTTGAATTGAATGAAGCTTTCTGTTAACCAGTTACTTTAAGTAAGCGATTATGTAATTAATTATTTTTATTTGTGTAAAGAAATACTTACTATTTTTATTGTTCATCAAACTTAACCCAGATGATAGTATTTTTATTTCATTTCAACACTTAACTAATAATAATGTGATCTAGAAAATTGTCAATTTTATTTATGCTATAAAGAATTAGAATAGAAATATTATTTCCTAATTCTCATTTTATACAATACATATATCATGTTTAAGGAATGTGTAGTAGTAGTAGTATGAGGCAGAAATAAAATGTCTCACAATCAAATACTTTCACTGTATATTCTTTCAGTCTAGTTTTAATTTCGTAGAAAATTAATTAACAAATTAAACTGCTAATATTACAGTAAATAAGCACGTTTGAAAAGATAAATATAGATATTAGTAAATGCAATACATTTAATTTTATTATCTTATTAATGAATGAAATATTAATGAGAATGAGTTAATTAATACAAATACCAAAGTGTGTTTTTATGGATATTATAGTAATTTCAATAGTTGACATCATGAGTCTATTAAACACAGACCATCATGGAAAACCTGGAAGCACTGGAAGGCTATTCCATCCTATAGTGGTACTCCTCAGCAGTGAACATCCACGATAACGACCGACGAGATTCTAACCCAAGACCCATCTGTGTCGCGTGCGAGCGCTTAACCACTAGACCACTGATCTGGGCGGCATCCAACGGTGTTATTGTCTAACTTCAACTAATCCACGACATTGAACGACACATCCACCATTGTCTTCAGTGAGTTACTATCTCACAACAGGCCCGGTTGGATCCCACTGGTCACTACTTCTCACTAGAACTCCAGGAAATACCTCTTAAAGCCAGTCACTAGTGAGCGTATGTTGAATAATATCAGAAGGGGATTTGTAGATATTATAGTAATTTCAATAGTTAAGATCATGAGTCAGCGCTTCCAGGTTTTCCATGGCGGTCTAGCTTCAATTGACTCATTGTCTCAACTATTGAAAATAATACAAATACAAATGTAAAAAAACTGATGCTACAAACTAATTGGTCAATAATAATGGCAGACATACTTCAGATCTATGACAGTCGTTATTTTTTTAAGTTCCAGATTTCGGTTATCAAAAAATGTATTGAATATGCTTTTCGAACCAATCTACTATGGTAATAGATTGTTCAGATTAATGAATTTAGTCATAGAACATAAGTACATAAATACCAGGTAACATAACTGCTTTCTGTTCACTAACATGTGCATGCAGTTGAAGCTTTCTCTTATTTAACACGTTTATGACATCTAATTTTTCAATAGAAATAGTTGATATAAAGAATAAATGATGTTTTTAATGAAAGGTTTAAATAATTATGTTGTGACACTGTTATCTACTATCAATACGATTTCAAAAAGCTAAACTTATTATTTATTTATAAATGCTCGTATTTTACAGTTGCAGGTTTTATACTTTTAACTAATCGGTCACTGTTGGTATAAGTACATACCAAGCAAATCCCTACATATTTTTCTTTGACTGAAATTCTGTGTTATACTTGGGTTTTAAGTAATAGTGAAATTGATAAACAGTATTTTATACTTTTTGAAACCTATCTGTAGAATAAACCTTAATCCCAGTGTTAGTATTCACTCTTTGGTTTATTTTGGTCAACAAACATAATTTAAAACAATGAGTTGTCGATTAAGGATAGGATTATCATTTAACTATAAATATTTACACAAAGTATGATTCCCAATCTGCACATAAGTCAATATACCGGAGTCTAACAGTCATAAATCTATTAACATAATGGTATAAAATTTCATACTTCAACCCTTGAGCCCAGTCTAGATTTTCTCAGAATTAGAGGTATATCTTGTTCATAAGTGGCACTTGCTAAGAAACGTATGTACAGGTCTTTTCAACGGTTGTTTCCAACCAATTTAGGTCTGGACCTCAAGCCTACACAACTACTGGTTGTATTGTATTCGACATATGAAACATCGACTTGTTGAAGACTAAATTATCTGGCTCTAGTATGTGAATCAGATTCAATTTTAACATTTACTGAACAAGAAGGTTAAGACAGATACCGATCATTTACTCCATTCATCAAACATCTATTACATATATATGCGGCAAAATTACCATCATCTTGCAAACCATATGATATATTATTTCTATTTCTAGCTGCCTTAACCTAATTATCCAGATTCATCACGTTTAACGAAATGAGAATTTTTCACTTTTACTTATGTTTTACAGTGTATACCAGCGAATACTATGATAAATAATTTACTGAACTTATTGCCAATTTTTATTGATCCAATGTATCTTGTGCAACCATAGTTTACACTTCATGTCTTAAAAGATTTTGAGGAGTTTTAGTTCACAAATTGGTTTCTGTTACTTAGTAACAAAGATTGGATTAAGGATATACGAAAAATGTTTTTAGTAAGCAATCTATGCTGAATTATTTTGTAAATATAATGTTTTTGACTGTAATTATTAAAACTTGGATGAAACAATTCACTATGGTAATGTAAGAGAATTTTCTAAGATATAACTGAGAAAAATAATAAGAACTGAGATGTAATAATAAAATAAATATGATAATCTAGAGCGATCTTTACTGAAAATCCGAAAATTGGTTACTTATTTCTTACAGTAGCAAAAATAATGTTTATCCAATAAAAATTAGGCAACCTTCCCGTTTCATTAATAATGGACCAATAAACAAATAGATACTATTTCAGATTTTACTCACTATTCTTAAAATAAATTCAACAACGGATACTGAGAAAAAAATTATTTTAGAATAGAGAAAGTTGAAAATTCTTTCTTTTAAATAAACTTTGGTAACATCGAGTATTACTATTTTGGTAAGTGAAATAATTGAATATTATGAATTATAGTAAATAAGTACTTAATAAAATATCAGAAGAGGTTTTTGTGAATATTATAATAATTTCAATAGTTGACATCATGAGTCTATTAAACACAGACCATCATGGAAAACCTGGAAGCACTGGAAGGCTATTTCATCCTATAGTGGTACTCCTCAGCAGTGAACATCCACGATCCCGCCCCACGACATTCGAACCGAAGATCTATCACTGTCGCACGCGAACGCTTAATCAATAGACCACTGATCTGGTCGGCATCCGACAGTGTTAATGTCTAGATTCAACTAATTCACGACATTGAACGACACATCCACCATTGTCTTCAGTGAATTACTATCTCACTAGAACTCCAGGAAATACCTCTTAAAGCCAGTCACTAGTGAGCATATGCTGATTAGTATCAGAAGGCGACGAAACGGCCGTCCAGTGATCCTAGATTTTCCATGGCAGTCTAGCTTCAATTGGCTCATGATACCAACTATTGAAATTATTAAAATATTTCTAAGATTCTGTTTGTTTCTTAACGTAAATTAACTTTTTGTGTATACGACTATTTGTTTCCAGAAATAACAAGATTTCTGAAGATGGTTCATAATAAAAACTATATGTTTGTAAACTTTTTTTGAAAAAAAAAAACACTAAATTTTGACATAGTGAGGCCACTATTACATCATTTCTAAATTACTCATAGACAAAAGACCGCAAAATGCTAAATAATAAATTTTTTGCTTATTGAAATATTAGATGCCTTTTTATTTTTGCTATATTAGGTTGTTTTTAAATTAGTTTATTAATATCTTTATTCCTTTCCTATGTCGTTGAATCAAAGTATCCCATTGGAATTTCATAGTGTTAAATATTTTCTGTTGATTATGTGAGATTATAATTAATAAAATTGAAAATAATCATATCAGTTTACGAAAAATGATTTAGCAAAACGTAACATAGTTGATTTCTTGACGTTTCAGTCATTTATACCAAGAACTAGAGTTTTTACTATAATTCACCCACTATGTCCAACAATACTAAAATATTAAAAAATCTAATATTATTGTAACAATTAGATTGATTATCATTGAACAATAGTTTCGTGATTCTTTTTTCCGATGGTGGTCAAAATCATTGAGATGAACAAGCGTCAGCATTATAAAGAAAGTGAAATATGATTTTCTTTGAATTTTTAGTGATTCGAATAAAACTATAAACATCAGTATCAAAAATATTATTTCGTTCAACAGGTAAAACCAATAGAATATGTCGTTTTTATTAAAACATTTATTTAGAATAATGTTAAATGTAGAAGAAGTTATCTCACAGACTAATAACAATTGTATCCTTAGTACAAATTTGATTTATGATATTTTACTGAACAAATACGATTGATAGGTTACAGTTGTAGGTCGTAGTTGAAATACTATTTAGTCTTCTCTTGGTCGTGATATCATGCAAAGCCAATGACTTCAATACAGACTGTATGAAATTAATCACGAAGCAAGCCATCAGTGTGCATATGATTAATGTTTAGTCGAAGTAATTGTAAAGGATAGAGCAGCGTGAAAATATCTTTCGTCACGATTTATGTGTGCTGGGGAAATGTTGAAGCGACAGGAGTATTTGAACGTCCAAAAAGTTTATTTGTAAAACAATAAATTAAGCAAATATTTATAGAATGACAGTCAATATGGTTCAAGATTCTACTACGTTTTAAACAGTGAAATGTAATGTTTTAATCAAGGATTTATCAAAATTCATCTTAGTTACATCTATGTCTAAATAATATTTAACTCGTATCAAAGGTAAAATTAGTGATTTGTCACATCCGTTCATCGAAATTATACTCGAAATAGATCGGCTTTTGTAGTGAATAGGAATCAGATAATTTTTCAACTGAACAATAAATAATATTCTGTTCTCTTAATTTACTAGTGAGATAAGTAAAATATGAAAATATATTTTCTGTATATCAATGGCATGATAAATAAATGTGAATAACACCTTTACTATGATTGTACAGAAGCTCATCAATTTGATTTGACCAAGAAATCTTAATTGTCTACTCATTAGATTGATGTATGCATGTTAACAATCAAAAGTAGTTATGACTGGTGTGTGTAGTAGGAAAATGCCATACACATACACATATAAGCATATCCAAGTACATATATATATAATTTTGTCATATAATTAATAATTTATATATGATTTTAAATAGCCATCTTCTTGTTTATTGTTAAAAAGGAACATTGTCTTTATTTGTCTAAAAAGAAAAAGTTGGTTTTCAGATCACTGACCAAAGTCTTAGTAATTATTTATTTGTATGGATAAAAATAGTGATAATTAAGCTTTAATTGGGATCTTCTCACAAATCTAACTCTCATTTATGTCTAACATTGTTAAAAGTATACTTCAAAAAACGTGAAATATGTAAGCCTGATAGTTAATTTGCATACGTGTAAATATTTAAGGTTTTTTTGAATTAAAATTTATGATTGTTAGGGTCTAAGATGTATCCAACATAAAAATATGTGTTTAGTTGGTTTTGAGGTTGAATTTAGTTGCGAGATGGCTTTTTTCCATAAAATATCGATCACTGGTGAAAACTAAGCCTAGAAAACAACATACCGTTATTTCGCAATAGTATGTGGCTTTCCTGTTGCTCGCCTCAATAATGTAATTCATGAGTCTCCAAGTATCAAAGTGAGCGGGTCAAAATCCGATGACTTCGATCTACAACTTTAGCCAGTTGATTATCTTGTTCGACAACCAGTCAGTGTTACTGAAAACAATTATTGTAAACAATCAGACTACTAGACGGTTTTATTTCAAACACTGAGTTCTCAAACTCAAAGTTATTTTCATGTAGAATGATCTTACTGTGATTTTGTATTATTCACCGTTATGTAAAATACACATAAATCGAGTAACCTTCACTGACGTCAGAATAATGTTTTGCAAGAATGGTTATATAAAAGCTACATAATTGTGAGACATGTTCACTGTGATTATTTAAAAAGGAATAAATCTGGTGTACTCTAGGCATGATCTATGTTAGTTTAATTGTCAGGAATAGTAGTGTTTTAAAAACTGAAGGTTAACATCTCTTTCTCCAGTTCTTTAGTAGGTTGGTTACTAACTTAAAATAGCCACTCCGTGTGTGCGATTTTGACATGATTACTCAGCTAACAATCCTGAAAATTAAATGAAGTAACTAGTTTCTGCAACAAAGTTCTGAAAGATTAATAAATTTAGAGATGTGTTTGTAGGTTCTCAGATACATTTCATTAGTTTTAAAAACAAATGATACTACATCACGAAAGGGAATGAAATAAACTTCTCCATTTATGTCTTGATAAATAGATACATGGAATAACTGAAGATATAACTTACACAAACAGTTAGTTACTAATTAATAAGAAAAAAGAAATACAAATTAAAATAACTATGCAACTGCTGATAATAAGAAAATGATTTATTTTGACTAATTCCTTATATCGATTCAATTTCTATTTACTGGCCATAGAAAGTAGCACTGTATTACATGACAAGATGCAGATCAGACTTTGCTTTTATTAGTCGAAACTGTCATTATCATTGCAATGCTTTCGAAATTTCCGTAACATGCGCTAACGAATAGGTTTTTTTGAAAATTTCCTTAGTTTCATGATAATAAATTAATACTAAGTGATTTATGACTTAACAGGAATGAAACTCTATGATAATAAATTTAACGGTACTTTGTATGTAAGTCTAAAAACGTTTTAGCGGTAATTTGAAGTTTTTTTGCAAGACCCACTAAAAAATGAAAAAAATATCCAGTAGTATTCACTAAAAGTTCTTTTTAGTTAATCACATGGTAAAGTCCAGACTACTTGAATATTCATTTTATTACTCTGTTGAAAAAAACTTTATGACAATCACAGAACAGTGTTTTCATTCATTTAAATTAATCCAGACTCTTTCTAATTACCCTTTTTAAATTAGGACAAAAATTAACTTAAAATAATAGTTACTTGGATAAGTAATAAATATATCAAACCGCTTATTCAAGGATACACAAAGGAACTTGGCTTTGATCAATAACAATAACAATGAACGTTGTAATATTCACTTAGTGTTGTTTTACTTGTATCTTCCCATTGTTATTTAGGACTACGATTGATCAGTCTCTTGTTGGCATACATGCATCATGTGCGGACTGTCTCGATATAAATTTGTTTGTCTTATGGATTCTTCTCGGTTATTTACAATTTTAAAACAATATTATAGGTTGATTATAACCAGTAAACATACTTCAAACCAAACAAGTTAAGATTAGTAAAAAACAATAAATATAAAATAACCTATGAAAATATTATAGCGACTCAATATTTATGTTTACTAAGGTGAAAACCTGTGAAAAATTTTTCGAAAATGCATAAAGGCTAATTTCTAGGAAATTTAATTTTTTAACAAACCATGTTGTAAAAGTATTCTAGAAACCGTGTGATTATTAACCAAATACCTGATAATTTATCACTAGGTTTATGAAGTTTTAGGAAAATTTGAAAACTTAATAAAATCTATTGATTTTATATGAATGATAGGATTATAGACGACTATGTAAGATTCCAAGGAAATATAACTTCTTACTCTGAACAACACTGTTCATCCATTACAATGAAAATAACAAAAAAGGTATGTTCAGTTCCAGTTGAGGTATTTTTGCCTGATAAAATAGAAACGTATATCAATAATTAATTGTAATTGTATTGCATTTATAATATGGCTCACTAAATATATGGATAAAAAGCTCGATTCTATTAACTAAATACACATTTTTTATAGAAAATGTTTAATCACTAAGTTAAGAAGGTTGTATAGACAAAAATGCATCTGACATTTTTTTCCTAGTTTTCACTAAAAATTAGCTGGCAAGTAAACATCCATGTTCAGTGGACAAAATCATCCAGGTTGTTTTCTTTATTAATATTATTGAAATAATTTATGAAAGCTACTCATCTTTATTAGTTCGTGAATCTCAATAGATATTTGAGGAAGTTAACTTGTGAGCTGTTGGTATTTTGGCTTTTCATTTAAATTGTAAAATAAACTTCTAAAAAATTTCAATAAATGAAAAATATAGTGAAAGTTGACATTGGGGTGAAAAAAAGAGGTGGTTCTTGTTTTCGGTCGCGTAAATTTTTACTCTCATAGTATAAACGAGTAACTATGCAAACATTCACATCACTCAATAATACTCAGTCTGAACTTATGATTTAAATGGATATCTGTTATGTAATAACTGTACACGATTTCAGTAGCTAACCAATTGTTGATTTTCAAAGATTCCTTTCATCAAGTTTTCTGATTTTCCGACTGATTAATTTATCAAAACCTTTTCAATTGAATTTATCTAAAGGCACCCAAAACACTTAGATTGTTTTTAATGAGAATTATCAAGTGTTTATTATAATTATGTGAAATATATATATATCTATATATACCAGCTTTATATCACGGTTTTAGCAAAAAATTTCCATAATTAAACTTTGGAAATGATCTTTAAACTTCATCAAAATATAAGTGATAAAAACTATATATATATATATATATATATATATATATATATATATATATATATATATCAATTAACACATTCCATTAAACCACAATTTTGAAATATTTTTATAGCATCAATTCGAAGATCTGATTGAAATCATGCATAAAATAGAGCTTGTCGCTTACAGTATAATGAATGCATAATCCTACAATGCAAACAACTTACAAATAACCACATTACAACAATTTTAATACGATTTTTATCATACACTGATTCCGGTTAGAAAACCGGTTATGATCAATTGTAATCTTGACAACCTGATCTTATGTTTATGTATTAAATAAAACTCGCATTTAAAATTTTGTAGGGTCACTTGAATAAAAGTAAGTAACAATGACTTACTGTGGCTCTCAGCAGTGCGCATCCACGATCCATCCACGGCCGTGCAGTGCTTCCAGATTTTTCATGGTTGTCTAGCTTCAATCGACTCATAGCTTCAACTATTAAAATTTATTTATTTATTAACTAGTAGCTGTAATGATTTAATCCTAATACATAATTTATTCATTTTATATCATAAGTTGGTACTTTTAATTTCTGTTGGGATTCATTATTTAGACTGTTGAAATTCATGATCAACACAATTTTTATAAAGAAAATAAACCAGTACACTTTGATAACTCGCTAAAAATAAGTTCACCATTAATTGCCATTTACAACCAGAATATATACTCATACAATAAATAAAGTAGATCAATAGTAAGTGAAACTGTTATAATCAAACAAATTCATATTGATGAAAAACTGTATACCGAGTTTTTGAAACTCCTAAGTCATTAGGAGTTTAAATTGACTGAATTTCGATAGTACCTCGATAGCAATTACTGTCCTAGTCTTTTTTAAATCTTGCATTTTGTTTTTATTCTTTTCAATTAAGATTATGATTAACTCTAGATGATTATTCAGCAAATTAAAGGATTGGAATGATTTGTGATTCAGATGGATACTTCTCATAATGTATGTTCTTCTAGCTAGTTGGTGAGATTGAATAGCTTTTAGTGTAGTTCCACTATTTCAGTTTTTTCTTTAACACTAAATTGGTTCGTTTTGATAAAATCATTTGTGAATATTTGTCGTCTTAGGTATTATTGTTTTTATCTGTCCTTGCATTTCTGTCAATGAAAAAACTGATTTCAAGCTAATGAAATTACTAAGAAGTTTATATTTATATTTTGTTGTTACCCAGAGCAATAATGAAAGATATAGAAATAACTACCATTATAGGAAGACACAGTATTATGAAAACTGATTATAGTGTTTAATTTCAAGTAGCTCTTATTCTCGAACTCACTTCGGATTATAACTTAGCTTAAACAAAACTGGTTAGTTTTGGAAACTATGAAATGAAATAATCTAGTAAAGTAATTAAAAATCAAAGAACAATCAATAGATGCCTTATTTTATTAAGGTTGAGATTCTTGAAGAATCTTAACTGAGAAAGAAATAGTTATCTGGTGTCTGTTGATTTTCAGTATCTAACGATTTATTGTACAAAAACCATAGCAAACAATAAACTTAAAAAAGAATAAACAGACGTTACGATATATGAAAACGTGTGTATTCACTTAAATGACAAACAGAAATTTCTACTGATGTGTTAATAAATTTTTGGCAGTAAGATAATCAACAACAATAAAATTTTCGCTCAGGTCCAATATAGTGAAAATATATGATGACAACTATTTATTTAGAATAGACAAAAAAAGAAATCTAGATCGAAATTTTGCTCTAATAAAGGTTTCATATTTTATGAGTAGGTATGTATTTTATTTTTAATTTCAAAGAGTATAATGTATCTGCTTCCTTTTTTTATGTAAAAGTTAACACCGTAGGAGGTTTTCAAATAGTGAAAATTTGATAATGTGTCCCTTGTTTCCATAAAATTAGTACCCACTTTAAACTGAAAAGTGAAATAATGTTGAACTCTTTACCAATAGTTACTAAAATTTCGAGGTAAAATTAAACTTACACACTAATATTCAATAATTTTAATGAATAAATATAGTTGTAAGTGTTCTAAAGTGGTTTTTCTTTTGAGCTGTAAATAAAGTCAAACGGAAATTTATTTTTGATTTCGGTTAATTCTAACACTGATTAGGGATCTTTCAGGAGTATAACTGTCAAACTGTTTTACACTAATGAATATGTGTGTTTTATAAGAATGAAATATATTTTATTCATGTGATAGTGTTGGACAACAGATTAATTAATTCAGATATATATGTACAAAAATGATGGAGGGTGTAAGTAAAAGATTAATACTGAACAAGATGTGGTTAAATTTTAGGTTATGATCTGAATTCATATGGTTACTGTTCTGTTTTATCTCAACGACGATAATAACAATATATATTCTAAAAATAATAATTACAGAATTCATTCCAGTTTACAGGCATGATCGGTATAGAGAGAGTCTCTGCATATTAAATTAATTGATTGAATTCAAAGAATAGTTTATTTAGTAGTTTGAAGAGTAAGATTAGATTGAGTTTGAGTCTTATCTTCCATAAAGGGTTCAGTCCAAGTTTAATACATCTGCACTTGTAATTCAAGGTACAGTCAGTCCCAAGAATGCAAAGTGTAAATCGTCTCTGTATGGATTCCAACCTTAATTTTTTTATGTGAGCACTACTAAGAATAAACCTGCAGTATTCTAGGAGTTATCGAACACATACTTTATGCATCAAAATAAATAACTTGCTGTTATAGAGGTTATGAATTATGTAAACCATAAGACGCAGGGACTTGGAGGCCTATTTATAGACCTGTTCTGTGAGGGACTTGTTGTAGGAGTACTTAAGTCCTAAGTCCACTACTGTATGTAACTTTGATAAGACCTCACAATTTATGATAAGATCTAAGTTGAGTGATGTATTACCGGAGCATACCTATGCACCTTTAGCCGCGTTAAACTACAGCTACCATTTTGAGCACCACTGAACTACCTTATTGAACGCCATACTGATACAGTTTTGCGTATTTTTCAGCTCATTAGGAGAAAACGAATACACTATTTTAAAACCATCTGCATTTAGAGGAGGCTTACCCATATAAAAGCAACCGCAAATACCACTGATATAAACTAAAAAAAAGCAAACGACCCGAGAAACTACTTTTTATTACACCACTTTCAACCGGGACAGCATCCGACAAGGAGCAGTTAATTTGACTATTTGTTATCGGTGGCAAAGAAAGCGTTAAACCAAGTAAGATGCGAGTTTGTCCATAAGAAGCTGGTGGTTAATCATGTTGGAAGCTTTAGAAATGTCAGAGTATATGACCAAGACTAGATATATTCGGTTATGTTGAGCAAAGATGAAATTGAAGAAGCCGAAGTGGGATGTCATGCAAGATTGCTTTTTAAGAAAGCCATGTTGAGAATCATTGATAAGCTTTTCAGTGAACAGACAGTTAGAGAGTTCGTCACTAAAGGTTTTATCCATAACCTTACAGATAACTGGAGTAATATTTATGGAGCGTTAATTGTTCATGTCAGTCTCATCTCAAATTTTTAACGTGTGATGATATATGTAGTTTTCAAACAGTAAGGGTAAGTACCTGTCTCTAGAGAGAAAAAGTAAACAGCTTTAGAAGAAGTAATAGAATATCTGGTCCATCGTGTCTGTAGAGAAAAATGAAATTTCGTCTACTTCATGACCGCTTGAAACTTTAAGGGGGTTTATATGTTGAATAATTCTCAGGTATGTGAAAGAGATAGATCTGATTGAGTTGCTAGTTACATACATGACTTTGAAACAGTATCATTTAGAAATTCATTATTGTTCGCCAAAAAACCACTGAAAAGGTCTGCTATGGTTGAAAAGAATGCTTATAGCTACCCAAGATGCATTTATTAATTCAACTACTTTTGGAGAAATAAATACATTAGGGTACTGAATTTTTGAACATCCATGCTTTATATAACAGTAAATAATGGTGATTACGATCTCATTATCAGCTTCATGAGGGCAGAGCTTATAGTGTATGTTTCAGTTTTGTTAATCACAGACAAGTTGAGAGAACATAAACAGCTTTTTAATATGAATAATTATCTTGCATAATAAGGTATACAATTTTTTTAAATAAGTTATTTACATTAGTATATGATTATGAATACTTTATTACATAAAAATAAACAAAATCCCTAATAAAAATAGTATTTTAGCCATCGCGATCGACATAGTAATTTTTATGAATCAGCAACAAGGCATCAAGTCCGGTATGATATCCAGCTTATGTATAGATGTTTGTGATATTGTATCACTGTTTCTCTCATAAATAAAAATTTCAAAGAGTCTCAGTAATATTTAACCTAATATTTGTTAAAAACCAGATGAGTTGAAATGATATGGTTAAATGAAAAATTGTCTCTAACCTACTGAAACAAAAAATTCACTGCATCTGATATCAAATCACTTAAAGTAGTACCTAAATTAACTCCATCTGGAGAACCAGTAGGGCCTTTACCAGTCCTAAGCCTGAGTAAATGAGGACTGTTGAACTGTACGTTTGGTATTTGTATTTCGTAAAAATGAATCTATCTACAAAATTGCCAACCCGAAGAGATCAATAAGATTTTGTTTTAAAAAGCAAGGAGTCTTCAAACGAAAACAAGCAAGTAAATAAGGACTTTAGGACTGAAAGGTGAAAGTATGCGGAAGGCTTGACAGTTATAGCAGAATAAGCTGCAATGGAAGGATGTGTAGAAGAACTGTATGATACGACTAAGTTGGCAGAGAAATACAGTAGATCAGAAGAACCAGTCGAGAACAAAGAAGGAAAATTGATCGGTAAGGCTCAACAGCATCAGAACAGGGGGGTAGAGGACCAGATAGAGCTCTTGAATAAAGGAGTCTCACTAAAGCAGCGCGCATAGACTTCTTGTTAGATGTTAACCCACCAACAAAAAATGAAATTGATAGGACCTTCAGACGAATCAAGAATTACGAGACGGCAGGAACAGATAGCATACCAGTTGAAACACTGAAGTCAGATATATAGGCAACTTAAAAGATGTCCCATCTTCTCCTGAGAAATTTTGGAGAAAGAATGATTGCCAGCAAAGTGGAAGAAGAGATATCTCACAAAATACCAAAGAAAAGGGGTCTTGGTGGGTTTAAAAACTACAGAAGGATCACATAACTGTTAGCACCAGTTACAATTTCAATAGACAGTTAGTGAACTGAATGAATGTTTCAGTAGACGTCCAACTTCGAGATCAAAAAGTCAGCTTTCGTAAAGGACGATCATATACCGATCAAATGGCGATAATGTGGATTATTATTGAATATTCAATTGAATGAAAGCCGTCATTAAACACCAACTTCCTTGGTTAGGATAAAGCATGGATAGAAGTAATGTTGTAAAATCGCTATTAACACCATGGAATAACTGAAAACACTGGCGCCAACATACGGAACTCTCGTGAGGGACTGAATTACAAAGTTGTGCATGCAGGGCAGCTTACCGATACGTTCCAAGTGACCACTGATCTCAGACATGAGTGACTGCCTTCGCCTTCTCATCTTTGGCCAGCTGTTGACTGGATTACGATGACCACATTCCAGAGGAAGTGCGGTACAGTGGACGCCTTGATGGAGCTGGAAGTTTCAAATTTCGCGAATGGCTTGGCTCCTTCACAATTTACACAGCAAAAAAATATGTGCTAAAAAGTCATAGTAGCGGCCGCCACAGAAGTTTGGCTCAACTTTTACAACAGAAGAACGAGATCGTTATGCTCAACAGTATGAGCATCAACCAAGTCACATTTGATCTGGAAGCTCTGAGATAACTGGAAGCAATTACACGCCTGGACAGAGTCACTCATAAGCAAGCAGAATCTAATGAAAATATCACTAGACCAATCAACGGAAAAACAGCGACATTCCTCCAATTTAGATCTATCTGGAACTCAAAACAATTGTTCCCCATGACCACAGAATTCTCATCAGCGACGTCGAAATGGTACTATTTTATGGGGATGAAACTTGATGGGCTTCCACCACCATCAAAAGTACACTGGTATTTATGAATTTCTAACTATGAGAGATATCATAGTGAACAAAAACTCAGATGGGGAGAACCGATTTTTTATTTCATTCAAACGTACGTAGGGCATTCGTGAAATATGAAAACCATACATTAAATACGTTATGTGCACATCTTTCAGTTGTCCTTTACATGTTTAATGATCCTTCCAATTCTGTTATTATTACAACTGATCACTGTTCATCTTCCTGTTCCATTCAACTTAATCTTCTGCTGACAGGCAATTCACATCCGATTACTGCCACATATTACTTATATCTGCCATCATGAGTAGCGTACACCACAATACTTGAGACCTATTGGCCAGAGACCGTCAGTAATAAATTGCTCTGGAAGACAACAAACCAGTTGTTAGCTGAGGAGGAAATTAGGAATAGACAGTGGAGGTGGAAATGACAGCTCACAAAATGAACCCTAACTTCTAATCCTCAATGCAAAAGAAAAGAGATAGAACGATGAACATTTAGCGCCCGTAATTGAAGACAGACGTGTAGACCATGAATACCATTTGGTGGCAACCGGAGAGTAGATCTCAGGGCAAAGTTGGTAGTAATCCAGTGAGCAGAGTAACGAACTCAATTAAACAAATGTCAAAATTACAATTTGATCAGCAAAAGTCAATCAACATTGTAAACTAGAATCTCATAATAATAGTTCCTACCTGAGAAACAATCTATTCATAATATGTCAGAATAAATAATGATTTAAACTGTGGGGTGAAAATTTGTTGTTGAATTATGACATTTGAGCATATGTTGTTCTGAATAAAATAGTAACAGGATCGAGTGTCTTAACTGCCATCAATATCAATTACATTTCCAGAGAACCTGTTTCAATCGTATACAAACATCTATCTTGATTTTGACCTTCATTTTAACAGAGAAGCACAGCAATGCAGCTAGTAATTACTATCTATTTGAAAAAGTACTGAGTTCTCTTGATAAAATTACTAAATACTTTTATGTCATGAAAATGCATTCCAATAATTCTTGACCTTCTATGCCCGACGTATAAGTGCCAGGTGATTAAGTTTCCTGCTTCATCGTAATCAGTTTGTAGACCGTTTGACCTACTCAACTGCAGCTAATTTTTACACCATAAAACATTATAAAGTCATTGAAATTCGCTTATCTTTTTCTATTTTAGATTTTTTTTAAAATGCTTGGGAATGCGTTAAAGATTACTATCTTATTGATAGCTTGGACTAGTCACTATTCAGCCCAATTCGACTTAAAAAACTATCCTAACATACCAGGATATTATGGTGAGGATTTGTCCGAAGAACTTGTCAAATCTAAACTAAAAGATTCAGAACTATATGATCGCTATAGAATAAGACGTCATTTTATGCCCCAACGATTTGGAAAAAGATACACAAGTAAGTATTCAATTAACGTTTAAGTTAAAGAAGTATTTTTCGAAAGAACCATAACATACGTATTCGAACAGATGAATTTGATAACAAAATACCTGAATCACACATTTTAAGTGAAATAATTAAAGTTAACATGTGAAAGTGATGGTTCATAAGCTTGTTTTTATGAACCTATTAAATAGTGTTGAAAATAGCCAATTGTCTGAGCTGTGTCTTTGGTATTCAATAAGTTATCACATCTAATTTAAACATGCTATGTGGCTTATCTGTACACTGTCTGTAGCCCCAAAATATGATGATAATATGTATGGAAACATACTAACCGAATCAGTTCATTTAGAAAACTCAGTACAAGCGATCAAACAGATATTATGACACGCAAGTTTTGTAAATATGTTCTGAGAAATAAGTGGTCGGTACAAACGAATAATATTATTGATTTCTACACTATTTACCACTTTTCGAAGATTCATCATCGGTTCAACTGTATGTTAATGTCATTCAACTTCACAGAACTCAGATCAATGCTACTCACTGAAGTTAGATATCTCAGACAACATTATGAACTCAAGAATCAAACATTATGCTACTACCTTATTTACTATTTGTTTAACCGACCGAATAGAGTGTTTTCATCAATGACCATTGTTTGAATTTAAAGTCGTAGACATCAATTATCCAAAATCTTGTGACGTTTCCATATAGTTTCTATTTGTACATCAAACTTAATATTAAAAATGTTTTAGTTTTTTTATTTATAGTAATTTATATATCTATTAAATGGTTATCTTTATTAAAGTAAACTGATATACTTTCAGTATTTTTTTTAAATAAGCTAATGAATACAGTCGCATTCATATTTACATTTAATTAGTAAACGAATAAAACGAATAAAAATATGTTGTGAAAATCTTTGAATGACCAAACTATAGTCATTACAAAGCCATGAAGATACTAAAATACTTTAAATATCTTACTAGTGAAATCTATGATTACACTGTTTCTTAATTTTTGTTCGATCAGCTTTAGAAGTGCCCATTCAAACACTCCATAGTAATTCGAAGTTTAGTTCTAAAAATATCAGAATTTCCTTAACAAAGAAATGAATACCATACTCGATTACGAAAGACTAGTACTGAAATCAACATAAAATCTTAACTTTACCGACATAGTTTTAGATCATTTCATGTCAGATTATGTGGGTCGGCCAATAATTCCTAATCGGTTTAGGTAAGATAGTTCTGGTGATACCAGAATCAGTTATCAAAAACTTTTCAGTACCGATTGATTATTATTCAGTACTTAATGTCAAGTTTGCGTTCACCTTAGCGGTAAATGCGTACATGTACATAACTTACTTATATACCAATGATACCCGTCGTGGGAAAGCATAGACATCCCACTAGCACGCTCCACTCAACTCTGCCATGGACAATACTCTTCTTCAGTCCTTTCAAGTTGCTATTCATCCTTTTCATGTCTGATTCCAATTCTAAATACAGTGTTTTCGTCGACATCCCACTTTTCCGTTTCCATTCACGATTCACAGTCGGGGCTTGACTCGTGATGCAGTTTGAGGATTTCCACAATGTATGTCCTATCCACTTCCAACCTCTTTCCCTAATTTCCTCTTCAGCTTGAAGCTGGTTCGTCCTCTCCAACAGTAGGCTGTTGCTGATGGTGTCCGGCCAAAGGATATTGAATATCTTGCGTAGACAACTATTTATAAATACTTGTGCATTTATGATGATGATTGTATTAGTTCTTGAAGTTTCAGCTCCGTACAGTAGGACTGTCTTGACGTTCGAATTGAGAATTCTCACTTTGATATTGGTTGACAGTTACTTTGACTTCCATATGTTCTTCAACTGTAGGAATGCTGTCCTTGCTTCGCCAATGCTTCCCTATATGTCTGCATCACATCCTCCAGGTCCATCGATGACGCTACCCAGATACGTGAAAGATTACACTTCTCCCAGAGTTTCAGCATCAAGTGCGATTGGGTTGGCGTTCTCTGTGTTGTATTTGAGGATCTTGGTCTCTCCCTTGTGCGTGTTGAGACCCACTGATGCAGATGCTGTCGCTACACTAGTTTCTTCATCTGCATTTTTGGACGTCTATGAGATAGAATAACTAGATCATCTGCGAAGTCCGAATCATCTAGTTGCATCCAAGCTATCCATTGTATCCCGTGCTTCCCGTCAGATGTGGAGGTTTTCATGATCCATTCGACCACCAGAAAAAAGATGGAGGAGGAGAGTAAGCAGCGTTGTCTGCCTGTAGTCCTTAATTGTAATGCATCTATCAGCTGTCCTCGATGCACGACGATGCAGTGTAGTCCGTCGTACGAATTCGATGTGATATTGAAGATCCTCCTAAATACATCATATTGTCTAATAAGTTTCCATAAGGTCCTCCTATCAACACTATCAAGTGCTTTGTCATAGTCAAGAGAGTTTATGAACAGTGAAGATTTTCGTTCAATTATTTGCTCAGCGATGACCAGTGGTGTTTTGATTTGGTTTTTCCACAACCCATACTTACAGAATCTGGTCTGTTGATCACGAAGCTGGAAGTCTACTGAATCTTTCCTCCGGTTCAGCAACACACAGTTGAAAACCGTTCTGGTACTGACAGTAGTGTGATTCCTCTATAGTTCGCACATTTGCTCAGACTTCCTTTCTTTGGTATCTTGATGAAGTATCCTTCTTTCCAGTCCACTGGCACTTGTTCTTTCTCTCTAAT
Source organism: Schistosoma haematobium (assembly GCF_000699445.3). Taxonomy (NCBI): domain Eukaryota; kingdom Metazoa; phylum Platyhelminthes; class Trematoda; order Strigeidida; family Schistosomatidae; genus Schistosoma; species Schistosoma haematobium. The sequence goes on along the minus strand of NC_067202.1, from coordinate 9,511,585 downwards.
CTTCCTGAACAAAGCGTGGAGCATGTTCGCAGTTACTTCTATGTCTGACTTCAGTACTTCAGGTTGTATATTGTCAGGTCCTGATGCTTTTTCACTCGACTTGTCCGAAGGCCATCCCGATTTCTTCCGTCGTTGATGGAGTGAAATCTATAGAAAGGTTTGTATGTGCGGCTTCGATGCTCGGTGGATTCAATGGAGCTGACCTATTGAAGAGTTCCTCGCAGTATTCTACCCATCTGTTACTCTGTCCTTGAATATCAATGGTTGCCTTGCCTTCTTTTTCCTTGACTGGTCTCTTTGGTTTACTATGTTTCCCTGCCACTACTTCATCGTGTCATATAGGTGTTTCATATTTCCTTCTGCTGCATCTTTTTATTCTGTCGTTGCTAGGTCTTCCACGTATTTCTACATGTTGGCTCTAATGCTCTTCACTCGTTTGCTTTTGTGTACTTAGATTCTGCCTTGAATTTCCCTGTTCTTGTTCCGTTGTTGTTAATTACTGTCTTTCTATTCTTCCTTTCCTGAGTGCTGCCCAGAGTTTCGATAGAGATCCATTCCTTACGGTGACGCTTTTCAAGTCCAATCACTTCTTGACACGATGAAGTTAGCGCTTTTTTATCCTTTCCTAGTTGTCCTCCACAACAATTTTCTCTTCTTCGAACAGATGTTGTAAGGCTTGGAACCTGCTGTTGAAAGTTATCATTGATTGATTGAGTTTCTTAGTATCTTCTAGGTAGACTGTATTGAACCGTTGTAATGCTGTTCGTTCAGTTGTCTAATGTTCTTTAGCATCAATAAGGCCTTGTGCATGTATGAGATCGAGATCGTACATGCACATACGCGCATAGTAGTGCTACAAGTTTTATTGTTTAAACATAGCTCGATCTTGCTCCTACCACAGTCTCGCCGTAACTCAAGCACAATGTTGATACCGTTACAGACTGTTAAACAATAACACAAAGGTTAGAATCCCACAGAAAGAATTAATTCCTTGAAGATTCATCATAAGTCACATGCATAACTATAGAGTTTGAAAAAACCTTGACCTAAGGATTAGAAGTGATTATCTCCCATCGGTTTGAGACAAATTACTAGTCATTAACTTTTTAATTCTTTGTTTTAGTCAACACTATTTTCTATAAACTTTTACACTCAAACCAAAGAGATCTCTACTTTTGATGATAATGTTTATCATTTAATAGAATAATATGCATGTGAACTGTATTAAACGTGAACTTTCTTTTTAGAGTAGACGAATATGTTATTATTATTTACTTTTCGTTGATAGCACATTGTGAATATATATATATATATATATATATATATATATAAACTTATTAGTTGCGCTACGCTTGGTGGATTTTTCATGCTGTTTCATGAATAGCTAATCTCCAACTTCTGGTTTATTTACAGTATTTATTCATAAAAATCATACGTACATTTGAGTGAGTGACTGAATCCATAACTTTAACTAAAGGTTTGTTGACAACCAAGAAATTACAACCCGTGAAATTTATTTTATTTTGCTCTGCTGTTTTGTTAATCTGGTACATTATATTTTCCTAAAATATTTACTGGAGTAAACTATTGCTAACTGTTGATAATATGACCTAATAACAGTTACCAAAAGTAATACCTGCAGTTAAATCAGTCCAATTCTAAAAACTAATTAGTGCATGTTGGTTAAACACAAATTAAAATTAATCTATAGAAAAGTAATTTTTACTGTTCAGAGAATATATGTACATTGAACAGTCAGTACTTTTCAGTGGATTGTGACAGTATACGTCCTCTTACTAACCTGGATAAAACATTCATAACATTCATCTACGGCGTTTAAGAATAAAAGCCGATCATCAATGCTCTATAACAGTGAAAATGAAGTAAGATAGTCACACTTTTAAAAAATAGATCATTTTAATCAGCTTGTCAGTTCTAGAACAGTTACTTTTCTCCTCATCATTGTGAAGATTCTTAAGTTAACATTAAATTCCTAAACATCTAGATCAAGGTTCTTAGTGAATGATAACCCATTCATTTACATGGTTTTAATCAATCCAAACAAATTTAATAACATTTGATTGTTTTAGATAAACTTTCAATATTGTTTGATATAAGTTTCTGTATTTTGTAAAATGCTTTAAAGAATGTAGGAAAGTTATGGAAGAGTTGGATACATAAACCTAGTAACTATAAATACTTGATGTGATAAAGTGTTGTCGACGAAATGATCGGTATCAAAAGATTAGAAAATCATCCTAGAAAATGAAAGAGGGAATGATACACGAATTATTTGGATTATGAAAACCAGCCAATTGGTTGAAATAAATTAGAAAGATATGGTTCGAAATTTTGAAGAGATGGAACAGCAAGAATCACATATTAAGAGTATGAGAATTTTGAATCAGGTGACTGGAAATTTGAACTGACTGGTTATCAGCAGTTTCTATTCGAACATATAGATTATAGTTTAGCCTTTTGGTGGTGATAACTTCAACAATTATAATCGAGCTACTTTTGTGTATTTGTTTACTAACTGTTTCAAAGGATCCCATTATATGACTGAGTTTTTATGCAGCTCAATAAATTTAAGCCACTTGCTCAAAAGTTCCCTATTTTCTCTGCCGTCAGTGCGTATTTAAAAATAAAGATATGTGAACTGATGAAGCATTCCAAGACAGCATGGCATAAAAATATATTCATATACATTTGTTGTTTTTATAAGTCCAGTTTTGTTTGCTGGATAATAATTACGAAATTTCTGTGGTGTTCAAAATGTCGAAAATATCTAATGAATATAAAATCGTTATGTAAACCAATTAAACAATAGTTTTTATGCCGGCATTCGTATCGTCCTTGTTAAGAAAAGTGTTTATAGTATGTTATGTTTAGTTGCAGGTTTTTAACGAATCAGAATGTGTATTGTAGACATTAATTTATTAAAATTTACAAATAATTTGGTTGATAATATTCCCTGAAACAAGGAAGAGAAGTTTTTGGGGAATTGTGTGTTGGACTTACATCACATACGAACAACGTCAACTGCACCACTACCCTTTTGATTTTTACCGATAAAAAATAACAAACAAAAAAGAGGCTTTGAATGATCAATTTTTAGTACAAAAACCTTGTGCTCACAAAGACAGTCTTAACAGAACGTACATATGGGAAGCACGCATAAAGATTTTTGAACTCAAATCAATTGTCGTTATTTGGAAATATAGAAAGTCAGAATAATCGAAATACATATTCAAAACTATAATCGTTGATTGCAACATATTAAAGGGCTGATATACTTTGTATAACAGAATTGTAGACCCGAACAGGTTAGCAGTTATTCATACTAAATTCTTTTCATGGCTATTAGAAATGTAGAACCAAATATATATATATATATGTAATTATCAAAGTGACTATCAGAGTAGTAGTAGTAGTAGTAGTAGTAGTAGTAGTAGTAGTAGTAGTAGTAGTAGTAGTAGAAGTAGCAACAGCATCAGATGATGATGATGACGACGATGAAGAAGAAGGTTTCTTACGAACTACATGGATTACGTGTTTAACTGTTAGTAAATATTTAACAACATTTTAGTTATAAAATAAAATCTCATTACATTTTCTTTTCTTAATGTTTCTTTATGACACTCTGACAAAGGATTTGTGCCACAACGTTTTGGTAAAAGACTATACGGTAAGCGTAACATTGAATCATTTAAAATCTACCATAATACATACATTTAGCGATAACATTAAAGTTGTGTTCATTGAGTTTTTTAAGTACCATTTCGTAGGTCATTTGTAGGTTAACTTTAATCAGAGAATGTTTCGAAAAAACCCAAACAAGGAAATTGAATTTTACAAGCTCTTGTTACTTAAATGTCATACTTAAACATAGTTTATTTTAATTATTGAATTCGTGAGTGACTTGAAGCTAGACTACCATGGAAAACCTGGAAGCACTGGACGGTCGTTTCGTCCTACTGTTGCACTACTCAGCAGTAACCATAAACGCGGGATTCGAACCCGGGACCTATCAGTTAATGTCTAACTATCTATGTAATTGACTTCCATTGATTGAACATTCATCAAGTACTATGCTCGCCACATAAACTGTACTTATAAAACTTAATTCCTGATGAAGGAGTAAGTGTACTGTGAAACAAAGTTTCAAATTAACAAGTAATTTATAAAGGCTTTACGGCCCATTTTAATCCATTATGATACACTAACTTCCAAATTGAAAAATACTCATTCTAAGAGAAATAAATATTTAAATATTAGAAAAAAGCATCAATTGAAAAGTTTATAAGTTACAAGTGATTGTGATAGACCAATTATTTTTTTGTAAAAGGAAACTATCTAATTACTAATCATAATTTATGTATAGAAAATTTCTAGAACATTCAATATTCATCTTTATGTTAGAAGCAGCAACAACAACAACGACAATCAACGAGATCTCATTTTATGTTTTAAACATTTCATTCCCTTTAGTCCGCTATTATGAACAACAAAAAAAGGAAACGATAGTTGAATGTCCTTAAAATCAAATGGTCTATTAAATTGTTAACTACCGTGGTGGAAACAAAAATACGTGACCTATATATATTTAGTGATCATATATGAACAATTATGTTACCATATTCATAAATGAAATACATTAGTCATTGTTCGTTTATTATAAGTGAATGAAGACATTTATGATAAATCAAAAATTAACTAATAGAAATGAATAAAAGTGACATATTAAAATGTGTAATTTATGCTTCTGCAGGTAAATATGATAGTAATTTCATAAATTAGACAATCAGATCAAGGTTGATATTTGCAGTTATGACCTCAGTTTAACATGACTAGTTAGTTCAAAGAATAATTTTAATTTTAAAGAAATTAACCATTACAATATTTAAAGTATCTATTAAATAATTTACAAAAGGGTAGGTTAATTCCTTGCAAGTATTTTGTCTGTAATTGGATTTATTTCGATTAATATATAACAGATTCAATAGGTGGGCATAAAAATATCAATACAAGGTTGGATATCAATTGACGAATATTCATCAACCGTAAAAAGCTGAACAGGTGTTTGGTTCAAGTTTGAGATCATTTTAATTTGTACCACAAATACATACATGCAGTTTGTGTGTACATTGTTTGTGAATGCGGGATTAACTGTCACAAAAGTTAACTTTAAATAAATTTTTAATTACTTTCTTTTGATTCTGTTTCCTTGTAGAAATGATGAATCGGTGAATTTTCTATGTTACGTTTAACGTGCGTTCAACTAACAGTTATTGTAAACTGATAACAGACAATTGCATGTGATTCGGTTGAAATATATTTATATCTATGTATATCTCTAATTCTTATCGTAATAGAAGGTTTCAAGTAAAAAAGCATAGAGAACTGTTTGCCAACAATCCTCAAATTTACACCATTTTGGTTTGATCGTTGTTTATAATATTCATTCATTAAAAATATCATAGTTGTAAGAACTCTGAACAATATTAAAGTATTAGTTTCCTTAGTATCATGAAGAGATAATCTATCGTTTATTTGATACGAATAACTATTCTAAATAAATTTATAAAGGAACAATGTAGGGCTAAAGAAAGAAATTAATGTAACTTTTCTAATCGAAATTTAACAAGATGAGAAAGGTGTTTGACTGAAAAACTTTTATATCCATAAATGTTATATAACAATCGCTAAAATAAAGCATAGCTTGAATGAGCAAATTAAGTAATATTAAAATTGTGGACATTTGCATTAATGAATTTAACTAATTTGCCTAATATTTTTATATGCTATAAATCAACGTACTGTTTTACTAATTATTTTCATTTATACTAAACACTCACTTCATACAGTCTCAATCTAACGTTACCATGTTCACAAGTGCTACTATATTCATGCAGTTTCATGCCAGTTCGATCAAGTTAGAAGTTTACTAACTTCAGTCCATAAGTAAAGATTGCAACGAACACTACGTAAAATAATCAGTCAGTCACCTATTTTCTTGCGTGTTCTAAAGTACTATTGGATAAAATGCATATCTAACAAGTGTTATAACAAGTTCAATAGGAATAAGTGCATCGATAAATACACACTTAAGCAGTCAGATGAAAGAAACCATTTTTTAGATTGTCGTTCAACTCAAACAGACTACAGAATGATACGGCTAGATATAATTCGAGGAGAGATTTTTGACGCAGTTTTAAATCCTTGTATTGTTTGCAACTATGTTAACTTTGAGTTCGACCTTTAAGCAGTGCGCCTTTTTGACACAAGCGTTATTGATTCTTTTAAAAGTCGAAGTTTTATATTCTTATGGATGAATTTTGGTGGAAAGCCATTTTAAAATGTTATTCTTAAAACGGGTAATTCTTCATCTACAATACGCAGAATCCATGTCCGTGCAACTTATTTGACGAATAATTCAAGCGACTCCTTTCTACTAACTGGACCACAGTTCTAGATGATTGACTACTAACCAAATTACTTAATTCTTCTAAAAAAGTACTTGTCAAAAATATATACCTTTTAAGTTGTTGTTTTTTAGTTTCCTAGTAAACAGAATGGTATTGATTTTCATGTTGACTTGATTTTTTGAAAACAAAGTACATTTCCTTGTTTATTAACTAATTGATTGACTTATTAAATCTTAAGGTTGTTGAACTAGTGATGCTCATTATTCTAGTCTAAAATGTAGATAAGGGTTTTTATAAAAGTCCTTTATAACTCAAAAGTAATAAGTTATGTTGAGGTTTGTTTTAATATAGTTCTTTCATCAATAAATCAAGGAATACAAATGTAGCTTTATAGTTTAGACTCATTTATTTGTTGGATTCTTCACATATTCTCTGCAAACCGAAGAATTTGTGTCAATTATTTCAAAAAATAAGAATTCATGTAATTCAAACACTTTCACAGAAACCTATCATACTGTGGTAAGTAATGACATAAATATAGGGTAATTGGAGGAGATAAATTTTAGTCATTGTAAAAGCATGTTCATAAAGTTGTTTAGTTCGGAATTAGGAGAATGAACTCGCTTGAAAGTTGATCAGTAAGACGGAAGATAAAGTTGGCAGAAACAAAATATTCCCAATGTTTCACAATTCATCTTACACTATAAATAAGCTAATTTCATGACAAGGTAAATATTATCAACATCTACACAACTGGTTGTCAACATGACAACTAGGTATTGTACTGTGAGTTATGCATAAGGTTATGTATTTCACCAAAATTCTCTGGTGTTATTTACAATTGTTTTTTAGTTAAAGCAATCCATCTACTTACAAGTAGCTCAAACATATAATAAAATATATTGAATGAAACTGCAAACGTCAGTCTGAAAACTATGGTGTTTCCGTAAAATGTTAATTGTTTTATTAATGCACAACTTAGCATTCCTGATTACAGTACACTAGATTGAAGAGAGTTTTTAATTCATCCGCGATTATTAGAGTACGCAGTGAATAACTATAGTAATCACTATATTCATATTACAACATATACTTCCAATCCTTAAAAATATTTTTGAAATGTAATGTAGTTGTTAATTCTTAACGATATACCCTTTTCGCCAAATAAGTTCAGATAGAGTTTAGGGAAAGGCCTATCAGTTTATGACTTTGAAGTAAATGATTTATGTGTTATTACCAGATCAGTCAGGCAATGAAATAAGTTCACGTTGTAAAGAGAAGGATTCATTTATTTTTTTAAAAATCTAAGTTAACTAAAGAGCCTGAAAATACTCAGCATATTCCAATATCAAACATTTGAAGGGTAATAGTCAGCAGAATTTGCGAGTAGTATATTAATCGCTTAATTACACCTTAAACGTTTCACGAAATAAACTATGATCGGGAACAGGTAGCCAAAATATAGAAAACATTGGGAGCTAAATGAATACGAAATAATGTTGCTGTAAATATTTGATATTGAGCTGAATGTTTCCGAAATTATGGAAACCAGTGAATATGAACTGTAAAGAATATATATTCAAATATTGCACATAGAATATACTGCAACTTATGTGGTATTACTTATTCAGGTATTAAGGAGTTCATGAGGATCGGAGAAATAAAAAAACTCTATCTTTAAGATACGTCTGCTGCATTTAAATAAAGTAACTTAACAAATCAAGGCGTACGTTTAGTTACTGGGATGAAAAAAGTCCCCCATACTTAACAGAATGTAATCCTCTTCAGGTTTCATAGATAGAATGAGTTCTTTCACCAAACATTCAATTTGCATTATAGTTTTCAATAATATTAAAACTGTAAACAAAAACGATGGACTTCACATTGCAAAATCTGGCTGTATTTGTTATAACTTGTGGGTTTGTGCCGGTATCAATGTGTTACGTAATGATACCGCTAATTGGAGAACAGTAATTTATCGACTGGACCAATGAAGCATAAAACCTGTATGAGCAGTCTAGATACTTATCGGTCCTGCTTCCTGCCTAGCCCCGCCTGTTAAGTCCAGAACACCAATCTCAGCCTCTGCGATATGAATCATGTTTTTTTAATATACTGGGTTTTTATACAAACCAAAAAGACCACATCTTACCATAAAATAGAAAATAGCAAAAAATAAAAAATAACAGTAAGCCATCTTATATTTAAACAACAAAATTTAGTTATCGTGTTTTGATGACTGTATATCTGTTTAACTGATTGTTCCATCATTTGTCCTTTTTTTCTTCTTTCTATTCTCAAAGATCTTTAACTGATAAATCCATTGAATACTTTACTGATGTTTTATTATAACAATCAAGTAGAAATATGGTCATTTTACGATATAAATTTTCAAGATTTCTACCTTTCGATAGAAAATGATCATCATCTGGATAAATCTAAGTAAAAATTAAAAAAACCATCATTGAATCAGATCAGTATTATAAAGAATTTGTTGGATGGAAACTATAAGAAAGATATTCAAATTAATTTAGTATCATATAGATTACGAATCTACAAGAATTAGGAAATCAGTCAGTACATCTGTTATAACTTGTGGCCTTGTGCCCTATAACGTAATGTTACCGTCAATTAAAGAACAGTGAACTGTCGACCGGACTAATGACGCTTAGCCCCGCCTGTTAAGTCCAGAACACCAATCTCAGCCTCTGCGATATGAATCATGTTTTTTAATATACTGGGTTTATATACAAACCAAAAAGACCACACCTTACCATAAAATAGAAAATAGCATTTGTACAAGATTTATCCAGTTGTGGCTTTGAATGTGAGAGATAGTAATTGATAAACTGGGTATAACTGAGGAATATCAAATCGTATAATAATTCATAGGTCAAAATAAAACTTATGATCAGAGGAACACGAATATGAATATTTTTGTAACTTATCAATTATACGATAAACGTATACGTATAGTATTTGTCCAGAAATAGATTCCGACAGTTGCCACCCATTATTCTCATCGGGATACAACAGTATTCCAGTTTAAATAGGCATAAATAACTTACTCGGAAATAAGTATGTGTTTTCTTGATCGTGTATAGAGTAAAATAAGGTGATCTTTAATAAGAGAGATAGCTAATACTTCGAATGTGTGTTGTCTCCCTAACTTTCACATGCCAATCCCAAAAATGAAATTCACAAGTAAACCCTATTGCTAAGTAATAAACGATGTTTGACTTGATAATTACAAATATACTAAACACTGGGTAGATCCTTAATAATCAAACGAATGATTTATTTGTAACATCCGAACGAGTTAGAAATTAAATTAAACAAACTATTTACTGAAAACAATACAACTGAATATTCGATAACTTGGATGATCTATAACAAACAACAGTTCTCAATTCACATATTACAATTTCCAAATGATGTACGCTGCCTTAAATCTGTCCAATTTTACGGATTATTAATTTGGATTTATAATTGTAGAACCTGATGAGAAATGATTGAAAAGAATATTCTTCGTTCATACAATTTTGTTTTAATATAATGGGAATTTTCCAGCGAGCTAATAAGTTTTATAGTTCCTATGAAATTGCAAACTGATATTTGCCTTTTTATTGGAAGCGAACACCATTATTTGAATTCGTCGAAATCCTGACTGACAAAAACATACTGGACGATTTAAAAACAGAAATATAACTTCAATAAATTTATGTTCTGACTATGTGAGAGTTACTGATAATCTCTAAGTCAAAAACCTAAATACCCATGATATCACTCTTATTAGAGAAAGGACTATATTTCAGTTAGCATAGAAAGTCACTTAGCGCTGTAGAAATTGTTCAGATTCTAGAATTATTAGTCGGACAACTGTCGGAAAAAGAGTTACATATATAAAGTTGAAAACACCCCACATTTTGAAAAAACAAAACTCTTTCCACATAGTATCTTTCAAGAAGGATTGAGATCTCTACATTCACTATAAAAAGACGTAAGAATTTGAATAGTTAATGCTGACGAAAGTAATACAACAACAGTCATGACTAAAATGGCTTATGATGAAAAAGCTTTTAGACACCTATTCACGAGACTGCATCATAAGATTGACCCACCAAATATTTAGACGGTTAAGAACAAAATTAGTGATAGGTAAACTTTTAAAGGAATTAAGCCATTCATCGGCGTCTTCATATGCTAATGTTAATCGTAAGTCATGCATCATATAACCCCATTACATTTTACTTGAAATTTATAAGCCTTATATTTCACTAAGGTTTATAGTGAGCTACAAAAACGCCCTTACTAATGCACTGTCCAAATATCTGGTCAGTATGTTATAGCCAAAACAACAAAACTTACATTAAAACTTCTGTAAATTCAAATCCAAAATATCGGAATCCTCTAATGAAGACAATGAAACAATGGTAAGTTATGGTGTTGTGAATTTGAACAATATTATTCCACTTGACGGCGGTCTAAGGCTTATTTATGAGCTGCTAAAGAATGATCACAAGTTAGAAAGACGTCCTTTAGAGATCATTCAAATTACGAAGTCCATGGAACTATGTTTGAACTCAAACTTACTCATTTTTAAAGGGATGTTATACAAACAAGCAAGCATAATTGGAATGAGATTCCGCTTGTCTTCAATTGAAGTCAACCTATTTCATATAATCGAGTCAAATATTTCCGCAAATGACGCCAGGCCACGAATTCTGTTTTGATGTTTGTGAAACTTTTGTTATCATCAAAAAGACGGTCTTAAAAAACATTTTCTAAATTTGTAAACGTATTCTTAGTTCATATTTACTGCAAGCAGAACGCCAATTTTTATTCAACTTTATGAATGAGCACATCCTAATCGATATTATCAACTTCAATTCAACACATTCATTCAGTGCAAAACTTTCTTTGGGTTTAAATTTATCCAGAAAACCCACCAAGATTATTATACCAAATGTGGATAAATAAAAGTAACAGAAGCACATGATCAATATACGATAATTGAACTATATTTCAGATTTGTTTTCGACTGAACTAAATACTTTTTGTTTTGCTCGTTTGTATTATTTGAAATTATGCTAATTTATTTCATTTGTTTATTTGCTTTCTGAAGAAGCTGAGTACATGTCGAAAAACGCTAGGAATTTAATTTTCTACTCATTAGAATATTACAAATCTATCATTAATCCTGTTATTAAATAAATACAATACAGATTTGAGAAATTAAAGGGAGTGAACAACGGAATCACTAATGCTAACAGTCAAACTTGAAATTTTCCTATTTTAAATATAAAATTTTTATTCAGAATGTTCATTTATTTATTATTTATTTATTTGAACACATAGATATTAGTACAAGGAAACACTAAATACATATGCGCCAGACAAATCTCATTTGATATGTGTGTAGGCTGTGATACTGCCTGGGTGCCCAGACCGAAGTATGTAGTTTTCTTAGAGGGCCACATACGGAGCCTCCGACCTAAAGGTTTGATCCACAAGGCAATGGAGCATCGTAAGAAGATGCAGACTCATGGTAGCCAGTGATCAACAATTGGTTCATACGTCATTTGTTCCTTCAGGATACTGGAGCCCATATACACCATTGGTTTGGAATCAGGGTTTTCCGACTCCCCTAGGTGGACCCTCCATGTCCACCAACCTGATTAAAGCTCCAGACATTTGCTTTCCGTCCTCTCAATTTCGTAGACAACACCCATACCACGAGAAGGCAATGATTAGGAATTCCCTAGCAGAGGCTATATACGCGTGGCCATGTGAGAGCATTTCGAGAGGGAGAGCGGACTCTCCCCACTCTCGGCCGTACCAGGGCATTTTGGGGCCAGAATGCTCATGTGAATGGTTAACTATTAGGTAGGATGATTGAAACAGAATCTTTATACAATTTAAAGGAAATTTCCCGCAGTTTATGCTAATGTCAACTGGATAAAATCAGAGTGTTGAATAATTCTATGTCATTTAAATATATGGCTCACTGGAAGTGAGCATACTTGATCACATACAAACGTTACCTGAGATGTTCAGACACTAAACCTGATTTATGATGATTGTTTATAGAACATTGATTCATAGCGAAATTTTCTTGATAAATGGTTCTATCAGGTAATAAAGTATGGTTAGAAATAAAAGCGTAACGTAATACAATGTTATCATTTGTACTAATGATTACCAAGTAATATTTTCACTGAATAATACTGATGTCTATATGGGCAAGTAGTTGTTATAATATTATCATCAAATCCTTGTCTCAAATCTCTTGTAGTGATAAAAAATGCGGTTGTTTTAAATGATATCAATAATCATATCATTTATAATGATATGAAAATTAAGATCAAATGACATCATGATTGCGGTTAGCAATAGCTTTATCAATGTTAGTGGTTGTTTGGCACGTGTTTATTTGTTCACAACTGTTTATTATTATTATTTTATCTACGCATGTCTATTTACTATAAATATATTAATATTTACGGAAACAATATCATTCAAGGTCATTCCTAACCAATCATTTTCAAACGAAAAATTATCGAAAGGGTTTTCGTGAATATTATAGTAATTTCAATAGTTGACATCATGAGTCTATTAAACACAGACCATCATAGAAAACCTAGAAGCACTGGACGGCTATTTCATCCTATAGTGGTACTCCTCAGCAGTGAACATCCATGATAACGACCGACGAGATTCTAACCCAAGACCCATCTGTGTCGCGTGCGAACGCTTAACCACTAGACCACTGGTCTGGGCGGCATCCAACGGTGTTATTGTCTAACTTCAACTAATCCACGACATTGAACGACACATCCACCATTGTCTTCAGTGAGTTACTATCTCACAACAGGCCCGGTTGGATCCCACTGGTCACTACTTCTCACTAGAACTCCAGGAAATACCTCTTAAAGCCAGTCACTAGTGAGCATATGTTGAATAATATCAGAAGGGGATTTGTGGATATTATAGTAATTTCAATAATTGAGATCATGAGTCAATTGAAGCTAGATCACGATAAAAAACCCGGAGGCACTGGTTAAGTGCTCGCGCGCGAGATTGATAGGTCCTGTGTTGGAGTCTCGCAAGGCGGAATCGTGGATGTGCACTGCTGAGGAGTCCCACAAGATGACAATACGGACATCCGGTGTTTCTAGGTTTTCCATGATGGTCTAGCTTCAAATGACTTGTGATCTCAACCATTGAAAAATTATTGATTAGAACAAGATGATTTTTTAAGAGAATGATAATCTTTTGAAAGGATGAGAGAAAATAAGCATGAAAATATTACTTTAAATCAGTATTCTAACAAGTAAGTAATGGGAATTAGTATAAACAATAGTATTGAGGAAACTCATAGTCAATAATAAAATGTGTAAAGAGTAGAAAATTAAAATACAAATCAAGTATAAACTATTATATATGCGTTATACGAAATAATAGAGTTAATTTATTAGTGTTCATTTTTTATTTCTCAAATAAATACTCCTTCTAGGTGAACTTTATTACATAACATTATTAGGTAAATAAAAACATTTGAATTTAACTAGTTGATTTGGAGAGTAATAAGAATATTCAAGAAAATGAAAATTACACAACTTTTAATGAATTAATATTTTATTTACATATTTCAGAATTGGCTTTCAGGATAATCATTGTAAATTGATTCTTGTTAGTACTAAGATACAAGATTTTCTATGTTAACACATGATTTACTTAATAATACAATAAAAAATAACAGTAAGCCATCTTATATTTAAACAACAAAATTTAGTTATCGTGTTTTGATGACTGTATATCTGTTTAACTGATTGTTCCATCATTTGTCCTTTTTTTCTTCTTTCTATTCTCAAAGATCTTTAACTGATAAATCCATTGAATACTTTACTGATGTTTTATTATAACAATCAAGTAGAAATATGGTCATTTTACGATATAAATTTTCAAGATTTCTACCTTTCGATAGAAAATGATCATCATCTGGATAAATCTAAGTAAAAATTAAAAAAACCATCATTGAATCAGATCAGTATTATAAAGAATTTGTTGGATGGAAACTATAAGAAAGATATTCAAATTAATTTAGTATCATATAGATTACGAATCTACAAGAATTAGGAAATCAGTCAGTACATCTGTTATAACTTGTGGCCTTGTGCCCTATAACGTAATGTTACCGTCAATTAAAGAACAGTGAACTGTCGACCGGACTAATGACGCTTAGCCCCGCCTGTTAAGTCCAGAACACCAATCTCAGCCTCTGCGATATGAATCATGTTTTTTAATATACTGGGTTTATATACAAACCAAAAAGACCACACCTTACCATAAAATAGAAAATAGCATTTGTACAAGATTTATCCAGTTGTGGCTTTGAATGTGAGAGATAGTAATTGATAAACTGGGTATAACTGAGGAATATCAAATCGTATAATAATTCATAGGTCAAAATAAAACTTATGATCAGAGGAACACGAATATGAATATTTTTGTAACTTATCAATTATACGATAAACGTATACGTATAGTATTTGTCCAGAAATAGATTCCGACAGTTGCCACCCATTATTCTCATCGTGATATAACAATATCCTATAACTCAAAAGTACTATTGAAATAGAAAATACTCTGTTTGATGCTTCCTCTCATCACATATATTTCATGAAGAAAAAAACACTTACAACATCTAGTGGGAGGGTAAATTTCATGATTTCAAACACTTTGTACACACTAGTCTCAAAATCAATAAGTATTTTCTTCCACCTAGTTTTTATCGTTTTCATTAGCGTTTTTTATTAGCTTTATATATTCTTATTTAACCTCTCAGTTACATTTAAATGATTTACTATACAAAAAATGAAAGCGAAAACGAATATGTTCAAAAACATAAAGGATTACTTACCATTAAATCAATATCTACCCCCGCATCTATCAACTCTTTGGTCAGTTTAGCAGTATTGATAAAATGGACATTGTCTATTAAAATCATACAAAACAGCGAAGAGAATATATATATATATATATATATATATATATATATATATATTTATAATGTTTGAGGAATATGAGTAAAAGCGACACCATACGCAACTCAAGTTTCTGAAAAATTTTTAATTACTTCGGAAATATGTTTAGAATTTTTTTAAAATTAAATATATACATTGATTATTCAATAGTAATTAATGCAGTTCTACATTTTACATCAGAGATTAACTTAGATTAGACAACGATTGAAGAACAGTAAGTATTGGATAGCTGTTTCGCCATAGTATGGTACCCCTTGCTTAGGAGCATCTATGACCGCGGATCATGTTAAAGACATTCAGGTCTCTTGGTGAACCCTTAATTTTCAGATCATTCAGTCGGAATCCGATAGTTTACATATTTACTTTCAGTCAGTTCGTAATATTATGCAACAATCTTTCGTCGTGAACTGTGAGTAACTATTTTGCATTAGACATAAATAAGTTACACTTGTCGTGAATTGGAAACGATAAAATGTAATGACCTCCAAAAACCCTTAACAATTAATTTATAGAGTATTTAAGTAGTTCTTTGTGACAAAAGAATTATATCAATCATGTTACAATCTTGTCATTAATTTAAATGATTCAACGTTAAACGCAACTTAACCTGATGTCCAATAGCTAGACGTACGGTAATTTGATACATGTCAGAGAGGTATTGTAGTGAACAAGAACATCAGTGGGGACAATCTAACGTATTTGATCCCCAATTACAGGATTGGTTAATAAAATATAACAATCATAAAGTAAATGCTTAATTTGCAAAATGTCCACCAATTGTCTCAAAATGACTCAGACTTCATTGTTCTTGCATTTTCATATAAATTACATTCTGTTTCCATTCTTTACTGTTCGATACCCTTGTTTCTGCTGCCAGATCTTCTGTTCACGACTAAAATCATTTACTACTTATATCAATATAAATAGCACACACCACAGTATATTTAAAATTGAGATTTGAACCCTAACCACTTACTAACATGATCAGAGGAGCTATTTGTATGCTGCTGACTGACTACTTATGGTGAAGGAATTGTGAAAATTCTTCTAAATAGTTCAGATGGTAAAGGTACTTTGTCAACCATAAACGTGTATTTGCTGGTAAGGGTTTGCATAATTACATTATTTTTATTCAGGACAGCATTTGTGCATTTTCTGTCAGCATATGATCTTCCTGAGCGCATGGCTCCATATTACTTTTAGATACACGATCTTATTAAATTTTGTAATGTAACGAGCAGTAGCGATTAAGATGTGCATTTTGATCTGTTTATAGCTTGACAGATAAGTTCGACAATATGTTGTTTTAGCTTAAATTTTTACATGCCTAATTCAAATTACAATATAATACCTTCAGGTGTAGTTGCTGTGTTCTCCCAGACTTTAGTGATATTGTATTCATGATCACCAGAGTGAGCAGTGCCGAAAATTAATTTTATGCTTTACACTTAATCCTACTATCAGATTTCAGGATAAATTTTCAAATGGAAATTTAAGCCTAGATCTATCACTTGAGCCTCTTTAAGAATGATCATATACAATCTTAGATATCAAAAACACGTAATGTCATTAAACCACACAACAACATTAGTATGGTCTGAAATGCTGATGACTGTTTGAACTCAACAGTAAAGTAAATAATACGTAGACGTTTAAAAAACTAGTAATGGATTTAATATTCAGAGAAGTTAAGCAGGTAAGTTTGAAATAATAAGTGTGTAAAATCAGGGTTCAATAAGATGTAGAAAATGCTAACGTGTGGTATGGAGAAACTTGGACTATGTAAAAATTTAGTAATAAAAGGCATATCCGTGCTTCTACTGTACCCCAATGCCATAATGCAAAAAATTGAAATGACAGTTAGACTATAAACTCTGTTTAAAATATCCTTCATCACAGATGGATAAGTGTATTAAAGTTAGCAAAATTTAACTTTGTAAATACTTTTTACATTTTTATAGCTACGTAACAACTGTAGAAAATCAATTTTTGTTTAGCATGACACTTAGCTTCCAATCACATACATAAGAGTTCACACCTACTATCATTCTTGTTGTTATATGCTATTTGTAACAAATGTACTATCACATAGAAGTGTATATTAAATGAGCAAAACATGGAATAACAAATTTATAATGGAATACACATTTAGAAATGCTTACCATCAGCAGTTCCGTGAACTAATAAAAATCCTTTGGACGCCATGTTCTTAGGATTTCTAATAACTGTACGCTGAAAGATTGAAAATTGAAAAACTATGCTTGCATGAAAAAATGTACTGAAGGAAATAACCAGTGAAACACATGAGGTATATTAAATTAAATCTTATCTAATTTGAAATCCGATTTAGTTTATCAGTTCGTTTGTAATTCGAATGCAGTTGTACCCAAACTTTGTTTAAGTATTGGGAGATAATCAAACAATGTTTCTGATGCCAATAAAATGCTTGGCAAAAACTCTTTGGTTCTGTGAAGTACCTGATTAGAAAAAGATAATTCCTGAAGACAGGAGTGCTGTGTACATTATGGGTGTCCGTCGGTCGATATTTTTTAGGAATGTTGGATGCAGTAGAATAAATAAGTACATAATTTGAATATATAGTGTAATTATTGGTGTTTGTCATTGTATACATAGCTACGCGGTCACGTAGTTTCGAAGCAGTTACTATTCCAACTAATATCATCTACGTTTGATGAGTGAAGTAACTTTCGGAGCTTTCACCGCAATTAAAATACTTACGGTGTACTAAAATTTGGTAGACTTGACAGCTTTCATTGTGAAGTATTAGTTTGAAATACAGGAGATCTTCTGGTATAAATAGACCCGAAAAGCCGGTGGTCACAATTTGTGTACTTTAGCAAAACAACGTAGACTTTTGAACAACGAGATTTAAGCGTCTGTTAATGTTTTATTTAAGTTAACTATTATCCGAATAGCAGATGATGGAACATATCAACTAGTTAATTGACTAAAGGATGAAGACCATAAATTGGTCAATTTCTGTCATTTAACCTATATGCTGAATATTACAGTACAAATCAGTACCAATTTTCCGATCAATTACCACCAGTATTGACTGCATTCTGTTCATATATCAAATCTAAGTAGAGCATCATTTCCCACTCACTTATTGCTTAAAGAAATGATTAGTTAAAATTGAATTATATCAAGATCAGTGTGCCTGACAGAGATATGGACAGCAAAATACAAACAGTACTACGGCTGAAAAACAAATCACAGGGACTGCTATATTAAATGTTTAAACTGCATTTTAGGTACCTCTCTATACAAAATCAGTCAGAATAATACTTATTCTGTTATTAGATTCATTTAAATTATAATTGTTTTGTTATTCTAGCTCAAGGAAACATGAATTTCATTGAAATAGCAAATAAGTCCTTCTGATAACTCACAGTAAACAGAGTACCTAGTCAGCTTAGTCCATAACAACGATGAGGTTAGCTGGCAGATTTTATTTATTATTTTTGAGTTGATAGTCAGCATCAGCCATTGTCACTATGCTGTCTTCATAGACCTTCCTCATCTACAAACCTCATATCCAATAACTACGGATAACTGACTATAGTGACGGGAATGAAATATTCAGTACCGTGCTTAAATACTGTATGCCATAAGTAATACTATACTGAAGAGTTTCCGATCATTATGTGAAATCTTGATATGATGTATCTTTTTTATTCATACTAACGAATAATTGACACAATATCTCATGGAAAATAAATAAATATACATTATTCAATTTAAATCGGCAATGTATTTATTAAACTTTAAAAGTCAAGTGACTTACAGAATATGCATCTGGGTCATCAATAAATCTTCCTAAATATCGTTCGGTATATGCAGTAGCTAAACGAATAAACAACACAAGTATAAATGGATATTAAGAAAAAAACCGACGAACATCAACTATATAAATTGACATATGTTACGATAATTATCATTAACATAAGCGCTTGCATTTTAAAAGTACTTTTATGAATACTGTAAATATACATTGTAATACTTAAGATTAATCTTGAAAAACGTTAATGTGTATTTTCGTTTATTGAAACCTGAAAATATTCAGTTAGTCGCAACGTAGAACATAATGCGTATCTACACCGGTTTTCAGTTATCATACCATATTAGCACAGCGATATAAAACCGCTATGGCAAATCCCAGAATATTAGAGGTAGTAACAGTATGAGTAGTGATTAAAAAATTGGCACTGAAGATACGGTTCAGGAATAGATAAATTAGTGAAATATCAAAAAATTATGGGGAATTCAGAAGCTCATTATTTGCGGAAAATCGAGAATGTATATGCCTGGGATATTCCAAACGGTTTTGATCTATGCCATTCAAATTCGCTAACAGTTGATTACGAAAATCACGTAGACCCCAACCAATTGATAGTTAACACTTGTTAACATGTCTCTATACGATTTTTGATGACTTCACGGACTGACTCCATATTTTGGTTTGGTCGCTTCTACCTTTCTTTCAACCTACTCCTACGTCAGACAACGTCGCCCACCGAGGTAGGTGATGGTTAGGCATACGTAACACATACACCAACCACCTCAGTTGATGAAGATTTACTACTATATTGATCAATTTCCCATTTTTATCTGGTACTCTATTCCTGATCCGGGCATTGCTTACTCGGTGGTCCAAAAATACACGAGCAACGCTTCGAATACTAGTAGCGTACGAATATCTTTTGTTCTTAATGGCCATATTTTACTCCCATAAAGTATAATTGAGCAAACTGATTCACAGTAAACAGGTCATTTGGTTGGCAGACGGACATCTCATCAGTGCCACAAGTAATGGAAGTTGGTAATAGTCGATCAAGCTTTCTGAATCCTTGTCAAGCTTTCGCCAGACACCAGATCATTGGCACTGATAAGACGCCTAAGATAAGCAAGACGGTTTATACTCTCAACTACTAAATTCTCTATCATTGAGTCAGACTCCGACTCAGGTCAATGGTGAAACAACAGTTCGCGTTTGAAGCCAGAGAATCACATCCCAAACATACGTGGCTTGTTGCTAAAGGCGGTCAGAAAACTGCACTTTTCGGAACTATATTCTAAGTCATCAGATGAATCAAACCACGAGAAGTTGGAGACAGAACCGTTATCTTTAAAAGGGTTTCTATGACAATGTCAAACAAAAATGTGGAAAGCGGATAAGCCTGACTAACATCATTTAACGTAGTCGATTCCAACGACAATTAGTCATAAGTTCTGAATTGACCAGCAGAGTATAACGTAACCAATATCTCATTCGCTTTCGAAATAATTTTCGGTTACATTTGTTCAGTCAATCGATTAACAATTATTGTTCAAATTACTATAAGAAATGCTTACAGTTCTGAGGGAAATGAGAAGGGTTCATTAAAAAATGCCTTATGACTTTTGGCAACAAAAATAAATACATGTTCAATAAAATCAAACATTTAATACGGAATTACCACGAATATCTAGATATGTTTCAGAAAACAACTATTCTAACTTTCTATGAAGTTTGTTTGCGTGTTCAATTCAGTCACCGGTACAACCGGTTAAGTAAATGATGTTGGACCTGTTATTAAGTGAAAACTAAATGAATTACGTAATATCATTTTTCATACTTACAGTAATATCTAAAATCACTGACTGGAGCGACAGAAATTCCACACCGAATCCACTGATTTTCAGGTCTGGTAAGCAAATGACTAACTGTGAATCCACCATAAGACTTTAATTTTAACAGAATGAAATAAAATTCATTAAAAAAAACAAATATTTACAGTGGAAATCTTTATTAATTATTATCACTGAACTAGAAATATGAATGCTATATATTGTACACAGATCGTTTACCAAGTTATACTTAATTGACATTTAACGTCTGCATGAGATGCACTTTTCTAGCAACCTGATACATATCTAATGTACCATCACTTTTAAATGTTGTATATTAATCTCGGTTAATAATATACTAACTGAAATTTTAATAGTATCTATCTACACAAATATTTCCAAAAAACTTGCCTCAGTGACCAGTATAATTTTCAAAAACTCTAAACTCTTTGGATAGTGCAATAAGAATATGATCTCCAAATTAGGGTGTTTGAATATGCACCGAAATGGTTGCAAAAACAAAGAAAATTAAATGGCCCAATAAGAGTAGGTGATAAACATCTATCATTCTCTACTGCCAAAAATATAGTTGAAACAGATCATAAGAATGATCTTAACTCGGTTTTTATGATGTTGCACAAAAGTGTTAAAGGGCGTATACTGAGGCTTATTGGAGCTTTAGCCATACGAAAATTCAAACCCACTTTATGCATTCAAAAACATTTTGTTCTCACCTTAAACCTACCCTGGTAATAAAAGTTAATTAAACTATAAGCTGTGTTTCGCATTTTTATTTCATGAGTGTCAGGAATAATATCTCATATTTTTAATTTATTAGTGACTTCATGAAGATATAATGAAATCAATATTATCTAAGTTGTTGAACATCTTCCAGTTTTAATTCGTTTTCTTATCACGTTATCTAAAAATTCAGCTCGTCTAAATAATACCAATATCCGAACATGACTGACGAATTGTGATTCCACTACAGTATGTATCCGTGCTCTGTATGTCTATCCGTTACAGTTATATTTATAAACGTCAAATGCTTCATATTAATACTGTAATTTATGTTTCCTTAAGCCGTAAAGGATACATTATGATGAGTTCCGTCATTTAGAGAACGACTGATATTCAAATCCATTGAACAGTTTATTCATTGACTTTTACAACCGTATTAAAACTATACAGCTCACTCCATAAAAAAAACCTTAAAGCATAAAATGCATCAAATCACTTACCCAACCGTAAGCACCAACTTGACTTTCGTTTATGTAATGGAAACGTCGAATTAAAGCTCTGAATTATAACGAGGATGTATAAAACATTGAGGTATGAGCACATTTTTTGTAGTTATTAGTTTTAAAAATAAATATTCATTTCAGTCCGAGCTAGCATACAAAGGAAATTGTGTGCAGTTTATAAGTCCCTATAGATGAGTGAAATAAACTGTATCATATGCTTTTATTTTGTAGCTACTAATGACCACATCAGAATACATTAAATCAGTCAATTTATTAAGTGTTTTGCCCCAACCATTTAACTCTATCTCCAAATATTCTCACTAGTTTCTAGTAAATTCGATGTGAAAATATACAATTAATATATTCAGGTTAATATCGCAAATTATGGTGTACAAGCATTAAATAAAACATTCTGTAATTATATTAAAGTTAACAAACTTTTTGACTTTTCTTTAACGGTACAAAATCTCATACATTAATTTTTAATGTCTGGTAAATGTTTGTGATTAAAACGAAATGCTGAAATATTTGAAGGGACTTGTTGAAATACTTTGTTTATTTTGATATCGTGAGACAGTATGATGATCTGTCACTTCATAGGTAACACCGAATGTCCCGTTTTAGCGTTTGTTATGTCAAATTATCAAGTGAATACGCATTGTGATAAATAAGAAAATGCCAGTTTGATGACTTACATTTGTCAATTGTACTCATGTCAGTATTTATTAAGAACAATAATCATGAATTTCACTATATTATATCAATCTTACTTGACACTATCCAGCTGGTCCTCAATTTCAATCACACCTAGATTTTTATAGATTGACTGCTCATAAAATCTTCCTCGACCACCTGTACCTCGGCCATCAACTTGAGCGACAATAACTTTCGCAGTTGCTGATATGTATGTTAACCAGTCAATTGTAAAAGCTGAGGTTACGACTTGAAGTGTTGGTCCACCATAACTGTTTATTTTTATTTACAAGGAAATGAAAAGGTAAATGATTTGATTAGGATTTTCTGAATATGAAAATCTATATTTACGTGAGTTTAAAAGTATGGAAGTCAGGGAATTATTTAAGGATAAGAAATAAACCCATCTGTTTCGGTCTATTTTTTTATATTGAGCAGCTGGCTTAAACATTATAAAGCATGCTGCATGATTTGCCAATCACATATAAATAGAAGCTATTTGCGTACATGAATATATTTGTAGATTATTCTCTAACCAAGACTAAGAAGTTCAAACTTTCGGTAATGTTTGAGTACACGACCCCATCTCGCGGGATTCGAACCCAGGACTTACCAGTCTCGCGCCAGGAGCTTAACCAACTGGACCACTGAGCCGGCATCCAACCGTTTTTTCCATGGTGGTCTAGCCTCGATATTCATAAGCCCCACGGCAATTTTTTTTAAAAAAACCCCACCCACCCTTTCTAAAAATGTTTTTTCAACCCAAAATTGCAATATTTTTCATCCCGTTTCGTCCAATGAAATGGCTAGTTTTAAAGTTCGTTTTAATTTGTTAGTTATGTTTTGTCGGATTGTTATAAAACATCAGTACTTGTCGACGAAGTACATTTTAATTATAATTATGGAGGAGAGTAACGTGCCTAGTACAAGAGCTGTTGTTTCTCACGTAACAGAAATGGGGGAAGTCTTTTTGACAACTTTGTTTCTCGTTGCGTTCCCATCGGTTGAAGCGTTGAAGTCCGCTATCACAAATTATGAAAGATCAACTTACTGTCATTATGTAGTTCGAGATTCGCATTTGTGCAGAAATGAAAACTCGTACATTAAATTTGTGTGCTGGAGACATGGCCGTATAACATCTAGCGGTTCGTCACAGCGGATCAGACGGAGGAGGTAATTCTATTAATGTTATTAACATTTTTTGTCATGAAGGGCTTCCATGAACACTCAGTGTCCGGCCTTCATGTATTGTAAGATTATCGACGGCTACTGGATTGTTGTACGTGGGAATGTGCATCACAATCACGAGTGCAATGCCCTGAGGTACCAAGGTAATTCATGGGTGCGCAGGTTAACAGAGGCCCAGTTTGAAAATGTGCGACCGCTGCTAATATCTGGTACTGCTTCATTCCACATTAAGAATTATGCTTATCATTCTTATGGGAAACTACTGAATGATCAAGATATCTATAATATGCGGTACAAAGTGTTCTCACACGCGAACCTTCCT
The DNA here is from genome assembly GCF_000699445.3 of Schistosoma haematobium. NCBI lineage: Eukaryota > Metazoa > Platyhelminthes > Trematoda > Strigeidida > Schistosomatidae > Schistosoma > Schistosoma haematobium. The sequence continues at coordinate 9,487,032 of NC_067202.1, read as the reverse complement.
GGTAAGCAATTTGCCAATTTATAATGTACACTATAGGTGATTAGGGGAAATTGAAAGCTCACATAACATCCTTGGGTGGGCTTTGAGAATACGAATTAGACGATAATAACTGTCTATCGTATTTTTTCTTCACGACTGGTGATCAAAGGATTTTGGCAGATCGTTTCTCTGATGTTATTGGTTTGGACGGGACATACAAGACGAATAACGAGAACAGGTCGTCGCCCTTGATATGAATTTTATGGCAATACCCGTTTGTATTGCATTTATAAGTCGCGAAACATCGACGTTTATTTCTCGATTCCTATTGTTTTTCCAACGGTCAAGTACTGAAGCGACACCTGCGCAATCCTATTACGGAGTTTGTAATGTCTGTTGACTTATTCACGGCTGTGGACGCAACAGGCACTTACAATGTACACCGCGATTCCATGCGCTGCTCCTGTTCATTTTCCATTGAAAACGGTTTGCCATGTCGGCACATATTGGCTTACTGTTCACACAGTATTACTGATGTGAACGTACAGTCAATTTGTGATAGGTGGTTACACTCTGATACTTATCTGACTCATTGCAGTTGAGAATTATTTCCCAATGCAATTGAGCGAGCCGAGCATGAAGAATGCAGTGATTGCATTAGTCAGGCGAATGTCTGAGGAACAATGCAGTTCACTTTATAACCATGCTTATCAAGAACTTCACGGTAGACTACCACCAACGCCGTTGAACTGACAGGCAGAACCGCAGTTGTACATTGAAACAAGAACCTCGACTCACGTTGCAATGTTTCATAGGTTTTGTGCTTACGACCCGTCACCAAACATACGAACAGTGAACTGTCCGATGTGTGGCGCTATTAATAAATCATAGTTACGCCGTCCGACCGCGAGAACAATTAAAGGCTCTTTTCAGGGCCACCCACAATTTGATTTAAATTAATTTTCCCCAATATTTCTTTTCCTATGGCAAAGATCAAGTGAATCAGCACTTTTTAATGTGAAATGCATTTACATATCCCTTCGAGATGAATAATCGGAAAGCGATTATTGCTCATGTATTCGTAAATATGTTTCTAACGTTTATTAGATATAAAGGTTGAGAAAAATTAGACAAGATTTTGTTATCTAATGAACTCTAATGTAATAATTAGTAACACATCTCTAAACTATATAATAATAGTACATATTCATAGGAATATTTTAAAATAGTGTAAATTGTTATTTTGTCGTTAGGTCAATAAATTTATGATGACATTTATTAGTGAATATAATAAGATGATTGCAAGGATGAATGTGATTAAAGCTCATAGAGAAGTAAACAAAATTGAGAAAATTATCTTATTTATGAATAAAATACTGACATTATAAAACAAGTTGAAACAATCATCATCGAAATGGTTAATGCGATTAAAGGTCATATAGTTAGTGTAAAAATGAATAAGAATATTAGCCGTTTCATGAATACACAACTAAGAATTTTATATTCATGTTTTATATTAAAAGTACCTGAAACCAGAACTATGCGTATTCATTTGCACACCTATATAACTATTAATTTCTGCGACAATCACATTGTAGCACTTAAAAATTCCCATAGATTATGCGAAAATGATAAACAATTGAGCGAACAATAGTTTTCAATAACTTCATCTTCAGGCTCGACAGCTACAAATCCATAATTTCAATATTTTACCAAGGCCAAAAATAAGGCATGGAATTAATGAGTCTGACAATGTTTTGTGTTAACAATGGTGAACGTTTGCATCTGTTGATATATATATATATATATATATATATATATATATATATACTTGCAATTTGCGATATTTACAAATTAGAAAGGTCATTCATTAAAGGTCGGGATGAACACTTTACTACACAATAAGTACAATAGCATTCGAGCTCAATTGAAAATGCCAATAATTTTGCGTCACTAAAATCCATAGTAGGAGAATGGAATTTTGTCAATGGATATAATAATAATAAAAATAAGATTGTTCTGTGAATGTAATATGTTATAAGGAGGGTGTTATCAAGGTTATTACGATCAAGGAATTGGGAATGAAGGATGTGAAGATTAAGATATAGATAAGGAAAAATAATTATCATAAGGAAAACAAATAATAATAACATTTTAAATGTTCATTGATGCAGTCGACCTTATTCCTATTTATACGTTTAGTGTCGATAGATATTTGTTGAGTCAGACGGCGTAGGCTAGTTCATTTACACTTCATGAAATTAATATTTCAAATGCTTGTCAAAAATGGTTACATTCATAATGTCTAGATACTTCAGGTTTCATATTACGGTTAACAATATTCACACATAACTGATTAAACACACTAGTTTTTATTACGACCAAAAAATTAATTTTAAAATACAGAACTACAAATAATTTACAAGTGAAAACAATAAACCGTTTCAATATATACCGTCAAAGTCGTTTCATTAACCCATGGTTTACGGTTCCTTCGCCGTATTTATACATGTCGTAATGAATAAATTATCATGATGATTTATTGATATGTTGATTTCTTTTTCCCATTAACAGACCATGTGTTACTAAAAAACTTATGCACACACTTTGGTGATAATTTCATTATTATTTCGGTATTCAACATTTGACTACCGACTAATTCAGTAATAACTTTTATGAAATATTCAAACCGTTTTTCAGTTCCGTTTTCCCAAAACTTGCTTTTTATGTGATGCATATCAGTATTCGTGGCAAGATAACTAACGTGGGCGTAGTGTCAACCCAGTTGACTTGTCTTCTCTCTCTCGCGCGCTTGTCAGCCAATCAGATGATAGGATAGTTTTCTTTTCTCTACCCCAAGTAGTTGGTGTTACTTCGAACTCACGCATACTAGCCTCAAGGTTAAGCCAGTCAGCCTATTGCGTCAAGGTCTTAATCTAGATTAGACAACTTATCCTGCACAAAAGTGGGTACGCAGATCAAGGACGTAACAAAAACATAAATGACCTTCCGGTAAAATAATTTCCCATATAAAATAAGCTTTCTAATTTTTGTCAAGTATATTGTAATTCTTGCTAATTTAAACACACCTTAAAGAGCATCATGATTCGATTCAAGTAGTTTTCTCTCCAGTTCAGATTTTGAGCTATGCAACCACTTTACTTCCTGTTTCGAGTCGAAATTAAAGGTTGACTGTGGTGATTAATGATGAGCTGAAAATCTCCATTCAGTCACATATTTACAATTTGACCTTAACTTATTAACTACTGGAAACCAGAGATTGAACTGGTTAACTGTCTTATTATGGTAAGGAACTCATCATTAGTGTTCATCCCCTAAGTCGCCAAGGGTCGAGGTGGGAACCTACAGGCTTTGGGGTATTTGGACTATTGAGATGGTATTAAACAGTTCATAGACCTTGCTTGTCATAATGGTGAACTATCATCTATACCCATCAATGTTTGGCTTACAAAAAACATTGCTTAATTTAATCTAGAAAAACAACTCTTATTTACATCATCCTTTTTTTAATTATTAACCTCTAAATGTACGCTGTATGATATAATATAAATAGACGTTAAATCCTAGCTTGAGGAAGACCCTAAATGATCTAACCTTCTTCAGAAATAACCTCAGCATTTTTATCGGAAAGTAAGCGACATACTCAATGATAATAAAGAATAAATGAGGATTCGTTATAAGACCATACCTAAGCAATCAATCACTCAAATTATTTAAGCAACAACGAAGTATCACGCGTATCACGTGTAACCCAACAAAGATGCAACTGTAGAAGTAGTCTGGGTTTAAGAGTAGGTAACTTCACATACTGACGATTGTAATATTATTTCCAAAATAAGCACAAGTATTTTAAAACTAGCATCAGCTTATTATTAAGGGTTTGTAAATTCCCGATATTGATAATAAAAATTGTAACCAGCCTGTCTCTTTTAAATGAGCTTGTTAGTGTGAATTACTTCAATACTATTTTGTTTGCATAATCTTTCTTGTGAATATATGGATCAAGTTATATTCAATTATAGCTGTGGGAATTTAATGATTTAATGAACATATAGTTGATAGATCATGTCCATTCACCAGAACACCATAGATAAAATCTAAACATGTTTAAATAGTTATACTTATATAGAATGATACTGATAAATCTTGCTAGTTGAACGTTAAATTTGGTTCCTAAGCTTTTCTACTAACTCCTCGGTTAGATCTACACAGCGACTTGAACACGAGAGAAAAGGTGCGAAATGTGTAAGAAACACTTTACTCCAAAGGTTCGTTTTGTACAGAAAATATAGTGTTTTTATAGTATTTTAGATGTCCTTGGGTTTCCCGAAAATTTTGGAATGCTACTAAACATAGTAGCAGTATAAGTAATCATCCAATCAGAAGCTCAACATGTGATTTTCATTTTCCAGGTGTTTCTGGTAAAACGTCCAGTGAACGCTGATTGGATAAGATGCTTCTCAGTGTTTTCAGAGCATTTCTTGCCTTTTTTCGAGGAGTTTTCTGGATCTTCCCAGCAGATTCCTCATTACTTATTACTGTAATACATCTCTAATGCTTAATTCCAATTTTCACAATCAAGTCATGACAGTCTTTTTTATTAGATTTTGTATTGAAGTGACTTTGATACACCCCAAAAGTACTTTTGTAGTCCACCCGTTTGGGTGTTTAGGAAGCTCGGAAATTCAATTTTCTACTCACAGGGATTTTATAAATATATCACTATGTTTACAAATTCGGTTACCAGAATTCAAAATGACTCTTTTTCCTAAAAAAATACTCTACTTCAAAACAATAATAATAATAATGACCGTAATCAGAAATGTTAAGTTAGTTTTGTGGTAACGTACAGTAGTGTGATAAAAAATGTATTGGATAAAGTTTATGAGTTTGCGTGATACATATTGAACAACACGACTACACGTCGAGATTTTCAAGGTATTCGGCAAAAAAATATGCTACTGATGATCAAGGCAAATTTACGGTAGGAGCCTACTCAGTTTTTTGTTTGATCGTCAAAAGTTATTTATTGATGCTACCCATATTCTGACTACGTAGTGACTGTTCAATTTTTGCAAGATCACATTACAATCACTTAAGTTCGTCGGTCAATTATTCTTTCACTAGGTATTTTGTAAAAAACTAAAATTGTTTGAATGAATTACAATACTTAGTATAAAATTCCTTTATTTTGAGGATGTTGTCTTTAATCAGTTCTTATTTTATTGGCTAAGTGAAAATCACGATAGTCACTTACTCAAAGTAATTATTCGTTCAAAATCACAGTCTTAGGATTTCAAGTGTCCAGAAGTTTTGCACAAACAACAGAAATAAAAATTAAATAAGTAAATTGAAAATTATAAAAATAAATAAAAGTAATGGGATAATTTAGAAAGAATGATAAATGGATACATTACACATAAATTTCAAAATGGATTAAGAATTACCATAACCAGACTTTGAGTAACCTTTTTTTGAAATGTATATCACCATACTGATAATAACTGAAGGTATGATTAGTTACTATTAGCATTTAGTTTATTAATTACACTATTTGTTCCCACTGTCATGATTATTTCTATACAGGCAGGTTATTGTTTCACAACTTCGAGTTCTAGAAATAAAAGTTCTGTAGTTAGAGTTTGATTACTGTTCTCTTATTGAGATTTATGAGAGGATATCACGATTGAAGAGATATCTTCAAGTGAAGAAACAAACAGTGGGCGAGAATTCACAGGGAAAGCCTCATTCTAAGCTTAATCGGCTGTTAGTAATATACTGAAGATATAACTTTACAGTAAGTGAACACTTGTATCATTTAAAGAAATTATAGAAATTAATAAGAACTTACGTATATAATAAAAGAGGATATTGAGTGATATGTGCTGGATCAAGTTCCGGTGGTAAATATAGCTTAGCCTCGACATCGATTTGATTTCTGGTGCCATTACGTAATCTCAGTTTTGTATATTCAACACGTGGTAGTGCATGAGAATTTACAAAGTTTTCAAATGCTCTATTAGTCACAAAGTACTTGATGATTTCTGTGGTAACTGTGAAATCTTTGGCAAGAATCGGAAAAAAAGTGTTGAAAGAAAATATATGTAATGTACAAGAATCTGCCCAAAACGTTTCGTAAAAATTGGGCAGAAATCGATTATAATTGGTTTCTAATAAGCGTTTATACCACTCAAAATTTGCAATAAAGAATATATGAATAAGATCCAATGATTCTTCTATACTGTAATTGGGAAGAAAATGTATGTAACACCACTTCACGGTCATGAGGTGTCTTTTAAACATCATAAAATTGATCTTATTCCAGTAGACAGTTCATAATTCCAATGAGTTTGTATAGAATATAATGAAAGTCAGCACTTAATTATCTGTCATTACTAACTTCTGAATTTCAAGCAATGAAACAACAAAGATAATTCCACTCGATGAAATAGAATGCAACAATTCAGGAAGATGAATCTTTAGCCAGTCCTTCTGTAATGCCAACATCTCATAAAATACGTATTGCATGAATATCACATATTTTCACTTTGTCAGTAAATTATAAGTATGTCAGTATATACTCAACTAATTTTCTAACAACGTCAAACAACCGAAAGAGAATAACTTAACTGAATATTCATATTTCTATCATAATATACTTTTATACGTACAATCTGATATATATTGATGAAATAGTTACAACACAACATTTTGCCTAGAAGAGTAGTTTATGAGTTTTACATGTTTTTTTTGCTTCCATATCAATAATCAATTTACAGGCGGTAGATAAAGAAGAGAATGAGTTGATGGAAGTTAACAGGATTACGTAAGAAGTAGAGGTATATATATACTTTAGTTTTTGTAAAACATGAGTTCCGTAACTAAAACAAAGTAAAGGAAGAATACATAACTAGAGATCAAACAATCATATAATATAACTTACTATTCGTTTCTGTTAAATTCTTATTAATTCTTTTTAGGAAAGTTTTGGGATTACCCGAGCCTCGAACATCTTGAACTAAATATTTCCCGTTTGACAGAACTTCTGCCCAATTATATGTATTATTCACATTTTCACAAGTAAGACAAGTCATATTACCTATGGATTGAGAAGTCCTTGAAAAGTGCATAAAAGTGGGGAAAAAAGTGTCATGTATTAAATAAAGTGCTGTAAATACACCCAAATAGATAATGAAGCTGTTTATTGGCTCATTAATAGATGTATGACTATTAAGCATCTTATCTACCAAATATAATAACAAAAACCATGGTAACTACTAGCGTATGAGGCTATATATTTAAAATTAACTCTAACGTTTTCTTTAAATGTTAATTTAACCTATTAACGCAGTTTACTCAATCTAGAAATTTAGAGGAATATCTTCTATAGGGGAAAGAGGCTTTTGCTACAAAAATTCAAGATTGCTTTGGAATGGTTAATTATTCAGTGTTTTATTTGAGCATGTAAGGTAATTCTCTGTGTGGGTTTTATATAGGTTGTTTTCATGATGACATGAAACCAATGAAGAACGAAAATTATTCCTTCCACCATCACGATTTTGAATGAGGTAGGATGTAGAAATTTAATTTCATACAGAAAGTGAGATACCAATGATTCTTTATATCGGAATTGGGCATGTTAAATGCATCATATTATATAATAGCTGAATTTATAAATTTAGACTATTTAATTGGAAATCAAACATCAAAAACGTGAGATAGAAATATTTTATTTGTTTTAACATGGTTTCCAGTTAAATGTTGATTATTAGTTTTAATAATAATAACGACAACAGATGCACTTAGTTGTCTTTACATTTACTTCGCTCGAATCCTATAATAAAATATTCCCACTTACCAATAAACATGAGCATTTTTAGAGTCAGGTCCTGTTCCAATAAAAATGACTTCATCATTACCATCATAATATAGTATTTCCTTCACATCGAAATTCGGTGTAATAATCCACTTTGGTAACTGAAGAGTTTCTGATGGTAACATTGGCTAGAAATAAAAAGACAATTTTACTTTGTTTCATAAAAGTGTTAACAAAAGCTGCAAAAATATAACGTTAAGAAAAGGTGTAAAACTACTGATTGGTTGTGTAGTAACTTGCAAAGATACTGGTGTGACTACTTGACATATCTTGAAGATACAACTACCTTGTTAACTCTGTGTAACTAAAGAAGGTTTGATACGGCTTGATGTAAAAAAGATAAGACTAGGTGAACATTTATCTGTGTACCAACTAGTGTTTTCACCACTGATTCAAAAGCTGTTTCAAAATTACTCTGCATTAAATATGACTCATTTAATCTATCAGTAGGCGAATTAGAATGTATTAAACTAGTAATTTGATATAAATTAATCAGTTAATAATTAAGTGCACAACATTTCCAATCTCAGTAACTTTAACTATAACATAACTGAGTTACTGAGCTTGATATTCGTGATTTTCTGACATCATACATAGATTAAGATGCAAATCAGTTAAGGGTTCTCTCGAGGAGTGATCATTTTTGAGATTCATTATTGAGCTTAAATTAATTATATACCTAAAAAATTTCGAAAGGCTGACAGTATACTGTGTAGAATTTGGTCACATTTGAACACATTCAGATCATAACAAGTAGCGAAATTAGGAAATTTTAAAATGAAATATCATTGTATTAAGTTTTATACATAAAAACTTAAATATTGAAGTAATATCTGATGTGACTGTCAATGGCTCATGATACTTGAAGCTGATTTACAGATATCGCTTTGAAATGTTTAGTTACATACACTGCCCATAAAACCACATTGATTTATACTGAAAGTGTAATTTATCTGCTGATAAGAATTTTTTTCAATAAATCTGGAATATGTTATAACCATTTGTAACTGGAGAAGTAAGAACAAAACATAGCAGACCATTTTAAAAATATTTATTCAGAAAGGTTTTTGTGGATATTATAGTAATTTTTTAATAGTTGAGATCATGAGTCAATTGAAGCTAGACCATCATGGAAAACCTAGAAGCACTGAACGGCTGTTTTATCCTATCGCGCGACTCCTCAGCAGTGCTCACCCACGATTCCACCTTGCGAGACTCCAACCCAGGACCTACCAGTCTCGCGAGCGAGCACTTAACCTCTAGAACACTGGACTAGCATTCAACGGTGTTAATCGTGGATGTGCACTGCTGGGGAGCCTCACAATAAGACGAAACAGCCGTTCAGTGTTTCCAGATTTTCCGTGGTAATCTAGCTTCAATAGGCTCATGATCCCAACCATTGAAATATTTGTTCATCGACTGATTTTCTCAAATATGAATGTCACAGTCAATAAAATTTGATTGGCTTTATTAGTAGATGATTTGGCACCGTTTGACAAAATTACTGAGGGACTCGTGTTGTTTTTATTTTAGTGTCTTACTGATATGTGTGTAACTTTTGGATAACGCTGCCGAATTGTGGTAACCGAGAGAATTAACATGCATTTTGACCTATGGATGACAACATGCCTCTTGAGGAAACGAATTTTGAGTAATTAACTTTTAGATTACCCATCTATTTGATAAAAATATTTGATAGGATCGTTGAAGTTGGCTCCTGTCTGTTGGCCTTGTTGTATTTATCGACATTGAAAGTCTTAGTATAACTAAATATTAATTCGTTTTATCTAGTTTTTATGTATACCTTTAAGAGGTACAGACTATCTATCACAGAATTTTGAATTTTGCGAAAACTCCAAGATCTTCTATCTCCTCTTTCATTGGCATTTTTGGTACAGTTTATTTATGAAGCTTCCTTTTTTAGTCACACCACCATATTACATATAGCTTTGTTTGTTCAAGCAATTACTTAATATAGACTAATTCTAAACAGTAATAGATCCAGTTATATATTGTAGAAATGATCGAAATTTGAAAGTATTAAATAACATGGCGACTTACAATTTTCAGTTTTGCTATACCCCTATACCCTTTTTCTGAATAATCTCTTGGAAGTATAATTAACATTTCTTGATTTTCTTTGTTAATTATAGGCTCCACATTAGTCTGCTTTAACTGAAAAAGACAAAATTAAATAGGACTGTTCTTTAAATTCCAACAAAATCTAAAGAGTGCCAATGCCTGATCTGAAAAGATTAGGCATCAGTGTTACCTTTTAGTGTAGACGATATTGCAGTTTAAAAAGTTTTGAAAAAATCATGAAATGCGTCTCATTTAGGTAACAACACTCTAAAGAAATTATAATGATGCTTGATGAAAAACACCCGTTGACGTCAACGAGGATATGTCTACCAAGACGCCTTAGTCCAACAATCAATGACTGCATGGACTGATATCATGTTTTGATTCGTCCTCCCTTTAGCTTACTTTCAAGTCACGTAGTCACTGCTTAGCAGTGCTTGTCAAGAAAAGTGATGATTGAGCATACGTAATACATGTCCCATAAAGTTTACTTAGTTTCGCCAGCGTCTTGCCTCAGGACAAGCTACTTTGTGTTCTCGATGTACATGAGCAATTTTTCAGCGACACCTACTATCAGGTACTAGTATTCTAGGAATTCCCTCTACTTTTATAGATCCAGTTTCATGGACATCAAAGAGGACAGAGCAAACCACTGAACATTAAACTCGTCTGTTGTTTGTTAGACGGACATTTCACTTACTCCACAAATAATGTCAACTTAGAAAACATTTTAATAGACACTTTATTCGAGAATATAATAAATAGTCAATGTAATTCACCTACCAAATCCACCCATCCATTTTCATAACCAATTTTATAAAACTGAAAATAAGTGATATCAATACAATTCTGTAAGAGTGGTATAGAGGCACAGATAACAAAAAAATATAATAAAACAATTAAGAAAATAATAAGTTTAGAAAACAATGTTTTAGCTATCCTAAGTATCTATGACTTTTGTGCCTAATTAACAAATTTTTTCGGCAATACTTTTTATTCTAGATTATGTTAAGTGATGAAATTGTCCTGTTGAATAAATTAAATCGCTAATATGATGAATATTATTTTTTCTCATTTTCACACGTAACATACTATACTATATGTATTTTTTTTAATATTGTATTTTTAAAATAGAGACTAGTGCAGGGGTGTTTTGATACAGTTATACAATGTTCCCTGGTTTTTGACAATAACTCAGCTGAGGTTATTCCATGATTATTGAAATCAACAGAGTAGAAAGATTACAAACAAATTTTTAATAATTGTCTCTTGGGTGTTTGAACTAAATATTCAAATAACACATGAACGTCAAATGTATTGTTTACATATAGTGCAGATAATTAACAGTCTGGAGAGAAAAACTGGGCAAAACTTACGATGACTGAAAGACGTTTTCCCGATGAAATGCAAAACGTGTTTAAAAAGGGACTTTTAGGTAATAATTTTTTTTGATGAACTTACAACCCAGCTTTGATTCAGAGATTGACTGAAGACGGTTATCCAACCACGATTTTGAATACGGTTTGTCCATGCATGTACGAAAATGTCATCATTCATCCAGCGCGCCATTGTTAATAATCCATCACTATACATAATATAATAAACATAGTAACTCGCAGATTACTGATTCAATCCAGAATTATTCAATATGTTGATTCAGAAGGATGCTGTATCCCTGTTGTTTTAGTTTACATACAGTAATACAATGTACATGCATATAAAGAATGACATGCTACGTGATTATTTTCTTGATGAAACTTGATAGACTTCAAAGTATGAAACACACTGAGGTCTTTGAAACTCTTTTAATACACCACCGGCAAATTAGGTGATCTTGTGGCAGAAATCACAATGATATTCAACCAAAAAATCATGATTTCTTGCTTCTTAATTATAAATCTAAGTAGCAGGGCAATCATCATAAACGACAAATAATCTGACACATGTGGATTGGTTCGAGTCGACACACCATGTCAGTACAGAACGATGAGATGACCAAAAATGTCAACTTTGCAGAAGTAGTAAAGGTGTAAGTGGTATTAGAAAACGTAATACTCTAATTGTTAGTTCGCAGACGTAAGTGTATAATTTAGTGAGAATGTGCTGAAAGATGTATTTGTTTATTCAGTTGTATATTTGATTAATCATTGCTGAGATTCTTGTTGTATACATAATAGATTTAGTAACAGATATAAAATTATATATAATTTGAAATACACTCACCTAGGAATTTGTTTTGGTATCGGAATTATTTGAAAGTTCATAGTTTTCATATCGTATAGATATAAGGTAACCACAGGACTATTATACAAGGAGGTCTCACCTGCCTAAAAAGTATATAAAATAAGAAATGTGTACCTTCATTTTCAGTCATTTCAAAACTGAACAAAATTTTTAATCTTCATAGTAAATGCGCATAATTATTGCACTGTCATAAAATTATATGTTCTAAGAGTCTTCTATACTTGTAATGTGGATTAATGGATAAACCACTTATCGCACTCAACTATCGTCTTTGAAATTAAATAAAAACCCGAGTCATACTATAATTTAATTATAACTTGGGTTCAGCATACTATGATCATGTCAATAACAGGGTCTCATAACTCGATCAATAAATAGGGAACTTTGGGGAGAGATTCATTGCTTGAACACTGCCACCATTAAGGCATTTACAAACTTGATTATTATTTCTACATTTATAAACGAAATATAAGACATTGTTCTAACTTCAGGATAAAATTAGAATTTTAGAAGTATCTATGAAGCATAGAACCAATAATTCAGACCAGTAATTTTGAATAGCTCGTTAAGATAAATCATATTAGAAGACATTTTGTTGACGACTAGACATTATAAAACAAATAAGTGTAAGGTTCCGGTGTACTTAAATCACATAGAAAGTTACTAACTTTACAGAATTTAGAACAAAGTAAAATTTCTGAGACTTTATTAAAGGTTGCCTATCTCTTTCTACTGACAAACGGAATACCCTTAATAAATGAAACATTTCACAGTAACATTTGCATGATCTAGTACCTCATAAAGACACCTTCATAAAGAATGTGAATGGTCTTACAGTATATATTTCAGTTTCTTATCATTCCGGTTCACTGAATGATGATAAAATCTTAATAGTATTACACATAATGCTCATAAATATTCAAATGTTATCTTTAGTCTAAAACATGAAAACACTGTTCAAATCACATGAAGTTTGTACTGTGGGAGATTCTGTAATAAGAATGCTAATAATCTATTCTTACGATCTCTCTAACTATTGACATGTTTTATGACTACCGATAATAGCTAATCGTTTGACCTATTATTTATTTCCCTCTTTTTCGGTTTTACATATTACCTCTTATCACTTACGATTTCCCCTAACTTTAAGGGCTGATTCAACCAGAAACTTCTACTATCGGACCTGTTTCCTATATATTAAAGTGTAGGTTATTATTTTGTTATGAAGATTTAATTTAATTTTATGTAATTTCGCGTGCTAATTTCAAGCAGTTACGTAGATAAACTTTTTCTGACTTATAAGATGATGTAGAGGGAATATCATATTGTACTGAACTTGTGATATTGAATAAAACTATTGTTGTTATCATTATGTGAATGCTTATAAGTTTCATCCTAGTGTGGACTCCTCAACAGTGCACCCCATGATTTGAACTCAGGCCCTTCGGTCTCGCGCGCGAACGCTTAACCTACAGTTCATGTTTTCCCAATTGCTAAAATTCTGCATTTGTTTGTTAGTACTGTAAATTTAAATGATGATCACACTCAAACTTTATCAGTGAAAGTTGATCAGAATTATGGAGTTGCCTAACAAAACATCACTAATAATCAGTCAGGTTAAACATTTTAGTCCGACAGGAAGTCATTTGCTGTCTGAAGAGCTCAATAGTAAAGTTCCATATTATGAAACTGAGTACCCTTCGTCTGAATCAATAGAAGAGCATCAGTCTCCTCACTATTTCAGGTACGCTTTGATGATAAGTGCTAACTAGAACAAAACCTAGTTCCATAGTCTCCTGAGAAATATTCCAAACCACCTGATATCATCTATTATTTAACGAATAGCCAATGAAATATAGGTTTTAATGAATAGACATTCTGTTTTTTTCAAGGTCTCATACTTTTAAAATTTTCCATCTGATTTTAGTATGTAGAGTAACTTTATTTACAATGAATTAGTACGATACCATTTAACTAAACGATAATAATATATTAATTGATGAATGGATTTTAAAATGAACTGCAAATATTCTAATAGGATGTTGTGACCAGCTTTATTCAACGAACTCGCGAATGGTACTGGTATTACCGTTAGTATAGGGTGATTAACGTGCGATTTAGTTCAATTCGCTGAACTATTGAACCCTGATTGATTGCGAGACATAAGTAGAACTGACTTACGTTTTTTCTTCATTTCTTGAATGTAAAGTACTGGAAAGTCCTAGGTTAAAATGACATGGGATTCTGGTGATGGTTTCGTGTGTACAGGCTCCCCAATAACTCAACTAAAAATAGACTAGCTTTCGAAAATAAACTAGCGTCCTCAATCCATACCCAACACTAACAAATCTGCAAATATATAATTCGACCTAGTCGATCTTGATCAAGTAGGCCACCTCAAATATCTTCTAATTTAAGCTGCTAATTAACAGAATGCACTTTGAAAACTCATTACTTATAAGTGCTAGAATAAATAATAATGCATTTCACAGATAGAAATCATGAGTCAGTTGAAGCTAGACCACCATGGAAAACCTGGGAGCACTGGACGGCCGCTTCGTCCTAGTGTGGGACTCCTCAGCAGTGCGCATCCACGACCCCGCACCTCGCGGGATTCGAACCCAGGACCTACTGGGAAGCCGTTACCAGTGGAGTTGAATTAGGTCTGTTGTGAGATATCTCCACAAACTCCTTCTGATAATAATGCATTTAGTAATTGTTGATTACACAATATTTAACATATTTCACAGTTAAATAAAAAGGAATTATTCACATAAATCCAACCAGATATATTTCACTTACCATCGAATATTTCATCTTCCTATTTCTATTTTTCAGCTCATAATCATCACCAAATTTAAGTATTTCATATGTACTCACATTTGTTTCATCAAACGCAGCTACAGCTAAGTAATTTCCGCTATCGCTCCACCATAATGCTTCATTAGTATGTAAAATTTCCTCTATAAATCAGAAATTTCATAAGAAACAAAAGAAGTATAGGTTTTCACTTGGTGTTGTTTAATTATCATCATTATTATTTTTAGTTATAATTATAATAATTTTCAATACACTTGACATATATTTGTACAAGTTTCATTCTGCAGTGTGAGGTAAGATAATAACTAGACCTGTTAAAAGCAAACGGGTTAAAGCTTGTGAAAAACGTTTGTGTACAGACTTGCTTACACAAAATAATACGTCTCTAATGAGCTTTGACCGTGATCATTCCTATCATTGGTGTGGTTCTAGGTCAAATGAAGCATGAGAGCTTTTTTATCCTTACTTCACTTATCACAAAAGTTTGTGATCACATTGTAGGTTAAAAAGTGAAGTTAGTAGATAGATTACGCAATAGAGTTCGGAGTAATAGTACAAAATAATCAGTATTTAAAGTATTCATAATTGTTGTGTTTGATTACTAGAAACAAAACGCTTCAAATTGCTGAATTCGATTTCAGACTAGCATTTTGTACTTCTGACATGGTGGAAAAAGATGAAAAGTTACTGACTGACACATTAATGGCAAATGGTTATCCACTTAAGTTTATTAGTAGGCGTAAAAGTCAGTTAATGCCAAGACATCTTGTTTATTCAGTTCCAAAGAAAAAAGTTTATATCTATCTACCATATAGAGGTGAATTCAACAGCATAGTTTTAAGACAGAGACTGAAAGCAGCCATCGAGAATACCTGTTATGCTGCTCAACTGGTTGTGATTGAAAAGTCTAAGCCCATGATTCCTAATAGACCTAAACAATGCACTAATGATTACGTCACATCCCATTGTATTTACCAATTTACATATTTGTGTGGACACATATAGATAGGGAGGAGTGATCGAACAATGCAATCAAGAGTCAATGAACATGTGCCTAGATGGCTTCAAAATTAATGTGTCAAATGATCCGATCAACGTGGGAGGTAGAAAACCAGGTTCATCGATAGCGAGACATATAATTGAAACGGGGCACGAAATTGACTTTAATACAGCTTTTAGAACGTTGTATAGAAGTTGTCAAGGTCGAATTCTCAAGTTTATTTAAGCTTTGGCTATTCGTAAATTTAAACCCCCCTTATGTGTGCAAAAACAATTTGTCGTAACCTTGAATTTACCTTGGTAATCCTTAAGTCATTCTATGGCCTAGGATAACGCGACAATTTCTTATTCTTTCTCTCTCCTTTGTTACATATTTACTTGGACTTTCATTTAATTGACCTTTATTTATTTTCATATAAAATGCTCTGACAAGAATATGTGTGACCAGATTGTTCGAAATGTATAGCGCGAATACATCACGTTTTCCAGATTAACTCCGTCTTCTCATTGTTCTATAGAAATAAAACTAACTCACAAATATATTCGGACTGTAAATATACCGATGAATTTATTCACATTTGATTTTTTTGTGTTTCAGTTTCTTTGATACAGTAAATCATAGTATTCCTGCTCTACTGGATAAGTCAATACCCGAAAAATTGCTTTCGTATAATACCTCAGTTCATCTTCCAATATAATATTAAACTATATATTACGTACCTTCATATAACCAAGTTGATACACCATAAGACATGTGACTTTGGGGCATCGACTGTGTAAGATTTACAACCTTCCTATTATTTGAATCAAGTGGATTGAATAACAGGTGGATATTCTTCTGAGTTACAAAAGCCTAAAGTCATACAATGAATGTATTCAAAAAATGTCAGAGTACCAAACACTCATATAAAGAAAAATAATTAATTATTCAATCCTATAATGTAGCACACAAGCATAATTTAAGGATAGTACGTAAGTTTATACATAATTAATCAGTTATAATCAACGTTAAAACAGCTGATAATATGAGTCATCAGTAAGGGAATTTGTGGAGATTGTTATGAGTTAGCCAATTTTCAAAATCACATAAATACAATGTAATGATAATAAACAGATGAATAGCAGACATATAGAATTATGATATGGCAATTATAATGAGAATGAATGATTCGAGATGTATATATAAAGGTGTAGTGACGTTTAATTACCTCAAGTAATTTACGATTTTATGATGAATTAATGTAAAAGATTGATACGAACTGTTGTGAGCTCTTTTTTTGACCTTTACACGTTTAACCGTAACTTTGTTGATTATCTTGTATGTATGGATGTCTAGTTGCATTCTTAGTCTTTTTTGATATACATGTTCACGTTGATTATCCACTATTAACTTTGAAAATATTTTAGTTGTTTCCCCGAAACGTATCTGACATCTATACTCTAATTGGTTATCTGTAATTCATAAATTATTCATCTTATTTAAAGGCTAAATTTTCCATTATTCATAGTGTAGTTCTGTACAGGTACTCTTTTTTGCGTTAATTCGATCTCCATTTTCACTTGTACAGTTTACCTGTTCACATGAAATGTCTGAAACTGGTATTTGACTCTTTGTTTCTACGTAGTTAACACGATTTGTCGACAGCATATATACAAAGATAAATAGTTTATGTATTTCACTAACATCATCGTCATTAAGTCTTATTAGAATAAAATAGTGAGCATTTAAAAGGAGTGATGCAACTCAAGATGTATAATAAGACAATTCATCTGTGTCATTATGATCCAACGGCGCTAATCCCTAACTTCAACCAACTCACGATATTGCGAAATCTCCATCCATTGAGTTTGGTGGATAGGTAATTCGTACTCAGCATGGTTAAACTCTATTGGTGCGAGACAATTATCCAGCACACGCGATGGATGAGGGTGAAGGTACGCAAGTTAATTGTCTGTGTTTAATACCAAAGACCCTGGGTTCGATGACCGGCTGCAGGGTTTTCGATGTGCACTACTGAGGAGTTCCGTACCAAAACGAAATAGCTATCCAGTGCTTACAGGCTTACAACTGTGGTCTAACTAAGATCGGTTTGTGATTTAAACTGAAAATCATACATTTTCCACAATCCCTCTATACTATTAAGATACAAATCATCTATTTTTTTAGTCGGTAACCATGAAAAATGCTAAAACATGGAAACGTTAACAACTGTTATGCATATGCGATTGTCAGACATTTTTGTGTTGAAGAAAAGCATGAAATAATAATATCTCTGCTTTCGTGATTGCAATACCATTTTCATAATTACACTTCTATGGCAAACGCTAAACGCTTTTGCTTCGACTGTACCAAATACCTAAGGTATTTGCATATTACATTATATTTTACCACTATTTATCTATTATTTCAGTATTTTGAATTCCTAGGCGAAAATATTTTTTCACAAGTGTAAATGATCAATCATCAGTATTTAATAATATTGTGCATTGTGCACAATGAAATGTTGAGAATAATGCTTATATTTTGGAGACGTTCATACGTATAGAATTAAAAAAAATAAACAAGAGACAGCAGGAGCCATGAATTTTGTTGCTTCCACAAATTTAATCAGCATAAAAACCAAGTTATAGAGCGTTCAACGGAGTGTACTGTGACAACGTAGAATAACTGATAAAGGTTCATCATCAATGTGACATGTGGATTATAACGTACGATGTATATTTTACATTCAACAACCATATTACAGATAAATACTTGTGAAATATGAGATGGATATCATTCTTATAACATCTGAATTCACTTCTGAGTTCAAGTTCAGTGATGTTCATGTAGAATCTACGAGTGAAATGTATACAAATTTCAGTTAAAGATAGATAAACAGTACTTTAACAAAGCACTTCCACATACAATCTAGTAATTATGAGACAGTGGCTGGGCTGAAATGTTATACAGACAAACGGTTTTCAGTTAACCGACTTAGTATTTCACTTGATGGACTATAAGATCGAATACCAGTGAGGTTTACTCGTTTTCCAAACTAAAACGTATTAACTTAATAAATTACATAACTTACTATACAATTACTTTTTGGTGACCACTTGACAAAGTCTAAAAATGGTTGTTCTGTCATTTGATCGTCTACTCCGATTTCAATTCTTCTTTCAAGTCCAGTTCTCTTTGCTACCCTATACAGAAATATTATGAGTTTGAAAGAAACTAGTCAATTGTTTTCTAAAATTAATTGTTTGTTAATATTTCACAGTTGTATTTTCAAAGTTGTTGTTGTGAAAACAAGGGACCATTTATCATTATTAACTTTTTGATTGATTAAAATATTACAAATTAAGTGATTCGTGGACCAAAAGTATATTTTTTCGTAATTAAATCTAGTAAGTTTATGATATATAATCAATAATATTACATCATAAAACTGATATAATGAACAGATGATGCCTGAAAGCTAGATGTTTACAAGCAAAACTTGTACATCAAGTAACATCATGTAAATGTACATGCTTCAATAAGATAGTAATGTTAGTTAATTTATTCCAGCCTCACATTGTTATACCAACATAAAGGAAAAAGTCAAGTAATTATTATAGTCTGGAACAAATAAACCCTGCTAGAAAACTATACCTAAAATTTACTTAAAATAAGCAAAGATGGATAGTGGCTAGCAGTGAAATCCAGAACGCGGGATTCGTCCTATTTGGGATCATCAGCTAGATGTATCTACATCCCAGAGTGAAATGGAATAGCTTTTTTTTTGTTAGAGATGCTAAAAGGGTGTGACCATAATTTATGGACGAAGCGTTTGAGGGATTTTAAGGTCACGGAGCCAATTTCAGTACCTGATGCTCACGTACAATCGTTTTGTAGTGGTTTTTAGAGAAAACGTGATAATTGAGCGGCTACAACAGATGGGACTATTAAGAACTCCTTTTATTTGTGATTGTGGTAATCAAATGACTTGTGGATCTTGTGCAGACCACCGTGATGATATTGTCTTTTCATGTGTTGGAGGGAGGAGTCTGCTAGAATAGGATTTTCGCGCTCGATCCAGACTAAGACAAACTATGAGAATTGTTGCCAACTGGATAACAAAAGTACTAGTAACACTGGGTGCTGCCGGGTACTACAATATATACGAATGATTGTAGAGCGTACAGATGCCTACATATACTTGATTATACGCATCGTGTCGTTATCCACAAGCGGCATTTTGTGGACCCAACAACCGGAGTGCACACAAACAACGTTGAAGCTATATAGTCAGGGCTGAAAGAGTTTTGGCACCTTACCGTGGCTTCAGAGGCCGACTATTATGGAGCCATATGGATGATTTCCTCTACTGTATTCGTTGGGATTTTAGAACTTCTGAACCTCTTTTCTAACGTTGATAAGTTTTTTGAACCATGTAAAAGAACTGAATCCGCTTTAATTCTTTGGTTTTGTATATTATATTTTTACTCTATACAAACTGTTTTCTGATTGGCTAATATTTCTGAATTTCACTGAAGATTAGTTCAAAGGTCGTCCACAAATTATAGTCTCGCCAATGTAAAAATTTCAAATGTTGCACGTTATAAATGACAACCTAAATTTTCAAATTATAATACATAGCACTATAACGTATTTCCAGATAGACTGATCGCTTTAATATCAACATTTTTCAGATATTTCATGTGGTATCACTTTTCTAGATATGGGATTTATACAATCTAAGCTCATCAATAATAATCCCTTGTAAGCCAAACAGTAACCCAAAAGCTAATCTAATTTTTTATTACACAATGTTGCACCCTATTTTTGCGCAGTTAATCAGATGGCATAAACTACATCTTAAACCATTAATTTAACAAGTCCGTCGAAAGAACAGTTAATTTGTTTGAAAATATTCATGAAAAAAAATCATCCGTCACTCACGGATTAAGGTTCACTACATCATACTTTGACTTTCCAGAACGTCGAGTAGGCTGAAATTTGAGAAAACAATTTTGAATCAATTAAACATTCACATAATCAGTATGAAAATGAAACTTTATTACCAACTTTGTGCAGCTCCGATGCTTACTTACAAAAAAATATATGTCAAATATCGCTGAAATCTAGCGTTTTAGGTTTACAAAAGTCTTATTCAGGCCTAATTAACTGACTTATTTTTGTGATCCCTTGATCTTTACAACTGATTCCTGGATAACTACTTTTTCCAAGTTTGATGATTGTACTGATTCGAATACTTTTTGTTTTAAAATTATGGTTAATGTTCTCTACGCCTCCATTGGTGACATCGAGATTCGAAGATACATATTATAGACTAGCAAAATCTATTTGTATCTATCATTTGAAATACTTTTATGGTGCAAATAACATTGAAACTATATAGCATCTATATTTATTCGAAATATTATTCTTAAATTTCCGATTAAATTATGAACTTATTCATGTTGGTGTTGTATTATTAAACGTTCCAATATGAAAAACTTCGTTTTATCTTATAAACATGTTTTAATTTATAAAGCCTTGGATAACATTAAGTAGTATTGATTTGGATTAATTTAATTTTTTTAGAACTACTCCTTGAACGTTTTATTAAAGAACATTCATAATCAAAGTAACCGCTTCACTAGTATGGTGAAATTCAACGGTTCATTGTTTTCACCTTTATATTTGCTATCCATGTTATGATGTATATATATATATATATATACTAAAACGAAAAACAACAAGAATAGAAAATTAAAGATGTCACACGATTAATAATTCTTCACTTACATCTTTAAAATCATATGCTAATATCACTCCCGATAGATCTGGTGCAACAAAATATTTATCCATGAATGAGGCTTTCTGGATAAGAATTTTGTTTTGAAATAATAGAACGAAAATAAGTAGTGGTATATATACATAGAAAGAGAGAAATATTCTATGACAAAGCAGACATGATGCACCTTATAAGTTGTATCAATATTACCAATTAAGCAGACATCCTATAGACAATATGTATGTTAAAAATGTATTTGATTAACTGTTAGTGATAGACCAATGTCTAATATCAATTATTGTCAGAGCCTCCTTGGTAGATGTAAATATAATATAAAATATTTTAATAGTTGAATTCATGAGTCAATTGAAGCTAGACCACCATGGAAAACCTGGAAGCACTAGACGCCGTTTCGTCCTATTGTGGGACTCATCAGCCTTTTGCATCCACGATCACGCTCGTGGGGTTCCAACCCGGGACCTATGAGTCTTGCACGCGAACGCTGAACTACTAGACCACTGAGCTGGCCGGCATCCAACGGTGCTAATGTCTAACTCATTGTCATCAGTGAGTCACTGTTTTACAACAGACTGTCTCCAAGAGTTATTTCTTGGAGTTCTGGTGAAAATCCGTTACCAGTGGAGTTCAAACTCGTCTGTTTTGCGATAGTAACTCGCTAAAGGCAATGGTGGACGGTGGCGCAATTCCGTGGATTAGTTGAAGTTATACATTAACATCGTCGGATGATGGCTCAATGGTCTAGAGGTTAGCTGTTCGCACACAAGACCGATAGGTTCTGAGTTTTAATTCCGCAGGCGGAGCTATGTGTGCGCACTGCTGATGAGTTCCACACTGGGACAAACCGGCCGTCCAATGCTTCCAGACTTTCTATGGTGGTCTAGTTTTAATTGGCTTATGAATTCAACTATTAAATTACTATACTATCCACAAAACCTCTCTCTGACTATATTCTATTTTAGTCTTATGAGATTTTGAGAGTATTGTTTATTTGTATCATCGTATTCTTATTTATTTCACTATTGTTAGGTAGTGTTTCATTTCTTGTCAATAATGTTAAATAACTCACTCAAGTCAATGAGTTTATTTTCTACGTTTGTTGAAAACTATCAACAAAGTATAAGGATTTAAGAAAAAAATAATCTGTATATAATCATTCAGAAGATCACAATTGTTCGATAACAAATTTGGAACACTTTACACGATGATGAAGCTTTTATCTCATCCTATTTGCTGAAGTCATTTGGGTGATTCAACATAAAATTCATGGGACAGATATCAATTCTAAACAACCCAATATATGATTTGAGTGAGAATGAACGAATTTATTGTTGAGTTAGTATGTAATGCTCACATAAAAACCATGCTAAGTTTAGCAAAATATGGGTATTTGATATCTTTAAAAGTCCATTGATCTTTAGTGCATTCTCACATATATTCATACTCTATAGACAAGAGTTACCTGGGTAAAACTATGATGCATATATTTGTATTAAAACACAATTCACTTTAGGTAAATATGTTGAAATATTTTGTCTTCTGTAAAACACTGTTGTATGGGTTTGTTTAAAAGAACTGTGTTAAAAATTCTAAGTTTTAGATGTAAATGTCTTTTAACAAATTAAACGTTTCCAAAAAATACGATTTATCACTGATGACTAGATTATGAATGTTTAGGTATGTTGGTTTAGAATTCAAAGAAGGCTAGATACATAATTATTGAAAAAAGGTAGGTAACAACTTTTGTTAAACACTTAAATCATTGCAATCAGATCAGTGAAATAGCTAGTCACATTATAATCACAGAACTTTAGTTTATGGATTATGTTTTTTTGTGATATCAGTAGGACTACACAAAACGCAATTATAAAGAATGCTCAATCAAAAAACTGAGGTGAGATATCATCTCACGATAAATTCAATGATTACCTCTTGTATAACAAGATGAGATAGAAGAAGTGTTTCTTTGAGCGTATCAGTATCCAACACGATCAGATCTTTTCCTCTCGTTAAATAAACAAAACTACCTAAAATTATATTGAAATTTTATGTGATAATGACAGCAAGAAAGGTTACAGCTTCATATCAACATCTTACTTTTACTGGTAACATTTATTGACATAAAATAATAAAATTTATTCTAAGAAATAGCTGTGTCTTCATTATTTCAGTGTACAATTCATAATGATTAGTAGTCTCCCTTTCACTATACCGATTAATGAATGACAACAGGCTTGAAGCAATTTAAGTAACAAAGTGAACACAGAGTTCTGATGTAACTTATCTAAGATGTATGCCAGAAGTCATATTCACTGAACAAGCTTATATTTGAAGCAATTCACGTTCAACCTAATAGTAAGCACTGAGATCACAAAGAAATCTTTCACGTAATTTTAGGTTAATTTCTAAGTATTTGGCTTGAAATTACTAAATGAGAAATCATTTTGAAAATAATTCCAAGAATTTGGATTGAAGTGGTCATAAATGATAATAAGAATTAATTTATCCAGTGAAGTGTTTATAAATGATCTCAATGGCTAGTTGAATTTCAGATGGCGAATATAAATTTTTATATTTAATGTATTATTCCTAATAACTTGAGATATCTGACTAAATTCAAATGTTCATATTAAGGAAACTGAATCTACCTGTTTGTAACAAATGATTTGAAACGTCGGGTGACATGACTTAGAATCTCTAACAATGTTGCAAATGCATTCACTCGTTATCTTCTCTTGAATCCTGAAGTTTTGTCATACTTTTTATATTGTGAATTCATTCTTTCTTTTGGAATAGTATTGTTAAAACCTAATCCTTTCTATGACCTATTATACCTTTACGACTTCAACTACTTTTACATTTGTCTTGAGATTTTCAATTCGATATATTGATGTGATGTGATTATTCGTACGAATGTGAATATACCATGAGTGAATAATTTATTAGTAAGCTAACCTTATCTTAAAGATTAGTATTGAAATGACTCTACCAATAATATCAAGATTTTACTTAAATAAAACTATTATTTTAAATTCTATGTTACAAAAAGTCTAAATTCAGTAACTGAGTTATTACAGTCAAAATTATCCACACTATATTAAGAGTAAATTAAAGCTCTAGGATAAAACAGCACCTGCTAACTACTTTGTATTTAAACATTATAATTCTAAATTCATTTGGCGTTGTTTTACTTGTAACTTCCCATTGTTATTTAGGACTGCAATCGATCAGTGTCTTACTGGCATAGCTTTAAGTCACAAGCTTTTCAAATAAAGATGGATAGTGGCTAGCAGTGGAATCCAGGACGCGCGTTTCGTCCTATTTTCGACTCGTCAGCTAGATGTATCGGCAATGACAATCTTGTCTATGTAAAATTATACATCTTTTATCATCCGGACTAATAATTTTACAGCAATGTAATCAGAGATATACTTACACAAATTTTAAAATACTTAGGGCAATTTTCTTTTTTTTTAAATTGATGTTGAACTTCAGGTTATTTTGAAACTAATTTGGTCTAGTTGAACAGTACAATTGTTATAGTAGAAAGTAACAGTATTGCACATCATGAAGATAATCAAAGTTGTGATTGTACTACTATTAGGTCAGTAGGAAAAAACAACAATGAAACGCGTTTTATTATCTGCCAATAAGATAACTGTTACAAATATGGAACAAAGATTGATTATAAAAGTTTCCAGATTGCCTTCAAGAGTTATGTTAATCAATGTCAAAACTGCTCAATCGATTATTCGAACTGCATTTTATATGACAACCAGGAACTACTCATCATTTTAACGTTTATACAAAATGGACAGACGTCAGTTAGACAGACGTTGAGATCTTTTAAACTGTTTTTTTCAAAGTTATAGAGAGCTCAAAGTATTATAGAAAAATGTTGCTTATGTAAATACTCATAATTAGTAAGAGCAACATCATACCATTAACAGATTGACTATTGAATGATTCCAAAAGTCGATCTATGAGAATAAGATCAGAAAAAGTGAATGGTAATCCATGGTCGATCTTTTTCTCTTCTAAAATTCAAAACCAAAAGAAATTAGTCATGAAAAGATGACTGCGCACTAAATGAAAATAACCAAAAAACCAAATTTGTAAGAAGTCAGTTTGTTATAACAAACAAGCAGAAAAACAATTGTCAAACACAGTGCTACAAAAATCTATTCAAACCAAACTTCTCAAACAATATTTACACTCATGACCTTCTATGTCAGAATAATGATGGTCCAGCTAAGAAAATTTTCGTACCGAAGATGTTATGTATTACACGGGTACAATTTTACTTATGGCCATTTGACATATAATAGTCTATGGTAAAATAAGAAGTTAACAGGGTTATGAAAAAACCCAAGTTATTTTTAAATTATGAGTGAAAATTACATAATATTAAAATGGCGAAAAATAATCTCACACTTAACAAATTAAGCGAAGATAGCGAGGAAATGAACAGGTGTTAAGAATTATTTATAGAATAGCAAAATTAAGTTAGTAAGTTAATACCATGGCAAAATAAGTAACTGGGTATATCTTTTCTGAACAGTGAGACTATGCTTGAATTAAAAATACATAAGTGATACCACTACATCCATCGGAAGCTGAACATAAAATTAACTTAAGTGGTACAAAATTGATAAATAAGGTTTCGTTAGTCTCAATGAATGACAACAGAAGACCGGCATATATAGGCAAACCCAGACAATTCAAGTAGATAAAACAGAATACATTTAGTTGTTTAACAGTAGCTAATGAATAAAAAGTGAATAATTATTTATCTAACCATTCTTTCATCCCATGATAGGCATAAAATAACGCAATACTTTCATTGTTTCCTAACAAGTTATTGTAGTTCGACATGTCATGAACATTCTGTTTAACATAATCAACACAATCATATGTTTATCACTTTATTGCCATATTATTCATGCTCTGACAATTTTTACTTGTAATTACCTTACAGATATATATAAGTATATCTTCAATTATTATCACGTTTACCAGGTCTTACACTAAGGACTCATGTTCATGTTTACACTAACAAATTCTAAGTTCAATGATCAGACAATGGTTCAGTACACAGTTCTTTTGTGAACCCGATTTATACTCAATGGTTTCGATGTTCAATAATTTACTTGAATGCCAAATGAAACGTTAGAGTTACTTTTGTTTTCATTAGCTAAGAGTTTTACAAATATACTTTCGCTTATAATCTTTTCCATAAAATTGCCACTTACTTAATGGAAAACTATTTGTTCAAATTTTGTAGTATGTTCTAAAAAATGCCCTTTAGATAATATACAGTAGCTTTTATTAGCAAGCTAATCACGATGTAAAATGTACATCAACAACTGTATTGAAATCTTGACGTCAGCAATTTAAGGGTGGTTTATATATAATGGGTCAGCAAATCGAAATAAAATGATCAGGATGCATAACAATGCGAGCGAAAATCCTATTAGGTGAAACTAAACATAGTGAATATGGTTAGAAAAGAAGTAAACTTGTGAGATAATAAATTTCCCAGTCACCTCTGTCGATAGATAAAAAAGCAACAAATATCTGAGATCTTTTATTCATTTGAATTACTTTATGACTCTTATGTCTTCTCGATAAACAAAATTTAATATCAGAAGGGGTTCTGTGGATATTGTAATAATTTTAATAGTTGAAATCATGAGTTAATTGAAGCCAGACCACCATGGAAAACCTGGAAGCACTAGACGGCCGTTTCGTTCTATTGTAGGACTCATCAGCAGCGTGCATCTATGATACCGCCTCGCTGGACTCAAACCCAATACCTATCAGTCTCGCGTGCAAGCGCTTCAACCAACCCATTATGAATGCGCACTGCTGAGGAGTCCCAAAATAGGACGAAACGGCGTTCAGTGCTTCAAGATTTTCCATGATGGTCTAGCATCAACTGACTCATGAATTCAACTATGATCTCCACAAAACACTTCTTGCGCTTAATACGCTAGATATATTGAGAGTAAAATTAGTTGTGCATCAATTCTTAGAAACCGATGTGACAATTTTGATACACAGTCATACTTGAGAAAGGATTTCAGTATTGCTGACTTGATAAAATAATACAATGTGAGTGATGCAGTGATTATTATAACTTTACATTGTCAATTTTCAAATCAACTGAGGGAATGTGCTAAAATGTGATTCTAAATTTAAAAAAGAAATGTGTTGAAAATCGACAGTCATTTTCGTAGCAAAACACTAACCATCAACAATATTAGGCAGATAATGAACATTTGTTTGTTATCTCTAACCACCACCAGTGTAAACTGATGTAAAAGTACGTGTGAAGTAGACGAACCAAAATGAAACATCAGTCCAATAAGTCACTGGCTGTTAGTCTGGTCTGTTTCGGTAGACGTAGACTATATGCATGGAGTTCATGCAATAACAGTGATTAGTGGTTTGAGACTCCCAGCCACATGGCTTAAAATCATTGTCGATTGCGCGGGTACATTCACTTTTGCCTTCTAGGCCTTGAATTATATTATCCCTCAATACATACCCTCCAATTCCGTATTTTCGAATTATTTTCTCTATATTCTTTTGTTATTAATATCATCAGTACCACATTATTTTAATCAACTTTACAAACCATCTTGTTAATTTCATCTCCACTGGTTAATGTGATATGGTATATTAGGTTAACCCACATTTTTTCTAGGTTTTATTGGTATGTATGAAATAATTTTGAACTTCAAGTCATTTCAGTAAGTCCACTTTCCACTCTGTATGATCTTTAAAAAACACTAATATGGTGAAATCTAAAAACACTTAATTGTTATGCATTATCTTTCGGAAAGTCGTCTTGATAAACGTTATCGGACTCGGCGTAGCACTGTTGCTTAGGTAATGTGATTTGTTCTCATTGTAATGCTATATCAAAAGTTGATTATAGTGAGGTTCTAGGAAACGTCCTATAAACAATCTTCAGATAAGACCTCTCCATACGCTTTTAGGTAAATAACCAGCATATTCTCCCTGAAACTGAAAACTTGTAAATACATTTTTCTTATAGCGTTATATAAAAAATCTACGAAGATTATTTTTTTAAATATATTCTAACCAGTATTCTTTTTCCTGAACGTTAAACCCAACTTAATTAGTTCAATACGCAATACTTTTAATGAATACATTTTATAATAACGCGGACAGATTTACCTTCTGGTTATTAGACATTTAATGTCGAAATTTACCACTCGCTCGTTTAACCTGGGTTGCCTATGTACAGAGGCATAAGTTCTAAAAACATACTTCATAGTTTGATGGTAGTTTTCAAAATAAGAAGTGAACATACATTATGATAGAGAATACAATTAAGTATGTCAGTCAGTGAATTATCGGACATCATCTAGTTTGGTTAAGTGGGTCTTAATACTAGCTTTTCTAACGAATACAGGGTATCTAGTGAGTTTGAGCAGTGTATTTCAAATTATCTACCGGATCTCATCAGATAAGCCACGCAGTTTACGCACACATATTACATATAGTTTAAACCACATGCATCAATTTCAAAATGTCTGGTCTTTGTGCTTATAAAATATTTGTACAACCATAATACTTAACCAATATTGAAATGAGCTGCTAATGACTTATTGCGTAATCCTTGTTTTACACTTTCTTTTCCTATTTTTCTTTGAAGCATAGCTCCAGCACTCTTTTTTGTTCTTACATAATTTTCAATTCACTTATAAAATTTTCACGCAACTATATTTTCCGTTTCATTGATTTAATAATTGTTAATTGAATTTCAATCGTTTTATCTACAACATCATTAATTATTTTGTTAATCATTCACAATTATTTTCATATGGATTTTGAATTTGTAATATTTTCTGTCTAATACACTTCATGATTGATAAACATCTATATTAATGTAGATCCATAATGAACAACTAATTGAAAAAAAGACATTTCCTCTGTTTGGTTTTATTTCAAATATGTATTTTTGATGGTCTATGAGTTAAAGATTTGTAATCCAGCAAACTATCAGTATGAATTATTATGAAGTGACCATTATGATTTAGAAACTTTCGACAACTTAACCAAACTAAATAGAAGTGCTTAAGTTTGTCAAAGCTGTCAATTAGCATTAATTTTCGGACAAGTGCTAAATGTCTCCATATCTGAAACAGTGATTTTACAGTAAAAAGGAGTTTGTAGGTTACATAATTCCACATCAATATTTTCGACTAAACAAGAAATACTACTTATGCTTATTAAATCATACCAAGCATTAAAGTATATTCAGTTAATTCTCCATATGCATAACACATCTTAGCAATGAAACAAATCTTTATTTTACTATATCTTAAGAGTTTAGCAGCTGTTAATCAAAGCATTATTATGCTAAAAACAGAGAGATTTATCAGAACAAGTAAATGACCATTTTACGGAAAAAAAATAATAACGAGCTAATTATGATGTAACTATGACTGATTACATAATAAAAAAAACAATTGATATTCTATGTAAGAAATATTGAAATCAAACTGATTATTCAATAAACAAATGTGACTTTATACTTCGAATAATATTTATAAATTGAGAATTTAATATGTAGTTCCATATTTAGGATAGACAATCGAAAATTAGAGACATGGTTATTACACATATACTGAGTTATAATGGGATTATTACTACATATTAAACACCAATTGAAGTCAACATACGAAACGTGACCAAATTTATTTCCAAATTATTCAGTGTAAATTTATTATTAATTTATGCGAATATTGATAAGTCTTGCTAAGTGAACGCTATATTCGGTTCCTAAGCTATTCTAATAACCCCCAAGCTAGAACTACATAGTGACTTGAACACAAGAGAAAAGGTGCAAAATAGGCAAGAAACACTTTACTCCAAAGGTTCATTTATGTACAGAAAATATAGTGTTTTTGTAGTATTTTAGATGTCCTTGGGTTTTTCCGAAAATTCTAGAATGCCACTAAACATATTAGCAGTGTAGTAATCATCCAATCGAAACTCGAAATGTGACTTTCCAATTTCTAGATGTTTCTGGCAAAACTTCTAGTGAACACTGATTGGATAAGATGCTGCTCAGTGTTTTCAGAGCATTTCTTGTCTTCTTTCGAGAAGTTTTCTGGATCTCCCCAACAAATATTCGTCAAGATTAGAACGAACAGTTTGACAGAAATTGGGCGCTGAGTATAGAAAAGACATTTCATGCGGAAATTATATTTGAAATAATCGCAGCGATGAAAATTTAAATAATCTCAACGTTTCGTCCAGCCACCTTGTCTCGACTTCTTCAGGGTAATAATCAAATTAGGATAATATAAGTCAGTTAAATTTGAATCATGTGAAAAAATCAACATCCATATATGACTGGATAAACACAGTATAGATTTGATTTTATTGCTACAACGCTATATATTCCATTGATGATTTTGCTTGATACTCCGGGGAAGTTCGGACAGGATTGTTGGACGAAACATTGGAATTATTTGAATTTCAATGGCTGAGCTTATTTCAAATATATTTTGCACATAAAATGTCTATCAATAATTGTTATTTGTTGTCAAGGCTAAAACGGGTCCGTATTAAAACTAATTTTATGGTTAAAGTAGATTGATAATTCATAGTTTTATATGACACAATTCTAATTGTAATTGAAGTAACGTCAAAACCAACATTTACATTGGTTGATATCTACTTAATGAAAACTTTACTGGAATTTTTGTCAAATATACCTGTATCACTCTGATCTGTATAATGACACAAATTGACATTAGATATATTGACAATTATATGTTTTTTTAAATAATCACTTTTTCTAAATCTGTAGAAACAAACTTGGGAAAGCATTATATAATATCCAGGTACACCCAGATAACGAGTCCCAAATAGGAAGAAAAGAGCGTTGTGGATCCCACCGCTAACCATCATCCACCTCTGCTTTTAATATATTATGTTGTTTTGAAGGTCGAGTTTTAAATCAATAGTTTTAAAGAACACTGAAAGCACGATAGATGAATGAGCCTAATTAAAAGAATTTGAATCACCTCATGAACACTACTAAGATCAACCCATCATGCTAACTATAATATTAAAAATTTTTCCATAAACCTGTTTTAGTAATTAATCATGCGCCCTCTATTGTCCGACTTCGAAAGATAATTCCAGAGTCTAGACGAAAAGCCGCGAACATTGGACTTCAAACGTGTTAGGTGTAAAGCAGTGTAATAGAGAATGGTCGACTGAAGTCGGACATGCAAACCGCCGGATGTCGTCCCCTTAGTATAAAGTGCAAGAGCTTACCGCGAAAACTAATGGTTGTGTGTTTGATCCCTGGTGGGGTCTTGTACGCATATTAATAAAGAGTTTTATGCAAGAAACAAACAGCAATCTAGTGCTTCCTAATTTTCAACGGTTGCTTGACTAAGATTGGTCTTTATTTTCAACTATTAAATTCAGAAATATCAACGAGAATAATTTATTATAATAATAAACGTATTAGTTTGCTTTATATTTTTAAATAAAAATAATGTGACATCTGTCCTGATGAAATTCGCTTGTTATACACTGACATTTACAATAATATAACACAAATATCGAGCAAAATCTATATATCAGAAGGAGTTTTGCGGATATTATAGTGATTTTAATAGTTGAGATCATGAGTTAATTGAAGCTAGACCACCATGGAAAACCTGGAAGCACTGGACGGACTCCTCAGCAGTGTGCACCGACGATCCCACCTCACAAGATTCAAATCCAGGACCTATCAGTCTCTCGGCCGTCCAACGCTTCCAGGTTTTCCATGGTGGTCTAGCTTCAATTGACTTATGATCTCAACTATTAAAATCTATATATTTAGATTT
Organism: Schistosoma haematobium; assembly: GCF_000699445.3. Taxonomy (NCBI): domain Eukaryota; kingdom Metazoa; phylum Platyhelminthes; class Trematoda; order Strigeidida; family Schistosomatidae; genus Schistosoma; species Schistosoma haematobium. The sequence continues at coordinate 9,454,339 of NC_067202.1, read as the reverse complement.
AGTCTTATTTTTATTAATCTAACAAATTTCACCAACGAATGATCATTCCCATAAAAGACTGATAGTATATTTTTTATAAGCTGCAATACTTTTACATTGTTTTCATTTTCGCAAAACTAAGAATACGTTGTAGTGTACTATGGAATACACGCATCAAAGGATTTAGTTTTTTACATATGCAAATATACATAAATTAATGATCAAAAACATTTTATCATTCAAACACTTGAAATCTCAACTTACTTGGTGTTGTTAAGACACTTGCTGTTAGAATCAAAGAAGAAATAAACATAATCACAAGCAATGCAAGTAGAATTCCTTTCCAATTTCTTTTCTGGGGAGTGTTCGTCATTATTTCCTGCACAGCCGATAGAATAACAATAAATGAAAATCAATAATATAAAACAATCAATTTTTTAAAATACCGAAGTCAGTAAAAATTAAATTCTATCTGATATTCAGTTAACATCAGCCTTATTTTAAAAACAATTATACGATTTTCTATAATGTACGATGGTTAGAAGAAAGAATTTTAACACTTGAAAATGCCGGAAGGTTAGGTCTTTACAAGTTTCAAGAATCCCAAAACTCTCATATTATGTGCTTAAAAATTCAATGTTGACATAAAAACAAAGAGGTTTCGACTCTATTATGATAGGATTTCTACGTTAAGTGGTTGAAAGTGGTGAGCAGTAAACTCTTTACCTAGATCTTCTGTTAGTTGGCGATCATCAGAAAGGCGTACATGTAATAATGAGGTAGTTGACATTCTGTAGGGGGTTCGAACCCACGTTAGATAGACTAACAGTGAGACATGCTAACAATAAAATATTCAGCCATCAATTGATCTCCTGTAGTACCGAGAAGTTTATAATTAACTGATCATTTAGTAGTGATTGATGTTATGTTTTTCTGACAAGATTCTGTCGACCAGGTTCCAATGTGTACATTAGTATAAATGACTCGAATATCCGTGCACTCTGTTGGGATCCAGGGTGACTTGAGGTAAATAGCAGGAGACTCAATTATTTGTCCTACACATAATTCTATTTTCTGTCACCTTACACTTTTAACTTCAGATAATTATAATCGTTTCCTGTTCACCTGTTTGACGTTTATCCTTCAATTTGACTCAAAAATATGATGATCTGTTAACCACTTATTTTTTAGTATGCTAATCTTCTCAGTATAGCTATGAACCTATTTGAGAATATTGCGAAGCTAAGATACAGGTTTTTGAGTAAGGCACGTATAGTTAGTCATTAAACAAATCCTCAAGTACGTATTCAGCAACCACCTCGATGGGTGAGTGGGTCACATGGTGTTCGGCACGGTAACCCACGATATCAGTTGTGAAATAAAATACTGATTTGTCCATTTTTGGAATAGCGTACATTATTTTTTCTACATATCAACAAAATGCAAGCATCAATGTGATTTCTCTACAACTTAGACTACAGAAATATTTTTCCAATATGATGTCGGGATAATAGGTAAGATATCCGAGAGTTTTATATTGATAGGTTTTTAATCAGTCACAACAAACTGCCTTCTTTTGAGAATTAGAGTATCTTGAGGGACTCTGATACCCAGTTTAACAACTTGATGGACAATAAACATATTTATCTAAAACGATTCCAAGAGCATACTTGTGGGGAAAACTAAGACTTAAGGCAGTTTTTCCAGCATTCTATCATTAGCTTTAGGTCAATGTGAAGCACATTAAGTTTTCTTTTAATCTTATGAAAATTGGCTCTATCTATCTGAAACAGCTAAATATCTGGGAATTACTCTGTATGTTAATTTCAGCAAAACAGAAACCATGTGTGGTAATTTACAAAATTACAGCTTGTTACGTTTAGAGTGTATTTCAGGACGCTCAACTACATAGATTTAATATTTAAGAAGTAATAAAATACAAAATCTGGAACTTAAATGCATAACAACAGTAAACCTTAATTCCAGATAAGTAGAAACGAAACAGTTGTTCCTTACAGTATGTTTTGACCAATTTAAACGTCGTTCATCTTATATTTTGTTTCCAAAAAAACCTTAGAACCAGTTGTATAAGTCATTTTATTCAAACCAAGTTATTTAACAGTCAAGATGTGAAATGCTTATTTTCAACCGGTTAAACAGTAAAAGTATTTTTAGATAGGGCAGTCTATTTCTACGTGAAGCAGAAACGCAGAAAAGGATGAAGTGGCCTAATCAAACTGAAGACATTTTACTGTTAGATAATGATTCCTATACTATGCAAATGATAACTCAGTATCAGCAAAGATGCTATACATATATTGGTATTAAATTTTTACTAACTTAAAAAAATTATGTAGTAAATGGCATGTGTGAAAAGGAAACTTATGTCCCCGTTTGTTCATTAATAAATCGATAAACAACTAAACCTATAGTGAGGCTTTTCATTCGTGGTTACGTCCATCAGTTCCTGTTATATATTTTGTACAGCACAAAATTGAATGAAAGTGTGACGGAATAATGCATCCATTCTGTTCAGAAAAAACCGAACATATCACTAGAAGGCGTACAAATTTAGATATGCTGATCATTGTTTACGTTGTCATAGTATCTTAGTGCAAAATGGTATGTAAATCACGGTGATTTTACTACATCGTATGGGGACTTATTTTTAAATATGTACTGATAGTTTTTTTCTAGCAATTCCGGTTACTTGTTTTGTCAATAAACATTACGTACTTTAGTTCTAACTTAACTAACCGTATAAATGTACAGACTACTTATATTGGTGTGGTTAGAAAAAATGTGAACAGAAATGAAATGACATAACATAGTAAAACAATTATAAGGTCAATAGTATACTGATTAGTTAAGTGTTAATCAAAAGGCATGCCTTTAACTTTATTATGATTGCCAATCTAATAAAATTAATTATTAGTAAAATAGTTGTTGGTATCACGTAGCAAATCTAAATTTTACAGCTTCAGGCCAGTTGCAGGCAAAAATGGCCCGGTGCTGATGACATTAGATTTTAAAATGCGATACTTGTATATTCGCCTGCTGATTATATATTCGAAAATGGTCAGGACATTTTGTTGTGTTTACACTAAATTGAAGCTTTTGACAGGAATCATCGAGTTTTATGAGGTTTCTAGAATTGAGCAAACTCGTGTACTATAATTAATATGGAGCATGTTAGTAATATCTAAATATACTATAATAATGTAAATAAATCTGGTAAGATGGTTTGAAATAAATTGTGAAAATAAACCTTATATTTATATAAAACTCAGTTTCTCATAGTGTTTTCAATATGTATATGAAACCCTAAATGTTTGAAATTATCAACGTAAATTCAGCTTGTAATTTATTTTAACCTAAAATGTCATCTGATTTTATTTTAGGTTTTCAAATATTGGACGATTTTATTTTTAGTATTTAGTCCCAATTACAAATATATTTGACTTATATAAACTAAAATTGACTGAATACGATAATTAAAAAAGAGGGATGGAAAATGAGTTACAAAATCCGATAGCAAAATATAAGTAAGATAAGATGAATTAAACAATATTGATCACTTTCTTAGTAAAGTCAACTGAATTGCTCTTGGTTATCTGAATACTTCGATTGTACCTATTTAAATAAAATAGTCGATAATCATCAATTTATTAGACAAATAAGATACTTAATTCACTTGATGTTGTTTTACTTGTATCATCCCATTTTTATTTAGGATTGCAATTGATCATTCTCTCGTCGGCATATGTGCATCCTGTGCGGATTGCCTCGATATTGCCTTAAGTCACAAGCATTATAAGCAAAGATGAATAGTGGTCAGCAGTGGAATCAAGGAAGCGCGTTTCGTCCTATTTGGGGTTCGTCAGTTGGATGTGCCTGCATCCCAGAGTTGATATTTACTCCGGGACTCGGACTCAGTACCATTCGCTTCAAACGTCATCGCGTTATCTATTTAGCTACTGAGTCTTACGTTTTGAATAACTGTCGTAATATGAAATCTTTACTATTCATTTTATTTCATTTATGATCTTAAAAAAATTATTTTTATTTCTTTTTACCGGATAAATAGATGACAAATACCATTTTAATTTGTGCAACAGAGACTACATTTGTTGATTCATGATATAAAAATTGTCTTATTGTGAACAATAATAGCTTAACAGCCCGTGAATCAAATATTTAAATTGAAAATGGTACCAGAATTTTCGGGATGTTAATATAATATGTTCTTGGAGAATGGATACTTTTAATAGTAGAAAATAGAATTTAAAAATGCTTAACCGTAATGAACTATTTTTTACCTAAAATATAGAAATGATCGTTTAAACTGTTTCAAATCATTTACAACAATGCAGAGATTCTCTTATGTTAAGTTTAACAGTTGATTCAAATCTTTGCGTGATAAAAATAAACTCGTTAGTTATATCATTATATTCAACAATTATTAAACAATATGTTAAAACCCATATGGTATCGATCATTAAGTTGTACCTGGTGTACATTTCTAACGAGTCATGAATCATATATAAATACAGAGAATTAAAAGTTGTACATTAAAGAATTCTTGTCATGTTTACTATGTTAGCAATTCTTTTTCCGTTTAATATCTCATTACTGAACTATGAGTATCTACAACAGGAACAAATTGTCAGTCAGTCAGCTACGACGTAGGACCAGGCACATATATGTATCGGTCCAAGTTGCCATACCTCATTAGCACAACAAGATTAACACTGGATTCATAGAAGTAGTTAATTCAATGGTGGTAGTATATAAAAGAAAGATTGCATGTAAGTATATAGTGAAGGAAGAAAGAATTAGTTCTTAGAAAGAAAGATATGAAGCGATTTTAATCTCATAGTTTAAGGGAAGACAGAGAGTGTATACACGTACGCCATTGTGATCGATTCTGAGCCAATGTCACCCGGTGTCTTCAACCATTGATTATCATAGTTAGACGAACCGCAACCATGTAGTCTGCATCTACCACCAACATGGCTCAAACCAGAAGTTAGTGACTTCAGGGACTGATGCTACTTTTTGTTTTGGCCATCCCTAACTTTCTTCCAACCATCCTCAACACTAGTCAGCAATGCGCATCGTGATAGTCAGTATTCCGGCAAACACAACACATTTCCCAACCATCTCAGTCGATGTAGATTCAGAACCTCATCAACTGATTTACCATCATTCCCTAATACCGTGCGTCTAACCTCCCTTTTACTTACCTAGTGATCACAGCAAATGCGAGCAATATTTCTAAGGCATCTGTAGTGAACTGTTAGTAGCTTACGAGTATCTTCTACCTTTGATGACAACGTTTCACATCTGTAAAGTAGAACAGAACGAACTGTTGTGGTTTTATTTTTGTTTTGAAATCAAATTAAATGGTGCTACTAAAAGGCATTCGGTAATCTGATGGTTTTCATCTCATCTTGAAATAATAATCTGCAACATCACCATGGAAAAGTCTGAATTCTGATGTAATGAAAATGCCAAATAACTATATTTTGTTAAAATATTACTTAGAATGAATTTGCTCATGAACCTTAAATTGAAATTAAGGAATTTAACATTGTTTCTTATAGTATTTACTCAATTTTTAATTATGATAGCTTTGTATACATACATCCTGTTGGATGAGAACTTGTTCAAGCAACAGAAAAGATATTTTCAATAAGTACCGATTTTATTTTTCAAAAGATTTATCACTGTAAATTAAAGCTTACCGTGTCATCTGAATCTACTTGTTTGACTAGACCGACAGACATACTATACTTATCACCTTCTTCAATTGATTTTAATACATCATTGAGTTTCTTTTCATCAGTGTTATCATTATTAGAATTAGACAAATTATTGTTGTTGCTATTATTATCACTACATCCTTTGCTAGTTAGGGGTTTCGATTTAGTTATATGATCTTCATCATCTGACTTTCTATATGTATCCGGAAATGATGAATGCATGCTCATAAATTATAAATATATATATATATGTATTATATATAATGAAATATTTATAGGTAGTTTCCACTATTGTTGACAATTTTGAAATCTAATTATATAATTTGATAGAAGTGCATTTGGAAAATATAATTCAATATGATTAGGCAATACAACATTTTCTTGTTGTACTATATTTCGAAATGTTAATTATTATGAAATTTATAAATTTGCCTTTAGCTACTTAAGATTATGTTAACCAACTAGATTTTTCCCAGTGTTTCTTTTCTCTTTTCTTTTTACTTTTCTCATATAATTCCATTGAATTTAGTTCATTCATTTAAATATTATCTTGGTCCACAAGTTCATAATAATAATATAGTCTTTCTTATAATCATTTATTTTTCACTAAGATATAAGTCATATTCTACAAATGGACAACATACACGTACGTAAATGAACAATAATAATAATAATATTTGAAAGGGAAAGTCTATTGATTTAATTGATGAATGTAATAATCGATAAATTATCTACAAAATAATTTCATTGGTTAATAAATTTTCGGATTATTTGTCTGGTCAGAATTAGAACCTATCTGATAGAGGAAGTACATTTTTATTTCGAAAACAGAAATGAAGAAACAAAAAATTTCTTTTATTTTTCCTCAAATAAATTCATTAGTTACTATTCAATTTGTTAATAAATTTAATAAAATCATAATTTATTTCTACTTTTCTTTAGGTATTTAATAAACACGCTGAAATTGTTTTAAAGAACAGATAGAAATTTAAGTATTTTTGAGATATGTAGTAGAATTACTTCATTACAGATTTTGTGTTAGTTAATAATCGTTAGTAAAGTTTATCTATAGAAGTGAAACATCTTTCTAATGGTTAGAGAGGAGTGTACAATGGCACAATTTCGTGGATTAGTTGAAATTAGACATTAAAACCGTTGGATACCGGCCAGCTCAGTGGTTTAGAGGTTAAGCGTTATCGTGCGAGACAGTTAAGTCCTGGGTTCGAATCCCTCGAGGCGAGATCGTGGAAGCGCACTGCTGAGGAGTCCCATACCAAACGGCCATCCAGTGCTTCCAGATTTTCCATGGTGGTTTAGCTTCAATTGACTCATGAATTCAATTATTAAATGTTGATAATGATGCATTAGTTTTATCATAAATTATTTGAATCGCTAAAATATTAACTTAATTTCTTAAGTACATAAGATCAAAAAATGATTTAATTATTTATCTACAGTTATCATATTCATACACTTAAAATTCTATTTCACATTATTTATCGTAATTTTAGGATATAATTATTTCATTAAATGAACTCGCAGAATTTACATTTGAATACATTTCAACATAAATATTGTTCGATCACAGAGGTATACGTTTTTCACTGGAGTAAATCATTGAAAATAGCATCCTAAATGATGGAGTATTGATTAATTAAATGAAGTCATTATGTACAATTAGTTTAAGCTAATAAAATATTTCTGTAAAAAAGCCAGGATATTAAAAAAATTTATAAAGGTGATGTCATCATGACACAGGTATTACATTTCTAAAATGATCTTCGATTACTTAGTGCTATGAATTAACAATGGTTATTTCTTGCATCGATAACCAGGAGTATAAATTTTCCGATTCTGCTATTTACCGGTTAGGTTGTTACTATATTTAATTCACTAAATTTTTGTGTCTGATAGTTATGCCGACCACTGTTCATATAAAATCGTTAAGCTTAGATTCTTTGTCAAATGCTGAGTTTCACTCCACACTGCCACTTGCTTTTTGTGTTTCATTGTTAGAGTTTAGTGTTGAAGAGTTATTCGTTCCAGTTTTTGTATTGTCGAAATTGAAATAGTTTCCGTTCGCCTTAGAACGATCACGATCGATCATATATATATATATTGTACGATGAATCATTTGCATAAGAATGCTAAACTTGAGGTTATCAGTAGGGGTTTTCTGGATATTATAGTATTATGATTGTTGAATTCATGAGTCAATTGAAGCTAAACCACCATGGAAAATCTGGAAGCACTGGATGGCCGTTTGGTATGGGACTCCTCAGCAGTGCGCTTCCACGATCTCGCCTCGAGGGATTCGAACCCAGGACTTAACTGTCTCGCACGATAACGCTTAACCTCTAAACCACTGAGCTGGCCGGTATCCAACGGTTTTAATGTCTAATTTCAACTAATCCACGAAATTGTGCCATCGCCCACCTTTGTTTTCAATGAGTTACTATCTCACAATAGACCCGGTTTAACTCTACTGGTCACTGCTTCTCACTAGAACTCCAGGAAATACCTCTTGAAGCCAGTCACTAGTGAACATACGATGATTATTATCAGTCGTGGTTTTGTCGAGATTTTAACCAATAATTGATATTCAAACGTGTAATCATGAAATGTGTCAATTGAATCACTTTTTAATGAATTTATTATCATGTGGTAAAATTGCATTCATATATAAGATTTTATGGATGAACTCTGTGAAGCAATATAAGATATGAATAAACGTGATGATGCAACAGAAAGATTTCAGCCATCAAACCAGATTTCCATCAAATTCATGAAAGTCTTTCAGACGTAAAAAAATTAGATGATAAAGTAGTAGTATATTTTGTGAATTCACAAAATATAATTTACATAATGTGTTGTTTTAATGGAATCCAGGATACATATAACTTTATACTGAACCCCCTTATACTGACTGGTCAAATTAGCCTCAGGACAAAGTTGTTACAAATGACAATATAAATTGGTATGAAGGTGATATTTATAAACTTTCCGAATCAGTATTATCATAAATAAATAAATCAGTATATTAATATAGTTTATCAGTCTTTTTTCGTTACAACTAGAAATTAACTACGAATTCATTTGTGAAAAGCATCAACGTCTATATCATTTACTTATAGGTATCAGTGACAAGGTTGGACTTGATAATTTCAAATAAATCGAGCCTTGGGTAGGAAGTTGATAATAAATATATTTTTTCGTTATATCTCAATGAGTAATAAAGTTGTATTTCTGACGTTTTGTAACTTAATGTAAGGTACTTCTTTAGAGTAAATAAATATCTCTGTTATTTGTTGACTCTAAAGAAGTGGCTTATATTTAAAAAAGAAACGTCAGAAATATCATTTTATTACTCAATTGGATATGACAAAAAATATAAATATTTATCATTTACTTATACTAACACTGAAATCTAAGACAATCATCTTCCGCATCAACATATTTATGAACAAGCCCTTGATGAAATAACAAAGGATACTGAGAGATGTTGGAAAAGTTTTCATTCTTCTGTAGATGTTATAAGTAGTGTATTGACAGAAATGATAAACAGAGTTCAAAGCTTACTCTTTGAATTCGTCAACCGACCATCTTACTGTTGAACTATGTTGTAGATGTTTATGTGTCATTTCATACAATTCTAAATTCATGGATTATTAGTACAGTTAATCACTATCATTTGTTGACTATTTTCGCTTATATTTACTTTAGTCACTTATAGTTACCTATAAAAACAAAATAATCCCAGTCTTTCTTCTGATATTCATTGATTAGTCACGTGGTGATAAGATAGGACTATGTTAGAGTTAAAAACTAAAGGATATCCTTATATTTTCTGTCCTGAATCAGCTATATTTCATAACAAAGTTTTACTTTTGTTCGCATAGAAAAAAACCTAACCTTAGTAACATATTTAAGGGTGTGTGTCTACAACTGTATGTCCGTTTCATAACCTTGAGATAATCGATTCAATGCTTATTCTAAAAATTCTAAGAACTGAAGTTATCGTTTAGCTTGGCGATTTACACTTAAAATGAACTCAGTCTGTGAGAATGTATGAATAATAAATAAGTATGATTTAGTAATAGTATTCTAGTATCATTAGAAAATCATTATTTTTAATTTCATGTATATTCACAAATCAATTTATATTATGGTTTATTTATTCAAACATATAAAGATTGGTACAAGAGGGCACCAAAAATATTTTCGCCACATAAAGCATTCGATTTGTGTGGGATGGGATACTACCCGGGTGCCAAATCCGAAGAAGGTGGTTTTCTTAGAGGGCCACACCTCGAGCCTTTGACCAAAAGGTCTAATCCACAAGGCAGTGGAGCAACGTAAAGAAATGCAGTCCCATAGTAGTTGGTGACCATCATTGGTTCATACGCCATTTTTTTACCTTAGGATCTTGGAGCTCATATACACTATTGGTTTGGAATCAGGGTTTTTCAACTTCCCTAGGTGGATCCTCCATATCCAACAACCCAGTTAAGGCGTCAAACATTCGCTTTTCATCCTCTCAATTTCGTGAACAACACCCTCGTCACGAGAAGGCAGTGAGCAGGAATTCCTTGGCAGTGGTTATATGCACGTGGCTATTTGGGAGCATTTCAAAAGAGAGAGATGGCTCTCCCCACTCTCGGCCGTACCAGGGCATTTGGGGGCAAATAAATTTATAATACGAACTGATAAATGTTATGCATTTGATGAAACCCACAGAGTACAAGAGATCTATTTATCTTCAGTTGTGAACATCAACAACTGTAAGGAATGATATTTACTCCTTCAGCCTTGAATAAATCAATATTTTACAAATTTAGTTCTTAAACTGCGTGACTATTTCAACGAATGGTTGGAGACACTGGGTGACATTGGCTGAGAATTGATCACAATGGCGTACGTGTATACACTCTCTGTCTTCCCTTAAACTATGAGATTAAAATCGCTTCATATCTTTCTTTCTAAGAACTAATTCTTTCTTCCTTCACTATATACTTACATGCAATCTTTCTTTTATATACTACCACCATTGAATTAACTACTTCTATGAATCCAGTGTTAATCTTGTTGTGCTAATGAGGTATGGCAACTTGGACCGATACATATATGTGCCTGGTCCTACGTTGTAGCTGACTGACTGACTGAAACTGTTTTCAGTAATTGTTTACATCTTCAACTAGTATCACATCATTATCACTAATCCCTATTATTTTAAGACTTCGTTTTATAGAATGCTGTAATGACAGATGTCATTTACTTGTAGTAGAATGCTTATTAATCAACTGATTATCCAAATGGATCAGTTAGAAAGATAACTAGTTAAGAAATCAACTTGAATCGTTAAATTTCATATAACTAAATTTAAACTGCAACCACTGAGAAGTAATATCGCTGTAAGAAGAAAGGAAATATTTCATGTTTAATCCCTTTTTGGCTATACTGTAAACGAGGTAAAACAAAGCTTGACCGTATCACCTGACGACAGACTTAATATATACTATCTTCTGAGAAAAATGAATTACTAAATTTTGTTAGGAGTTGGTAGCGGCAAAACAAATCTACACTAGTTATTAATTAAACGCAAGCCATTAAAACTGGATAGGAGCAAACGATTGGATTTGCGCTGGGAAGCTAGTTCCATACCTGTTTTTCCAAAAAATTCTCATAATGCTGGAAAATTCGAATTATTTGACAAACAATCGATCGTACGTACATGTGTTTGTCCTTTTTATGAACTTAGAAAATGCCGGTACGTGAGTTTGTAGAGACTGTTGGATTTTACGGTTTACATTACAAACTGATCATAATTGAACAATCTTTGTAAACTGGTAAGCACTGGATAGCTATTTTTTTCAAATGTGGGTTCCTCTACATTGTGTATCCACAACCTCACCAAGAACTATACTCAAGACGTTCAGGTCTTGCAACGAAGGAATAATTCTTAGGCCATTGATCATCCAACCAATGGTTACATGTCTAACTCAGTCAGCTCATAATATTACACAACCATCATTCCAATATCACAGATATGACTTGATGAAGAGCTTTGTACCAAGATTAAACGGATATACAGTGCTTATTAGTTTAAAAGAATGTGTTGATCAATTCCGGAAAAACTGACTTTTTATGGCTTATTGGTAGTATCTTCACTATTCTTCTGGTAATTGAATTATTAATAAAAAGGGAAAACTACAAAACCTAATAGGCTGTGTTACTCAAGGAAATTAGTAAACTTAATTGTATGAAGAAAAAATAAAAGTAAGACTGAATGATACTTATTTTCCATCCAGTTACCATTTCCACATAAATCTAAATGATTGAAATGTAATAACATAATAATCCTGAATATTTATTTGAGTATAATAAAATATAAATTACCGATCTGGTAACATGCCATTATTTTTATGTATACGCCGATTTGTTCATCAGGCGTCATGGTATGTTTAACCCAAATCAATAATCGACTTTTATGACCTTATGGTTGAAATAAAGGAATATAAAAATCAACTGAAAATTAATAAAATAATCAATTTATATGTAGGTCATGAGAAATTAAGAACCGAATGATAGTTTAGAGACGTTCATTTATTAAGCTTTTCTGTTCTATTAGTTTTATTAAACCCCAAAAAATATTAAACAAAGACTCATTTTCATGACATTTATGTTAAATCACTTATATCAGAAGGGGTTTTGTGGAGATTGTGGTAATTTCAATAGTTAAGATCATGAATCAATTGAAGCTAGATCACAAGTTTTGCGCGCGAGCGCTTAATCACTAGACCACTGGGCTGGCCAGAATCCAAGGGTGTTAATGTCTGACTTAAACTAATCCACGAAATTGAGCGATAGATCCGATAGCTACAGAACGTTTAGGCTCTGGGTTCGAATATCGCAGGGCGAGGTCGTGGATACGAACTGCTGAGGAGTCCCACAATAGTAAGGAACGGCCGTTCAGTGCTTACAGATTTTCCATGGTGGTCTAGCCTCAATTAACTCATGGTCTCAACTATTGAACTTAAATCACTTGTCTTACGAAAAATATAGAAATTTATTTCTTTAATGGTTAGTTAACTGAACTATTTTCTTGATCAGGTGGTGGCTACTCACTCATTAATGTTGAGTAAGCTATTTTAATTTGTCAGTATCTCTTTTTTTACCCCAAATAAGTTGGGGAACATTCTTGAAATGTGCAAGACCATTTTGTTAAAATGGTTAAGACACCATTTGTCTGGACTCTGAAAAATTAGTCGATAAATGGCATGCCTAAAGTTTAATTAACTGTTGTGAAGTTACCTTGAAGGACGTTGGTTTATGCTTTTTAAAATAAGAATTCAAATTAACACATTGTCCATCGGTCAGTAACAAGTCGCAGGTAGATCTAAGGTTATAGAAGCGAGCCAAATAGTTTCAAACCACTGGCTCAATAATATCATGTTCGTTGTAATATCCGAATTATAGTATGGTTTGAATCTATAATACTAACAATCATCTAAACTTGTATGGGTTACATCAACTGGTGATAACTATCCTTAAATCAAATGATTCGTCATGGATTACAATCTCAAATAATAACGAGGTTTACAAACCAGGTTGTATAAGGATTATGAAATCTATGTTGGGCTATTAACTACTAGTTTTATCATCGATTATAACAAAATCTAATGAGATTTTCAAATGGGAGCCCGATGAATATGGCACAGTATTTAGTGACTACACAACTTATATCATACTGAATGTGTTTGCAGCATATATTTATCCATATATTGACAAAGCAAATAGTCTTCTATATTTCCCTCATGAATTTATAATTTCAATGTGAAATATCTTTTTAAATATTTTTAACTACTTTCTTATTTATAAGTAACTAAACTGTTCAATCAAAAGTGAAAAAAATCTACCATCATATGATATCAGAAACAGATTCAGTAAAGGATGTTACATTATTCTTCGTGCGATAATGACTGGAAATGTTGAGTAAACAGCAACGTGTTCTAACAAAATAAATGTAAGTCAAAGCGTTCCTAAACAAAGGATCTAGTTTTTGATGGAGCTTTATTCTCTGTGCTGGATGGTTTGGTCGTGGAGCTTTCATCGTTTCTCTGAACAACATCATCAGCACAAACCCTACTATCTCAAAGGATCTAGTCGGGTGCTTTAATGTAGTTCATACTCAGCCCAATAAGAGATTATAAGAAAATCATGTAATGTTCAAGGTTTGTCACTGGTTTTATTGTAAATCCAAATTTCGTTAATACGAATTCTACCTATATCTACGTCGCAAACTATTTAGGTATTTCATTGTATGTAGCTATGAGGTTTATTCAGTAGTTTTCTGTAACACGAGTACATAAAATAATTTAGGTTACATGATAACCATCTTATTTAGTTTCAGGCAGAACATTCATGTTGATGCTTAATTCTGACGCTAGAATATTGGAATCATAAATGGAATTGGTTGTTCTAAACTGGACGTGGATGTAAACAAACATCTTAATATGTAAACGTAACTGAACAATTTATAGTAACTGCATCCCTAGAGAGGTTGAAGTTACGTAGTTGCTACATAAGTCAAAAACCCTAAATGAAACCACCGATCAGGACTTGATTTAAAGGTAGAAATAGATTTCTATAATTAATAAACTAATCAGGATTCAATGAGATCATTGAGAACTGTAGGCAATATATCATCGAGTTTTGTTTATTGTGATTTCCTGATAGAGAGATCATTACGTTAAGCCAATAACGATAATAATATGAATAATAGCAGAAGCAGTACCAATAGTAAAGGTAGTTGTAATAATAATAACAATGATTATGGATGTTTAGAATAATTACAGAATACACATCAATTTGTAGATATGATAAGGCTACTACGAAAGAGGTACAGCATCGAACAAAAATATAAGTGTAAATCATTATTAAAGATGTGAATGATAGATTCTTTTACTAGATCATTGGTGACAAAGGTGCTGATAATATGAAGCATATATAGGCAGAATGCACAATTAAAGATGAGAGCATTTAAGTCAATCCCAGTGTTATCAGGATGCACGAACTAACAGTATCAGTCTTATAAGCATATTGTTAGTTTTATTAGGCAGTGATAGTCAAATCTAATTACCCTAAAAAAGCGGTTCAGCTACAAAGTTATGATTGCTTTTGAATAGGAATCAACTTTTCCTTAGTAAGAGGAGTGGAAGGTTAAATGTATGACACGTCATTATAAAACAAATAGGCTACTAAATCTCAGTGTTCTTATTATGTTGGTTGGATTTATTCTAATATAAATGTCCAACAATCATTTTAAACTTTCTAATTAGCAATAAACTGCTTTTAAAACCGTACGAAGTATTCCTTATGAAATTCAGGTTTTGTTCAAATCTCCAAGCGTTCACTCACAAAGATTTACCAACTATACAAGTAAGCCAAATAGTTTAGTAAACATGTCATATGATGAATCCATTTTTTTGTTTGAAATAGAGAATTTCTGCTAAATTAGAATAAAATTAATATTGTCAATAAGTAAGACGAGTTTTGAAAAGTTAGAAGAGATTAAAAACACGCAAACAGTTCTCTTAACAGTTAGCAAAGTCATACTTATTTAGTTTCTATAGTTAATGCCGACGTGTCAACTTGTCAACTTGTATTAGTGATGTAAAATGACAGAGCACCTAATATGATGTTGCAAATAGATTCAGATCAAGGCTTCTAGCTGACAGTTTCCAACTGCCTTGACTTTAAGTCCTTGTAGATTAGTGGTCATAAAGTTAAATTTGGTCCTTATTCAAAATGCAAAACCTACTTGTACCATCATAAGGTGATCGATTACTTTAGACATTTAAAGTCACTTACTAGAAAAATAATGACCTGGATTCAAATTCGATGATATGATCAATGGCTTGAAGAATAGAGATACGCCATACAGAAAAATGACAACTACAGTAAAAATTCGACTAAAGTCTTGCACCGATAATCTTCAATCATCTAATAGGCTAACGAAGTGTACATCTTTACAAATAACAGTTTTAAACAATAAACAATAAGGAAGGTCATTATTGTGTAAGCGAATACCACAAGATGAATTTCTTGTACATAATTCTCAGTTATTTACATGTTTTACTAGTGGATCCTCCATTTTAAATGCGAATTAAATTTAAACTCTAAACTTAGATAACTTAAATAACCCATGTCTCAAGTTAGAAACATTCATAACGGTGATGATTATAGCTATAAAAGAATTGGTATCTACACATGGATTATCAACATTAACTGATGATGTCATCATGAAAAATTGAGCTAAAATAAATTTTCTAAAGCTTATAAATTACACAACAGATAACAAAAATGAGTTACTCACAGTGATATAATTCATTTTTTATATCAGATTTTATAACTTTACAAATGTATTTATACTCATTGGAAAAAAATCAATTAACTATTGACAATTTAGGTCGAATATTAACCATAGTTGTTTGAATAGATCCAATAATAAATCATGTGAATACAGACTGATATCGAATAATGAAATAATGTGGACACGTTTCTAAGATTGTCATTCTTAATGTTGATATTTCAATTCATTATTAGATAGATTGTTGTTTTTTTAATCTGAAGCAAAACTAGAAATGTGACTTTGTTGCTTGAAAGGATGTACATAAAAACACTATGCTAATCGTAATATATATAGCGCTATTATTTAAAAAACCTTGAATACTGTTAAGATCCGACGTTCTTGAGGGCTATTCTAAAATCCAATCTGTAGATTAATGGGATACTGGCTATCCTTAATCAGTAACTGAATTACACAAATGTGAAGTAACCTTACAAAAAATATTATTCATTTAAAGTTTTCTTATGATGACCCAATATTTTCGAAATGCTGAAATCCCTGTAAAGTTAAACAAGTAGATTAAAGACTAATGTACACTATTGAATTATGACTATCTTATATTCCTAAGACTCTATGGGTCAATTATTTACTTACTTACGCCTGTTACTCCTCGTGGAGGAGCATAGGCAGCCCACCAGCATTCTTCATCCAACACTGTCCTGGGAAATCCTTTCCAGTTCTTTCCAGTTGTCATTGATCTTTATCACGTCTGCTTCTGATTCCCGATACAGTGTGTTCTTCGACCTCCCACTTTTCTGTTTCCATTCACGATTCCAGGTTGGGACTTGCCTCGTGATGCATTTTGGTGGTTTCCGTAAAGTATTTCCTATCCACTCCCAATGACTTTTCCTAATTTCATCTTCAACTCGAAGCTGGCATAATAGGCTGTTGCTGATGGTATTCAACCAAACGATATTGAGTATCTTGCGTAGACAACTGTTTATAAATACTTGTACATTTATGAAAATGGTTATAGTATTTCTCCACGTTTCAGGTCCGCGCAGTAGGATTATCTTGACGTTTGCATTGAAGATTCTGACTGTTATTGGTTGACAGTGTCTTCTGTTCCAAATGTTCTTGGACTGTAGGAATGCTATCCTTGCATTGCCAATCCTCGCCTTTATGTCTCCATCTGGTCCTCCACATTCGTTGACGATGCTTCACAGTTACGTGGAGGATTTCACATCTTCCAGACATTCTCCATCAAGTGTCACTGGGTCGGTGTTCTCCATAGTGTGCTTGAGGATCTTGCTTTTTTCTTTGTGTATGTCGAGGCCTATTGATGCAGAGACTGCTACTCTAGTCGTCTTCATCTGCATTTGTTCGTGTGTATGGGGTAGGGGGCCCAAGTCATCTGCGAACTTCAAATCGTCTAACTGGTTCTGAGCTGTCCATTGCATTCCGCGTCTTCCCTCAGATGTCGAGGTCCTCATAATCCAGTTGACCACCAGAGGAAAGAGGAAGAGGGAGCGATGGGTCAATACGATTATAACTTCTATGAACCAAAAAATATTGCGATCTATTCAGTACAAAATCATTAGTGAATGTTGCCTAAATGTTCAAAATCAGAATTATTAGAAATGTGTGTACCCTGTGTTCCATTCAAAATAACATTGAGCGAATTACGTATATTCATAAATAACAAAAAATAATCTATTGCTAAACACTTCAGAAATCTGCGCTTTTAATTATTTTATCAAGTTCATTGCTAATCTAGAACATTTAGTCTTGTAAATAAATAATCTATCTCTTACGTCTAAATGAAAAACGAACAACAACTGGGAATCCGAGCACATATAAAAAATTATTTTTAAGGTTTATGCATACATATAAAAGTTATTACCAGCTTCTTTGTGCTTGTATAATTGTTTGTGGTTATTGGAATTATATTTGTAAAGTACCATTATACTGTATGTGAACAATTGTGGTAAACTGGAATGTTTGTCAATAACGTTATTCACTATTGATTTTGTTTACAAAATCGGTAATTTTGAAGGTTATTTATACCGAAACAAGTTTGATTAAATTCATGTTTAAATCCACTACAGTAGTCTATATTTGTTTTTATTCATAAATCGGTGAGAAATCATTTTCTCCACTGACTTATATGTGTTAAATAATCCCTGAACAAAAGTTTAGTATGAGTTTAGAGCTATTTAGTGACACACACAGTAACAAACTGAAGATCATCGTGCTGACGAAAAATAAAGTTGTGTGCTGTGTCTATCAGCATACTGGTCTTATGGAACAATATTCTCGGAAAAACTAGAATACTATGAGTGGTTTCAAATGTCAGGTTGTAAGTGAGTGTTGCTATAGACCCACTAAGTGCAAAAGTTAAAATACGTTCAGTGATTAGTATACTTTAGTACTTGTTATTCTGTTTATTTATGTATATTTAGGAGCAGGATAAAGTTAATATAAACAGTAAATATTTGTTGCTATTTGAATAATATTTAGTGTTTAAGAATGACTAGGAGTTACTTGCAAATATAAATACAGCCTGAAGGGTAAAAATTTACACACTACCTTCTTAATACAAGCATGTTAGTCTACCTTAGAATTATTAATTTTTTCTTATCATAAAGGCTAGATTTTCAAAAAGTTTATCCGAATATGAATTTCTCCTGAAAATTTCTCTTTCAAGGTGGTTTTACTGTTATCTATATAAAACAATTAATGTAACAAACTACCAGTAAAATCCCAATGAGCAGTTTTTCAAAACTAATACAATGATGGTTTTATACAGCCTTTCTGGGAATACCACTACACTGCATCCTCACTGCTGTAAGCCGATGAAGGTGACAATCTACTTCATCACTTTCTTCCTTTGTTTTCCAATTTTTTCCGGATATCAGGTAAAATTAACAGTTTTTAGCAATCAGTGCTAGCTTCAGGATCGATTTCCTGGAGTTCTGATGAGAACCCGCGACCTGTGGAGCTCAACCGTGTCCGGTGTAAGACACTCACTGAAGACAATCGGGGATGATAGTGCAATATCGTGGGTTGGTTGAAGTTACCCATTAATACAGGTGGATGTCGGCTCAGAGGTCCAGAGGTTAAGCGTTTGCACGATAAACCGAAGGTACTGAGGTCGAGTCCCATGATCGTGATCGTGAATATGCACTGTTGAGGAGCTCCGTACTAGGACGGAACGGGCGTTCAGTGTTTCCATGTATTCAACGGTGGTCTAAGCTTGATCCATTCATGACCTTAAAATTATTATTAATCTTGAAAACTAATCTACCTACCACAATGGAGTATAGTTGCTATGTAGCCCACAATTTATTTAGTATATGATATTTCAATCATCACAAGGTCTGTATTATTTAGTTCATCTTGTTAAAGTTCTTCAAATAAGTGGATATTACCTGCCATGCTTAAAACTTCTCGGAAGTACTAACTACGATCCATTCATGGATAAAATCCGGTCCCTTTAGACTTCTGAGTTAGCATACAGTGAACTAAATTTCTAGCTCCAGTCGATGTTGACCAAACTTCGTTCAGAAATCGCAAACAAAAATAAGTAAATGCCAATAATTACCAGTAAGTCACTTCTATTCAGTGCCAGTAGCTTTCCATGTGATATATGTGAAACTTTCCTACAACTATCATACCTAAATATTTGATTTACGAATTCAGCCACCAATCCATTTAACACCTAACAGGGCTTGATTGTCTTCATAGGTTGCAGCAGAATAATTGTCATATTATCAGAAGGGAGTTTAGTGGAGATTTTAGTAATTTATTAGTTGAATTCATGAGTAAATTAAAGCCATACCACCACGGAAAACCTGGATGCACTGAACTGTCATTTCATGCTAGAATGGGTCTCCTTGGCAGTGCGCATTCACGATCCCGCGGGTGGGATCATGGGTTCTTATGAATTTTAATGATGATGTTTTTGTCATGTGTTGAAAGAAATTTTTAAGAATGGCTTCCGGTAAACCAAACTAATGTTTGTCAGATATTTCTAAAGTGAAGTGATGTGGTAACAAATAATCGTTCCCTACTTCTATTAACTCATTGTCACAAAATGTATTGTGTTGGCTTAATATGAAAAAGTGTTTTCTATTATTCGCCAAATGTCGATGATAATACTAACGTTTTAGCATATAACAATTTATATCGATTATTAGCTACAGATTGCTACTAACATCAGAACTGTTTACCTTACAACTTTTTGAGGGTTCATTGCACATTCTTATATATTACTTCACAAGCAATATTTTCGTAGTGACAGGACATATCTGAATACTATTTTTCTGCTCAATTGAAAACAATAATACGTACAAAAAGAAAAATTGTGTTCAGTGTTGGTTTAGTTTCCAATTGAAATTCTTGATAAGTAACTCAACAAATTATTTCAATAATCTGTTCATCTTAATGAACATGGTTTCACTGGTCCTATTTTTCTAATCAGTCAGACTGAAATAAAATATTTTTACGTGCATTTTTCATGACACAAATCTGTTTTCACCTGGTCTTTTGTTTCAAACACTAGCGAATAACTAATCAAGTCTCTAAGATTGGGATTCTAGCTGAACATTATTAGAACAGTTTTATAGGAATATACAGAATACAAGGTTACAAAGTAACAAATAACACAAAATAAGTATCAGTGTTTCTAATATTATAATGTTGCTTTATAATTGGCGCCTATTGTTAAAAGACGATTTCTTGAGATTTGGCTATTAAATGCTCCTAGATAATGAGATAAAACTGTGTGTGAATGCTATTGCAACATAAAGTGCTCCTTAAGATGTTTATCTATTCAGAAATATAACCGTTTAAAAGATATTATGTTGATCAAGCAACTTTTAAAGTTATTTATTTTTCCATAAGAGACATCTTAAAAGTTCACTCAAGGCTAATGTGTATGAATAGACTTCAGTTGCTATGGTGTCTAACTAGTTACTTTGGAGACAATCAACTGTATCTTCTAGATATTAAGATATAATAGTACATTACTAAAACAATGTCTTTATGATCAGAATAAAAAAGATATTATTTTCATCAAATGAGAAATGCATGTTTACAAGCTAAAGATTATTCATTGCTATACATTGTAATCGAACACTTATTTATTAGTTGAATACTAATAGAAAGTAATGAGCTTACAATTTCAACTGAATAGTTCATTATTCTTTAAGTTTTTATTAAACATATAAAACGAAGCTAATCTGTATACTTTCTAATTTTTCTATTTAACACAACTTTTTACATGTGTTCATTTGTTGAGTATGTTAAAGCCAATATTTTCAAAGTATTTCAATTGATGTGTTTCAGTTTTTTTCAAGAGGTATCTTTTCTTCTGTTCTGTGTTAGACCTAATATTTAGAGTGGGAGATAAATTTCAGGAACATATATATTGTCACTATTTTTTATGAATATTACCCTAGCATATTTAACTACATTGGGTTATTAATAATATGATTCATAATGACTGATATTCCTCCTTTTTCGGTAAACACTTTTGTGAAAACTTTATATTATTTTTGATGATGGGACAGTTATTGATAAAAAAAATGTCATCTGATGCTATTTCCTATGAAACATCTGAAAGGTGAACAACCAAACTCTTCTGCAATATGTTATATATTTCAATGGTTGAGATCATGAGTCAGTTGGAGCTAGACCACCATGGAAAACCTGGAAGCACTGGACGGCCGTTTCGTCCCACTGTGAGACTCCTCAGTAGCAGGGCGCATCCACAATCCCGCCTAGAGACATGCGGACCCAGGACCTATCAGTCTCGCGCGCGAACGCTTAACCACTAGACCACTGAGCTGACCGGCATCCAACGGTGCAAATGTCTAACTCAACTAATCCACGAAATTGAGCGACACATCCACTATTGTCTTTAGTTAGTTACTATCTCGAATAAACGTTTAGATGTAAAACTTCAAGCCATGCGTTGTGCTACTCTTTTCACCTGATTTAATTAAAGTATGACATAGTGTAGGTAATTCTGGTTGTATATATTCAAATGAATACTTCCGGTCCATGTATTTGAGTTATAAAATGCACAACGAACAGTTAAATTTGCTTGATATTTGCATATTTTCCGAACTACAAGTTGAAAACATTCACATGATATTTCATTTCAGAACAAAATAGATAAAATGTCGTATTGCTTTCATCATTATGATTTTAATTTTTTTTTGGGTGTGTGTGTCATCTTCGTTTAGCTACATCTGATTTCATAGACTTTAAATTTATCTTTCCACTCATCTGAGATTTACACTAAACCGTTTCTTAAACTGATGTTAAATAATTAAATCTTTTACATTTATTGCGTAATCTGTTGTGTCAGATTTGAAAACCTTGAGAGTCACTACCTCACGCAGAGAAATTAATGGTAGCGTACAAATAAAAATATAAATTTATATTCCACTAGTTGTTTATAACCAGTACAAAGGAATCGATTCTCTGTAATTCTGACATGTTCAGAATATTATGAGTAACTACTTTCTTCAAGATTACCTAGATGAAATCACAAAATCTTGTGTGCGATCGGTAGCTGCTTTTCAGAAACGAATAAAACGTACGAGGATATTTGCTGCAAGTGTATTAAAACTATGTATTAGATAAAAGTGGTGATAAAACTTAAAAAGCTCTGGAATTTTTTATTGCTTAAACATCTGTGACTATATGTTGAAGACATCCTGTGCTGTTCATTCAGTGAGTTGCTCATGTGAAGTCGGTTGTAAAAATAGTTTCAGCCCCAGAAACCATCAGAAGATGGAAGCTTGTTTTTTCTGTAAAAAGACGTAAGCATGGACAAGTCTTATGAATAGTTCCCCACTATGAGAACATGAACGATCCATCTACACCAGCAGTTAATAGCTTTTCCAAACTTTCTGTATGGTAGAATTCCAACACTGACAATCATCACTATCAGCAGGTTCACAGTCTTTTCGTTCAAAGTAGACTGGAATACTGTGAATTGCAAATTAGTAATAAAAATAAAAACATTTAGTGATCTAAAGTCGACTTTTTATTGAACATTCGGAAGTACATTCTTGGTTACTCTAAGGGTAAGACTCAGAAAACAATTAAAATAATTTTCTGTATGTTATACCATATGCTCTAATTTTAACTTGAGGACATTTGGAGTTGATGATAGGCCCTAAGATTTAATGAATTTATGTTATCATGCAAATTTCATTGTTCCCACTTTATTTAACTGTCAAATAATGAAGTTGTGAGAAACTAAATAACTATTTCAGCAAAAAATAACAGTGTTTATCTGAACACAAAAAACATTGTTTTAACGTCTTAACCAAGGTACAGTGAATTAAATATTTTATCAGAGGGGGTTTCGTGGAGATTTTAGAAATTACACTGATTGAAATCATGAGTTAATTGAAGCTAGATCACCATGGAAAACTTGGGCGTGTAGGACGGCCGTTTCGCCCTAGTATAGGACTCCTCGGCAGTGCGCATCCACGATGCCACACCCCGCGAGATTCGAACCCAGGACCTATCAGTCTCGCGTCAGGTACGAGACAACCGTCCAGTGCTTCCAGGTTTTCCATGGTGGTCTAGCTTCATGATTTCAACCAGTGAAATTAAATATTCATCTAAATCCAACTATAGCAGATTAATTACTAAACCATTAGTTCTGACAATGGATTATACACGGTCCAAAAAATCATACAATATATTTTCCTATTATAATAATTTTTATAAGTTTCTAAATAAATTATGCAACACACCGGAAATTCAAACTTCCTGTATTAATCCAAGTCATACTATATTGACGAAAATCAACTGCTTTCAATCTACTCTACACAGTGATAGTAACTAAAAGGAATACGTTTCTATTTATACTGTATTTATGTTACTTAAAAATCTACATATAAGTAATAATAATATTATTATTATTCTTGCTTTAAAAACATAAATGATTGATAGTTTAAACATCCGGTGCATGATTTTTATTCTAAAATAAAACATTTTTTATGATTTATAAACTAAAGTATCGTATGTTCTACTAACAACAATTCATGAAAATATGTATTGACACTGACGATAATTAACAAATAGAATAGGGATTGTTTAGTATTACAGCTATAATTAGAAAAAAACAGGGTTTCAAAGGTAACTTTCAATGATACACACAAGTTGACTGAACATAATCTGTTTGTTTCTTTGTCCTTATTTTCAAAACTGCTAAATATCTTGTGTTGTGGGTTACTTATATTCACATAAGTAACATATAACGGTTGTCAGGCATAGAATGTATTTCAGTAGATCGATAATGAAAGAGCGAGAACGGAACGCCGTTGGTATGAAAATGCATGAACGATGAAATCTGAGTCAATGGACTGATATTTACAAAAAGAACAGTCAAGTTTGAGACGATGGATTGATATTTTGCAAATTAACTATTGACTATATGGTCCCCAGATTTTAGTGAGATGCTCTGCAATTCCGTATCAAAAACATTCGATTGTCCCCACTCGTGTTCTTGTCCACTACTATCTCATTTGAGTCACAGGAATGAAAACTCATCATTTAAAATAACATCTTCATGTTGAACATGGAAGCTTAAGTTTTAAATCAACATATAATAATTTAGGATGTTAATTAAATGTTTCACAGTTTCTAAATTTTATTATGCGGAAAAATTTTCAATCAGTAAACATATTGAATGAAGTTCAGAAGTCGGTGAAATTGTGATAGGAATATTATGTTTTATGACTAGTTCTTGTAATGTTGACACTAATCTGAGTAACTTACGAATTTTACCCGTCGTAGAAGAGCATAGACAGCCCACCAGCATTCTCCATTGATCTCTGTCCTTGGCAACTCTTAAAGGTTCTTTCTAGTTGCTATTAATCTTTTTCATGTCTGCTTCCAATTCTCGACGTAGTGTGTTCTTTAGACTCCCTCTTTTCCATTCCCCTTCGGGATTCTAAGTTAACGCTTGCTTCGTGGTGCAATGTCATGATCTCCGTAATGGGTGTCTTATTCACTTCCGACACCTCTTCCTAATTTCCTGTTCAGTTGTGAGCTGGTTTGTTCTCCTTCACAGTAGGCTGTTGCTGATGTTATCCGATCAACGGACATTGGGTATCTTGTGTAGACAATTGTTTATAATTACTTGTACATTTTTGATGATGGTGTTTTTTAGTTCTGCACGTTTGAGCTCCGTACAGTAGAACTGTATTGATGTCTGAATTAAAGATTCTGAGTTTGCTATTTGTGGACAGTTGTTTCTAACAATTCTATAGAACATAATATTCAATAAATTATGTGAGTTCGCAAGATTTTATGAATGTTTGCCAGATTTGATTTTTCCAAGGAAACATTCTTTGAATAAACGAAACGTAGAACACATCTACATGTTGAAAGACTGTATTTAAATTTAATAAAGGCTAGGAAATGTAAATAACCAAGTAACCCTTAATGCCATTAAAAAGTCATTATGACAATTTAGAAAATTTTTAATTTTCGATGGTATCATTTACTCATATTGTACAATTGTATTTATAGTTATTCAAGTTATTACCTCATATCATATTGCCAAAAAAGCTGCTTGGTAATCAAGAATTAAAAAGAGATAATGGGATAAAAAGTTAATTCGCGAAAGATAATTGTCCAACTGACATGTAAGAACAGGGTGATGAATGAATTTTAAAAAACGTGAGGGTGATAACTATTACTAACTAAAATCAAGACGATTGAAAATATGGCAGACTGATGCCAATGTTGTTCCATTATTATCTTCAGTAAAGCTAACGATATTTTAATAGAATGTGTTTTCTCTATAGAATAAAATGTTACAATACTTATATCACTGAAAATACCTTTTTATTAGAGGAACTAATCAATAAGCAAGTCAAATCAACGATCTGAAATCCACAGTCTGATAAAATAAAGTGTTGTTTTAATTATTTCATTTGTTACTAAGAATACAAATAATAATTACCGGATATATTAGGGACTTAGAATAAAAAAAGCTAAGGAAATTGACTTAAATCGTTTGTTCAACGATTTATTCAAAGTAGGAAAGGAGACGCGATGGAGTACAAAAGCACTGGATAAGCGTAAAAACTTTACAAAAACATATAAATGTTATCTGCTGTTTCCTAGCACAGTAATAGGATGTGCTGAGATATGAATTTGTCAGGTCTATATCCGTGGATCACGAAAACGAAAACATTAAAGTTAACAAATGCTATAACACCTTAAATTATCGTCAAACTTTTTTCTCTAAACACAAATCTTGTTGAAACTCACGATTGAAGATCTCAGGCTGACTCTACCCCGGGCTCGCTTTTCCAGTCTCTGACAAGTGATACTCATATCTTCCGTGTCTGTCTTTAATCACTGACAACGTGCGATCCCCGCTCTGCCTCTTTTCTTGTGCATTTAGGATCATCAGTTAAAGCTTATCTTTTGAAACGTTTTGGCGTTTTCCGAAAATTATGTCATTTCCATCTTTAGTTTCTATTCCTAATTTTTTCTCTGCTACATTAAGTTATTCTTAGTAGTCATTGGACAATTGATCAGCAGTACTTTGTGTGAACTATAAAGACAAAGTTTGTCGAAGCCACTCAATATATTAGGGTGATACATGATTATGACAGATGTCGTCTTCTTATGTCATTACATAAACTTACCAACGAGATAATCTGTTTAAATTAATCAAATTATTCATTTTATACAGTTAAGGTATTTAACTTTACATTGTCTTGATCAATAATAAAAACAAAAATAATTTGGATTTCAGGGATCAAGTATATTTCGATCATTTGTCATGTACTTCTGCAATTATCTTTGAAATTCTTATGGTTTTCCTTTAATTAGACAATGACACGTTATGTTTTAGTCTGAGGTTGTTTGGTTGCCTGATTGGTAGTTGAAATACTCAAGAATGCGGGGAAGTCTATTAACTTAATCTACCAATAAAAAGTTTAACTTGGCCGTTTTCGGCGTATGAGACACCAAGAGGACATTATATATACAAAAATACCAACTTCACGGTAGCAGTAACTTTATTTGAGCTATGAAAGAAAGGCCAACTGTTGTCCATAAAACTTAGCTCCAGGATAATTACAGTGTTCTTACAGTAACAAACTAAGGACCACTTGGAATTTTACTCAGTATTACGACCACACCAATGATGAAAAAGATGAAAACGGTTTTCTTGGAGAGTGTAGTCCATCGCAGAGAAGCGCCCTGGACATGAGCTAATTATCATGATGATAAACCATGTACTAACATATCATGGACTGACACAAACTGGGAGCAAAGCGTCAGTGTTAAAGGACTTGCAGACATGTTTTAGAAGTCATTTTCCTTCACAAATAGTAGGGTCGTTAGGCAAATGAAGAGTGACAAGACAGTAGGAACAGATAGCGTACCAGTTGAAGCACCCAAGTAATCTATACAAACAACTGAAAACAACTGGAAAAAGGGGATATTTTATCAAAACACTAAAGAAATGAGATCTTAGTGAGTGGAAAAACTATGGAGGGATCATATAACTGTTAGTACCAGTCTATTTTTTTCATTTTTGTCTGGTTTTCAACATTGAGATTCAAAATCTTTTATATTATTGTGACGATTATACGTTCTTTGGACTGCCACACGTTTACAGGTTAAAGACATATATTCATATGGAAATCGAGGTAAAACTGTTTGTTTGTTCGGTACTTCATTCCTAACAAATAAGGTTTCTTACTAAATTAAGAATAAAATCGCCATATTAAGTAGCTGTATCGAAATTGATTATGAAATATAAATTGCTGGTTAACGATTAATTATATATACACATGCCTTAATAAATAATATATTTGCAGATATCTCAACGAATAGGAAAGTTAGGTCTTTTGACGTTTCGTAACTCAGTGTAAGCAACTTCTTCAGGATATAAATAATGAAATCAAAATTATCAGAATGTGTTTTGTGGAGATTTTTAGAAATTTTCACAGATTGAACTCATGAGTCAGTTTAAATATTACAAAGGAACAACGTAAGAATATAATGTGCGATCAATCGAAATACAGATCTGAATTAATCAATGTCCAACACTGATTTATATATAACAGTCTACCTAATGCTCAGTTTATTCGAAATTATCAAGTCAAACATTGTTTATGATACCTACGTATTCATGTCATGTTCTAAGTAACGTCATTTTCTCAATCAGTCAAAGTAGCTTAATAATGAATCGAATTAATGAATATCGAGAAACACACACCAATCGATGCTAAGTTGTGTTAGTTTCATTAGTTGAGATCATGAGTCAGTTGAAGCTAGACCACCATGGGAGACCTGGAAGCACTGGACGGCCGTTTCGTCCCACTGCGGGACTCCTCAGTAGCAGGGCGGATCCACGATCCCGCCTAGAGAGATTTGAACTCAGGACCTGTCAGTCTCGTGCACGAACGCTTAACCACTAGACCACTGAGCTGACCGGCATCCAACGGTGTAAATGTCTAACTCAACTAATCCACGAAATTGAGCGACACATCCACCATTGTCTTAAATGAGTTACTATCTCACAACTGACCCGGTTGAACTCCACTGGTCACCGCTTCTCACCAGAACTTCAGGAAATACCGCTTAAAGCCAGTCACTAGTGAGCATATACTGATTAGTATCAGAAGGGATTTTTGTGAATATTATAGTAATTTTAATAGTTGAGATCATGATTTAATTGATTAATTCATTGAAATACGATTTGTTATTGTTAGTACTCATTAGAAAGATATGTTTGTAATCTTGGAAAACAGTATTGTTACTTATGAGGCTTTATATCAAATTTTTCTATTTTTTTTTATAAATACTTTGAGAAAATTCAATTATTAATTAAGACATTAGATATTTGAACATAATTTTAACAAAGTTCTCATATAAAATATTTCTATGACCAAAACTGTAACTACTTAACAACATTTATCTTTTCTATTTAATCCGAGTAATTCTAATGAAATAATCAATATTTTTTTATATTTAACTGTTTCTTTAGGATTATAATATAGTCAAATTTGTACTTTAATTAACTGTATTATAATATCCATTTTTGTTAATATATAATAAACAATAAGTTCAATAATCATTTGTTAGTTGTATTGTCTAGGGAGCCGATTTCAAAACTGTTTTTTTTTCTTCTTTCAAATGATGATTGAATGATATTTATTGGCAAATATTAAAAATGTACATATGGATGTTATTTTCTTGGAAAAAACTTTAACTTTTGTTGATTTATAGTTCTATAAATCATTAATCCAAATGTGCATATATAACTCATTTATATTAAGTAATAGTTAAATAGTTGACAGTTATATAAAATTAGACAATTTATAATGCTTACATAAATCTGTTTGATATAATTCTCCGCCTACATAATATATCAGATCAACAGTCATTGTCTCATTATCTTGTTTAAAACATCAAGTAACATAGAGAATTTACATAAGTGAGATCAAGAGTCGACCATTGAAAACCTGGAAGCATTGAATAGCCGTTTTGTCTTAGTAAGGGACCCCTCAGGTGTGTGCATCCACCGTTAAAATACTACAATCTCCACAAATTCCTATACTGAAAATAATCATATGTTCATTAGTGACTAGTTTCAAGATGGATTTCCTGGAGTTCTAGTGGGACCAGTGTAGTCCATCCATGTTGGATGTGAAACAGTTATCCAACTTAGGCAACAGATGTAGGGTTGCACAAGATCATACATTAATTGAAGTTAGAAATTGACACTGTTAGATACCGACTCCGTGGTCTAGAAATTAAGTGTTCGTACCTAAGACCGTTGATCCTGGCTTCCAGTCACACGTGGGGGATCATGGATAATCACTACCAAGGGGTCTGATACTACGACGAAATGACCATCCAGGCCTTCCAAGATTTTAGTGGTGGTCTAGCTATTATCGGCTGGTGATTTCAACTATTAAAATACTAGGATTTCCAAAATTTTCTATTCTGATAGTGCATTTACTTTTATTTTCTGGAAATAGAGTGAGGACAATTATATAAGCCGAATTTTGCGACAATGACCTTCAAATATCACCACATAGAGCATTTAAAATAATTGTTATCAATATTTTTAAGAAGAACAAACGTTTTAAAAGTATCTATGGTATATAAGTAACATAATATATTTGTAATATCCCAAGGAGTAGAAAAATTAGATCATTCGACGTTTGGTGACTCAGTGTAAGCCACTTATTCAGAGAACTAACTTACACTGAGTCACGATCTGTCAGAAAAATCAATCTTTCTACTCACTGGTATATTACAAATATATTAATTTATTTACAACAATCTACTCAATGCTCAATTTATTCGAAATCATCAAGTCAAAACTTGGTAATGATACCTACTATATCTATGGAATATACATAATGAATACTATATTTTAGTTAACAGTGTTAAATACTAGATTTTTTTAAGCTGTGACTTATAGTTCTTGATATTTTTAATCAAACTGAACCAAGTAAACAGGTCTAAACCAAAAAAATCACATATTCAAGTACCTGTTTAAAAATGTTCAATAAGCTTCAATATCCAATGTAAGCATTGTTTCGTTTATCACTGACTCTAGTCATTCCGAACGATTCTACAGTTCATATTTTTTCATCTCCTTGATACTGCCAACTTAGTGAATATGACATAAATGAGCTCACTATTCAGTCGTTGATTGGGCAAATCTAGTCGTTTTCCGATGAAACCAAGTTAAAAATGCGGTTAATTCTGGTCACAAACTATTAGGAATCAATCCTATGATTGGACCATTTTTTACACTTAACATCATGAAGGATCGGAGTTTCTTTCTTTGTAAATTAACAGATAATACCTAAATTATTTATCTGATAATGAGCAAGTGGATGGAATTCATCTCTCTATCCAATTTTTTATACATCATATCTTGATTATTTTAGACAAACAAGGATCAATGGTTTCATTCTATTTGAAAGTTACTCATCTCAACTGTAAACACTTCAGTACCTTATTCAATAACATCACTAGGAATAGTATTTTGACATACCTCAGTTAAATGTGTAAAGAACAAGGTTAAAAAAAAGCATAACAAGACAGTAAAAATTGCAGTTATAGCTAATGCATATTTATACGAGAGATGTTTAGTCATATAAATTAAGAAAATGATGTCAGAATCAATTCACATATTGTAAATAAGCTATTTGGAGATATAACTGAAATAAAACGAACTCGGCATATTAAAGTTAGTGAGATTACGTAACTTAAATTTTACTACAAGAGTAGAAATCATTTTATGAATGATCACTTTATTCAATACTTCATGCTAAATAAAATGTGAAATTCTTTCGTCTAGTCTTAACTTCGATTTCCATATCAGCAGTTTTATGTTCACAGTATGTTTTCATTTTTCCAAAGTGATTTTAAATGGAAAACCTCAGTAGATTGTAATTAATATTTAGTATAATATGAACGCTCAATTTTTCAAATAAATAGGAATAAGTGTTTAATAAAGGATTGTGTGAAACCATTAACTTCAAAATTAGCTGGTCAAAAAATGTTACAAAATATTTACCGTAGTACTCTACATAATGATATATCTAATATATAGATTGCCTTTCAATGTATACACCAACAGTAAATTCTAACAAAAAGAATTGACGGCTTAATAAAAAGAAACAGTAAAAACATTCAGTTCAAAATGTATAAAAAAATCTTTAAAGTAAAAAAACTACTTAAAGCCTATATTCAGTTTTCAAATTGTTCCCATTAAAACAAGAGAAAATTAACCAAATGCTTTACCCATAGAACCGAAATTATTTGTTCTGATGACAGACCCAAAGAGAAATCAATACTATTTCATGCTTAACCAAGTGAACACAGATACTCATCCAAATTCTTGACGAAACATATTTGGAACTAAATCTAATGTAAACTCGCTGGAAGTACCTAAAAAAACTCATAATTCTAAGAATATTGTTTAAAGGTTATTTGGAAAGCAAAATATTGATCCAACGTACACGAAAAACTTTAGAACGTACATCCAATGCAGTAAGATTATATGGTTTGTTTCTTCAACTAGTCGATAGTGAAACCACCAAATAAGGATAAACTCCCTAGTTTCTTTGCTTCTACGTATATTTATTATTTCAACTGTTTTTCTAAAGCTAACCATATTTGTTATGACCTTGAATCGCTTTTACCCCGTCGATACTTTGTTATGACTTGACCTTGCTCCGTCTAGTCTAGATTATGACCTTGGCGCAATAGGCTGAGCGGTTTAACCTTGAGTCTAGTATGCGTGAGTTCGAGATGGGGTAGAGAGAAAACTACTCTCGAACCTGATTGGCTGGCAAGCGCGCAAGTGAGAGAAGAAAAGACAGTTGGAACACCCTGAAATCTCTGAATTCGGACTAGTGCAAAAAGGTGCATGAATAAATGAGTGAATATCCTGACCACAACGTACGATAATTTGGGAAAATGAAATTATGTCCAAAACTGGGAATTAGGGTATAAAATAAGGTCCAAAATGTTATTTTTAAATTACAATAGTTTCGGAACAAAAAGGGGTGTGGTAATGAATGATACATCGAACGAAAGCTCATGTTCTGTGGAATAAAACAGGGACAAAAATAGATATAAGTGTTTTACAAGGTTTGAATAAAATGAAATAACGTCCCAAGAAATAGCTTTCGTAGTTTGTCTGAGCTTCTTATTTCCCTGTTCACAACAATATTAATAAACTTAACCTCTGTATACAAGAAATGTTTATACAGACTTAGAATTTGCCCTAAACTTCCACTTAGATACAACTGTTGTTTTTTTCAAGAGTGTTTTTTTCTCTTAACTTTTCCAAATCTTGGTTTTATTAACATTTTAATTTGACATATCTTGTTTAGTAATGAATTACCTCATTTTTACTACACTCATTTTTTATTACTATTCAATTTCAATTCTTATTCATTTCCTTATTCAACTAGTGGTGTTATTCAACGGTTTAGAAATTTCAATTTAGTTTTAATTTTCTAAATGTTGTTACTTACTTGATTATCACATTAATAAATTGACTAACTTCCATCTATTTTTAATCGTTTTTTGATTTAACTATTAAAGTGATATCAGTGTAGAACCTTGATAAAGAACTGATTGGGAAGAACTCTTATTCACTCAAATTGTTTCTACAATTTAATTATGGTTATCGGCCATAGCTTATATTACAAAAATATATATGAATAGCTTGAAATCCAAAGTGATTCTAATCATAACCGTAAACCATTCCTGAGTCTTGTCGTTCATTCCAGTCGACCACTCAATAATAACCGATGCAAAACTTAAAATTTCACCGGTCTAGATTTTGAAGCCTTTGAGATCGGATTCTCGTCCATTGTTGAGCGCATATAATTATTTAACTTATAATTTCACTAACAGAGTACATTTAAATGCATATATGAATATATAAAATAGAATAAGGAGAAGAATTTGGTACTTATGAAGATAAATCAGACCATCAATCTTATCGTTATAAATCTCTATAATATAAAATGCATCGTTAATTATTATTATTTAATGAGGGATAGCCTAAGCCCATAATCGCCAAGTATATCACCACTTATCAAAATATAGATGATGAAAATTAAATACAAAACCCATTGATGAGTAATGTAGTTTATCAAAAAGAGTATTTAACCGCTTTCAATCACATCAGTAAAACACATGCCACTGTAGACAAATGTCTTCACTTCAAATACCTCTGTTATTGACTTTTCAGCCACGATAACTCTTGAAAATGTTCTATTATGATTCAATTTGACGTCATCTGGGTAATGACTGCAGTGTCTAGTGTGAAAATGAAGTATTGTCAAGAGTAATATTGCGTATTTGTAGGAATGCAATCTATACTTTCCTTAGTTTATTATGAACAACAAATCTTTGCATCGATAAGAAAAAACTTTGGAAAAAAATACCAGCTGAGGACAAGTTTATTGACATAACAACAAACTTTAAACCTTAATTCGTGAACATCACATGACTTTATGAAATGAGTTGTAATTAGTTAAGCATATATCAACCTTACTACCCATTCACATCCTCTGACGATGTTTTACATATTGTGTATGCTAATGCAATAATATGTTGATTCAGAACAAATTGTATGACATACCAGTAATTTAACCTACACAATGGCGAAAATAATTTTATTAATGATAACTTGTAAATATGAAAAACAAAATCGCAATAAACATCAATCACTAACACCAAAATACTTCTAGTTGCAAAACACCAAGATAAAATCAATTAGGCTAGTTATTTATCATGTTTTATTTATTTGATCAAAACAATGACAGTGGATAACGAATCAGGGGTATATATATATATATATATATATATATATATATATATATATATATGTATAAAGAGAGAGAGTATAGAAAAACAATGTATTATGGCAAACATTACAGTTATTCATAACTAGATTTTATCCTTTCTTACTACAAACAAAATAGCGTTATAAAAACTTGACATACAAGACAACAAAGAACCAAATATATCAAAAAATTTACAGCGGGAGAATAAAGCACCATAAAAACATTTATTGTAAAGAAACATTTTTTTCGTTCATTTTGAGAAAATTTGACTGGTAAACATACTTTTAAGTAAAATGTCTTAAGATGAAATTTAGAATTTATGTTTATTATCACACTATAACTTCGCACTTGTATGTAATAACTCGATTACGTTTAGTACTTTATTGATAACAATAAGTAGATACCTAGTAGTTGATCTGATATGATCCTGTTATAAATATTCATGTTTGAACACTTTCCTTATCAGGTTAAATTATCCATAGAAAATATTGAGTATAGATTACTATGCATTTTTAGAAGTATTATAATGTCAGAAATGACCACTTTATTTTGGTTTGGTCGACCAAACCATCCAGCTCAGAGAACGAAACCTTATCAAAATCATCCACCTGTGCTACAAATCTTTTCCACCATCTCAATGACCACTTTAAACAATGCACTTCTTATTAATTTCCTGTAAAAAAAGTATAAACAGTTGAATAAGTTTAATGAAAGCTAGAGTAAGATTTATTTTTAACAAGGTGTTTAAGAAGGTTCTTTGGGTAACCAATTTATGGTAGTCAAAATATTCTTTTCGAAGTATTTTAAACAGATTTTACTGTGTTATTTATTTGCGTAGTGATGTTTTTGTTAGCCGACAGATGCTAGCTTATAAAGCAAAATATTTCTATGGATACATAAAAAAACGCAAAATGAACAGACATTTCTTTTACGTTAACTCTTTATCATGGTTCCACAAAAATATATCAGGGATAAACAACAATAGAAAGATCAGTAATAGTTAGATCATCACATGTTCCATAGCAAGATACGTATTAATACCCATAGAAATAGTGATGAGTTTTAAATAATTCAGATGAATAAACGTGTCAATCAGTTAGTGAATAAAACTATTTGACTTGGTATATTAAAAAAATAAAAAAACTTAATTGGTAGGAATTAAATGGTCTATACAATGGGAAATATAGTACAAATTTATTTTCACCACAAGAAATAAGTTTAATTAAAATAACCTATAGTGTCATTGAATAAGAAAAAGAGAATTCAGCGAAGAAAACTTTCTTTTCGACGAAATCATTCACTTAAGCTGTATATATAGTTATATGGAAAATGTATGTCTATAGAAGGATAGGAAGGATTATATCACAAAAATGGATTCGAGAATAAATAACAAATGAGGTTAACGTACTAATCAAGGGGTAAGGAAGAACAGAATTTATGGGTCAGATAATAGTCCAATTGACAGATATGAAGAAAAGCGACAAACAACAAAGGTCATAATAATAAACTGCATGATAATCAAGAAAACTTGTATAAAGTAATAATAATAAATGATTAGAATTTAAAGTGCAAAATAGTAATTTTTAAAAAAATATCGATAACAATTAAATAAAAGTGCAGAAAAACAACAAAGACAACAAAAAAAAACAACACTGAAACATACCCATTAAGGGAATTAGGACCAAGGAAGGATGAGAGGTTGGACAAATCGTTTCTGCAGGCAAAGTTCAGGCTTGAGAATGTGGATTGCCAATGCCTCTGCGGTGCATAAAATATTGATTCGAACCCCCTTCGATCAAGTTCCTTTGACTCTGTGGACTAACTTAAATGAGGAGTCCTTTGGAGCGATGTGTCCACAGTTAATTAAGTGCTGCTATATCGAACTAGTGATTGTTTTACGTTCCCCTTTTAAGAGCCAGTCCGGATAATGTTCCGAGATGCGTTTGGATAATGATCGCTTTGTGCGGCCTATGTAATTTGCCCCACATGAGCAAGTAAATTTATATATGCACATTGATATGGCCCAAAGCGGAAGTTTGTCCTTAACACTTCCCACAATGGTAGGTCGGCTAGAGAAAACGATTCGGAGCTTAGCTGCGTAGAATGTTTTATTCAATAATTTCGAAATCCGTTTATTTAGTATTTCAGCAGCCGTGTCTCCTTTAAATTCCATATTCATAAGTTGAGTTTTCTTCTCTACTGTCGATGCTTAGTCATGAAGTCTGGGTGCCAAGTTGCTATCAACGAATCTCGGTGGATAACCATTTTTGATGAAGGTCTGTCGAAGATGAAATAGTTCCCCATCTGTTGTGTCATTGGAACAGATTCGCTTAATCCTCGAGGATAAAGAGTGAATTGAGTTCCTTTTTCTACTTAATGGAACCCAACTATAGAAGTTCATATACTGTCTTTTCCAAGAAGGTTTTCTGTATATAGATCTCTGTAAGTTCCTTCTTCTATATAGACGAATGTACAGCTTAAGTAAGTGATTTCGTCGAAAAGAAATAAGTTTATTGACATAAATTTGCATCCGGTTTAATGTATGTATGAAGCAAGATCTAGAAATGTGTTCTCAAACAAGGATTTAAATTTTATTCAAAATATAAAAACTTTTGCATTTAACACTTTACTTCACGTTTAATAATGCTGTCTCTGGTTAACGTTTGTAAAGAATATCTTTAGAACCTTACTAATAAATAGCTTACATTCTGAAGATAGAGGTGTTTGTATATGGCTCTTTTACTTTCTGAGATAGAAATAGATCATGGAATTTAAGTAAAAATGTAAGTCATCTTTTGAATCTTAAATTTATTGATTTATGCTACTGATTTAAGTGTCAAAAGTTACATCACATGCATGAAATCTTACTTGTTGTAATAGCCCACACAAGATTTTGTTAAAATGGAGATCTAAAAATTAAAAAAATTCTCTATAAATCACCGTTTATTAGATTTTCATGCATTGTTTGGATTCTGAACCAATAGGAGATTACCTGATCATATAATTTAATTCAGTTAATATAAAAAAATACAAGTTAATAGTCTAGCTGTACAGTGGTTTAATAATTTAAGAGTGAAACAAGAAATTTAAATTGGTTCTGCAAAACGCTAACCAAAAGAACGAGTATTCGAAAAATATAACTAAATTAATTTTTTTTCGGTTAAATCTATATATCAGAAACGCTTTTTGTGGATATTATAGTAATTTCATTAGTTGAGATCATGAGTCAATCGAAGCTAGATCGCCATGGAAGACCTGAAAGCACTGGACGGCTGTTTCGTCCTATTGTGGGACTCCTCAGTGCGCATCCACGATCCCGCCTGGTGAAATTCGAACCCAGGACCTGTTTATTAGGTGGAATTCAGGAAGAAGAATTAACTTCATTAATTAGCTAAGTTCAGAAAATATTATATATTTATTTAATCTTACCTATGTTATTACTCAAAAATGATTTGATTTCACTGCATTTTTCTGATACTACAGGTGAGTTTTTTAAAAATGAGAATGAAATTCAATTCATGAACCGTTATGACCTGCATCACGTTGCTTTTATGTAATTTATAATTATCTAGATCCATGTTTTATAATGCATTTAAAAGATGAAAAATTTATAAAATTTAATTTTGAAACTATAGGGTCACATGTGTAATCTACTTCACTTTTTATTTTCTAAAAATATATATAAAAATGTATTTCGGAAGAATTTTTTTCGTCGACTAACATCAGTCACTAAATAATTTAATAATTTATAAATCAGTCAAAACGCTGAGCAATGCTGACTAGTGTTGGAAACGGTTGGAAGAAATTTATTGGCGACCAAACCAAAACGTGAAGTCACTAACTTCTGGTCTGAGCCATGTTGGTAGACGCAAACTACTTGGTTGGGGTCCGCGTAACTATGGTAACCAATGGTTGGAGACTCTGGGTGACATGACTCAGAATCGATCACAGTGACGTCGGTGTATACACTCTTTGTCTTCTCTTTAACTGTGAGATTGAAATCGCTTCATATCTTTCTTTCTACGAACTAATTCTTTCTTCCTTTACTATATACTTATATGCAATCTTTCTTTTATGCATTAGTAACATTGAAGTGAATACCTCTTTGAATATGTTCATCTTGTTGTGCTAATGAAGTGTGACAACTTGGACCGATACATATATGTGCCTGGTCCTACATTGTAACTGACTGAGTGATTGAAAAATATTATTAAATATATATAATATTTTCCTCAGTCGAATAAATATATTAAATACACAATAAAACAGCTTAGCTGGTTCAGGGGATTTGTAGCTCAGGAAGATGATTCAAGCAGAGTTGAGGTTCCCATTACTGGAGACCCTGATCATGAAGCTCCCAGTGTTATTCTAGAAAACTTCACCAGCACAAACTTCCAATATACACCAAAAATACTGTATAGCTGTCTTTTCTTAGTCCCAAGTCATCATGACAACATACATCCATGATATTAAATGAATTAAAACGAAAAACATTTAGATATCACAATGATTATGAATAGTTTCGAACGTTTTAACACTGACATTTCATACTAGAAATAAATACTATCTTGACAATATGCTGTCATATTATTTATTCAAAAGTTTCCAGCAAAATATGATCAATCGTATTATATGGAATTAATAGGCTTCAGATAACGTTAACAAATCACTGAATATTTGAATTTGAGATAATCTCATGAGGAAGATTGTTATGATTTAACATTGATTATAATCAGTATTTTTCACAATTTACAAAACAATTAAGATCGAGTTCAAGTTCCGGTGTATATTGCCTTATACTGAGCAATGCAAAAGTATTTTTTTAGGAATAGCATATCGAGAACAGATGGGCGACCTATGCACCTAATTCCAGTAGATCAAGTGAACATGTGTTTGCCCCACGAAATACGATGACCGTATTTCACTAGGTCAAATGAATTTAAAATGGTTTAACAAACTAATTTAAATGAATTGCCATCTTTTCTGATTTCTATTCTTGTTTAGAGAAGTTTAGTATTTTACACTACTCGACGATCTTGGACTGTTGAATAACACATACGTAAAATATAACTAAAAAAGCAAATGAAAATTCATATACTTTAATTTGAATGTGACGGGTAAGAAAAGAATTTTATTCAAAATTAGAAGCGCATCTCCAAGTTAAATTTATACCCTTAACTATATAAAGAAACAGAAATGACAAGCCAATTGTAAATAAATTCGTTATATTTGTTACACTTATAATTAAAAGTAGTAAACATTTTCAACTAAATGAATTCCTAACTGATACTTGTAAACATGAATGATAAATGAATTATGAAGCAAAATAATATAAGTGATTCCCGATGAACTTTGTTTATCGAAAAAAACAAAGAAGAATAAAACGTTGAATAAATATGAAGACGTATCAAAAACTAAATTCACTTGATATTGTTTACTTGAATCTTACATTTAATGTTTAGGACTGAAAGTGATCAGTCTCTTATTGGTATATATGCATACAATGCGTATTGCCTCAATATTGCCTTAATTCACAAGCATTTTAAGCAAAGATGGATAGTGGCTAGCAGTGGAATCGAGGACACGCGTTTCGTCCTATCGAGGACTCGTCAGCTGGGTGTATCTACATCCCAGAGTTGATGTTCACTCTGGGATGCGAACCCAGTACCATTCGCTTCAAACGCTATCGTATTATCCTCTTAGCTACTGAGTCCTGATAACCACTTGTTTTGATACAATCAATGAACATTACTAGATTGAATTGTTTTTACTTCAAAATATTCTAGAAAATGAAAAAATGAAAATTTAGATGAAGAAATGAAATACATATACATGATATCCTTTCAATTCAGTACAGTCGCATTCTAAGTAACTACTGCAAAATTCCTCTGTTGTGTACATATTAAATTTCTTCATAATTATGAAATAATTAAACAAAGAAAATTATTGATTATAAATGCATACTTAGAAAATAACATTGTATATACATTTATATATACAGCTTTAAATGGCGTTACTGTCAAACACAGTGACCTACATAGAATAAACAAAACAATTAAATATATGTAAAGTTTTTCGTATAACTAGTCATTAATAAAGAAGAAAGTTATTCGATTTAGGTCAGTTACTGAGGTCATGTTTGGTTTGATTTTTATTATTACTGAAATTTTTCATCATACCAAAGCCGACAAGTAGAAGTTGGTCAATATGCTGTTAATTATATTAATGTTATTCTTTAATACTGTTATCACTTCTATGTCTATTAGAATAATGCTAATTTATTACTGATTCATTTGTCATGAAGTACATTAATGACGTAGTTGTATTTCAATACGATTGTACGCTAACAACAAACTTTCTTAGCAACCTTGTGATTATTGCAAGTCAGTAACCCGATAAATAATGAATGAAAGTTAAGAGCGAGGTTCAGTTCCCAATGTGAGTATTAACACTGAAGTGATGGTGCAATTAGTTAACAAGTCCCGAACCAGAAGAAATTTGAGTTGCAAACCACCCCAAGATATTGTACTAAATATTATCAGACTTTTAAATAAGTTTCCGAAGTAAATATTTTGCCTTTCCCCAGCCGTATTTTCCCCTTCATAGAATGATTTTTTTGTTTGATGAGGAGCTGAGAAACGATTATCTCTATAAATTTATAACGAAATCATATTTCCAAATTCTACTAAATGTCTTGATTTGATTGACTAGTGCACGCCGTTGAAATTTATGTATGAGTTTCTTTTGAAAAGCCTCGACATGTGAAGCTTACTTGCGTCAAATATGAAACAATTAAATGTCGATGACGTTGATAAATTGTGAAGTTATACTGAGCATAAACTGTTGGTTGAAATATGATCTAAACCATTCTTATCCCCAAGTCCAACGAAAATGGGCTCGTATCAAAGCCTAAAAATCCTAGTATCATTCAACTAATAATCCATAAAGCCTCACTATTTTTGAAGTTTAAAAATAAAACAGAATAACCATAGAGTAACCATGAGATTTAAACCAATTATCCAGGTGACTTATGGCCGTAAAATAATATTCCTTTACCACGATGGTCTTTACTTTCATCTGTGTATATTTAATCGACAAGTGATAATCTTTTTGACATTCATCTGATAAAAACTTTCGTTGTGGAATAACAAACTGTAAAATCTCCACAAACCTTCAATACTACCAAACAGCTGATATTGAATAAAACGACAATTAATACTCAACTAGCATTTAACTTGTCATATGATTAGCATGATTAATTGAATTAAGTTGATTATCATGCTAAGTACTTGTTGGTTATTGTTACTATGTACGAATCAACTAAACATCTAAGGGTTTTTTGGATGGTTTTTAAAGTATTTGTATTATCATTATACAGCTTCATGATGTAAATCAAATTTATCTAATCCAGTTCACGATAAGAAAGTGACTCGTTAGAAAACAAAAGCTAAATAATGCGCATCCTATCGAATTAGTTTATTGTAAATTTAAATCGAGTATGAAAGACGATTGTATTAGGGTAAAATAAATATAAATCTTTATTTAATGAATACTATTAAAAGTGTAATCATTTTGAAAGAACCATAACAGATGTATCTCTGAATAAATATTTCTGTATCGAATGGTGTGGATAATCTATAAGAAGCATCTAAAGCGAATAGTGAAGACGCTTCTGATATTATAATATAATATAAACATATCTATAAATGATACATATAATTTCGCTAAGGTTGTCAGTAGCTGAATAAATATACATTTTAGATTACGACACGACCAATGTTAGAACCTGGAAGCACTGTAAGGCTGTTTTGTCGCACTATGGGGCTCCTCAGCAGTGCGTGTCCATGGTCCTGCATGTGGGACTCGAACCCAGGACCTTCAGTCTCGCGTGTAAACGCTCAATACCTAAATTACCTAATATTGTGAACCGGTTGAGGTCAGAATTCAACACCGTTTGATTCCGGATCACTTGTCCAGAAGTAAAGCGTTCACGCGAGAGACTGAGGGTTCTGTGTTCAAGTCCCGAGTGGAGGTCATGGATGCGCACCGCTGAGGAATCCCATATTAGGACAAAATGGTCGGCCAATGCTTCCAGATTTTCAGTGGTGGTCTAACACTGATCGGTTGATGATCTCAGTTAAAACTCTACAGTCTCCAAAACCCAATACTTATGAATATACACCTATTTTATTCTGATACAATCGTTCTCCATACTCTACCTAATGTGTATCATAATAAGAAAAATAAACAACCACAACTACTTATTTATCCATATTCATAAAATACTTTTATTTGGTTATGAGAAGTGATAAAACAGCAGATGCTTTCATTCAATTTGCGAATCTGTTATTGTGTTTTTTTGTAATAAGACGCCATTTAGATTTCTTGATCATTCAGTCCATTGTTTGACTGACAAATTGTGATATATATATTTATACCCATATGTATGCATGCAACTAATTTTGCAATACAGAAA
This sequence comes from Schistosoma haematobium, assembly GCF_000699445.3. Taxonomy (NCBI): domain Eukaryota; kingdom Metazoa; phylum Platyhelminthes; class Trematoda; order Strigeidida; family Schistosomatidae; genus Schistosoma; species Schistosoma haematobium. The sequence continues at coordinate 9,411,379 of NC_067202.1, read as the reverse complement.
ATATATCTTTCGCGTTCTTCTACTAAAGAGCAGAAAGTTTGTCACATTTCATTAAAACCTAAGTTTTTTCTTTTTTCTTTATCTTATGAAACATTTTTGGCAGTAAAAACATTGATAATTTTCAGTTTTCTAATGCACATAATATTAATGATTACTATCGTTTATATGTAACATGATAAGTTCATGAGTTACTTTCCAGCCAACTAATATTGCCTCAGTAAAATTCTTTAAGTTTAATTTCTAAAAACCTTTTCTTTATTTGCTTTTCACTTTCACATGTCGTAAAAAGCATTTGACTCAGAGGAAAATTCTTATTAATTTCAGCTTAATATTGGTGTATCTCACTAATGTTACCTAAGTGACTGTAATCAAATATAGGTGATAATTCATGACACATCTTAACAGAAGAAATAAAATATATCTTTGTATTTGCTTACCTTCAATAATCAACAAAATCATTAAATAGAGGGACTAGATCAATGTGAATGTAACAATTAGGTGAGGAAGGTTAATATGTTTAAAAAAGGATTTATAAACTCATAACCAGTGTCATGTTTCTTTTCTAGTACTTGACACTAATCGAGTTATAAAGAACAGATATTAAAATATCAAATATCATAAATGATTTATCATGTCATGTTAGATAGTCAGATAACATTAGTCTGTCTTCTCAATATCCAACTACTTCAGTTAAATCAAGATGAATGATAATAGAGTAAATCTAAAACAAATAACACTCAACTGTTTTTACTTACCATGATTTCACTAACATCGACTATAGCACCACGGCGCGCTATACTAGCTAATGCTAACTTATCATATGATATTTTCTTCTCCTCATTAGTAGTAGTATATCCAGTATTATCACAATATGATTCAGCACATGGTAATTCTACTGATGTATCAGATAACTGATTTGAGACTGTACTGTATTTATGACAAGATTCTGTACTCATAATTTAAGTTATATATTTCCCAATAAACAACAAATAAACAGTATATAAACTGAAGTCATAAAATGTAATCTGTTTTTTACAACAAAACAATAGGAGTATTGCGATTTTTTATTTACATTATAATAGAATTATTCAAATGATTGTTTGAAACGATTTTACTATACAACTGATTTCAGTAATTGTTAATTCATCTTTTCTAATCAAATTAATTGTAACAGTAGGTAATAAAAATATTATTCAGTAATGAAAATGAATATAAATTCTATAAAGATTGTGACTGGTTAACAAATAGCCAATCATAATGTGGGTAAAAGAATTTACAGGACTGGGATTATTATATCATAGTATCCGTGTGTAAATTATGATCATAGATAAACAATTAAATCTAATTTCAAATCATTTTAACTGGTTATAACCATTATTGCTCATATTAATTACTATGATTAAGATTTCCATAGAAGTGAAGAAAGATTTCATTCCTTTTTGATCGCTTTTCTATCAATAGGAAATGCAACATACAGTTGTTTAATCAACCCAAGTTTCAATTGACTCATGATCTCAACTATTGAAATCACTATAATATCACCAAAAACCCCTTTTGATACCATATAAATTAATTCAAAAATTTAAAGAAAGTTCATTTTCAAATACCAGGCAGTTACTACTTCAATACGTGCAAACATTTAAAGATATTCAGTCAGATTTTTCTGCATTTTAAAAAGATTTCATTTATTAGATAAGCAACAGTTACTATAAAAGTTTTAAAGTAGTTAATACCCAAAGGTAGCAGAAGCTTACGGTCTTAGTCCATTTTCTTCAATTACTTGCTAACGAATTCGCAGTACAACTTGATACTCGAAACTCTTACGGACGTTGGATGCCCATAAACAAGACAAACGCCAAACTCAGTAAATTAGGCTCAATCACTTGAAGAAAAAGTGATTTCTGTGTTACGTCACTCATCTATACTTAAAGTTTGAGAGCTAAATTTAATGTTAAAATGATTTTTAGTTGTTAAATTACATCGTTCGTCTATCAAAAATTTGCATATTTACAGCCTTTCTGGAAATACACTATTTTACACTTGGAATCCTCAAGGCCAAAGGAGGAGAGGAAGACCAAAGAACAGACATAAAAAGGACGAACAAAAATTGGATTGAACTAGAAAGCAAGGCCCAGGACGGAGTGGGTTGGAGAACGTTGGTCGGCGGCCTATGCTCCATTGGGGGTAACAGATGTAAGTAATTAGTAAGTAATAAGTGAGTTTAACTTCGAAACAATCTGCTACAACAATGTCCATTATATGGGCAGAATCTTTTACAATGCCAACCCCCACAAGACCAACATGGAGATGAATGCTGATTATCTGTGTGCGATACATTTCTTGAGTAAGAATCTTTCTTTACGCTTACAGCACGAACGTATGGCAACTAGCCATTATTTTCGACCATGGAAGTGTCATGCTTTACGTTTACCAATCTCTGGCACTCTGCGGTTACTTCTTGTAGTGTCATATTCGAATATTGTTCAATTTTACTCAAAATTCTGGTTCTAATATCGGCATCTTCGGGAGATTGGAGGCTGCACACAAATACGAGACACTTAAACTGGTCTTCTGTCATTGCTGATAGTTTGAAGCGCTCACATTCACGGTTTACTAAACCCGCATGCTTCACCCAGTCATCATCACCTGCTTTTGTCATCTTGAGACATTGATAACGAATATTAAACAAGGATGACTGTTCAGCAAAGATTTGCGACAAAATTTCAATCATTGCATCAAAAGAAAAATCTCTTGGATTCTTTGGAAGGATAAAGTTACTGTAACGTTCATGTTCAACAGTTCCAAGTTTTCGCAAGAGTATTCTGACCTTAGCGGCGTCATCAAGTTTTTTGAGGTCGACCTTGAACAAATCTTCATATTTCTTGAACCAAGTTTCAAAAGTAATGCCAGCTGAACCATCAAAATTAAATTCATGGATAGAATTAACAATCTCGTCAACATGAGATTTGAAGGGATCATCTGTAACTTCTTTTTGATCCAGGTTAATTTTCTGAGATAGCATCTCTATCATGCGCATCTGGAACTGTTCTTGGCGTTCCAGTAGGGCTTCAAATTGTTCAAAGGTAAATGACATATTGGTACAACAACCCGTCGCCAGATGTTATATCTTGAAAAGTTGATTTTTCTTGATACTACCGCGTATAACAGAGCACTAGAACACCAAAACCCTTCCAAGTCGCAGTAAGAAGACAGAAGACTAACGAAAGGAATATTATTCCAAACAGTGTCAATCATAGTACAAAATTGTCAGGTATTTATAGTTTTTTTAGTGAGAACGAAATCATCATTATAGTCTTCCAATCCGCATACAGGGGGTTATTAGCATTATCTAATCGGGAAGCTACACGTTGGAATTCCAGAATATTCTTCCGAAAGGTGATTGGATGAGACGTCTTTGGCTCCTTCTGAGCCTCTTACAGCTTCCTCGAGTTCACAGGTGGTCCGTCATCACAATTTTTTTCTTCTAAACCAGGTAATTATCACAAATAGTTACATAAGAGTAGTGGTACGAATTGAAATTGAATGTAAACATGTTATAAGACAATCCTGGTACCGCGGCCTATCTCGATGGTATATTGATCATGGGCACAGACTATGCTGATTTAGAGAATAAGGTGGATACGGTTCTCAGTATATATTCATTATAATCATCAATTAATGTAAAGTAAATATCTCTAGTACAACACTTAGTCTCAGATTTATTATAAAACGTCATCAGAAACAGATCCACTGAATATATAGGCTGAATACAATGTTTGTAATTTCAAGATATCAGTACAGATTGATTGCAGACTAAAAATAATTGAGAATCATGAAAAAATGAATGCTCTTTCCGTCCTCAGCATCCTGAACTCAACAACCCTTAAGAATACACCATTCTTGATGCTTCAAGGGTCCTTTGTGATTTACTTGGTACACATTTTCCAGTACTTCTAAACTTGAACAAAAAAAGGTTGAGATTTTCCTATTTTCCTGACTTTTCAACCAATATCTCTTGCTAGAAAGTGCTAACTTCATAACAAACTGATAATAGATCATGTCACTCGATTGTAGCTTAGAAACTAATTATTCTAGCTATATTTCTGTAGTTTCTGCAGATCAAATCTCGATTACCCAGTGTTAGCCATTACACATGCTACGTATCGACTTGGTGATTTGGAGGTCACCGGAAGATCAACGTATCTTCGGTCTCATCTCAAGTAGCGTTTTTGATGATGAATAGTGTGAGGGCCCCAGAAAAGACAAAGTAGCTGCACGGCGCTTCCTGGTTTTCATTTCTTCCATAATGGAAACAATTTCGTAGTATGAACTAAAGAATTCAGCAAGCCTTATAAATCCCCTTACATTAATAATTAATCAGAATATTTATTCAAGAAATACATATAAAGTTAATTGTATAAAACGTTGTTAGTCGTAAACAGAAGGTCTGGCAACAGAGAGACAAGAAGATCGAACAGTAAAGAATGGAAAAAGGATTCAATTTATATAAAAATGCAAGAACAATGAAGTCTGAGTCATTTCGAGACAATCGGTGGACATTTTGCAAATTAAGCATTTACTTTATGATTTTAAATAAAGCAAGAACAAATATTGGTGCAGAATAGTATGAATTCATGTTATTTCGAGGTTTCTCGTCAGCTGCTTACAAACCAAAAAATGTGACAGAATTTTTACATTGAGATAGAGTGAAAACAAATGACATAGATGAGTGTAAATAACTGGGTTACAATAATAAATAAATATATATATATATGCTAGAACAGGTCAGAGGTCAAAAGGAATTAATTCGGGTTGGGTGGTGTAATAATGGAATTGAATAATCATAAGATAGGTTACGTAATAATAATTAAATAGAATTTGAAAAGTTAAGATAATTTAGGAGGATCAGGTGGTGGAAATGCGTAAATAATAATGTGGTTTAAGAATTATGTAATAGGGGAGGAATATAAATATTTTGAAATAAATAAAAATAAAATAATAATAATAATAAAGAGTTACCAGGGTAGTGATAAGTTAATTAAAGTCTCTTTTTGAATGCATAAGTCAGGTTTAAGTTTTTTGATCATAATGGCTTCAGCAAAACGGAGGGTGGTCGTACTTCTTTGTTTATTGATAACTTTGAAAGCATGAGGAATGTCGATGGTGTGCCCGGTGTCAAGCAGATGTCGAGCTATCGCACTATTGAAAGCCCTGGTCCCACGCAGCCTCAAGTTTTTTGGAACATGCTCAGAAATGCGGACATGCACTCTTCTCTCAGTTCTTCCAATGTATGTGCTTTGGCACGTACATGTAAATTGGTAGATGCAGTTGGAGCTACTAAGAAAAGAGGGCTTGTCGATTTTGGTTTGTTGAAGTGAGCAGTTCGTTTGCCATACTGTCATAAGTTTTGCTTCTGGGTAGGTGACTTTCAACGCAGAGTTTATTCTGTGATTGATTATTCCAGCGATTTCATCACCTTTGAAACGTAAGTGTAAAAAGCAGGTTTTTCTTTCTACTCCATCGTATTTTGTATGAGGATTGCTTTTTGCATATTTCTGGATAAATTTCAATGGGTATTCATTATCGCGTAGAACATTAGTAATCAGATTAATTTCATCATCAAGGTATTCTTTTGAACAGATTTTTTGAGCGCGGTCAAAAAGGGTTCGTACAATACCCTTTTTGTAACTCATTGGGCAGAAACTGTGGTAATTGAGATAAAGACCACTCCAGGTATTTTTATGGTGAATATGTCTATGTAATTTACCATCAGATGTTCGTCGGATCCCAACATCAAGGAAATGGAATTTGTCTTCAGCTTCTTGTTCCAGTTATTTACACTCATCTATGTCATTTGTTTTCACTCTATCTCAATGTAAAAATTCTGTCACATTTTTTGGTTTGTAAGCAGCTGACGAGAAACCTCGAAATAACATGAATTCATACTATTCTGCACCAATATTTGTTCTTGCTTTATTTAAATTCATAAAGGGAACCAATTGCATGATACTTTGTGATTGTTAGATTTTATTAACATGTTCCGTAATTTTGTGTTACGTACATTCGATTGTCCCCACTCGTCTTCTGTTCACTACAGAATAACTATAATTCACTTAAGGTTGCGAAAATCAAAGGAAGTAGAAAACTGAGACTATTTGCATCTCCGGCGATAGCTTTAGGTTTTGTTAAGCTTTCTGAACAGGCTTTTAGTTCCAGATCTTTTGCTAGCATCCTAGACAACATAATCAACACTTTCGCAATAAAGGAGATAGATTTTCAGTTAATCAACATGTCTAAACTTGTTTCATTTTAGTGGCCTCGATTATGATTGGTTGTTCTCAGAAATTCCATTGTCTATTTGTGTCTACCTATTTAAGCTGACTGTAATACTTTCTTGACCTTCGGTCATATTATTTCTCCATTTTTCAGGAATGGTTTAGTTATTCGTGTCTAAATCTGTGTCATGCTTTTAAAAATTCCGTGACATTCTAAAATTCTCTTGATTTAGAGCAACAACATTCCACCAGTTAAATTCTCGCACATAGTCTATCCGCATTGATATCAGAGATAAAAAACCTTTCCGTTTCATTAATATTTTCTGCTCACGTATAAGTGAAGAGAGCGTCCCCTTTGTACGATGTACTGTTTGCCGCATTTTTTATATTTAATTTTGCAGATGAATTTGGAATGGCCTTTATTTATTGTAGCATTTTTGGTCTGTACAAAATACAGTGGAGTAATTACCTTGTCTTTTGAGTGACCGATAGTTAACAAAACAAAATATACGGCTTGAATACATAGGTATCTTGAGACAGTGAAACCTATGAAGACAACCAATCGTAGTCAAGGTCATTAAAAATACAAACAAATTAAGGCACATTGAGCAACTGAAAATCTCTCTTCTTTACTTTGAAAGTGCTGATGATGTCATCCAGAATGGCAAAGAGAGATCTGGTTTTAAATTTGTCATCTCGGGGAGCTCAGCAATACCAAATACATCTGACTTCACCTTTTATTTTAAATTATTACTTACTGATTTTGTTGTTGAACCCATGTTTTCAATTGGAGAAAATTTTATCGAAATATCGTTTTAATATTGGAAAATATAATTATAGGGTCTCAACTGCATTCGAATGACTTGTGTACAATAATGCATTTCATATCACCATGTAATATCAAAATTTTACTGTTTGTATTTTTTATAGATGCATAAAGTAATCAGGTAACTGTGTATTGGTGATGGTAGGGAATCGGAACTATTTTATTTCTACTTCATGGTGCAAAATAACATACTCACTGAGCGGAATGAAACTTGTAAAATTTGATCACTGTAGCGGTGATGAGTGTACATTTTTGATAAATTCCATAATATAAAGAATCAATCATTCAGCAATGACATTAAAATGTCGGCACTAAGAAATTATTATCCTAATCACCCAATTGTATTTAGCTTCTTACCCAAGTTAAGCATGCTTCGTATTTAATTATGGAGTTTCAATAAAATTTATTAATACATTTGAATGCTATTTGGGCCTGACACCACTCAGTAAAACAAGTGCATTCTTCTTGATATTCTAAAATACCTAATGCAATAACAGTAAACAAAAAGATTTATAAACAACATGCAAATTAATTACTGGCATACAAAAAGCATATATACATCAATCAGTTTGTTTCAATGATTTGAAAGAAACTTGTTATACCGAAATACAATGTCTTATTCACTTTTCCTATCTACCTTTGAAAACGGTACTATTTTAAACAAAACGATAGACTGGTTTAAAGGATAAATTAAAGAAACAAAGCATGATTGGTTTCTTTTGCTGAATATAAAATTAGAGAAGGATTTTTGTGGATATTATAGTAATTTAATAGTTGAATTCATGAGTCAGTTGAGGCTAGACCACCATGGAAAACCTGGAAGTATTGGACGGTGGCACAACTTCGTGGAGAGTCGAATTTAGAGATTAACACTGTTGGATGCCGGCCAGCGCAGTGGTCTAATGGTTAAGCGCTGATAGGTCCTGGGTTGGAATTTTAGCGAAGTGGTATCGTGGACGAGCAATGCTGAGGAGTCTTATATGACGAAACGGCCATTCTGTGCTCCCAGGTTTTCCATGGTGGTATTGCTTCAATTGACTCATGGATTCGACTATTGAATGAATATATAATTATTATAATGAAAGTGATTGAATCTCGTCCAATAAATAAAATTTTTGGGTAACAATATTAATGCTATTATTATTATTTCTGTCAATTTTATTATTTAACAAAGATTTTTTTGAAATGGAATAGAGATTCTATTTTTAGTTTACTAAGTTCTCAATTTTCGCATTCAGTTGTAAAAGTTTGATTTTTGCATAAGACTTAATTAGTACGCTAAACTGAAATGAAATGTGGTAGTATACAGCCATTTCTTTAATTTCATATGAAATTAATAAAACACTGGAGGAAACGTTTGTTAAATAAGTCATGCCAATCATTGTTGCGTACACTAATTTTAGATTGTATTAGTTCAGTCGACTTTATAACAGGACAAATTAGATCATATAAGCGCTTGTAATCATTGCATTTAGTTATCTCGTCTAGTGAACTATGGATCGTGTAATTTACTGTTCATGAATAAATGTAAATTATGTATAGTTAATCAGTTTGATATAAACTTTATACACTCACCAATTCATTTAATGTGAATTTCAACTAAGATTTTGAGTACTTCATTATGATTCTAAACAAACTAATCAAAGTTCCAGCTTGGAGGAATGATAGGATTTTACTTTCTAACAATAAGTGAACAAAACCAAGCATTTTTGATTAAAATATATTTTGTATCAATTAATATAACTATCTGGTTAGCGTTTTTTAGCGAGTTACTTTTCTACGGGATGGGTTCGCTAACTCCATGATCAACTCCCTACCTTTATCCGGGCTCGGGACTGACGGTAGTCCCAGGGGAGCTTTAGAGATGTGGAGATAGGTATGAGAAGAATGAACAACAATTGGATAGAACTAGAAAGAATGACCCAGGATAAAGTCGGTCGGCGGCCTATGTTCAATTGGGATCGATAGTAAGTAAGTAAGTAATATAACTACCAGTGCAAATAAAATAAGCCATCATTTGTCTGTAAATCAGGGTCTAGGGCTGAAATATACGATAAAATTAAATCAATTCACTATTGCGATGACCAAAATTTTATTTCATCTAAATATAAAAATGTCCTCTTGAATATGGCTACAATCAACTTTTTTTCTTTAATCTTATTCAGTTTAAACAAATCAACTAAATGGAATTAATAACATACGAAATGAGTATTGCAAAAATATGTCTAAATGAATTCAAAATGTAATTTATTGCAGTGCTGTTTTCTTTTCATTTTTCTCCTTTTTTTTAGTGATTACGTCATGTCTTTCACCGACATTAAAACGAATGTTTAAAATCATTTCTGTTATATACATGTTGGTGAATTACAATGTCCACCACCATAACATGTTATAAAAAAAGTTTTTTTTAAGTGAGACAAATTTTAGCTCTATTTCACTGTATAGAACATTGTTTTATTTGTTTTGTTTTTCCAATTATAACACACGTTAATTATGAGCTAATTATAATCTACAATATGAACTGTAGCATATACCCCTTTCATGAAGAAATCTATCGGACAAAAATACTATTGTTTGTATAATAAGCATAAATTGTAAGAATTTGACGAGTATTTGAATATTGTGCTTCTTTACAATCATTTCATTTTAATTTCATCAAACTATTAAACACTTAATTGGTTTATAGTTTATTATGTCATATTCCATTGGATTCTGATCAAATCAATTCTAGTTCCAGCAAACAGAAAGTTCAATGAATAAATAAAAACTTATAAGCAATATAAAAGATATACACCTATACCTATTTACTTGTGAACTACTTCTCTAGATCCATAAACTAAATTCAAATCTGCTGTCGGTTTATTGTGATACTAGGTACTATAAGCTAGACAGTGAAATTGTAAGGCTTATCGTTTCTGTTCTAAACAAAATCAACACATAATTCAAGTACAATTGAAAGGATTCGAGAAATTTCCTGAAAGCAATAAAAATGAGAGTTCTGATTACTGCTTTTGTAACCAGTTGCTTTTCTGGTTTCACTAATCTTTGCATTGATGTCGACTGTTTAAAATAGAAATCTCTTTGAAATTTAATATAGTTTAGAGTTTATACAGAACAAATTTCACATAGAATGAGATGAGAAATCAAATGAAACTAAGATACTTATTCAGATAGTTTGATAGTATTTTTATACACGATAAACTTTTACTTCACCAAGTAACTGCTTTCAGCTGAAATTATTTATTAGGAATCTATGTGAAACGAAATTGACATCTTGCATTTGTAATTTTTGCTTGTCTGGTGAAACTCAAGAAACTCGATTTGTGTTATCTTTTACATGCGATACGTCAAGTGTTTGTCCGGTAATTTGAAATTTTAGCAAATATTCGGATGATATAGCTTATCTGCTGTAAATCAGCATTCATCAATCTTGTTTAATTAGATGCAGAACCATCGCCTTTACTTATACTAGTTAATACAAGGTAATTCAGGACTCGTAAGAATAAAGTTTTATACAGCCCAGTAGGTTAAATTTAGGGATTCGTTCTACACTAAATTATCTAGGCAACATTTTAATTTGGGAAATTACAAAAGTTTAGAACCTGTAAATGAATATAATTTCATACTTATACGGCAAATTTGAGTGAACGCCTATGTTTTTCAACTTATCCCATGATTTAGGTTTATACATATTATGATGAGCTAACCAGGTGGAAAACAGGTCAACCATTGGACAATATAACATGCACTTTAGAGTATGGGTTTTTATTTAGTAAATTAAGTGATAGAAGTTGATGAAGATAGCTCATGAAATATTTTGTGAATAAAAATGTACTGATCAATAAGAAGATTGGAAAACATTTTTAAAGTTGCCTAGCGACAATAAACAGAACTACAAATAAAACTATTTCATCGGAACTCGAAATGAACCTACTTCCAGAATTATGGCACTTAAATAGTAACTATGTACATGTACGTCTCAGTCATGCAATCAGAAACCAAATATAACAATTGCCTAAAGAACGCAAATCCAAACAAAGTCCCATTGAACTGAGACTTGGGCAAGATAAAACTGTTTTGAGGTTTAGTGAATGTAGAGCTATAATGTCTAAAAATGGTAGAATCGACTATCGGATAACTTAAACTTCTTCGAGTTTGAAATTTACTTCTGGACAAATAAATATCACATTTTCAGTTCTTAACTAAAACTTTATTATTTGTGTTATCTCTCCTATCCCCAGCAAATACATCAAGCGATAAGATCGTCAATTCAAGACACCGAAGTATACGATCAAACCAATGACTCATAAACTTGTACGAGCAGCCTGGAGTTCTTATGGTCCTCCGAGGTAGTAGCTTCTCTCCTAACCCAACCGGTTTAGTTTAGAACACCAATATCAGGCTCTGCTATACGAATCATGTATTTCAAACATATTTGGTTTATATACAAACAAACAAGAGCACACACTCCATAAAAAAGAAAATAACAATTATAATAGTAGTCAATAGGTCAAATGGAAGCCTATAATAAAAAGAATGAATACACATATAATATAGTTACTTATTAGTTTCACAACAAGAACATACAAAATAAAAATTTACAAATGGATCCTAGCAGTAACCACTTATTATTCTTCATCCGGACATAACAATTCGCTTTTGACATTTTTCAGCATCCTAACTTGCTTTTCATATTATTTAATAGTCCATCCTTCATTCCTAGTTGTTTGAATGAGATGTCGCTCATCATTTTAGTGTTAGGAAAGATCCTTGTAGTATTTGGATCCTTTATCTTGTGAGAATTTCACTCCAAATGTTTAGCAAGCTTTGCTTCGTAATTATGTGCATATTTTGAAACTATCTTTTCATTGTAATTATGTACGTTCTATTAAAAATTTTTACCATGCTTGTGTTAACTTTTTTTCTCATACTTCAAACGAAATTCATAACATTGTAGGGTCAAAAATATTTCGCTACAAATCTCTTCATGATAGTAATTTTTCTAGCCACAAAATTAAAAAACCAATATATCATGATAATCTTAGATGACCAATATTATAGAGAACAATAAACAGAGAAAAAGATGGATGGGGGCTAGCAGTGGAATCCAGGATGTGCTTTTCGTCTTATTCGGGACCCGTCAGCTGGATGTATTCGAGTCCCAGAGCTGATGTTAACTCCAGGATTCAAACTCAGTAACGTTCGCCTTAAACGCCATCACGTTATCCACTTAGCTACTGATTCCTGATAGCCACCTGCCTGTGCAATGGGTTTGAAGTGAACAGTGCTGGGTTCGAGTCCTGGAGTGAACATCAACACAGATGCGGGTTCACCCATCTGACGAGTCCCAAATAGGACGAAACGCGCGTCCTGGATCCCACTGCTAGCTACCATCCATATCCTTATGAAGCTTGTGACTTAAGGCGATAACTGGGCATTACTTACAGGATGCACATATGCCAATAAGAGACTGACCAATTGAAGTCCTAAACAACGGTAGGACGATACAAGCGAACAACATCAAATGAAATGAACAGAGAAAATTAAATTAGCCGACAGCTATTGAACAATCGCTTATTAGCCACTCCCAACGATGTAAACATGATAAAATTTCCATTTCGGCTAGTCTCCATAAGATATATAACTATGAGTCGTACTTTAAAATGAACAGCACAGTAAGGAAAAAAATTACATTTTTCAACTAACCACAAAACAATAAAATAAGTTCAATTCAGATAAACTGTTAGTATACCATTAATAATACGCTCAGAACTCATGCTTAACTTCCCATTCTTTTGATTGAATAAATCAAAGTAAGCCTTTTTGTCATGCAAATTGAACTTATGCCTTAACCATTCTGATGAAACTTTCTTTAGTCGTTAATCTGAAAAACAATTTGTTGACCGGTACTTTTATCATTAACTCATTCAACTGATATTTCAAAACAAGATTCTTCGTTTCTTTACTGAGCATATTACTTGATGGCCAATGGAAGGGAGTACCGCAAATCTCTCTATATAAGTTTAATGGAGGCTGTTATTTCAATATCGTACAATACTTTAAACAAAATCTATACTTTGCTTTAGTCTCATCGGAGCAAAAAGTCCATTCAATATATCGTGAGGTCATTCATTTTGGTGTGATATGTTGAGATCCTAGCATTCCGATTATAATTTCGAAATAGTACCACTAATATAGACTTTAATGATGTGTACCTTATTATGAAAGCCAAATAAATGTGACCTCCTTGAATAGAATGAGTACTAATCTGAATCCCTTCGCCTCAGTATTTATGCGAGTATTTTTAAATGTAAAAGTACTTGCCGCTAATGAGGCATAAGCATCCGACCAGGATTCTTCAACCTAGTCTGCTTTGCGCTTTCCTTTCCAGATGTAGCCAAGTACTATTCATTCTTGATATGCTATAATACAAAATTATTTAAGATCAGTATTATAGGATGTTATGGATGTTTCAGGCCATGTATTGACTTCAGATGGGATCTCGGTAATCTATATACATGAATGTGTTGAGTTTGATCCGTCGGGGGCCATGGATACGTGCTGGTGAACAAGCTGTATTATTTGGATAATACAGCTGCTTAGTGCTTTTTGATTTCACATAACCGTCCAGTCAAAATCAATCTCTGGTGTGAAACATTAGGTGCTTTAGAACAGTTCGTTAAAATACATTATTGAGAAGTCTGTAGTCAATGAAATTTTCTGGAATCATTATTTCATAACATTTCAGTGAAGTTATGTGTAATACATTTTGACAAGTTATACTAGAAATTCTGCTGGTCAACATGTCTTAATTTTAAATTCATGAACTGTGATTATCGGTATTGTCAATTGTGTATCTGATCATTTGTCTTAAACTTTTGCATCCTAACTAACTATAATGAATTACGTACTTATGCCCTTAATCTATTCGCAAAAGAACACTATAATTTTATGTCTACGATTCGTTTACCAGAAAAAAATACGTTATCGATTATGTTTAAAAAAAATACAGATGATTTTGGTTAAAAAAAGCTTAATTACTTATTTACGCCTGCTACTCCCAATGGAGTATAGGCCGCTGACCAGCATTCTCCAACCCACTCTGTCCTGGGCCTGCTTTTCTAATTCCATCCAATTCTTGTTCATTTTTCTCATGTCTATTTCCATTTCTCGGCGTAATGTGTTCTTTGGTCTTCCTCTTTTCCTTTGGCCTTCAGGATTCCATGTGAGGGCTTGTCTTGTGACGCAGTTGGGTGCTTTCCTCAATGTGTGTCCTATCCACTTCCAGCGCTTCTTCATTATTTCTTCCTCCGCTGAGATTTGGAAAGTAGTTACTCATATAATCGTTAGTTTTCTTTTGGAAATCTTAAATTATACAATACAGCATGAACAAGATGGATTTAGATTTTACATTTTAAGCTTAATCTTACACAAAAATTTAAAAACAACTAATATTAAGCAAAGATGGATAGTGGCTAGCAGTGGAATCCAGATAGCGCATTTCGTCCTATTTAGGACTCGTCAGCTGGATGTATATCCATCTTTTCTTAAAAAGCTTGTGACTTAAGACTACATCCATGTACATATGTTCTAAATAACAATCGGAAGATACAAGTAAAACAACATCAAGTGAATTAATGATTTATATTATTTTACGAACTAATGAATTATTTGAATTGATCAATTATATTTTATTATATCCCTTCTTCAATCATATTGAAAACAACAATTGGATTTAACTATTTAGTTGAATTCCCTTTTGTACTATTTCATTTTGTTTGTTTTGTCCTAGTTATTTAATCATGATAAATCCATTCGAAATCTTGACAGATTGAACGCAAATAATTTTTTTTTTCTAATGATTATTTCCAGTTTTTTTACTCTTTGTCTAATCTCACAAATTCAAAATAGAAATGTACTTTTTTTTAGTTATATAAGATTAGTCTTTAATAAGATAATTTTGACATGCTTAACCTCTTCAGATTGACAACAAGTAAAGTCGATAATGTAGAATTATGTGCAATTGGTTTGAATTGATTAGTTCAGTTTTAAAAGAAACATGAACATTAAGTATGGTAAAACAATTTTATACGCCAGTATTTTTTGTTTGTTTATAAAACAGTGGCTAAGGCTGAGTCACATGTAATGTCAGAAAATTTTGATTTTTCTACTCATTGGGATATTGAAAAATAGTAATGGACGTTATGCCGAATGACAAAAAAAGTTGTTTGTGATTGCGAGTATGTTGTTATGTGAAAATATACCTTTTTTTCTAATCCTTAGAAAGTTCTTAGTAAAATTTGTGATTCTTTCTTCTTCTTTTCTTTTTTGTTGATTCACAAAATATGATTTAAGTGAAAATAATATTTTTTAAAAGAAAAAAAATGTAGTCGATACTTTTGTATAGAAGATTTAAAGTGAAAAAAAGAAGTTCGTCAACTGTTTTCTGTGTAATGAAACAACTGTCAAATTCACTTGGTATTGTTTACTTAAATCGTCTATTTCATATTTAGAACTGAAAATGATCAGTCTCTCATTGGTATATATGCATACGATGCGTATTGCCTCAATATTGTCTTAATTCACAAGCATTTTAAGCAAAGATGGATAGTGGCTAGCAGTGGAATCCAGTAAGGCGCATTTCGTCCTTGTTGGGACTCGTCAGCTGGATGTATCTACATCCCAGAGTTGATGTTTACTGTGGGACTCGAATCCAGCACAGTTCCCTACAAACGCCATCACGTTATCCGCTTAGCTATTGAGTCCGGATAGCCACTTGCTTGTGCAATGGGGCGAAGTTTAAATTCACCTAGTAATGTTTCTGTGAATCTTTTAATTGATGTTTAGGACTGCAATTGATCAATCTCTTATTGTCATATGTGCATACTGGGCGTTTTGCCTTGATATTGCCTTAATACTGTCATTTAACAAAGATTGTTCTTATTTCCTTATTTGTCTTTTTTTGTTTAAGAAGCGTAAAAATGGAAGCCTACTTAGAATGGTTACCCATTTATATCGAGAAAAAAGTTCATACAGAGAACATATGTTGGCTCATCGGTCTAGAGGTTAAACTTAAGCGAGCGAGATCGATAGGTCCTGAGTCCAAATTTAGAGAGGCGGGATCGTGGATGCGCACTGCTGAGGAGTCCTATACTAGGGCAAAACGGCCATCCAATACTTCTACGTTTTCCATGGTGGTCTAGCTTCAATTGACTCATGATCTCAACTGTTGAAATTACTGTAATATCCACAATAATCCCTTCTGATACTAATCTGTTGATTTGTTTTATACTATTGAAAATATCCATTGTCTGTAACATAGATTTCTGAAATAAGGAATATAAATTTTCATACTTGATTATTCTTGTCGAGCAGGCAGGAAATTGAAAGATAGAGATATTTAAACTCGTACTTGAGAGTTACTGTGTCTAGCTGTCCAAGCTGAACGCGGAAAATTCAACAGCTATACCTTGGATCTTTTTATAACATCGCTACATTACACTTCAAATTCATCAACAAAGTCGGGAAAATAGACCTGAAAGGAGTGAGAATAAAACATGTTTCTGTTCCAAAGACCTTAGGAATACAAAGAGTCAAGATTGAAATATATGTTCTAAAGCGATCTTTTATTGGCTTAACTGATTCTAATTAATTTCTTACCTAATATTCGGTTGTGATAAGAAACTGCCTTTATATTTGTCAAATACACAAATATACCTCACTTCACTTATGTATATTAAGTTTTTATCCACCTTTAGACCGTTGAAATCTTTCCTTTTACACTTTTATTTTTCGAAAGGGTTATGAATTAATACCGCCATATTCTGCAGTAGACTTCTATTTATGGTAACTAACTAAGATTTTGACGGTTCAGATGCAGTAGGTAAAGCTTATGAATACAGATAAGCTTCTAAAATGGATTTTATTTTTTTGTCAGTAACGTATTATTAAACAGTCGTCATAGTTACTTCAGACATTACAGGATAAAAGTAAAGGAATAGGATTATATGTAAAATCTCTTAATTTTATATTTTCTGGACAACTAGTACCACAGAGATAAAAGTCAACCAGATCAAAAAGAGAAAAAAATTATAAACCTTCCATGAACAAGCTTAAAAGCTTTATGTTTCAAAGCTATAGACATTTCCGTCTACTGTTTCACCATAAGAATCCCTAGAATTCATGAATTTTAGATGGATAGTTTATAGTTATCTTCTGTTCATCGTACATTATAAAAGTAGATTTCTTCATCAGAACAAATCATAATGAATGTTTTATCACTTCTAAAACTTCGGTTTTTTGCGGTCACAAATAAACATTTCAGTTCAATCCATTTATAAATGACTATGGCAACCTCTATTTACAACAATAACCACTAAAAAGAGTTCAAACTATTTGTATATTTAATCATTTTTTGCACAATTCATGTTTGCGACATGCATACTGATTTACATTTCACCGTTCTATCATAATCCAGTTCGGTTATCATACATTATTTCCTTTATGTTACTTAAAATTATTTAATAATGTATGGCTCATAAAAAGCAATAACTAAAGCAGTTTATATCTCAAACTTGATTGTGGTTTATTTAAGATAATTTCATTTCGTGCTGTCAAAGTAACCAAATTTAACTATGTAGTGCAAAGAACTCTGTTTTATTAAACATGTCGTATTTTCCAACCACTTTAAATTCATTTCATAACTAAGAGCAAGTGTTTACTAAAGGAAGCATTTACAAAATATTATGTATCAACCAGTGAAGCACTGAATTAGAAGGACTTCTTGTTACTGCAGCACGAATGTGTATATCATTTTTATAGTAGATTTAACAAATCTTCCCTTTAGATATATTTGAAACGGTAAGAAGTACTCGGAATACTTCAATTTCTCACGAAGTGGCTCGTCATATTGGTAAATGTCTACTGCGGTATTGGTATAACCCTACGATTCCTGAATATTTTTCAATAACAATCTAACCAAATGACACGTTCAAGATGTTGCATAATATTCTATCTTTTTGACTGAGTTCATAAACCGCAGGATTTGAACCCAGGTAAAATTTATTAGTGTAAAAACTATATTTTAAAGGTTATATTGAAATGGTTTCTTTTGTAAACGCTTGTTCTAAAATATCGAAGCTAACTTTTTAATAAACAGTTGCATGGGTTTTTTGGTGCATGCACTCTATCAACTTTTTCTTACATAAATGACACTCTCAAACATAAACTAATACAAGAAAGATTCATAGACTTAACTCATTTTTTCATCATTTAACTAGCTCATTAACTCACCTCTATCATCGTGTGCTTGTTGTTTATTTGGTTTGTACAATGATTAGATAAAATAAAGTCACCACTTTATATTGTGTTCCAAAATTATACACCGCTGGAAAATTATGTGATAAGGATTATCAGAATGATTGATGTACGAAGTACAGAAAATATTTCGAAAATATTCCACTACATTGCTAATTATTTTTCTGTTTATGTAAACTGGGTTGTCCTTTACTTGCTTTTGATGCTATCATTGTTGGATACCGTTTGTGAGAATTTCGGAGTTTCAGTTGTTATCAATAAGGTGACCTACTGTTTCAAAGTTATTTATCAGTTTATCAGCAAATATTGTCGGATTATTCTGGTATTACCGTTAAAAGCCTCATAATCTGATGGCAATGGACACACTATTTAGTTCACCAGTTTTAATTTGCATAGAGTATCATAGTGCGCAATCTGGCACAAAATGATAACTAAAAGCAACAATAGTTATTTTAAAAGAACAATAACCTTGCATGTGACCCGGATATGAGGATCAGTACTATTTTCTTCACTTCATTTTACTTTGTCTACTTGGTGGTTTTATAATTGCATTTCTCGGTCAACTCAGATTCGTCGATTTCTGAAAATATTCGAAAACATATTATTATGAAAACGTACCTCAACAAGTAACTCTAACACTTTGTTTTTTAAAGCATACATGAAATTGTGTTTGTGACATTCAAAGGATAAAGCAGTCGTTCGTTTTTCTTTAGTTGTAGGTTTCTTACTTGACCTTCTAATTCAATATATTGCTTTTTGTAGATAAGTTGTTAGTAGATAGAATCTATGTAAGTTACCTACACATAGTATTGATTACCAACTAGTATAATTATATGCCATACACTACGCGTTTATTTAAACATTTTTAGGCTCTAAAGTATTGCATGATTTCGTACTGAAGTCATAACTATAAAATCATTCCTGGAAATGCTTATTCATAGAGGAATATGAACTTCGCGTTTATACCAGGTTTTCATTTATAGAATTCTTGTTTGTTGTATTGAACTAGGTTTCAGAATTCAATAATTCATTTAAAAAAACAAGGGAAATAAATCTAATAATACTAGATGGTTTTTAAATTGTCAGACTGAATTCAAGATTTATTGGTGTATTTCTTGATCCGTTCACTACTTTATAGATACTAATTGATACATAGTCGTGCAGTTAACAATTCGGAACCTGCGGTAATTACCATAAAATTTTGTGTGAAAACTCGCAAAACATTTTATCCACTTGTGGATATGTTATGGCATTAAAATATTATCTGTTCATAGCCAGCCGAAAATGAATCAAGAAATGTATTCACAGCTGTTACCCACTGAATACTTGCTATTTTATGTGTATCTGCAACATTGTCATATATATGTTTATTAAAAATTGATTTCTACGTACTTCAGTTTAAACCATTGTGTTCTTAAGCAGCTGATACTTCTACTACTACTCTTTAACTTTTTATTTACGGTCCATCAATACACTTAAAAATGTTAAAAGCGTTATATTTATATATAATGAGATCAATTGCACTACAGCTCCTAGTATTGTTTTTTTTTAATTTTTAATATTTTAGTATAAATTTTTTATATAAGAAAAAGCAATAAAAACTGCTACGAAGTTAACTGGAAAAGTTAAACAACTCACTTTACTTTATGAATTTTGTCAAGTAATATAATTATGATTATGAGTAGTTCAGTGATAAATACGTCAAGTATATCAAGCTAAAGGATCGCACTCATTAGTGTTTCATTTATTTAGATATTTTCCATGGGAAACCTATCTATAAGTTATAAAGCGTGAAAATTCATTAGATTAAATTAACAGTACTGAAACTTACCTACAAACGGTAAGTGAGTCGCCTCAAGACATAAGATTCCAGCCATTGAGTATAAGTACCTAATGCAGAACACTAACTGACGAAAGACACTGTCTCGAACCTTCTACAAGTAATGCGGAAACACAAAAATGTTTACTAATAAGCAAGAATAACTTTTCTCCATCATTCGCCAAATAAAGAGGCATTTAGGTTTGCTCGAGACATAATCAGTGTTACTTACTTGCACCTGTTACTCCTCATGGAGGAGCATAGGCAGCCCACCAGCATTCTTCATCCAACACTGTCCTGGGAAATCCTTTCCAGTTATTTCCAGTTGTCATTGATCTTTATCACGTCTGCTTCTGATTCCCGATATAGTGTGTTCTTCGACCTCCCACTTTTCTGTTTCCATTCACGATTCCAAGTTAGGACTTACCTTGTGATGCATTTTGGTGATTTCCGTAAAGTATTTCCAATCCACTCCCAATGTCTTTTCCTAATTTCCTCTTCAACTCGAAGTTGGCATGACCTCTCCAACAATAGGCTGTTGCTGATGGTATTCGACCAAACGATATTGAGTATCTTGCGTAGACAACTGTCTATAAATACTTGTACATTTATGAAAATGGTTATAGTATTTCTCCATCGTCTAACTGGTTCCGAGCTGTCCATTGTATTTCGCATCTTCCCTCAGATGTCGAGGTCTTCATAACCCAGTTGACCACCAGAAGAAAGAGGAAGAGGGAGACTAGACGGAGTTGTCTGATTGTCGTCTTGATTTCTTCGATCGTTAGAGGAGTGACATCTATAGGTAGATCTGTGTGTGCTGCTTCGATGTTCGGTGGATTCAATGGAGCTGATGTATTTACCAGTTCCTCGAAGTATTTTATTTAACTGTTCCTCTGTTATTGAATCCCGGTGACTGTCTTGCCTTTTTTGTCCCTGACTGGTCTCTCTGGTTTACTGTATTTCCCTGATAGTTTCTTCGTTGTATCATACAGTTGTTTCATAATTAATTCTCTTGCAGCCTTTTCCGCCTTCATTACTCTTCCACGTATTTTTGCTTGTCAACTTTAATGCTCCTTTCCACTTGCTTGTTTGCTTTTGTGTATTCATCTTGTGCATTGACTTTCTCTGCTCGTATTCGGCTGATGTTAATCGCTGTCTTTATGTTCTTATTTTCTTGAACCTTGTCCAGGGTTTCAATAGAGATCAATTCCTTGTGATGATGCTTCTTGTGGCCCAGCACCTCCTGGCACGCTGAAGTTAATGTTTCTTTGATACCTTTCCAGTTGTCCTCCATAGTAGTTTCTTCTTCGTTCAGTAGATCTTGTAAGGCTTGGAACCTGTTGTTGAGAGCTATCTTGAATTCATTGAGTTTGTCAGTATCTCGAAGGAAGGCTGTATTGAACCTTTGTATTGCTGTTTGTCCACTTGTCCAGTTCTTTTTTAGCTTCAGTTTTAAATTGGCTACAACTAGGTGGTGATCTGAAGCTATGTCAGCTCCTCTCCTGGTTCTCACATCTTCCATTATCCCTCGGAATTTTTTATTGATACAAATATGATCTATCTGGTCCTCTGTGGTGTGGTCCGGTGAGTGTATACATTTGTGTGGAAATATTGGGCCACCTATGACCAATCTGTTGAATGCACATAGATTTGCAAATCTTTTCCCACGATCGTTTCTCTCTTCCAGTCCATGTTGTCCCATAATATCTTCATATCCGGTGTTGTCTATTACGACTTTGGCATTTAGATCTCCCATCAGAATGGTGAGGTCCTTTCTTGGGCACTTCTCTATGATTGACTGCAGCCTCTCATAGAATTGATCTTTAATGTCGACGTTGCTATCATTGGTGGGTGCATTACATTGGATAATATTCATTGTGATCCCCTCCTTCTTTGTTTTGAAGGATGCTTTGATGATTCTGGATCCGTGAGATTCCCATCCTACAGGTGTATTTCGTGATACTTTGGACAGCATCAGAGCACCTCTCCGAGTGTGTGGAGCATTTTCCTCTTCGTAACTGGAGTATAGCAGCATCTCTCCCGTATCTAGCCTTTGCTGTTCAGCTTTGGTCCAATGGTTTTTGCTGATTCTGAGTACTGACAATTTATATCTCCTCATTTCCGTTGCTATTTAACTGGTCTTCCCGGTTTCCCACATTGTCCGGACGTCCCATGTACCTATAAAAGTTGTTGCTCTGGTTGTTAGAAGGGGCATCGGCCTTGTGACTTTCGAAGAATCTCGGCTTTCATCTTGAGGCATCATAATTCTATTTTGAACTCGGAGGGAAGAGTTTAAATTGTACAATTTGTTTAATCTGCTTGGTATTTTTTAGCAAGGTTTTTTCTACGGAATGGGGTTGTCGATCCTTTGCCTTAACCTCCACATTTGTGTGGGCTTGGGACCGGCAGTAACTCTAGAAGAGCTACAGGCGGAGTGTACTTCAGTTGAAAATCTTAGATGAAATACAGTAGAAAATAAAGTTACTAATTCGTTTCTCAATCGAACGTACGGTCTAATATGCACAAACCATCAACTAATTAAACCTAAGATAACTGATATTTTTGGATGAGTCACAGTTAAGATATGTGATAGCGATGAGTATGGATTTATGGTTATTATTTACAATATTTTATGCTTGTCTATAAAGAAATATGTATGTTTTTCTTGATAATTATCACAAGAGTTTGTAAGAGGAAGAATATGATAATAAGAAACAACTAATATTTAATTATGAAATAATCATTCTCTAGTTACAAAGTTAAAGGGTTTCCAATCAGTTTACATTGAAATACATTACGTGCAATGAAAACAGTTTTCTAGCTGAATTGTGTGGTATACCCAAAAAAAACCAGTGAGTTATGAACACAAGCTTATTATTGTTAGAACTCTTTTCAAAAACATTTCACATTGTTTGTATACACTTTTTTTACACGAACTCAGACACTCATAAAAACGATTTTCTAAAAGGGTTTTGAAATTTCCCGGTTATTTACACAGCTACATGTGGATTACAAAAGCGCTACCTTATTAGTTTATTGAATGATTTACTGGTAATGCTGTCAAAGCAAGTAATTTTTCTTGGTTAGTTGAAACTTTACAAATTAAGTCCTCCTTGTTAAGGCTGGACTGTAGCTACCATTTGAAATCAACTATTTTCTACTTAGTTTAAGACTCACAACATCACTGGAACTTGCAAACATATGACGATGATGAAACCATTCACTGAGAATGTACATTTACCAATTTAGAATGGCAAATTACAGATCTTAATATCAAAAGATGAAAAATCTAAACCCTTAGAAATAAATCTAGGTCGTTTTGTTTACAAAGAGCATTATAAATTAATTTAAAAAGGATTCATAACATTCATTTATTGTGAAGATTATTGAAATTTGTTTTTCATGTTTTATATCAAACTTCTCTGTAGAAAATAACAATAAGTATATGCGTAATCAAGTGGAATTATAAACTTCTTAACTGATGTGTAAATACTCAAGTGCCACTTAAAGAGTGAAAAGAAAGAAAAAAACGAAAGAAATGTACATAAAGAGACATTTTCGTTTGATAAACCATTTTCCTTCTCTCTCTCTCTCTCTCTCTCTCAAATCAAGGCATTTAAAAGTTGTCCATTTAGTTTTTACAATTTTTGAAGAATGAAAGAAAAACATATTCGATTCTAGCGATAAAACAATATTTTGGTAAATATTTGGTAAATATTCATTTTGTACGATGGACTGAACTACTTTAAAAGTAATGACATTTACAATCATTCAATTTTCGTAAAGTGTTTAGAGAATAAGTGTGGTCAGTCAGTATGTTTCTTCTAAAAATGACTTGAGCATTAGTTGTATTAGAGAAACCAATAAAACTTGTTTGTTCGATTTTCAATAAAATATATAGCTTGATATTGTAAATTGTAAAAAAAGAACTCAGTTATCAAACAACTGTAGTACATTTACTAAACTAATCAAGGTATATGCAGTTGTTTTTAAGCTCCACTAGTTAGTTGGAACATTCGTGAAACAACTAATTAACCAATTAAGTCAAAAAATATGAAATAGTATTCGATCAGTCAGACCACGGGTCTAAACTTTAAACAGTATTATATTTCCTTGAAAGACTTGGACCAGATTGCCAGGTGAAACGTTGGATTTACTTTGAATTCATTCTCTGAGATTTTACAAATACATTCTTCCTTTTTAGTAAATCAGTTAGTTAATATTTTACTCGTCTACTTTTTTCCAACTTATAGTTACAATAATAATTATTGAACCATTGCAAATATTTACTCACTTCAAACTATGCGGTACTCATTCTTATCACCACTAAAATAATTGATTTTGCAGTTTTTACTTTCTTTACTGGTAAGCAAGAAACATCTTTTTAAAACTGAGTAAATTCAAGTTCTTTTTTGATAAAATTTTGTTTATAATCGGAATATTGGATGAAAATAAGACAGAAAATACGTATTGTTACCTTGTGTATAATATAACTAACAATAAAAGCAATCAGTTCAAGACTTCTTAAAACAACTTAATAATAATATTTCAGTAATTTTTATGAATTTTTGATATTTTTAATTTGATTATACTTAAATTTATGAATAATTATGAAGTTATAATAGTCGAGATCATGAGTCAATTGGAGCTAGACCAACATGGAAAATCTGGAGGGATGGGACTTCTTAGCCGTTTTAATCCATGATCCCGCCTCGAGAGATTCGAACCAAGAACCTAGCAGTCTCGCGCGTAGTCGCTTGACCACTAGACCACTGAGCTGGTCGGCATCCAACAGTTTTAATATCTAACTTCAAATAATCCACGAAATTGAGCGACACATCCATCAGTGGTTACTATCTGACAACAGAAATAGAATAATCTCAACATTATTGCTTTTAATTTGAATTTTTTTTCCTTTCATAATTAATTTTCATAGTGTCTGCTAAACTAATTAACATTCTTTAAGAACAGAAAACGAAGAATCAAAGTTACACATACCTGACAATATATATTACTTTGCAACATCACAAACGAGCAATAATTCATTATGAATATAATATAGCTGTACTATTCAGATTGCAGCATCAAAGCCTCTATGGTGTCTGATTCTCCTGTGAAGCGAGATTGAGCTGTACTGCTGGGGTTATGACGTTTAAGCCTGAGTGGTGTCTGGTTATCCTGCAAACGGGATCAAGTCGTACTATTTGGGCTACAAATTTTAAGCCTGAGCAATGTCTGGCTCTCCTGTTAAACGCGATTGAGCTGTACTATTTGATTTGTCACGTGAAAATCTGGTAGGTGTCTCGTTCTCCTGAAAACTAGTGAAAAATCGCCCTGACCCAATAGGGTATATTATATAATTAATATATGAATATAATTGAATGTTTTGATAAATAACGGATTATACCCTCTGTTGGGTCATATAAAAACTACTTCAATAGAATGAAGTAGATAACAGTAATTCCTTGGTCAAAGTGAATATTAGAAAAAAAATTATATTGAAAACTTCTAACTGACATTCAAATTATATTCATTTACAATATAAACAATAATTAAATGATATTTCTATTTATGTATTGACTTATTTATTGTAATAATTCATAAAAAGTTCATATAATGAAGTCATATATGTTACGTTTCAAATGAGCATAAATAAATAAGCTAGATAAGAATTGAAGTATAGTTACAAATATCTGCAAATATACAGAAATATATCTTTATGTTCCATTTTGTTTTATTTGCTAACTCTCTTTGTCAATATAAGCAAAATTGGATGATGGCTAGAAATGAAATCCAGAATGCGCATTTCATCCTATTCTAGACTTGTGTAGCTGAATGTACCTGCATCTCAGAGTTAATGTTCACTCCAGGACTTGAACCCAGTGCTGTTCGCTTAAAACGTCATCCCATTATATACAATTAAAAAACTGTTCATTTGCAGTCCTAAACATCAATGAGAAAATTTAAACAATCAATACAACGATGAATTACAACTTCACCCCATTGCACAATCTGGTGGCTATCTGGACTCTGCAGCTAAGTGAATAACGCGACAGCGTTTAACGTGAACGGTACTGGATTCGAGTCCTAGAGTGAACATCAATTTTGAGATGCAAGTACGTCCAGTTAACTAGTCCCGAATAAGACAAAAAGCGCGTCTTGAATTCCACTTCTAGTTATCACCCATCTCTGCTTACAATGTTGATGACTTCAAACAATATCGAGGCAACCTGCACAGAATGCACATATGTCAATAGGAGACTGATTAACTGTAGTCCTAAACATCAATGAAGAGGTTCTAACAATCAATAAAAAGATGAATTATCCTTGTCAATGTTCATAATATACTCTTTCATCGCTTTTCGTGTGCACATGTCCATCATGCAACGGAAAATGATATAATGTATTTATACAGTAATTTACAATGTCATTAGAATCATTGATCTGTATGCAATATGAAGTCGTCTATGAAAGATATCAGATTCATCACATTATTATATATGAAATTCAGTCAACGAAATGTTTTCACACAGCAGAAAATCTATAAAGTATAGGGAGAATATTGAAGTAAATCGACTAAAATTAAAATAATAGTGGTTGCGGCATTTATAATGATTTCAAAAGTTAATAGATCCATTTCAATAACATTCGTGTTGTATGGAAACATTTATGCAAATCATATTACTCAACATTTACAGATATCCTCACGGCTAAGTATGATCAATCTAAACAGACTGCAGAATTTACATAAATCAGTATCGGTATAACTTCTGAAGTTAACATTACCTTATTTGCTAACGGTTCACGCTACAAACGAAATAGATGATTTTTACGTGTGATTTGTAATTACACGTTAATTAAGTAGATTACTAGACAAGATTTCTTGGTATACATAGTCTTATGCTTATCTGATATACCATCAAGTAATAGGTTATCACATTGCTTATCAAGCCGCAACTGATTACTAGACCTCAATGTCATTGAAATGTTCATCTTCAAACAAATTATTGGGTTTCATGTCAATATTAAACCAATGTTATCAGTCAGATCCTTGCTAGAACTACCACTTCTATTAGATATCAAGTTTGAAGAGTGTAAGTTGAAAGGTGTGAAAAAATTCTCATTTATTCAAGGATAGTGAGAATATTAATTCAAACTACTGTCGCTTTAATGTTATTCAACAAATTCGATACTGTTTAAAGGCAATCAATCTAGTCATTTGGAGTTGAGATCAAGAGTCAGTTGAAGCTAGACCACCATGGAAAACCTGAAAGCACTGGACGGCCGTTTCGTCCCACTGTGGGACTCCTCAGTAACAGTGCGCATCCACGATCCCACCTCATGAGATTCGAACCCAGGACCTATCAGTCTCGCGAACGAATGCTTAACCACTAGACCACTGAGCCGGCAGCCAGTGGTGTAAATGTCTAACTCTAACTAATCCACGAAATTGAGCGACACATCCACCACTGTCATCAGTGAGTTACTATCTCACAAACGACCCGGTTGAACTCCACTGGTTACGGCTCCTCACTAGAACTTCAGGAAATACCTCTTGAAGATAGTCACTAGTGAGCATGTGTTGAATAATATCAGAACGGGATTTTGTGGATATAATGGATTATTTTAATAGTTGAGTCGATTGAAGACAGACCATCATCGAAACGGCCGTCCAGTGCTTTCAGGTTTTCGATGGTGGTCTAGCTTTAATCGACTCATTATCTCAACTATTGAACTTACTACAGTTTCCACAAAACCCATTCTGATATCATTTAGAGTTGTTTACTAATTTTTATTGGAGTTCTGATAAGTAAATCTAGTGAATCTCAAGTATTTTAACTGTCAACAACACATTTATGAATTGATATGAATAAGGTAATATCTGCCAAAATGATTTAACATAAAAACTGCTATTGGACAGCTATCCAGATTATGTTTGGAACAAATAATATTGCTCAATCATTTAACTTGTCTATAACAATTTCGCTGTAGTAAAGTTATAATTTAAGACTAAAATTGACAATTTAATCGGTTTAAATAATTTTTTGCCTCAAACATATTGAAAAGCTAACTTACGCTAATAATACCTAGTAATTTAACCCTTTCATATAATTGTCATTGATTTAATGAAATGATAACAGAATATGTCTTCAAACAGCTATCTCAAATTTCTAATTTTATTTTTTATGAATATAGAGGATAAATGAGAGTTCGAGTTATACATCAGCTCACTTATAGTTTTGTAAAATATACCTCACAACTTTCTCATAATTAACTTGATTTTTCGATTTATATGCTTTGGGCAATATTTTAATACAAACTATTGAAACTTTTTTCACATATATTCACAAGGAGACATATAAAATTATTAGTAAACTAATTCCACATTGATCGTAATGTATTTTCAGTGATTCTTATATACATACTTTCTGTTTATTCAGCAAATCATTAGTCAGTATCGACAGTTATTTCATAAAATCTAGTTGAGTTAGATAAAAGAGCTGAGGTATTTCAATGAATATCATTACACATTATATCTTTTGATGAAACCTCAATGAGAAGATACAAGCCAAACAATACCAAGTGAATTTAAATTCACTCCATCACACAAGCAAGTGGCTATCAGGACTCAGTAGCTGAGTGGAAAGCGCGATAGCGTTTGAAGCGAATGGTATTGGGTTTGAGTCCAAGAATGAACATAAAATCTGAGATGCAGGTACAACC
Source organism: Schistosoma haematobium (assembly GCF_000699445.3). Lineage (NCBI taxonomy): Eukaryota > Metazoa > Platyhelminthes > Trematoda > Strigeidida > Schistosomatidae > Schistosoma > Schistosoma haematobium. The sequence continues at coordinate 9,382,419 of NC_067202.1, read as the reverse complement.
AGCTGACGAGTCCCAAATAGGATGAAACGCGCGTCCTGGATTCCACTACTAGCCACTATCTATCATTGCTTACAAAAAGCTTGTGAATTAAGGCAATATCGAGGCATACGCACAGTATGCACATATGCCAATAACAGACTGATCAACTGCAGTTTTAAACCTCGATGGGGAGATACAAGCTAAACCATACCAAGTAAAAATTACATATTGTTTGGTTTTAATCTGTCATTTGCTTTTCAAATTAATAATTACGTTGTTTAATCACATAATCTTAAGAAAAAAATATATGGATGGATTAAACTCAAAGTTTCCAAGTAAACCCAATGTATCACCCAGTGTAATATCCGTCATGTTTACTTGCACGTCATCATAGGATTTGTCAAATTACGATGTACGACATATACCACAAACTGGTAGCACATTTCCGGCTTTTCAATGTTAAGCCTACTTTCACGCACGACGTAATGAGTACAACCCATCTATTACTGCTATATGGTATATTTTTAATAACAAACCCTCCACGATAGATTGGTAGCATCTTTGACTTCGTCTATGATTGTAAGGTGCCTGGGTCCTTTCGAAAACATTACTGATATGCCCTACTGCTGTGCACTCAGTATTAGTCTGACTTGTCGATGGGATAGGGTTGTTCATAATACTAAAGAAAATAACAAACCGGAGATCATTCTTCTTTGATCGCACACGATCATAAATGACGGTTAGGAACAAGCATGCGGACAGTTAGAGTCCTAGGCGGCAGCAACACTTATTCTAGCTAAAAAAACTTTTATTTTCAACATCTACAATATAATACTCAAGACGAAACGAACTATTATTTTATAACATAAAACAAGCGAGCTTGCCTGAAGAAATACATTGACTTGAGTAGCTGAAGTAAAAATCGAGAAAACAAAGCTGATTTAATAAAACTTTGCAACTGTGAAGGTAGATCAGACGTCCGAAGGATTTTAGCATTTGTAACTCACTAATTTATAAGTCAGATAAGGATTTTTGACATAATGCATACATTTAATAATGAAGGTTTCCAATTTTTTCTGTATAGTTTTATTTAATGGGATGATTGAATTATTACTACATTGATGTCCATAATATTTGTTAAATCCGAAACATGCTAATTTTTTGAAAAATGAAAATTTCCACTTGTCCAAATCCTAATTTTCATGATAAATTAAAAACACTTTGAAATTAAGACTCCATCAAAATCATCCACCTGAGCTATAAATCTTCCCCAACATCTCAACATATTGTAATATTTGAAGTTATTCTGTTAAATATAATTAGTAAACTTTGTTGATTTATCATATAAAAATCTATATACATTAGAAGGGTTTAATTATTCTGAACCCAACTTTCGACATAGGCAGATGCTTCATTTTGATACTTACACTAAGCAAATTTTCTAGGGTTCCTAGAATTATTTCCATATTTAATTTAAGTAAAATAAGCCGATCATCGATTGATCTGCCTTTTTTTCTTTGTTTTATACTTAAAATAATAATCTTTCAATTATACCTTGTCAAATGTAAAAAGAAAGACACGTTGAAGATAATGTAGTAGATATCCTACATAGTTAATTATTATTTCTATCGTTACGCATAATATTCAGAACAAAAAAATCAATGCATTTTACAGCACAATGCACTGTGTTATGATGTACACACATCTAATTTTGTTTCCTTTTATCAGATTTCAATATGTAGCTACACTCTATTGAAATGTTTACTTAGTATATCCAAGAATGATTTATTTTAATTACTGATGCACTCTTTAAATGTTATAACTTGTGCCCTGTGTCTTATTAATGTATAACGTAATGGTACCGCCAATTAGAGAATAGCGAATTATCGACAGGATCAATGACGTATAAAACAATTACGAGCAGTCTAGAATCTTATCGGTTCTTCTTCTTGTCTAGCCCTGCCTGTTCAGTCGAGAACACCAATCTCAATTTCTGCGATATGAATCATGTGTTTTAAACATACTGGGTTTATATACAAACCAAACAGACCACACCTTACCATAAAATAGAAAATAACATTTGTACAAGATTTAGCCAGTTGTGGTTGTGAATGTGAGAGATAGTAATTGATAAACTAGGCATAATTCAAGAATGGTAAATCGTATAATAATAGTCTATAGGTCAGAATAAAGCTCATAATAAGAGGGACATGAATCTGAATAGTTTAGTTACTTAACAATTATACAATAAAAATATATGTATAGTTTTAGTCCAGAAATAGATTCCAAAACTTACCACTCATTATTCCCATCGGGATATAACAGTAACTTTTAAGAAATGGAAAATAGTTACACTTATAAGTTTCTAAAACTGAATAAAAGTGGTAGAATTTGTAAATAAATTGTCTTAAACATACCTTAGTCACAATATAATTACTCACACATAGAGACACAAAACCTTACTAATAGGATACATTTTAGTGTCGCTTATTTTCACAAACAAATCAACATCTGCTACCTACAAGTACTGATTCTGATCTGTAATGAAATGTTTTGCATATTTAGCGATTTTAGATCTACTTGGTGTGTAGTCAACACTACTACTCATTTAATAAAATTTAAGTTATCACGTATTTAGTACAAAATATACTATGCAAACTTTTTTATGAGTCTACTACTAATTTAATAATTGAATTCATGAATCAATTGAAGCTAGACCACCATGGAAAACCTGGAAGCAGTGAACGGCCATTTCGTCCTATTGTGCTACTCCTAAGCAGTGCGCATTCACGATCCCGCCTCGCGACACTCAAACGCAGCACTTACCAGTCTCGCGCGCGAACAATTAACCCCTAGACCACTGAGCTGGCCGACATCCAACGGTGTTCAGGTCTAACGTCAACCAATTCACTACTACCACTAATCTACTACTAACTATTTTATCATAATGAATAACACCACAGTACAAAAAAATGCAAGATAAATCTGAGATTGACCAGTTTGTTGCTATTTTATAATTGTTACGATAGTAATTCAATTATACTAATTATTTTATTTTATCTGATATTCTGATTTCACAAAAAAAAGATTTTTAAAAACAGTCTTAAATTTAAACTGAAAATTAATGAAATAAATAAACCAATTGAAGCAATCAATTTACTTGAATTAATGTTCATCTTTAGTTATTTTGTATTCCTTTTCACTTATGTAATAAATTTGTTTTATTTGTTAATTTATTCAAAGATTTATTCCCAATGGATTTGTCAGCAATTGCTACTTTGTAAAAATGATATATGAGCATTTTGCTAGTTGTAATAACAAACCAAATTTTTATTGAGTTTTCACAGAAAAATTTGATTTGTATTCACGATTTTATTATCAAGCAGAAAAACATTTTAAAAAATTGGTAGACAGTAACTGATACGTAGTAGGCTACCTTTAACTGAAGGTTACATAGTCCATGTTATTATCAGAGGTAATCTGAAAATAAAATCTATTAAATACATTGAATGAGGTTGAATGTCGGCTAAATGGTCTAGAGGTTAAGTGTTTGCGCGCGAGATCGGAAGTCATAAGTTAGATTCTCACTTGAGATTGTGAATCAGCACTGCTGAGGAGTTCCATAGTAAGACAAAATGGCTCCTAGGTTCTCAACAGTAGTCTAACTTAAATCGGATCATGATTTAAATAACATTGTTTTGCTTTAGTCATGTACAAAAACTTTAAATCGTTATTTTGCTGGTTGTAAAACTATCGCCTTGAGGTTGCTGGCAATTTACAAATTATTATATACCAGTATATTCAATTAGATCATGGAATGAATTGCTAAAAGCAATCGAACATGAGATTCATAACAAAAAGATATATCAACAGATTTTTCAACTGACTACATCTCTGAAACGCATAAGTTTTTTTTAAATAGGATGATAAGTGAATTACGTAGAGGAAATTTAAGAGGACCCTACTAAAAGGGAAACACAGGTATCTCAGTCACAACGTGTGATTGCATATGGTTGGATTATATAAAATGTAGCGATTCAATTTATAACTTTCAACGTTATGCCTAGTCAGTATTTTTATTTTTATCACCGTTGTCTGACATTTTTATAACTACGATTGATAAATAAGTAAAAAGGTTCCAATTCATCTGACTTAATAACAAGTCTGCGCTTAATCCTTAACTAAACGCATTTCTCATAACTTTACAATGTTGTTATATGAATGTTAATAATATTTATCATATATAGTTTAGGTACTCACTGGTTATTCAATAGTTTAACTTTATACGCTAAATTTTAGTTAAATGTTTGCTAAAAGTGTCTGACTAGATTCTACAGGTTACTATTTTACACTTATTAAATTAGGCAAGTAAGCATTGATATAAACACACTTGAATGATCGATAGAAATAATATATTTGTAATATCCTCTTGAATAAGTAAATTAAATATTCAAATTTTCTGATGTTTAGTGAATCAGTGTAATTCATTTCCTAAATTAATTCAAGTTTAAATACATTATTTTTATAAACAACAATTTACTCAATGTTAAATTTATTTGAAATTTTTTGATTAAGATCATGAGTCGATTGATGTTAGACTACTATCGAAAATCTAGAAGCACTGGACGGACATTTTGTCCTAGTATGGTACTCCTCAGTAATGCACATCCCCGATCACGTATGCGGGATTTAAACCCAGGAACATCGGTCTCGCATGCGAACGCTTAACCTCGAGATGACTGGGCCGATATCCAGCGGTGTTAATGTCTAACTCCAATCGATCCGTGATCTCGTGCAACCATTCATCCATTGTCTCTACCCGACAAGGAATGGACTCCAGTAGTCACGGCTTCTAACTAGAACCCTAGGAAATCCATTATGAAGCCAGTCATTAGTGAGTACATGTTAACTATTATTAGAATAGGAGTTTGTGGAGATTGTAGTAATTTTTAGTAGCTGAATTCACCCATCGATCTATGCTAGCATAGATTGATTATTTACAATACGTTGGATTGCAAAAACTAAACACGCTGAATTCGAAAACGAAATGACTGTGAATGAATGCAAGCAAAAACGAAATGAAATGACATTTTGTTGTAATGCTAATTAAGGGTGATTTTAGTATTTGTGCAAAGAGTAAGGGTGTGTTCATATAAACAACTTTAAATTCATTAGAGAATAATTTATCGCCACCTTCTTGATATTCATTTATGAGATAGACGTCATATAAATCATTTGTTCATATTAGTTGTTTTCATTTTGCCTGAATAGCGAAGTGAACCTCTCAGTGATAATTTAAGGTCACCCAAAGTTTGTCACTATTGCTAGACTTTACCACATGAATATTCATATGCATTGATTATAAAAATTTAAGTGTATTACATTATACACCATACATTTGAGCAGTAGTACAATATATTTACGATGGCAACTGTCCCATATATTAAAGAAAACATAAACACTATAATAAAACATAGGCAGAACTGTTATAAAATCTCAATGATATACTTCAAAGAAACAAACAATCATTAAAATATTAAACGGGTAAGTTTCCCAACACAATAAACATATTACTATCGTAAAAATATTTTATATTATTTCGTTATTTTGTCACTATATGATTAAAAAGGAATGAAAATCACACTTTTAGAAATTCAAGTAAGGAATTTCTAAGGAATCCTATCAACAACGGATTAAGGTTTAAATAATTGTGTACTAAAATGTTATCAATAACAGCCGACTCTGTCTTTCTATTGAAATAACCACACCTTGTATGCTATACTGTAGAAATAACTTCAGAATTATTCAAAGTTATAAATTCACTTGGTGTTGTTTTACTTATATCTTCCCATTGTTATTGAAGACTGATATTGATCATTTTCATGTTGGCATGTGTGCAACCTGTGCGGATTGCCTCGATATGGTCTAAAGTCACAAGTATTTTGAGCCAAGATGAATAGTGGCAAGCAGTGGAATCCAGGACATGCGTTTCTTCCTGTTTGGGACTCGCCAGCTGGATGTACCTGCATCCCAGAGTCGATGTTCAGTCCGAGACTCGAACTCAGTACCATTCGCTTCAAACGCCATCGCGTTTTCCACTTAGCTACTGAGCCCCAAATAGGACGAAACGCGCGTCCTGGGTTTCACTGCTAGTTACTAAACATCTTTGCTTAATATTCAATAAAAAATGCAGTACACTGAATTTAATTACTTTTTATCTATTCATAGTTAACTCGTTCTGCCTACACTTTATTCTATGACTCTATTTAAGTTTAGGGGAAAACAGAAAATAAACAAAAATTTTCATTCCATTTAATTCTTTTTTTGGATAAGCATGTAATTTACAAACTCATTTGTTATGATGACAACAATAACAACAAGTAACTATGTTAAACAGGTTATTTTAATTCTTACATAAAATGAAAAGTATAAATATAACCATACACTACGCTTGTATGTTGTAAGTTGATTAAATCTCTATATGTTAGCGGGACAGACAAGTCACTCGGTTGCAGTTGGACTCTAGGATCAAATCCTACGAATCTGCTCAAAAGGGGAAGTGTTAGCGGGACATAGATTGGATTAAAGCATGTTCCATGACACGATTGCGTTGCCGTACGCTGATTGGCTATTTCTTATCCAATCAGCGCTAGTCGATAATTGGAGAATACTCTGGAATATTCTGATGCAAAAACTATAAATATACTATCGCTTTTTCTTATTGTGTTTCTTACTTCCATCTACCCTTGTTATTTTGAACATAGTTTCCTTCCTGTTCAACCGTGTTCTGATTTGGGGACTTTTCGGGTGAATTGGTGTCCAAGACTACTAAGCAGTAGGAATAGCTGGGCTGTAAATAAGAGAGAATTATAACACTGTATACAAATTGATTGAATGTGGTGTATTTGCGCTGTGCTTTTCCAACAATCCGTATAACTCAAATACACCATATTTTCTAAATGAACTGTAAACTTCTTTAAATATAAGAAGACTGACTAAGGGTACAAGTCTGATAACATTAAATAAAAATGATGCTTGTCTTGGTATCATTAAATGTGAATTTCCAAATAAGTTCATTTTATTTATATTAATAAGGAAAACAATGAAATGAGTTCAGAAGTCTTTACACATTCAATGAAAGTATTAGCAATTTACAAGAGATGATCGAATCAGCTGGTATTCTATGGAAAAATGTAAATTTAAACATTTCGTGTTGAATGCAACTATAACATTAGTCACTATGACATTTTTCCTCCTTAAAGTTCATTCTTAATTGGAATAAGAATGAGGAAAAATGTATTTACATATGTATGTCTAATAATGACTGCATTACTTCCAAACACTAGTAAATAGGATGAAACAATAAATGTCTTTCATATTTAATTGGTAACATAGTTTTTATATTAATGTCACAGAAGCAGTTGCTATCAACAATCGCTTACTTAACGTACATATATATAGTAGTAACATAATGGTCGTTACATTTTAACCAGGAGAATTCAATCAACATTATTAGTTGCACACATGATATCGCGATCAAACAAGTCCTCAGTACTAGTTCTTTGATACAGTCCATCAAGTTCATTGTGAATGATGTAAATTATAGCTTCACATAAATCCATAAAACGTTGGGACCATTTTATTGATTTAGCCAACATATAGAAACTTCTAAATCCACTTGGTATTGCTTACTTGAGTTTTCCGATTGATGATTAGGACTGCAATTGATCAGTCTCACATTGGCATATGTGCATCCTGCAGTTCAGAGTTGATGTTCACTCTGGGACTTGAACCCAGTACCGTTCGCTTCAAAAGCGATAGCGTTATCCACTTAGCTACTGAATCCTAAAAGTCACCTCCTTGTGAAATGGAGTAAAGTTTTAAATTCACTTGTTGTATACTTCAATCTTCCTATTGATGATATAGAAACCTTATCCACATGTATAATCATCACTCATTTTATCACATTTTGCCGACTTATCCAGTTATGTAAATGAGATTTTCATTGAGGAAAAAGATATCTATAATCTTGTCCAATACTTTGTATGAATAAATCCGTCCTAAACAAACAATAACGATCAAGCTTTAAGAAAAGTAGACTTGCTAGTATTTTGATGATTGTTGCTTCGATTGGAAAAATGGTTCAATTATTTATTAACTTCAAAGGTAAAATATTTTTAAATAAATGATCATCGTAAATAGCATTTTAATCATAATTAAATGAATGAGTATGTACATTACTAACTCTAATGGACGGTTACAGGTGATGTTTTCGTACTTCAGTATCTGACTACGGTTCGACCGTAAAAAGATGCTGTGAATAATAATCTTCTTTAGACCACTAACTTAGATGATCTATATCGAATGATTAGGGGCCTACTCGGGTTAGACGCGAGTGGTGTGACCAAAATCTAACGTCGAAGTCACACCTCGAGGTCAGCGCCTAGCATGGATTATCCCTTCGTTGTATCAAGGTACTACGGATGATTCAAAGACCGTACAATACAAAGGACGTTAATAAAAAACAAACCAGGTTGCGTTGGATGAGTTTATTTTAAGCACTCGTTTATCCAAACAAACACTCAGAGTAATAAGCAGGAAGGCGAAGCGAAGAGGTGACAAAAATAAGCTACAGATATGTGATAAGTAGGATAATCAGTGCACATACATACACTCATATGAAAACAGTCAAGTTTGATAAGTGAATAATTAAGAAGGTCAACATGTCACTTGAAAATAATGAGTACATCGATCTGTCTGGAAGCCAGAATGACGCTTTTGGGTTTGATATAGCAGCAGACACCACTATGTGAACTGAAAGTTAGAAACAGTTTCTTAGTTCTTTGCATATTCAGCATTAATTGTACGATAAAATCCAGAAAAACCAATGAATGACACATGAACAGAAATAATAAGACATGAGTAAACTATTATCATCTACTTGATGTCAATAATTTATTACTTCTCTTAGAAAGACCGAGAGACTTCGTAGGAAATATCCCAGAGAGACTGTGAAAACGCTATTAAACATTTTATCCAATCACCATTGAATATAAATTTTTCAAAAACATCTAGAAAGTGAGGAGTCACGTGTCACATTTCTGACTGGATGATTATCTATCCTGCTTTTATGTTTAGCATGGTTTCAGAACCTTCCAGAAGCTCATGACCATCTGGAGCACCACAAATACCTTCGATACTCTGTACGTAAACTAACCTCACTCTTTTTTTCTCTCGTGTGCACGTTGTCGTATAGATCTGGCATGAAGTTATTAGAAGAGCTCCTGATACAAGAAAATGATTCTTCACAGATAGCACTATTTGTTAGCAGATAATCTTTTGTCCCAAAGTTGTTGTTTTCTAGAAAAAGATTAAGTTATCCATTTCTCGGTATAATAAATATAATAATTGTGATTAGAACAGAGTAATGTAAATTGATTAATTTATTATCGAACAGTTTATGTTTTTATTATAGAGATTTTCTAGTTGCTCATAAAATGACAGATGTTTATAATTGTTATCAATCAATATTCTTTTACTTAGTAACATTATAAAAACTAAGAAACATTATGTTAAATATGATTACCATTTGAGATGTAGTAATGTTCTTTGAGATAAACAATTTAGTTTTGAATACTCATTTATCTTTATAGACAATATAATGAGCATATAGAATATATAAAAGTGAACTGTTAGAACTATACATGAGAAAAGAGTCGATCTCTTTGAATTCATCTGCAAGAACACCAGTGAGTCATATAACACATTCGCATAATTTCTTTTAGATCAATACACATGGACAAGTATGGATATAAACTGTATTAAAAGAATTTCAAAGTAATAACAAAGTATCAAGTTCAAATATACCAAAAAATTCATTACTATTTTAAAGAGGATAATATACTGGAGAGTATTATTCAGACTGACAATGATATTTGGCTCGATAGTAGCCTACTTTGACAGGCATTTATCTAATAGAATCTTTCAATAGAATTATCATGTTCACTAGGTGTTTTACTCAAAAAGATTTAGTGGCATTACCTTGAATTGTAGCATTTGTATAATTATGTGTTCCTAATGATCGAAATGACAGATCAGTTAGAATAAACTAGTGTCTTTTTCTATGATCTAAAGCACATTTTACCCGATGAAGAATCCTGAAATAGGTGTGCAAAAGATATTGATTATTTCTATCCCCCATCATATTGAAATGTTGTTTATTATGTTATCTGATTATGTGTTACACACAATGTTTATGATATCTGTTCTAGTTTCACTGAAAGTAATAATAGTTTCTTACAAGGTTGATAACAAAAATGTATTATATTCCATCACGAATAAACATGAAATCCTTAGATTTCATTTTGTTCTTACCACATATGAAAATTCCGTCGAAAAATTGTGTTCAGTAAAATACTATCCAATATTCGTTTAACATCTAAAATAAACTCATGTAATGATATCTCTCGAAAACAGTCGTGTCTTATTTTGAATGGAGAGTACTATTTGAAATTGATTTGAAATACATTCTGTCTGTTATGATTACTTATGATATCAAATAACATTTATGCTAATTAACAACAAAAGCTTTGTCAATTAGCTCAAAAAAAGAATTAGAATTTCATCACTCAGCTCTTTGAAAATTAAAAAATGTTATCAGAAGCGTCCTGGGTTCGAAACTTGAGGGGCGGGATCGTGGATATGCACTGTTGAGGAGTTCCGTTCTAGGACGAAGCGGCCGTCCAGTGCTTCCAGGTTTTCGATGATGGTCTAGCTTTAAATGACTCATGATTCCGACTATTGAAAAAATAATTACTTAAGGAATTTGTTTTGTTTGAAACAAAGCTATTCTTTAAATTTCATGAACCTTGAATGGGTTAAAATCAATAAAATCAACAATCAAACGTAAATTTTTTTCACATCTCAAGGGAGATCTTTAAGTAATCATACTTATGAATGGAAAGATATTTTTAAACAACAGACTTGATTAGACAATATAAGTCAGTTGAGAAAAAAATACTTGTTTGTTTAGATCTATGGGGAGGAACAGAGGATTTGTGTAAACAAACATATCTGTTGGACGAATAAAAAATTAGTTTGAAAAATAAACGCTGATAGACTTAGTTTGGCACTACAGATTCAAATGATATTCTTAGAACATGTATATGTTGATCCATTATTCTTCATTTCCACTTTAGTTGTGTTCTTTTTTGTGATCAACCTCTGGGTGTACCTGCGTTCTAAACGTCAGCTAAGTTATAATTCAAATACTTGAAGATAATGAAGGATAAAATTATTGAATTGACTTGAAGATTAAAGCATTTGCTTTTGAGGTAATTTATATTAGATAAATATTAGCACGGAGACCCAGGTGTATTCACTTGATGAGTTCGAAATAAGACGATACGTTTGGCATGGATCCCACCTTTAGTTTCTAATGACGAGAATATAGTAATCGTGTAGTTTCAAGTAATAGTAAAGAATTCTCACGTCAGCAATTGTGTGCCAAATTTAGGTAAGAATAAACATGCTGATGCTAATGATGCTAGTTTACTGAACTTTTATTTTGAGACAAAAAAATATTCTAATAGAAAACCTTCGCTACATTTTCATTGAGCTAACTTCGGTTAAACTGATGTGAAGTATAAAACTTTTAACATTTTCGAATTTCAACTGAACTTTTGTTCTGGGTAGCTATTTCATTGGTCCTCTTGGTATCCCACATTGTCCAGACACTCTGTGTACTTATATTAATTGTTGCTCTAATTGTTAGAAGCATCATCCAAATGACTTCCATAGTATCTCGGCCTTCACCAGGAGGTTACATAATTCTTCGGAATAAAGATATTTCAACTCCAAGAGAGGAGTTTAAATTGTCGATTCTGGTTGGAGTTAGTTTTAGCGAGGTTTTTTCTACGGGACGGGGCTACTGACCCCATGCCCAACCCACCTCTTAAACCTGGCTTTAGGACCGGCAGTAACCCACAAAGAGTTACACGAGAAAATCATCAGACTTGCCACACGGCAAGCCCCAACGTGAAATTCTGAAGGGAAAAAGAAAAGATGAAGACCAAGAAACACATTGCGTCGTGAACCGAAAGCAGATATTAAAAGAATGAAGAGCAACTGGAAACAACCGAAAAGGACTGCCCAGCACAGAATTGGTTGAGGAATCTTGGTGAGCACGAGGAGTAACAGGCATAAGTAAGTAAGTATGTGTCTTCTGTTCTAGGTCAGGGAAGTATGGGACTAAGGCAAATTAATCTCATCACAAACATGTTGCAAGGTACTTTTTTACAATTCATTATTATTAAAGAAAATTTAGTCTATCTTTTTTCTGAATACTTTATTATTAGTTACAGATAAATTTATTGTTGGAAGCTTTTATTACCATTTTCGCGTTTCATGTTATCCTAACCAGTTAATGAACATTGTAAGCACTGTTAGAGCCTATACACTTTAAACTGACGAATCAATCAGATTTTAAAAAGCCATTTTTTGAATATTTGTACGGAATTCCAAATTTAGCAATGGATAGGTTACATCTTATTAGAAGCGCAGTATAGCTCTTCTGTATATAATGCCTTAGCTGTTTAAAATTGATAGAAAAAACATATCTGTTTTGCAAACATAAAGTTACGAAGTATGTAAAATAGTTTTTTAATAAATACCCGCTGTTTGTTTTTGAAGGTTCATTTACTGTTCGATCACACTTGTCATGATTCAGGGTAAATTGAAGATGTTTATATGACAAAACCATTTACTTCACCCTATTTACGTAGCTTCAGACTCTAATTAGTAACCCTATCTTTTAGCTGTAACTCTTAACTCTACCTCGTTAACTGATTCTTAATTCTCACCATTTTATCATGCAAATATTCATTTATTCTAACACTGAAATAATCTATGTGTTATATATTTATATTTAAACTAGACATCATTCTGAGGTTAACTGATAAACCTCTTAAGAATATCAATTTAGCACAATTTTACATTAAAACTTATTAATTTCATCAATGTAATCAGATCTCTGGGTCAATACTAAATAGACCATGAAAAGGTCTTTGTTTTAATCACCTTAGAAATAACTGAGTTAGTAAAAGTTAATTACATTGAGAAAAATGAACCAAATTTCTGCATTTTCACAAAAATATACCAAATTATCTAACAAATTTTCTATTAAACTATTGACTAAATGGCGCAAATATATTTTTTAAAACTTAACTATGTTTTGATATTCAGTTGTAAATTTATGATAGTATAGGTGTTGAGTTAGTAAGGCATCAGAGTATTTTCATTACATTTTGAATGAAAGTTGATTACATTAGCAATGTGGTGTATGCTAATTATATCGACATATATAGTAGTCATAAATATAATGTCTGGCAGCAGAAGAGTGAGAAGGGAAAAATGGCAACAGAAAGCAATCGGTATGGAAATGCAGGAACAGTGAAGTCTGAGATGATTGACTGACATTTGCAAAAGGAGCAGTCATGTTTGAGACAATTGTTTGATATTTTGCAAATGAAGTATTGACTGTATGGTTCTCAGATTTTACTAAGATGTTCAAACACATTCGATTATCCCTGTTCGATTGTTCTCCTTCACTACAGTACAACCGTGTATAAAAGTACATTTTCTATTATGATGAATAATTGATCAAACAAATTATTCAATTCCACTATATTCTCATTTTTCATGATTAAACAATTATTTTCATTTGGTCTTCATTTATTTGCAGTTGTTTATTGATAAAACAAAGTTCTAAGAGTTTATCCAATAGTGCTATTTGTAATTAAGTTATTTTACTTAATCTATACAATTATCTTTCCCCATTCCCATTATTTATTTATTGTTGTTAGCGGGATATTGATTGGATTAATGCATATTCCGTGCATGATTATGTTGGGGCACACTGATTGGCTAATACTTATCAAATCAGAACTAGTGGATACTAGGAGAATACTGTACGGACTTCTTATGTAAAAACTATAAATATATTAACGTTTCTCTTATTGTAAGACCTACCTCCATCCAACCATTTTATTTGGAATATAATTACGTTCCTCATCAAGATTCCAAAGGAAGGAGATCTGGGCAAATGTGAAAACTACAGAGGCATTACACTACTGTCAATACCAGGGAAAGTCTTTAACAGAGTGTTGCTGAACCGGTTGAAAGGTGCAGTAGACGTTCAACTTCGAGAACAACAAGCTGGATTCCGTAAGGATCGATCGTGCACAGACCAAATTGCAACACTACGGATCATCGTCGAACAATAAATTGAGTGGAACTCAACACTGTACATCAACTTCATTGATTATGAAAAGGCATTCGACAGTGTAGATAGGAGGACGTTATGGAAACTTCTTCGACACTACGGAGTTCCTGAGAAGATTGTCAATATTATCCGGAACTCATACGACGGACTACAGTGCAAGGTCGTGCATGGAGGACAGCTGACAGATGCATTCCAAGTAAGGACCGGAGTCAGACAAGGCTGTTTACTCTCTCCCTTCCTCTTTTTTCTGGTAGTCGACTGGATTATGAGGACCTCTACATCTGAAGGAAAACACGGAATACAATGGACAGCTCAGAATCAATTAGACGATTTGGACTTCGCAGATGACCTAGCCCTCCTATCGCATACACACGAACAAATGCAGATAAAGACAGCCAGTGTAGCAGCAGTCTCTGCATCAGTAGGCCTCAGCATACACAAAGGGAAAACCAAGGTCCTCAAATTCAAAGCGGAGAACAGTAATCCAATCACTTTTGATGGCGAAACTCTGGAAGGTGTAGAATCCTTCACATACCATGGAAGAATCATCGATGAACAAGGAGGCTCAGATGCAGACGTAAAGGCAAGGATTGGCAAAGCAAGGGCCGCATTCCTACAATTGAAGAACATATGGAACTCAAAACAACTTTCAACCAATATCAAAGTGAGAATCTTCAATACCAACGTCAAGGCATTTCTACTGTATGGAGCTGAAACTTGGAGAACTACAACAACCACCATCAGGAAAGTACAAGTATTTATAAATAGCTGTCTTCGCAAAATACTCAACAACCATTGGCCGGATACCATCAGCAACAGCCTTTTGAGGGAGAGAACAAACCAGCTTCCAGCTGAAGAAAAAATTAGGAAAAGACAATGGAAATGGATAGGACATACACTACGCGAATCGTCAAACTGCATCACGAGACAAGCCCTAACTTGGAATCCTGAAGGGAAGCGTAAAAGCGGAAGACCTAAGAACACATCACGTCGCATAATAGAAGCAGATATGAGAAGGATGAATAGGAACTGGAAGGAGCTAGAAAGGATTGCTCAGGACAGGGTTGGATGGAGAATGCTGGTGAGTGGCCTATGCTCCTTCACAAGGAGCAACAGGCATAAGTAAAGTAAGTAAATCAATAGCGTTCTGATTTGGGGACCGATCGAATGAATTAGTGTCCAAGATTACTAAGCAATAAGAATAAATTGGTCATAATATTATAACTACAACGACTGTAGTTGCTTTGAGAACACTTCTCTTATTAAATATTATACTCACACAACGCTATTGTTATTATTATTAGTACCTCGATTAACAAGGTGAAATTCTCCTAATATGCGTTTTCTTCATACCATTCTTTCTTTTTTTATTACATTACCATTGTACTGATTATAACTTGACACTACGAACCATCATCGAGACTGAAGGCTCAGGGTTCGAAACCCGTGAGCGGGATCGTGGATAGGCACTGTCGAGGAGTCCCACAATGGGACGAAACTGTCGTTCAATACTTCCAGGTTTTCACTGGTGGTCTAATATCAATTGGTTCATGACCTCAATCAAACACTTCATTAAATGACCTTTCTAATTTACGTATAACATAATTTCGTAGTATTTATGTCGTAACAGATGAAAATCTCATTTTTAACATATAATATTTTAAAGTTCATTGATGTATGCCTTATTTTGTTCTTCGTAAAATATCACAACAATTGTCAACTTATAGCTGTAGAGTCTGATGATGAAAATATTTCGCTCAATTATTCTTTGTTTTTGAACATAATAAATAAAAATTACAAATTAATAGTTTGTTGACAGGCGTACAAGTTGTGATATGAATAGTAAAGGCTTCATAATAGGATGTAAGTGGAAAACTTTGAAAAACAGATATGGAAATAACATTCATTAGAAATTATTAGAATAGCATAATGAGAAATGTCCGGATAATTAAATATTCAAGAATAAATTCGAAAAGATAAGTGCTTGGATCCCTTTTGCTTCTGTTACACGTAGTAGACACGATCAAACCCAATAAGAAAAAGGAATAGGTTTACAATGAACTACTCTAAATAATATGCTTCTGTTTACTATGTGACCACTATAGATCAAGCATGATATAATGGAGCTGAGCATTGTTTTGCTAATAGCTTTTTCCAACGATGAACGACTAAATTGTCAGCTCAGTTGTCTGGTTTTGCACCAAATATAGTTCCCTCATCACGAGCAGCTGAATTCATAGATACACAAATATGTGATAAGACCAGATAACCTATCCTTTATAGGTTGGCTGGGAAACGATAGAGAGAGGTCAACTGCTTTATGCCTTTTATTTGCTGTTTTAGTCGGTCTATCGCGTAGCACATCACTAGGTATATATCCATCAATCGCAACTTCAGAAAAAGCGGCATCTTACCGTTGATGTTACTACTTTTGTGTGTATATACTGACATGCTGAAGAACTTTTCATATACAGGTTTGGAGTGATAAGACCAGCATTTTTCTATTTCACTAAACTTAAAGGAAATACAGTTCGTCATGAAGTTCCTCTTAACAGGTTTATCTGATTGCTGAGTGTATGCTGTTAAATTATTTAGAGGGTTATTCCTTTCAAACATTTCTGTGGTGTTTGCTACTTACGCTGGCCTATATAAATAATATGCAGCACCAGTGGGATGTGGAATACTAGGCAGCATAAGAGTGAAATGAAGAGAACGGGTAGAAATCGATAAGCAATCGAAAAAAATAAGCAGGATTAGAAGGATAAGGAAGTATGTGAAGGACAACTGAAGAAAGATAAGCAAAAGTAAGTCACTGTGTAATTGTGAACTGAATGATAAATTGGATTACTCCACCTCAGTTTTTGTTCACTAAATTCCAACCAACGACAACGACTACGTCATCAATGAAACAACAATAAAAGTCAGTCTCATCAGTCACCTTCTTAAGAAGTCTTTTAGTTTGGCGAGAAAATAGACAATCAAGATCGTGCCTAAAGGTGAACCTATTGCTATCCCATCAATTTATCTATAATAATATGTGTTATTTAAGACAAAAGGAACGTTCAATGTGGATTTGGAAAGTAACTATTTGTGACTAACCTCATATATTCTAATATTTATTTGCTTCTCAAGTTGTGGGCTTGATAAAATTGGAATTTACACCGTGATTAGAACACTGTTCCTATGTTTTCGAACACCTTATCAGTTATCCACTGAGCGACGAGGTCCAGATAGCTAATAGTTTCTGTAATGTGGATGAATTTTAATGTTTTATTGTATCACTTTGAATTACTAGTAGGATTATCTCATTGGGTGTACTTAAGAACCGTATTATGATCAAGACGAATTAATCTAAACTTTAGCTTACATAACATTCTACATATCAAGTTCACCAAAACGATATTCAGCCATATGAAAAGATTTTTAAAACAACAGTTTTATATATTTTGTTCACCTTCTCATCAATTAAATGACATCCTTTGAGGTTGTATTTGATTTCCGGAAATATTTATCATGAAAATAAACAAGAAAAAAACTTGAAATATTAAGCTGTAACCTTGATAACACTTTAAATAGATTCTCAACATAGTGATAACTAATCTATAAGTAAAACTACCAGTGTAGAAATATTATTACATTTGTTTTTCTCCTATTTTACTCAATGTTGTTTAGTTATTATTGCAGCTAAAGTAAATAATCTTGTAGGTGTTTATCATACAACAATAGTAATGTAGTAAAATCTTGTTAAAGCACATTAAGAATGACGTGAAACGCTGAAAAATCGAACTCTATAAAGTCAACAATCCGATGATAGAAATTATAGAAGTTGACAAGAACGTTTAAGTCTAGTAATTTCATACTTCAATTTGAAATGGCTTAAGTTGATAACACGGTGATGTTTGAAACGAAAAGTACTGGGTTCGAGTCACGGAGTGAACATTAACTCTGGGATGTAGGCACATCCAGCCGACGAGTCCCGGACAGGACGAAAAGGGTGTCCAGGATTCCACTGCTAGCCATCATCCATGTTTGTTTAAAATTATCCTGTTTGTTGGTATTTTTGACTGAATTTTGATCGGTCCTGGTTAGCATATATACATCGTTTGTGGATTCCTTTGATATAAACAATTATATCACAAGTTAATAGATTCCACTGCTATATGGATAATACTAAGCCTTGTTATGATGCCAAATGAAATGCTTGAATCAGCTAAAGGTTGAATTCTCCCACATTTGAGCGACCCAAAAGTGACCTTGAGAGTGTCCACCTAATAACTAGGAGCAAATGAGGGTTATAAATAAGTGTGGGGAATTAAAATTATGATTTACAGTTGTTGGTTAGGTTTAGGAATAAGATTTATGGTTTTCATTACAAACTGATATCGTCTATGATTCCAAAAACTCTAATTAGCCAATTGGATAAGTGAATTTCGAGCCCGAATCCTAGACCAGTTACCTTATACCTGAATGGTCCGTTCATAAATTATAGAACATTTTTCATCTCATTCAAAATTTGACACATACATTCGTGTATCTGTATAATTTATATCAATCCTGAAGGTAATTATCAGAGAAGTACTCAACAAACCTTAAACATATTGTTATAATAATGAAAATTAAACAAATTTAAGTACATTTAATTTATATTTATACTTGGAGAGCACAATTACATCAAAACTTGTATCAAACGATTACCTGAAAATGGAATCGCGTGTATTAATTACCGTATGATTATTGAGATTATTCTGTTGACTATAAATGATTACACATAATTTATGTTGTATTTTCAAATATCTGATATAGTTTGAGTAAACTCACACAAAACCAGTCCAAAATCCGTTTAGTTTCATTGTCTTTTGTTTAAATAGCCAAGTTACATGATAATCAATCCTTTTATATCTCAGATAAAATAATTGAATTGCTAATAATATAAAACTTCCACGATATGTCTGTTAT
This sequence comes from Schistosoma haematobium, assembly GCF_000699445.3. Lineage (NCBI taxonomy): Eukaryota > Metazoa > Platyhelminthes > Trematoda > Strigeidida > Schistosomatidae > Schistosoma > Schistosoma haematobium. The sequence goes on along the minus strand of NC_067202.1, from coordinate 9,363,203 downwards.
AAACGGAATAATAAATGGAGAAAATGTTGTAACATTTTAAGTCATCTGGGAATCGGTATTTATTTGTTTTTAATGTATAGCTATTAAGCGATTAGTTGACAGTATTTCTATGTTGTTTAATATTATTAACTTTTGATATTTTATTCATATAGTTCTTTTTATCACTTCTTAAAGTTCAATAACAAACATTTGATCGGAATAATTAGAATTCATCTTATTTCATTTGGTTCTCATTCAATAGTATCTAAACACCGTCATTAATCAAAAGTACTTACATGAAAGAGTTTGGTTGGAATTTCATTGAATTGTCTAATTTCAAGCATTAAATAAGAAAGATTAGTCCAGCGAAGAGTTCTCTTTTCGGCGAATTCATTTTCAAAGCTGTACAATCGCAAATATATATATTTATTTTACAGGATGATAATAATACTGATAATAAACTTGTTATACATGGTGACAGTGAGGTTAAATAAACAAAGGTATTAAAAAATTTTAAAAAAATTTAAAACAAAGAAAGTTCAATAATCGTTTGATTGTTAATGGCTTAAGTATTCATCAAAAGATAGATAGGGGAATTATTATTGGGAAAGGATTGCTCAGCATAATAAAATAAAATGTTGAAACAGAGATGAAATGTAATCGGAATGATCGTGGAAATAAAAACAAACCAGTTGGGGGTAAAAGAGTTAAAGGGGAGATGGAAGGTGAAGCAGATGACTCTAAAGGAACAAGAGTATGAAAAAGAGAGAAAGATTTTAATACATTAAGACCATGGTAGAAGAAGAGGTTGTAACAGTCTCTTTTGCACTCACAATTCTGATTTTTCCAGATGTATGGCTATTGCTTCGGCAATGCAGAGAAGATGCAGTGTAATTGTCTTAGGAAGACTTCTACTTACCTTGTAGATGACTGTGAACGCAGAGTCTGTCTTGATTGAATGACCTGTGTTCACAAGGTGTTCGATTATAGAACTTCTTATTGAGCCGTTGGCTCCTCTTTTAGCCACGCCGGATAATGTTCTTGAATCCTTTTGGATAAAGTACGCATCGAACGACCTATATACCTAGCTCCACAAGAGCAGGTATTCCGTTTATTAACTTCAAACAATCTACGAAATTGCACCGCTGTGACCAGTGTAGTCCAACTAGGTATGTTGTGTAGAAAATAGTGGACGGTGGTACAATTTCGTGGATTGGTTGAGGTTATACATCAACATGCCGGCCAGCTAAGTGCTTAAGCGCTCACGAGGCTGATAAGTCCTGAATTAGAATCTCGAGAAGCGGTATCGTGAACGGGCACTTCTGAGGAGTCTCATGATATGACGAAACGGCCATCCAGCGCTTCCAGACTTTCCATGGTGGTCTAACTTCAATTGACTCATGAAGTCAACTATCATATATATATATAACGATAGTAACCTGTTCATTTGTGCCTTTGTTTCATTATCTAATTAGCTTTTTAATAACAAATTTGTTATGATGTAATTTGTTTTGACTAAATATTCTCATTGAACAGTTTACTAATGGAACACTTTAGACACAATTATTTACAAATGCTTGAAATGTTTTTAAAAATAAAAAATAATTCCCTTTTCCTCACTCAAGATTTAACTTGACGCAATCCCTTATACTTTCAGTATAAACAATGTTTTCACAGTATAATTCCAGACTTTGCATAATATCGATACTTATAAAAGCGAATAGAACTAGGAAATCATAGTTTATAGAATATTTATCTATGTAAATTAAAGACTCAATGCAAATAGAAATATTTCATCAATTCTGTCTTATCGCAACGGAAATCATCCTGATAACATATTCATTGCTCAAAGTCAAGGATGAATCCACATAAAATGGAGTTATCGGTTAATATCAAATGAATATATATATAGTCTAATGTTGATATAGGTAAATTGGCATTGATTTTCAGTGATTTATTTCCTGTGATAATTTACTTTTTGGACATCCATTAGACAGTGTACTAAAGTAAATCTTTCTCTTTATATATTTGAATAAAACTGCTTTTCTTCTCTGAAATTTGTTTTATTCAGTTGATTGAATTGTTTTGTTTTTGTGTACAATTGTAGCTTTTTCAATGCACTCAGTGTTTGTTTGTTTGTTTTTCAACCAAATAAGCAACAGAGTGAATTTCGACTAGTAGAGTTAATTTAACTACATTGATGTTCTTTTTCTTTTTTTTAGAATACCAATTTTTGTTTCATTTACAATAATGAAATGAAAGTAATATTATTTAATTTCAATAAGAGTTATCATTTGACTAATAAATAAACATCATAAACATAGTTGTATCTTTAAAACAATTAATCCCTTTCATAAATTGCGAGAATGTAATGAGAAGATGAAGTTTATCAGAATTATATGATGATATATTTGTGCAATATATATTGAATAATCTTAAGAACATTGTTATATGAAAATTAAAAGGTCAACTATACAGGTTGAAGGAAAGTCGTAACAGGAAAAAATAGTAATAAAGTTCACCAAAACAATGTGATTACGACTCTAGATAATAAATCAGTATTACCAGAGTAGGTTAAGGGTAAGGACAAATTATTTTTGAACGTACAAACGGGGTTTCACTTTCCGCATAGCCAAGGCTATATCATAGCCTTGGCTATGTATAGGTAACTAATTTCATCTGTTAGATCTTATAATGCATTTGAAAAAACACTGACATTTTTACACCCGTTAATGATTGCTTTTGATATAGTTGAGTTTTATAGAAGTTGCTGACGGTATCATATGATTTGTTTTGCTTTATTTTCTTTCGAATACCTATTCTACAAAGCCCTATCGAATTTATTTATAAATACAGAGTAAACTTATGTTACATTAAGGATACTTGTCTGAAATTCAAATCTCCTGTCTTACAAACAGATAGAATAACACAAAATTTAATATGATGTCATCTTACCATCATTTTTTTGGAAGTTAACTTATTTAACAACAAATTACAACATGAAATCTACCGAATAATATGCAATTCCAAAGATTTGGGAAATTTAAAATACTATAAGATGATAAATGATTTGAAAACCTTTGACAATTTTAGGTAAAAACATATTTTTGGGTTGGAATATAAGTATTATTGATTTTATAATGATGTAATATTTAAGTTGATAATTTTCCCATATTACGCAATGAAATAAAAAATAAGCCAGTACATATTTTGTATTATTTTGTTGTTAGAGTCAACGGTCACATGCAATTAATTCACATATACATAATAAGATAGACCAACTCCATCTAACTTAGACATCAATCTATTTTTCATTCACACCCTTAACAAAATGCCGCTATCATTATGTAAAACTAAACAACACATGTCTAACGGTAATACAGCTTGAATTAGATCTCAATTAAGATTATATTATTTTCATAGACGAAATTCAATTTACAGTCTGTTTGTCAAGGATGTACCGAAAACAATCATAGCTCTTATATTTAATTCACTATTACCGATAGGCATTATGAAGGATTGCATCACACTACTCATTCTTTATTAGTTGTAACGATTTTTCCAAAATAAACATTTGATCATAAGTTAAATAGATTACAATACCACTTTCGCGAATAATTATCATTAAACAGGATTCTGAACCATAGAAAGAATATTGAAATAGATACGGGAAAATTTCTCGGTAACTGACTGATTAACAATGTGGGGTTAACAATGTTTCAGATCTTTCCGTTGACGAGAAATTATCACATTAACAATATTTTTGTTTTATAGAACACAAAGTTGTAAATAGCTTTTCACTAAAAAGTACAAAAGTTAATATGTGACTTTTAAATAGGTAGTATAGACTTTGTTTACTTGCTTATGTTTTGGTAATGAAATTCTATTATTGTATGACTAATTATTAGCTATTTGTAATAAAATACTGACTGATACATTCTATCACATGAGAGTGATTGTTTGCACTTGTATTTGTTATAAAAAAAGTGCTTATTATTCAATATAGAAATGTTAGTCCATCTGACATGGTAATGATCTTAGCTTGTCTTCAATATATTTCTTCTAGGGCTGGAAAAAAGTTAAAGATTAACTGTAGGTGATTATCTTTAATCTTGTTTGTTAGTTTTTTGAGAGTTGACTTACAGTCAATGATGACAATTTTTCATGTCCTATATTTTCCAATCTCAATTGCTTTAACTCTTTTTAGATAGAAATACTGATTTTCTCATTTCCCAATCTTATATTTGACCTTGTATCTAATTGTCATTATCCTTACTATCTGAAATATTTGCTCTACTTCAGTGTTACCCTGTATATCATTTAACGACTTATTTTCAGGTAAATGAGTTTTTCCAAATTGATTTAGTAGGCTAAAATATAAAATTAGTTTTTACCAGTGAAACGTCTTTAAAACATTTTATTCACTTTAATGATTTCTGATTGTTTTGATGCATTTTGATGCTGATTCTCACGATTAACTTACTTACTTACGCCTGTTACTCCTCGTGAAGGAGCATAGGCCACTCACCAGCATTCTCCATCCAACCCTGTCCTGAGCAATCCTTTCTAGCTCCTTCCAGTTCCTATTCATCCTTCTCATATCTGCTTCTATTATGCGACGTGATGTGTTCTTAGGTCTTCCGCTTTTACGCTTCCCTTCAGGATTCCAAGTTAGGGCTTGTCTCGTGATGCAGTTTGACGATTCGCGTAGTGTATGTCCTATCCATTTCCATTGTCTTTTCCTAATTTTTTCTTCAGCTGGAAGCTGGTTTGTTCTCTCCCTCAAAAGGCTGTTGCTGATGGTATCCGGCCAATGGTTGTTGAGTATTTTGCGAAGACAGCTATTTATAAATACTTGTACTTTCCTGATGGTGGTTGTTGTAGTTCTCCAAGTTTCAGCTCCATACAGTAGAATTGCCTTGACGTTGGTATTGAAGATTCTCACTTTGATATTGGTTGAAAGTTGTTTTGAGTTCCATATGTTCTTCAATTGTAGGAATGCGGCCCTTGCTTTGCCAATCCTTGCCTTTACGTCTGCATCTGAGCCTCCTTGTTCATCGATGATTCTTCCATGGTATGTGAAGGATTCTACACCTTCCAGAGTTTCGCCATCAAAAGTGATTGGATTACTGTTCTCCGCTTTGAATTTGAGGACCTTGGTTTTCCCTTTGTGTATGCTGAGGCCTACTGATGCAGAGACTGCTGCTACACTGGCTGTCTTTATCTGCATTTGTTCGTGTGTATGCGATAGGAGGGCTAGGTCATCTGCGAAGTCCAAATCGTCTAATTGATTCTGAGCTGTCCATTGTATTCCGTGTTTTCCTTCAGATGTAGAGGTCCTCATAATCCAGTCGACTACCAGAAAAAAGAGGAAGGGAGAGAGTAAACAGCCTTGTCTGACTCCGGTCCTTACTTGGAATGCATCTGTCAGCTGTCCTCCATGCACGACCTTGCACTGTAGTCCGTCGTATGAGTTCCGGATAATATTGACAATCTTCTCAGGAACTCCGTAGTGTCGAAGAAGTTTCCATAACGTCCTCCTATCTACACTGTCGAATGCCTTTTCATAATCAATGAAGTTGATGTACAGTGTTGAGTTCCACTCAATTTATTGTTCGACGATGATCCGTAGTGTTGCAATTTGGTCTGTGCACGATCGATCCTTACGGAATCCAGCTTGTTGTTCTCGAAGTTGAACGTCTACTGCACCTTTCAACCGGTTCAGCAACACTCTGTTAAAGACTTTCCCTGGTATTGACAGTAGTGTAATGCCTCTGTAGTTTTCACATTTGCCCAGATCTCCTTCCTTTGGAATCTTGATGAGGTGTCCTTCTTTCCAGTCCATCGGCACTTGTTCCTTCTCCCAAATCTTTTTGAATAGAAGGTGAGGTATGTTTGTAGTTACTTCGATGTCTGACTTCAGTGCTTCAGCTGGTATGTTGTCGGGTCCTGCTGTTTGCCCGCTCTTGATTTGTCTGATGGCCATTCTGATTCCTTCCGTCGTTGGTGGATTGACATCCATAGGAAGATCTGTGTGTGCTGCTTCGATGTCCGGTGGATTCATTGAAGTCGGCCTATTCAGGAGTTCCTCGAAGTATTCTACCCATCTGTTCCGCTGTCGTTGAATTTCAGTAATCGGTTTGCCTTTTTTGTTTTTGACCGGTCTCTCTGGTTTACTATATCTCCCTGCTAGTTTCTTCGTTGTATCATAAAGCTGTTTCATATTTCCTTCTCTTGCAGCATTTTCCGCCGTCGTTGCTAGTTCTTCCATGTACTTCTTCTCGTCGGCTCTAATGCTCTTCTTCACTTGCTTGTTTGCTTCTATGTATTCATCTTGTTTTTGGACTTTCTCTGCTAGTGTTCGGCTGTTGTTAATTGCTGTCTTCTTCTTCCTTTCTTTGATCTCGTCCAGAGTTTCTATAGAGATCCACTCCTTATGATGGTGTTTCTTTAGGCCCAGAACCTCTTGACACGTTGAAGTTAGTGCTTCCTTGATGCCTTTCCAGTTGTCCTCCATAGTAGTTTCTTCTTCGTTCAGTAGATCTTGTAAGGCTTGGAACCTGTTGTTGAGAGCTATCTTGAATTCATTGAATTTGTCAGTATCTCGGAGGAAGGCTGTATTGAACCTTTGTATTGCTGTTTGTCCAGTTTTCCAGTTCTTTTTTAGCTTCAGTTTTAAATTGGCTACAACTAGGTTGTGATCTGAAGCTATGTCAGCTCCTCTCCTGGTTCTCAAATCTTCCATTATCCCTCGGAATTTTTCGTTGACGCAAATGTGATCTATCTGGTTCTCTGTAGTGTGGTCCGGTGAGATCCATGTAGCCTTGTGTATACGTTTGTGTGGAAATATTGGGCCACCTATGACCAATCTGTTGAATGCACATAGGGTTGCAAATCTTTTCGCACTATCGTTTCTCTCTTCCAGTTCATGTTGTCCCATAATATCTTCATATCCGGTGTTATCTATTCCGACTTTGGCATGTAGACCTCCCATTAGAATGATGAAGTTCTTTCTTGGGCACTTCTCTATGATTGATTACAGCCGCTTGTAAAATTGATCTTTAATGTCGTCGTTGCTATCATTGGTGGGTGCATTACATTGGATAATATTCATTGTGATCCCCTCCTTCTTTGTTTTGAAGGATGCTTTGATGATTCTGGATCCGTGAGATTCCCATCCTACAAGTGTATTTCGTGATACTTTGGACAGCATCAGAGCACCTCTCCGAGTGTGTGGAGCATTTTCCTCTTCGTGACCGGAGTATAGCAGCATCTCTCCCGTATCTAGCCTTTGCTGTTCAGCTTTGGTCCAATGGTTTTTGCTGATTCTGAGTACTGACAATTTATATCTCCTCATTTCCGTTGCTATTTAACTGGTCTTCCCGGTTTCCCACATTGTCCGGACGTCCCATGTACCTATAAAAGTTGTTGCTCTGGTTGTTAGAAGGGGCATCGGCCTCTTGGCTTCCGAAGGAACTCGGCTTTCACGATGAAGCGTCATAATTCTTCTAAATGAAGACCTTCTAACTTTCAGGGCAGAGTTTAAATGGTTTGAATAGTTTTTTCTGGTTAGCGTTTTTTTAGCGAGTTAGTTTTCTACGGGATGGGGTTGCTAACCCCATGCCCAACCCTCCTCTTTTGCCCGGGCTTGTGACCAGCAGTAACTCTAGAAGAGCTATAGGCGGAGTTCTCACGATTAAGCCTTATTATAAATAATTTAGATTATTGTTAAGTTGGAATTGCTGTGTGGTATGTTCTTATAATATTGATGAGCCGTGCAAAGAAAACCTAATCGGTGTTATTAGTCGTTATTACGCATTTACGTTAGTTACACAACCAGGATATACTCAAAATATGCTTCATTCTAGTTGAAGACTTATTGGCAGTACACATTAACGACCTCACCCAGTATCGAACCCAGGACTTCAGCACTATTACTCTTTAGACTGTTGGATTGAAATCCAATTTCTAACATCGGTGAATATCATTTATGAATCAGTTCTTCAAATGAGACGTTCTTGTACACCCCAGATATATTTTATTATAGATATTTATACTTCTTAAACTTTTCTTAAGCACCTTGAAATGAAATGTAAAACTAAATTCCTCAAAAATATAAAATACCACTCGGTTATAACAGTCGATTCAAATTGTGTTTCTCCAAGTCTGTGTAAAAGAGGCATAGTGTCTTTTCATTTGACTTAACGGAGTAAAATATGAGTAATGAATTTAAGGAAGATATTTTCCGATAAACGTTAAGCACAACACAGAAAATAGTTTTCATATCACCATACCATATACTTTTCACTAAATACAAGCGACTGAGTCTTAAACGTATAATATTTGATTTCTTTATAGTGTTACTCGAAATTTGGAAATCTTTAAAAAATCTTTAAACAATGTAACACTGTCTTGTTGTAGTTGATATTGATTGCCTTACCTCATAGAATAGGCACCAACTAAAAATTAAAATTTCACTGACCTTCGCTGTTCTCAAGTGTACTGTTAGTTTTAAAATGAGAAGCCTACTCAGCTCATCTAATTAGGAAGAGAGACCTTCAGTTAACTCTAAATTAATTTCAAGACACATGGATGAATTCGATATGCGACAACTCAACATTACTCAGAAGTCCCAAAGTATATTCTACCACTACTCGATGATTTGTTCATATAACATCCAGCCCAAACCTCACGGTTATAATCATCTGATTCTTCGCTGGGTTGTAAAATTCCAGATAGCTCATTTCTGTCTACATTCATCATGCGGATGTCACCATGGCCACCACTAAAAACTGTGGCATCAAAATTGGCATCAAGGATAAACCCATTATTTCCTGACCTTTCTCGATCTCTAAAAATAGGAATGATATGTTCAGATAATATTCACTTTCTTAAAACCTATATTCCCGTAGTCTGTACAGAACTCGGTCATTTGAAATATTAATAAAAAAAATAGGTTTATGTGAAGAGAATACGTGATGAGCTAAATTTTCTCAGGTTAATTATGATCATGAATTCACAGGAACTGAGAAAAATGAGTGCACAAAACAAAAATAGGCCATAAGATAGATAAATATAAAACAAGATTGCTGGATTGTGTATTGTGTAATCCAATCTGTACCTACGATAAGGAGAATGGCTGAATGCATAAATTTTGTCTTTTAGTTGATCCTGATCGTATTAACGATGTAGAGAATTCATATTCTTGCTCTTTTAAACAGCCGATTTTAGACTTGATACCAATAACAAAAGTCAAAACGACATTACAGAGTATAACTGTACTGTTAAAACAAATAGAGTGAATCAAAAACTTGCATTTTCATACCAAATACCATTTATTTTGGTTTTATAACAACACAAAGAACAAATTTATAACTTATTTATTCTTATAAGGTTTATGTGTATGAAAAAATATATGCATACAATTTTATATAATGCCTAAACAATATATAAGTATAAACAAAACACTATGTTTAAATACAAATATAATTAAGACAAGTTGAGAAAATTTAGTGTTTTCCATTAACCCACAAGTGTGTATGAAAGTAATTTGTTCATAAAAGAAAATAATGCCATGTCTTTATACCGCTTTCCTCTGTATGTTCTGTTAGTTTTAGAAAAAAAACTTTGTAAGATGAACTATCATAAATAAGCCGAAATATTCTTTACAAAAGACACACTTTGTACATTACTTTGACACGACTTTTTTATTGTATGATAGAGATACAATAATCATAAATAGAACATTGTTCATATGTAAATATATGGTGTGAGCTACTTATATCCAGATAAGTAGTGTGTAACGACAGTCAGGGATAGAATGTATTTCAATAGAAAATCGAAAAGGAAAGAACGGAAAGCGAAAGCGATTGCTATGAAAATGCAGGAGCAATGAAATCTGAGACGATTGACTGATATTTACAAAAGGAACAGTCAAGTTTGAGACAATTGATATATATATATATATATATATATATATTACATATAGAACGGTTTATATATATATGTAAACCGTTCTATATGTAATATTACTTTACTGAGGAGTCTTAAAATAAATAAATCCATATGTTTTATCTCCGTTAATCAAATAAAATAGATTCGGCAAGTAGTTAAAGTTTGATGAATTCTTCAAATTTTATTGAGACACTAGGACTTATGAATTTAATAATGTAAGATATAAGTCAAGAAATCACTGAAAACAATGATTTATATGTTTGCTGCATCACAAACACAACGAATATTCGATACCTTGTAATGCGTAAGTTATCTTCACAAAATACTTGTCATTATATAAGACCTGATACACATCTTATCTAATTAAATACTGTCTTAAAAGTATCAGAAATCAGATATGACTATGAATAAAACAGAATTTGTTAATATCTTCATTCATTTCCTGGCATAATAGGATGTAATATAAGTCTTAAAAATACAACTAAAAAATGAATAATTTTGATTGATTTTTCCAGTAGGTAAATGAGTTTCATTGGGAATGAGAATACAAATGGATTAAAGGTGATCACATAACATTAACAATAGGATGAAATTAATTAGTGAATTATAGTAAATTATACTTGGACGAAACAAACTAGGAATATTAGGGTTATGTATGACGGTAAATACGATGATTGTAACTAGCCAAAGCAAAATTTTAAATAGTATTCAAAGTAAGTGAAAAATAGTAGACCAGAACGCTGCGGAAACGACAAAGAAACCTATCCTGTTGTGGTGTGTGCTCCTGATATCAACAGATATAAGTAGTATGTACCACCAATCGAAAGTGGAATGCCTAGCGGCAGAAGGTTAAAAAGGTCGAACAGAAGAGAACGATAACAGAGAGTGATTGGTGTGGAAATGAAGAAGCAATCAATTCTGAGATGATTGGTTGACATTTTACACATGAAGTTTTCACTGTATGGTTCTCAGATTTTATCAAGATATTTTGTAATGTTGTTTTGAAATACATTTGGTAGTCCCCGCCTGTGTTCTCGTTCTCTACACTGTAAGTTGCTTTTGGTACATTTCGATCAGTTTTTATAGGGTGCACTCTAATGTAAAATAAATGTGTATCTCGAAGGCTGATTACAATACTTCACAGGAAAACACACCTGGGTATCTAATATTGGGAGATATTTCATTTCTGCACTGTCCTTTAGTGACCCATGACAGAAGATACTCTTGTATGTTTCAAGTGATATCTCTGTATGAACAAGTTATTTACCTAACAGGAGCAATTAAGCAGATTTATACACAATAAGCTGTTCAGTCACAGTAGCTTATCCTAACCACAGTTGTGTATCAGTCAGCGGCTAGTGAAGAACGCTTACAGTTAAGCTGCATGAAATGTTCAACAAAACGATTTCGTTTCCAAGATCGCCTTTCAATTTCACAATAATAAACATGTTTTTCCTCTTTGTTACCATAACGTTTGAAGCCAGTCACTAGTGAGCATATGTTGATTAGTATCAGAGGGGTTCTTATTTTTTATTATTAACGTCACAAAATGCAATTGGAATGATATTCATATTAATATAAAACATTATTTAGCTATATAAGTTACAAAAACCATATAAATTTTGTATATCAAAACAGTTAAATTTACATAGAGTACGCTCGCATCTTCGTAAAGATAGTTTACTCAGTTAAACAATGAACTGCTTGTTCGTGTATACCTTTGTCAAATCAATTTCGTAAAGCAAAAAGATAGGGTACATATAGTAATACTACTAATCATTCTCACCAGATTTTTAAAATGTGATGATAATGGACGGAAACATATTTTTATAAAATAAACAATACATCTTCGGTTGATACAAAACGTTCAATTAATAAAAGAATCCATCAACATGGAATAAATATCTCATTTCAAGTTAAAAATTATCAACTGTAAGACCGATAGGTCCTCGTTTTGAATCTCGCGGGACAGGATCGTCGATGCTCACTGCTGAGGAGTCCCATGATACGACGAAACGGCCGTTCAGTGCCTCCAAATTTTCCATAGTGGTCTAGCTCCAATTGGTTCATGATCTTAACTACTGAAATTACTATAACATCCAGAAAACCTTCTGGTATTAATAATTCTTAATTATAACTAAAATGAAAAATTACTACCTGTACATAGTTTAATCAAAATTATATTTTTCACATTGTTATGGTAAGTGAACTGATATTGACCACCTACTTTATGTCTGCTTGAATATTGATCTTAAATTTATGTAATGAAAAAGATGATTTGAAAATTTCTTGGAATATCCTCTGAATTTCCTTTACAAGTTGATACATAAATGATGAATACAATAGTCTGTTATTCAGTGTCTAACTTAATACGTTTCAAATTAGTAAATCACGATAGAAATTTCAATTATATCACAGAATATATGTCACAATAGAAAGTTTATTCTAATGATGAAATTGTAACATTTAATGATTGACTTGATTTCAGGAGAACCATTCGAATTGAGATTTCTAATAATAATTAAATTATCTATTTCTTACTGTCATTTTAAGACATTGAAATAGCGATTTTCTAAAACCAGCAAACTTTGTTTCATCGCCATGGCAACAAATCAGACAATCTTTTTTGTTGTTGAATTTATGGCAGAATTTTAGGACAAACAGCCGGAATTTTGAAATAACACAAAAATAAAATTAATGAGTTGGAATAAACTGACAAAATCATATTTATTCATTATAACCTCAAGTCAATAATATTTATATATATATCAAAAATGGACGTTACATAATATATATATTCATATTAATAACTTAACTTTGTTAAGAAGGTGTTTAGTGAATTTTTGGTATTATGATAGTTCACAAATCATGAAACCAAAGGTTGTTGCCTTCTAGATACATTTCGTAAAATGCATACACTAAATTTTTACTAACCGTTAACTAATCCGGTAATTTCTATTAGGAAATCTCAGAGAGTAAATAGAACAGCATCTTTAAATGAACGAGTATTTTGATTTTCAAATCCAATTTAGTCCTAATATACACGTGCTTTTTAAACATTTGGCCAAGCCGCTATACAAATGTGATAACTGGGAATAATTTTGTTTTACCTTGAGAAAACTTACGATTATTTCAACTTGTGAACGAATCAAAGATATCTTCTAGTTAGATGGTGGTTGGAGGTAGTCGACAGGAAACCCTGGACCCGGGTTTCCTGTCGACTACCTCCAACCACCATCTAATCTTAATATATAGTGCCCGCAGTGTCGAGTCACCTAGACTAGTGGCCACATTGCAACATGATCGATAGCATTCGATCTGTACTAATAATAAGGACTAGACACGCATGACATTGATCGCCACCCAGCGATCAATCGATTGTGATGATATCTTCTTGTTCAACCAGGATCTACGCATTGGACAGAGCTTGATAACTAATCCACGCGACACTACGATACTGATAATCCTTGAAGTGATGCAAAAGAATGAATAAGAATTCGGAAAAAGTCTATATCGGAATAAATCGGCATTGCTATAGAACAATTTTATGCAACAACAAGTGTGAACTAGAAGCAAATTATTAAAAACTGCAAACTGAAACCAAGAGTAACTAACTGGTTGATCTTAAATGTCAGTGTGAAAATGTGAGGTGATATAACATCGATTAACAAATGTAACAGACTAGATAATTTGAGGTCTTCCTAGCACATTTAAAAGATATTTTATCTGAATTGAATAAACATGTACATGTGGCAAACACATATATATTTTACCTGTCCCGATAATTACATATTAGTCATAACCTTGAGTTGATGTCTGGTCGGCTTAATCCAAAAACACCTCACTTTCAATTTACAACCTAATATTGGCCATAGGAAAAATTGAAAATATCCCTGGTCAATCAGGTTCTAAAAACCTTTTACCAGTGACAGTAACTGAAAATCATCTGATATCAAGATTGCATTAAGGTTAGAATTGTGAATCATTGTAAATCAACTCAGAGGTTTGAAGTATCAATCGAAAACTCTCATCTGTGTAACAAAGGTCAATCAGTTATGTTTACTTAAAGTGAAGAGAGAGTTTCATTAGAGTCACCTAACTGTTCCATGACTGGCTCATTTCGACCACTGTCTAATACTTTATCGAGGCATTAATAACCATTTCAAAAAAGCATTCGAACAATCTAGTCTTCTAATGAAGTGAAGGGCTGTTTATTCACCTATATCTACTGAAAATATAGTTACTTACAGACCTATAATTTGATGCATATTTTTGTATATGTAAATGAATTTGTATCTATAATTAGGAACTAGTAGGAAATTTATTTAGTGGATTTCGTTTTTAAACTCAACTGTCATTTCTTGATTTTTTCTCTATCTACCAACTCTTGCCGTTTATCTAACATAATTGTCGATTATAAGATGTTCTGTGTTCTCGATTAAATTGTCCAGTGATCACCTAATCGTCTTGCTTGTCTTCTCTCAACCACTTTTGTACATTAGAAAAAGTTATGCGGCTTTTATTTATACTGAATGTGAGACTTCTTATAAACGTGATTTTGAGAGAACTCTACATCATTAAAATAATGTGTGATCCTTTTCATCCAGTATATGTGTAAGGGCTTTGTCCACGTTGCATGAAAATGGGAAAATTATAAAACAAAACAATAAATCTAGTTCAATAACCAATGGCAAATCATTAAAATGCTTATGGCTATCGCAATTAAATGTCGAAATGTAAATGAACATTGGTTAGAGAATAGGAAGGAAATGAAAGTTGACATAAAATTTTAAAACAATATTAGAAAGCCGACATCCGATTAAATAAGAGTATACATACATTGCTAAGGAAATTTATAGTCTGTTATTGTGGTAAGGCTTCGACTCAGTAATAGTTTGCTACGTATGGGAGTTTTAAAGCATAACCACACTCGTGGCATGATAAAGATCGGTACTAGAGTGGAAATTTCGGAAGAAAATTGAAAATAATAAATGACATCAGTAATGGTATCGTTATCAAACTGAAGTAAAGAAACCAAATAAATGAGATGTCTAAATGTAATTTACTCATCTTCAATTTGATAACATATAAATTTCATAATTTATTAAACTGAAATAATTTTTCGACTCGTGAATTCAATATCCAGCAACTACCTACAACCAATTTCGATTATGGTTAATTTTGGTTAAGCCATTTTATTAACTTACCCAACAGACAATGTTATTAGAACAGTAAAAATTCGTCTATTTATTTTTACTGTTATAATGACTAGATCACATCACAGACTCTAGCTAAAATGTTGATCGCTTAAATATCACTCGATGATTCATTCTCCTCTCCATTTATATATGTACTTAAATGCTATTATTAGCTTTTGCTTTGCGTTGCTGTGCCCTTATGCATTTCGACTATAAATTTGCCTATGTATTTGCTTAAATATATACTTATTCGCCTCTCTGCTTCGAATTCGTTTTAAGTGTTCATAGCTATGTGATCTTCGCTATCCGCTAATAAACTGTTGTTGCCGCTTCTCATTGCTTTCTGATTTGAAACATCGTTGAAATTTATATACTAACGATTACAAGGGTGATTGATTAACGAAGCCAAGCCACTACAAACTGTTAAAGAACGAGAGATAAAACGCAATACTCTTAGTCCAGATGCTTCCTAAGGACTTCATCGTTCATGGTAAGCAAATTTACTTGCATTCATAATCCTTTAAGTGTATTCTACACATTAAAAGAAGCCTCTTCTGAAACTAAGTTAAGGTTTTTAATATTCAATATGTTACTAATACACCAAAATTTCAAAACTTTTCGTCAACACTTTATTCACCTATACAATAGGTAAAACACTCTGTTTATCTACTGTTGGTTTAGCATTCTGCTCGGGCTATTATGTTAGAGTTAGTTTTAATTTGACTGTAGTGTCTTTTCAGCCTCAACTAATTTTACTTGTCTCTGAGTATGACATGAAAGTATGAAAAATGGGTCATTTTAATTGTAAGATTTATTAACTGTGAAAAAAAGAAGAAAAGATTTACATCAAATAATTCGTGTAGTGATTATATCAAGAGACACTTATATAAGCAAAACTAATATTCACATGGTATTGTTTTGCTTGAATCTTCCCAATGATGTTTAAGACTGCAATCGATCAGTCTGTTATTGGCATATGTGCATACTGTGCGTACTGCCTTTATATTGCTTTAATTTACAAGCGTTATAAGCAAAGATGGATAGTAGCTAGCAGTGGAATCCAGAACGCGCGTTTCGTCCTATTCGGGACTCGTCATCTGGTTGTACCTGGAACTCAGAGTTGATGTTTGCTCTGAGACTCGAAGCGAATGGTACTGAGTTCGAGTCCCAGAGTGAACATCAACTCTGAGTTGCAGGTACAACCAGATGACGAGTCCCAAATAGGACGAAACCCGCGTCCTGGATTCCACTGCTAGCCACTATCCATCTTTGCATGCAAAAGTAATACTTCTAAAAATATATGTGACTTCATTATGCTCTTCTCTGTTTAACTTTCTAAAATGGATTATTTATACTTTTAATTAAGGTAAAATATAAATGGCTAACGATATGGTCACATGTTATTAGTTCAAAATGGTTTTTTAGATCAATGTGAATGTGTGACTTTAATATGAAATAAAAGATTGAAATGTTTCCATGTAACGTCTGCCATGGAGAATTGATAAATCGCATAAAAATATTTACATCTTAATTCATTGTTAAGTGAAATTGAAATCACTTGGGAATAAATATCATACACTTGTATATTATGTGCTTTAGGTCATATGCTCACGTCAGAGCATAATTCATTAACGGAGCTAAAACGAATGTTATCTATTATAGACTAAGTAATATTTTTTTTAATTTTCAAACTATTTCGATTATGACTTTCATTTGTGCAATTCATATATTTCTTTCATGTTTAAAGATTTGCTTTATGAAAGTGATGAATTTTCATATTGGTTCAAATTGCCCCTTTGGCTAGATTCCTTAATGTATTTTATAGATTCCTCTGCATTAAAAAGCAAAGTTGTGTAGATTGATGACTTTTTATAAACATTTGTTCAAATATTTGTTCTTTTAAGATGTCTTAGTATATGTGTGTTTTCTCCTTCACTAAATTCATAATCTGTAACGTTAGAAAACAGTTAAATATAGTATCTAACAAAAAAATCTATTTGAGTTAAATAAATATTGCAGTGTTTTGAATGAAGGGAGGTAAAACCCGACTCACACGTCCTCGTCGTGCCTCCTGGATTTTGGGACATAGTCTCATGAGCTAACATGAGCGGTAAACTGGGTGGTAGAGATCGGACTAATCACACACTCGACCAATACCCACAAACGATTACGAGTGCTACAAAGAAAAATAGCACAGTCTTAACTGCAAAAGCAGCTATCTCGCCCCGGTAGTTTTGCCGTGCTTCTATGTAGCCACTTCTCCAGAAGGGCCTACCAGGTTTCACCAAATTGATTTTGGCTGGAAGAGTGGTCATTTTGAATGAAACTTAATTTTCGTTACAGTTTTCTCCTTCCATTGTACTTTAGTAGTTTTTCAATTGATTATGTTTTAGTTACACATTTATTCATTTGTTATTTAATGTATTATTTAGGTCATTAAATATTTAAAGTTTAGATGTTATCAAATGCTTAATTGCTATTGTTCTACAGAACACAAATAAAGTTTAGAGTGATGGATTTCATTCAGGGTTTTTTTGCATATTTTGAATGTAATTTTTTCAAACAAACTAGTGAAAAATAAGAAGTAATAGGTAACTGTTTCATACGTGTTCAAGATTGTTTATTAATGTACACACACCATACTTTAAGAAGTCTAGTCTAAGATTAATAAATTTTTGATCTAGTGCAATAAATTTAAAATAACAATAGTCAATTTAAAAACACCCACAGTTAATTTTAATTAATGCCCTTTGTTTTGCACAGGTTCATGATCGGATATTTATTCATTACAATTTACATTTCAATTTTAATGGAGTGTAGGAGTGACAATTCGTTCAAATGATCTTAACACGTCACGATTGTTTTTCGCTACCGCACAATTCCAACTTTCGTACACGTTACGGGTTAGTGTGTTATCAAGTAACTAAAAGATATATATATATAGTGTATACTACTCATGTTCACAGATATAAGTAGTATGTAACATCAGTCAGAAGTGGATCGTCTGTCAAAAAAGGATTGAGAAGATTGAACTGAAGAGAATCGAATGGGAGACAGAAAAGAATTTTAATAAAAATACAACTGGAGGAATGATGAATGACATAAAAGACAACTGGTGGATGATATGCAGATGAAGTATATCATGTATGGTTATCATAATTTAGGAAGACAGTAATATGTATATATATTCGTAAGCTGTTACCAGTTTTTTTAAGATAGTTGAATTGTATCTCTAATTTTTGATGGCGTTACATTTTCTATGCTGAATAATTTATTTGTCGTCGTTTCATGCTAATTAGACAGTTGCCATAAATATAAACTTTGAGAAGAAATATTGTATTAAACTTTTTCATAGTTGACTAACAACGTGTTCAGTTGATATAGATCTTGATGAATTATTGCTTATATCTGTTCTGATTACTTATTGTGTATCAATCAACAGTTTTGTATCAACCATTGTGTAATTCATAATTTATATCACAGATTAATCTCTGCTAGAAAACCGTTGAAAACGTTGAAACATTGGCAGATTATTTTGTCAAAGTTTGAACAAAATAAGCTGTGTGTATATGAGGAGTGTTTGAATTATATTACGAACTAAGAATCCCAAAAATGACGTAATCGGATCAAGAAGTACTAGATAAGCAGAAACGAATGTACTGTATTTGGAATTCAAAATCAAGCATTCAACAAGTACAAAGGAATCATTAGTGCATTCAAACACCACAGTGTATCTAAAATCTTGTTAAAGATCGACTCGATGACTATCTTGAGTAATATGTTCACAAGCAGAAAATCGTTGATTGGATATATGCAAATGTCTATAAGAAGCAATACACTTTTTACATTGAAATTACAGCACTACCTTAAACGTTTTATGCTGTAGACCGCTAACTGACTCGGATCTGGCTATATACATTACAAAAGCTTATTAAACATGATTACACTGTTAGGTAAATAGTGTACCCCACTGTTTGCTTCATTCACACGTAAATGTTGATTCATTTAAATTTTAAGTTCAACAAACATATACGTTCATATCTATGTCACTTTTGTGGTTCTCATAATAAATTTATAATTTAATTGCTCACTGATATTTAAAAAATGATAATTTGTTTTTAGTAAGTTTCATTTCAATGGTCATGTGGATGTCTAAGAAAATAACTGCGTAATACTAAAATTATGATGTATTTGATTTCTGTAGCTAACTCAGCAGTCATTTTTCCTGATGACTTACTGCAAAACATGATATGTAATAATATCGGTTTCCGGATTGATCGTCAGACTTGATATCGATAATTTTGGTAAGCGCCGGTTACTCATAAATATTATTTTTTGAGGTATGATATCATTTAGGAAAGCATGCAACAAACATAGTCAATTTTAGGTATTTGAAGAAAATCAATGGACATTGGGCATATATAATTTGTGCTCACCGAAACTTGAAAGCAAAGAAAATTTACAGTTTTCAGGAGACTATTTTCATGTTTCAGTATCCATTCAGTGTACTTATTAGTAGTTTAAAATGTATGTGAATTATTCTTAATACACCTCTGAGACATGTATCTTGTTACATGTAGGACAAAATCTACAAATCGTTTGTAAGTGAATATTATCCTTTAAAGAAGACAAAATTAAACTCCCACCTACATAAAAATGTCTAGCTAACATTCATATTTGGATAAAATCTTCCTACTATTAAATACAATCATTTATTTTTCCAGTTTTAAACAGATAAATATGAGATATAGAATGTATGTTAAACATTTTACAAGTAACAATTGGACATTCCGCTTATTTATTTACAAACTTTTACTTCTTTAAAAAAAAAACGACAACAGCATTTTGCTTCAAATATGAACTAAAGAAATTTTAAGTTTCCAATTCACTAACATTTTTTTACGTAAACTTAACGAGGAAACAAAAAAACCAAGAATCAACGATTTTGTCCGTAGTTTATAACTGTAAGAGTATCATTAATCATCATTTTCATATTACTGTAATACACTAATATTGTAAGAATAATTCTTAAATAAAAAGACAGATATCAAACGTTTTGGCCAGTAACATTATTCAATGTAAAGATAATTTATTGGACCAATTAGTTTATATAAATATGTGGAATTATGGTCTACTTTGTTTTAGTACTACTCTAATCATAGATTTAATCCTAAAATTGTAGATTTATGATGATGTAGCCACCTATTCTACATGATTTAACATGGAAGTCACATCATTGTCTACACTGACTTATCGTATTGTAACAATTAGTAATATATGATGAAGAATACATTTAGGCTGGAGAAAGAACATTATATTTAATATGGATAAAAACTATGTGTGACCAATCCTGTAAAACCGAACCATTCAATCCGATGAATTTAATTTCGAATGAATGTTACCACGTCCACTATCATTGACCTTTTCTTAGTGTTGTATGTTGAAAGTCTATTTTCCCAGTTATCTCATGTTCAGCTTTGAGGATTGTGGTTAGGATCCAATGTTACTACAAATAATGTATTTGTAACCATTCTGTTTTTACTTATTTTATCTTTACACCGAGATGAATAAATATGAATATTTGATGATATCACCATATGCTCACTAATCAGTTCTATTTGGCTGACTCAAAAATAAATAATACAAGTTCAGAAAGCGGTGAGACTATAATTTATGGACGGCCTTTGAGCGACTCTAAAGTGACCTTGAGAGTGTCAACTTAATAACTAAGATCAAATGAGAGTTAGAAAGCAGTGTAAGGAATTGGAATTATGATTTATAGTCGATGATTAGGGTTAGGAATTATATTTAGGGCTTTTATCACGAACTGACATCAGCTATAATGCCAAAACTATATTTACCCAAATGGATGAGTGAATATGGCGCCAAAATCCGAGATCTATTATCTTATACGTGATTAGTTCGTCCATAAATTCTAGTCTCGCCCAGAAAGCAATATTTATCCAATACGTATTCAATGCGATGTCTAAAAAAATATAGAAATATCAGTCCAGTTATATTGATTCTAATGGAATTAATATAAATATATGAGATAAGATTAATGAGTATGATTTTTAAGGTTTTCTTTTATTGATCATGTAGGAAGCGAAGAAACTGTATAAACAACCATTAATATTTGAACAGGATCCAGTCCAAATAAACAACTAGTTCTAATATTTTTTTTGCAAGAATACAAAAAAATTACCACGTCTAATGACATTCATTGTAGCTTTTAAACACAATAAATCACAATTGTATTTTATGATCATGGTATGATTAATTGCAAGACTATATTTGTTTGTCGAATAGAAACATGCTTTTTCCCATTAATTAGATAAATCTACACTGTTCACTCTAAGTCCTTTAGAAATTCTATTTCAGACAGGTATATATATAAACATACCAAGCAGTCTTCTTTAGATTAAAGTGCATGTGGATCGTATACTTTTTAGTCTATCAAGTGTATTGACGTTTGATAGATAGACTCTAATAAAAACTAAATACGTATATTGGACAGCCTTATGAATATTACATCTAAATAATAATTATGAATCCACTATTATACAAAATCAAAGGCGTTATTGAAGCTCCAGTAAGAAACCCTGAACGGTTTTGCCTGAAACACTTGTAATCGATGCCATTGGATGATGGTGGTGTAATATCGCCAATAGACTGCAGTTGAGAATGGTAAACATTAGATGATAAATCGAGGGCCTGTAGATGCTGAAGGCCTGAATATTCGTAGATGCTTGGAATACAATTTTTGCTTGTACGCGGATGAACATGAATAACGAGAATTTTGCGAAGAAAATATAACAGACCTGTGTACTCTAAATTTCAATGGTCCTCTAGCTAAATTCAGACTATGTAAAGCAAAATAAGTAAGCATAGTGGACCAATGATGGTTATGGAATACGTCCTACAGACAACTGAATGAATTCAATTAGGACCGGGAGGTTAGGAAACACTGATCAATTGGTACGAAATTCTTAGTCCTACAGGGGGCCAACTGTCAACCGAAGATCTCAGTGATAATTCCTAGGTTTAAGACTAAACAATGCAAATATGCATAACAATGGTAGCATCATTGACTAATGTATCATTCAAATGATTTATCACGGTTATATAAAGTGTACCTAGCATCACACTATTTTTTTGAAAATGTTATTGAAATGTCGTAAATATAGACTGGTTAATATGATCAATGAGGACTGTAAGTGCCCGCTAAACAATATCATGTACCTTCAGATTGAGTACCTTGATATTAAGTGTCCTATTCCTTAATATTAGATGATAAGTGATAGTAGGGAGATTTTTATTAATCAGCTAACACAAGCTAATTACGTAAAATAAATATATGGAATAATTTAACTAGGTTCACGTAAATAAGAATTATTTAGCGATTCATCAACCCCTTCTAAAACCGTCTATTACAATTCCAAATGTTGCAAGCGCTCGATAGGTTGCTTACCTAAATTAATCAGTGAATTATTGAGATATTTCTAATATCTTATAGTTTATTGATTAATTAGCACAAAGGATTGATTTTGTTCTTTAAGATAAACAACTAGAACTTACAATACCCTTTCATGAAATTGACCTTTAATTCTATACCAAATACATCCAAACAAAACTATCATTACATGAAAAAATAGAAAACTTTATTGATTGCCTTCTTTCTTGTTAGAAAAACAAACAAACAAACTCGATAGAAACATATAGTGAATATGCTTTGGTTTCTATTAATCCATTCATACTGTTCAAGTTGTTGATTTGATTGATAATTTTGTTTACAAATAAAATCCATCTGAAAAAATAACAACAAAAATTTATTTGATCTTCCTACAAGTCAGTTCGTAAGAAAATAATATTGATTATTAACATCATTATTACATTGAGCATTCAATATGTTTTACACTGAATAGAACTAATAATGGTAGTGATAAGTGCAACTATTTTCTGGTTAACGCTTTTTTAGCGGGTTAGTTTTCTACGGGATAGTGTTGCTAACCCATGCCCAACCCCCCTCCTTTATCCGGGCTTGGGACCGGCAGTGGCCCCAGAGGGGTTTAGTGTCAAGTTCAAAAATTCCTAAAAAGTATTTGTAACGGGTCCAAATTCTATTTACTAATATTTTGCAGTAAGAAAATAGTGTTCTCTGCTGATCATATGTAGCATGTATAAATCAAGAATAAACCTAATAAAGAAAACCTAATTATTGTCATGTAGGGTTCATACGAATTCAAATCAAAGATCTTTTTCCAACTATAAAGAGAGAGGAATAGCCGAAGCGTTGCACATTGAAATGTACTTTTAAAAAAACACTCAAGAAAGTTACTTAAGATTGTATTCTATCCTAAAATCATTAAAAAAAATTTCAGAATATTATCGATCATTTTGCATTAATGCATTTTGTATTATATACATAGTTTACTTCTCATCACAAACTATTTAGAAGTTTAATCGGTATTTGATTATTTTATTCTCCTCCTCCTACTCCTCTCTCTCTCTCTGCACATCATTATTCGTTAAAGTGATTTTTTGT
Organism: Schistosoma haematobium; assembly: GCF_000699445.3. Classification (NCBI taxonomy): domain Eukaryota; kingdom Metazoa; phylum Platyhelminthes; class Trematoda; order Strigeidida; family Schistosomatidae; genus Schistosoma; species Schistosoma haematobium. Next base: position 9,339,527 of record NC_067202.1, on the reverse strand, counting down.
TAATTACTTCCGATGCCTCATACCACTTAAAATTGAATTGCAATATTAAAAAAATATGTTAAACCTAAATGAATTTTCATGTTTTAGGTTTATATTAATTAGAGGTAGTTTAAACTCAGTCAATTTTAAATAATCAGAGAAGGGTTTTTGTGGATATTATTGTAACTTTAGTAGTTGAAATCATGAGTCAATTGATGCTAGACTACCATGGAAAACCTGAAATCATTGGACGGCCATTTCATCATATTTTAGGACTCCTCAGCAATGCGCATCCTCGATCGCAACTTTCGAGATTCGAACCCAGGATTAATCAATCTCGAGCAAGAAAGCCTAACATCTAGACCACCGAGCTGGCCGGCGACCAATAGTGTTAATGTCTAGATTCAACAAATGCACGAAATTGAGCGACTAATCCACTATCCCACAGCAGACTCGATTGTACTTTACTGGTCACGGCTTCTCACTAGAACTGCAGGAAATACCTGTTGAAGCCAGCCAGTCGGACTCGCAAGGCGGGATCGTTTGTGCGCTGTGTTGAGGAGTCCAATACTAGGGCAAAACGGCCGTCTAATACTTCAGGTTTTCCATGGTGGTCTATCTTCAATTGACTCATGATCACGACTATTGAAATGTAAATATTTGTTACATGTTGCATAAAGCCCCTAATGAACAGGCTTTCATACTAGCTCGTGTATGTTACTAACGTTAACTCACAAAACAAAATATGTAACATCTTCAAATAAGTATTTAGTATAATGGTTTTATTAAGGATCTCTTATATGTTTTGTGAAGTAGAAACATTGATTAAAATTGCTCAATAAGGGTTATAGGTTTATCCAAACGCGTAAACTGGAATTCCAGAACCAAATCCCAGTGAATCTGGAGTTTCCATTTAGAATCGTTTACAAAATTATTTATCGTCTCACAGTAAACTTAATAATTCGTACGTAATTCATATTATTCTATTTATTACAAGATCATTGATTTGTAATTAGATCATTATCTCTCCCATGTCATATTAACCATATTTACTCTGATAATTTATCTCACAGTTTAATTTAATGTATAAACCTATTCAAGTTACCACTTCATATTAGTCACCCTAACACTAACGCTTTTATCTGATTTTTATTACAAACAATTCTAAATTCACATGCTGTAATGTTAAACAATCTACTTTGCTTTGAAACTACCCACTTATTAGATTATTAATGTGGATATATATAGTTGTAGAATATGAAGAGAATTTATTTAAAAGAATACTCTTCATTTATATATTTGTGTTTTAATATGATGAGAATTTTTCAGCAGTTAAAATAATAGGTTCTGGGTTCGAATCCAGCGAGACGGGATCGTGGGTGCTCACTACTGAGGAGTCCCCCAAACAGAACGAAACAGTCATCCGCTGCTTCCAGGTTTTCCATAATGATTTAGCTGCAATGAAATCATTATCTCAACTATTAAAATCACTATGATCTCCACGAAACCCCTTCTGATATTTGTAAGCATTTTCATCAAATCCATATTACATTTAACATTATTTAATAAAACATCCTGTGACCGGTTAGATTATGCATCAAATATTGAAGAAATTTAATTTTATTATTTATGTGTAAAACTAGTTTCTCTCCATGAACATAATCTTATATCTATGTTTTTATTATTATTATAAGATAATTCCGATTAAAAAATGAAAACAACTAATTACAAATGAAAATAATCAATCCAGTATTCTTTACATGGTAGTTTACATTTCCCTCTCTGTGTTTTTTAACCTAATCAAACGCGAAAATACAATATTTAAACTGTAATTTTTTATTCCTATTTCTCGCCCATTTTATCTTTTAATCAAATCATTATTTTTTTTTGAAAGATAATTGTATGACACAACAAAGAAACTCGTTGGAAATTACCGTAAACCAGAACGGCCAGTGAAAAGCAAGGAAGGCAAGGTAATCACCGACATTAAAGAACAACGAAACAGGTGGGTAGAACACTTCGAAGAACTCTAGAATCGGCAGGCCCTACCGAACCCACCCAACATCGAAGCAGCACCCACAGATCTCCCAATCGATGTTGGCCCACCAACAATTGAAGAGATAAGCATGGCCATCAGGCAAATCAAGAGTGGCAAAGCAGCAGGACCAGACAACATTCCAGCAGAGGCACTAAATGCAGACGTAGCGGTAACTGCAAGGATACTTCACATTCTCTTCAATAAGATTTGGGATGAGGAACAAGTACCAACAGACTGGAAAGAAGGACTTCTGATCAAAATACCGAAGAAAGGCGATCTCAGCAAGTGTGATAACTACAGACACATCACTCTTCTCTCAATATCGGGAAAAGTCTTCAACATGGTATTGTTAAACAGGATGAAGGACTGCGTAGACGCCCAACTTCGTGACCAACAGGCAGGATTCCGTAAGGATAGATCGTGTACAGACCAAATCGCAACTCTACGGATCACTGTGGAACGATCAATTGAATGGAATTCATCACTCTACATCAACTTCATTGACTACGAGAAAGCATTTGTTAGCGTGGTCAGGACAACACTATGGAAGCTCCTTTGACACTACGGCGTGCCTCAGAAGATAGTCAATATCATACAGAATTCCTATGATGGATTAAACTGCAAAATCGTGCATGGAGGACAGTTGACAAAGTCGTTTGAAGTAAAGACTGGTGTCAGGCAAGGTTGCTTACTCTCACCCTTTCTCTTTCTCCTGGTGATCGACTGGATCATGAAGACGTCAACACCTGAAAAGAAACACGGGATACAATGGACATCCAGGATGCAGTTGGACGATCTAGACTTCGCAGATGATCTGGCCCTTCTATCCCAAACGCAACAACAAATGCAGGAGAAGACGACCAGTGTAGCAGCAGCCTCAGCAGCAGTAGGTGTTAATATACACAAAGGGAAAAGCAAGATTCTCCGATACAACACAGAATGCACCAATCCAATCACAATTGACGGAAAAGATTTGGAAGATGTAAAAACCTTTACATATTTGGGCACCATCATTGATGAATATGGTGGATCTGATGCAGATATGAAGGCGCGGATCAGTAAAGCAAGAGCAGCATATTTACAACTGTAGAACATCTGGAACTCAAAACAACTGTCAACCGAAACCAAGGTCAAGATTTTTAATACAAATGTCAAGACAGTCCTACTGTATGGGGCGGAAACCTGGGAACTACGAAAGCCATCATCCAGAAAATACAGATGTTTATTAACAGATGTCTTCGCAAAATACTTCGTATCCGTTGGTCAGGAAAGCACTCAACTGTGTCACAGGACAAGCCCTCACATGGAATGCTCAAGGCCAAAAGAAAAGAGGAAGACCAAAGAACACATTATGCCGGGAAACGGAGATAAAAATGAGTAAAATGAATGCTGGTCGGCGGCTTATGCTCCATTAGAAGTAACAGTCATAAGTAAGTAAGTAAGCAAGTAAGCAATCTTCCCATATTGTTGAATATGACATTAAAATATAAGATTTTGATTCATTCTAAAATCATTCATCCATTATGAAATGAAATATTAAATATGAAGTTCTTTTCACCCACTTTATAATGTTATTTTTTTATTCAGTATTAATTCCAATGTCTATCAGCACAAATCTATTCTAGAATTAAGGGAATTTAAATAATTCCGTTAGTCAGTCAGCTACAGCGTAGAACCAGGCACATCTATGCATCGGTCCAAGTTGCCATACTTCATTAGCACAACAAGATGAACACTGGATTCATAGAAGTAGTTAATTCAGTCGTGCATATAAGGATATATTACATGAAGAAAGAATTAGTTAGTAGAAAGAGAGATATAAAACGATTTTAATCTCAAAGTTTAAGGGAAGACAAAGAGTGTATACACCTAAGCCATTGTGATTGATTCTGAATCATATCACGCAGAGTTTCCAACCATTGGTTACCATAGTCACGTGGACCCCAACCAAGTAGTCTGCATCTACCAACATGATAATTAAAAAGATTTTTTAAGCAATACTGATGAACCAAGTTATTGAAGAAATCATATACAGATTCTTCATAGCTGTAAAGTATTACATATAAACAAATACTTCATACTATGCATCATACTAAAAATCAAGTTTGTGTTTACTTTCGAATATGATATATGAATAATGTATTTATAAAATGAAAGGTTTTACAATAACTACTGCTTAGAAATATAGATAAATAGAAAGAATTTATATTACTAATAAATGTTAGCATGATCTTTATATAATCTGTAAGGCAAAATTTATATTATGTAGAAAAAGAGGATATTGAAATATTCTCTCCCTACTGACCTTTACAGATACTTACATTTTACACATATTCCTTTGTTAACTGTGCCGTAAATCAGACCTAGTAACATGTTCATTGAAAAGTACACGTTCAAATATTTTTTCAACTTAGGTCATTGTTAATTTAGAAGAACATATAAGTGAAAAATATTGTTTTCGATCAAATCTCCATCAGTAATATTTGCATGCATATACGAAATTATTAAACTAATCAGGGTAGTTTATGAGTCAATGATAACAATGGAAAAGATTACATAATAAGTGAAAAGTACAAATTGATAGTGTACTAGTTTTGATAGAAATAATAAAGGCTTAAACCAATGTTACATAATCGGAAATAGATCAATGATTAGAAAAATGTAGTCAGTGAGATAACGTTTATAAAAATTACAAGATTACGTAATAAGAAGTGTTCAAATAATTAGACCGTGAAGCGTATATTTGAGAGAACAAAGGGTGGGAGGGTGTTGAGAAAAAAAACGAACAAAGAGTATGGAAGTTAATAATAAATAAATTCATTTATTAAGGCCAAGGGAGAGATAAGGGTGTTACAAATTTCTTATGAACACAAAGACTTGGATTGTTGGCTCGAATTCCTATAGCTTCTGCTATGTGTAAGAGGCGAGATCGAACACCATAAGGAAAACTAGTAGGAATACGTCAAATAACTTTAAATGACTTGTTTCTGTCCACTACATGACCGCTATCGATCAAGTGTAATAGAAACGAGCTGCATATTTTCTTGACATTACCTTTTCCTAACCACGAATTTTAGGTCATTGTGTCTAACAACATACTAAATATAAAGTAAATTATGTTTTGTTATATTTGCTTTATCTCTTTTCAACATAAAGAATGGTATTCAAGTAGTTTAAAGCAAATTAAATTCAAAACTTTTTAGGTAGTGAAAATGCACCTCAAGGAAAGGAATGAATCTCATTATTTATACTATTAGTTTTAGTTCAAGATCCCTTTGATCACATTCCTTTCAGTAAGTTTCGATTGTTTAAGAAAAAAGAATTTTCTGTCAAGTCATCAAGTATACTAGTGTGGTGTATGCTACGGATATTGACAGATATAAGTAGTATATATCATCAATTTAAAGTAAAATACCTGGTAGCAGAAGGTTAAAAAGATCAAAGAAAAGAGAATTAGAGCAGTGAATGATTGCTGTAGAAATGAAGGAACAGTAAAGTCTGAGATGATTGATTGACATTTTGCAAATGAAGTATTTACTGTATTATTCTCAGATTTTACTAAGAGATTCTGTAATTTTATGTTCAAATATATTCGATTATCCCCACTTGTGTTCTCGTTCACGACACTAGTACGTAACTATATTCAAAGGGCATATATATAAATTTTGTGCAATTTAGTTAATACGAGATATATGAACTGTAATTATCTATGAGGGTCAATATTGTCTAATAAGGAACTAGTGTTTATTATGAAAATATCATTTGATTTACTGATAGAGTTTTTATTTTCAAATTTTCTGTTTTCCTATTGTGTAAATAATAATTTTGTATGTAGGGCAATGATTTTATCATTGATTGGTCTTTTTATACCTTAATGATAAAATATTATGATGAATAAATGAATTTCAAGTCACAGTTATGCTTAAAGGAACTTTATTTTGTAAAAAAAAACAAAAAGTTGGATATGTCAAATTTTTTCCAAGGACACTTCATAAGATCTGCATAATAATAATGTGGATAACTTGGATGACCTCAGGCCAAATAAACTATTATTTACTTCAAATTAAAAAACAAACAAAACAAACTTAACTGTCTATTGTACGCATTTTTGTATTTTCACAAGTTGAAGTTTAAACGATTTATAAAGATGGTAGGATTAAGATAGAGTTTTATTCTGTGAGCTGGATAGTTTTGTTATGGAGCTTTCATTGTTCTTCTGAACGAAATCATCAGCACAAATTTCTGGTAGAAGTGAAGTGTTCGAATTTCTCCACATGTAGTTCACAGCTTGTCCTGTAGACCTCGATGTTGATTGGTCTTTGTTTACCTTAAACCTGTCATTGTTTACTTCTTTGTTTTGGTTGTATCTCCCATTGGTCTGGTTTTTGTTCCTATGTTTGTGCATAATTTTCCTGACTGGTTGAAAAATGATTATTATTCAGTTTGGAACTACTTAGTGTGATATTCTTTAAATATGAATGAAACAAAATGAGTGATGTAACCCGAAACTTATATTTCACTTTGTTTGGTACTCGTTTATTGGGTGAGTCAACATCTCAATGTTGATATTTACGTAAACACGGTAAATTTCATTTCAATCATCAACTTTCTATTCACTGAATAAATGAGTTCAAATAGCCATTGACATGTTTATTAACGTATCTCTTTGTTTGTCTTAAAGGTTTGAATTTTACTATCACTGATATTCATGGTTCTAATCCCAATGCTAATATCCACATTGTAATACAAGTGCAAACAGTTGATAAGTCCTAAGTAGGATTAAATGCTCGTTCTCGGTAACACTGATAGCCGCAAGAGATAAAGTTTAGAAAACGTGTAAGGAAATCCAAAAACAATCCACGTATTGCACTAAAGCCTGGTCAAAATTTAATTCTGAACATCAACAGTAAGATCATTTAACACATACCAATAATCGTGTTTAACATCAATGATTAAATTTAATTCAAAACCACCTAATGTAAATCACCTTCCAGTTTTTCCTGATCGAATCACGTCATTTCAAGTATACAGTTAGACAACAGTAATATTGATTTCTGCAAACGCCAAAATCGAGGAAATCTTCAATATTAAGCAATATCGTCATAAGGAATTTCGGTATACATACATAATTAAAACAATATATTTCAGTGATAGAAAAGTAGTTTAAATTGTAATGTTCATATATTCGCTATCATAACAAAAAACATTGATATATAAAAGATTCTTGAATTCACTTAAAATAGTTCAACCATGTCAGGTGTGAGGCAGTTACACACCGACGACAATCCAAGATGTTTGTACAACATCGCTGATTGGTTGAAGCTAGACATTAACACCGTTGGATGCCGACCCAGTTGTCTAGGGTCTAAGCATTCTCACATAAACACGAAGTCCATAGGCTTGAGTCCCACGCACGGGATCGTGAATGCGCATTGCTAAGGAGCCCCATACTACAACGAAACGACCGTCCAGTGTTTCCACGTTTTCAAAGGTGGTTTTACATAAATAGATTCATGATTTCAAAAAAATCTAACTATCTCTGCAACGCTATACTTATAATCGAAATTGGCTTAATTTAAGTAGGGTTTGTGATATATCACTGCAAATCTCACTTTTGAAATGAATTCTCTATTTGAGCATTTGTTTTAAGTAATGCTGTGTTCTCTAAACTGAATGGTTTCATTGTTATGTTTTTTACCATCCTGAAAAACATTTTAGAATTAAACGAGTTTTTTTCAATTAATTTCAAAAGATACGAATCCACTAGTTTAAGCTTGATGTCATTATGACTATATGTGTTTGAAGTAGACGCTGATAATAAAAATGATTGTAATAATAATTTAATCTTTTTTTAAAGCCTTTGGATCATAGATCTCAACAGCACCAAAAGCATACAACTGGGAAGAAAACGCTCTCTATTACATTGATGAATGTTTACGCAATCATATATATATATAAGATTATACTACACCCTGTTTATCGACTATTTCTAGAAAATGATGCGATGTTTCATTCCATCGTGTAAACTTATTTGATGTTGAGAAAATAGTGACAAAATTGTATTTCACATGTAAATAATAATATTTGTTTATCAAACATGAATACATATGTAATGGGAAATATGGAAATTACATAGATTGAAATCATGAGTCAGTTGAAGCTAGACCACCATGGAAAACCTGGAAGCACAGGACGGCCGTTTCGTCCCAGTATGAGACTCCTCAGCAGTGCGCATCCACGACCCCGCACCTCGATCCGGTTTATTGATCAAAAAAATTATTGATCATAAAAATCTGTGAAAAAGTGCTATAAACTGTAAAGGTCTATCAAATTGCTAAGCTTTTCATCCGTACACCAAGATCATATTATTATTATTTTTTGTCGACGGACTCTGTAAAACTGAACGAATGTGACGTTCGTCACTTTTCGAATTATTTTGAACGGTTAAAAGATTCTCACTCTATGTTCACAATTTTTTAAAGGTTAAGCCATCTCGCACATGAAATTGTTGCTTCATTTTAGAAACAGGGTTTTTGGAAGATATAGGAAATTAATGAAATTGGTTACTTTCTAAAATTTAAACAAAGCAAGGACGAAAATATTTCCTGAACTCGATGAATTCATTGTAACCTGTTGCTTAATTTTCTTAGCTATGAATATGAATTGGTGAAAACATTATACCAAAAATCCAGAAAGTTACGTTCTCTAGAAAATTTCGAGGTAGAGTATATCATAATACATAAATGTCTGTGAACGAATGGTTACAGTCAATCAATTATGAATAAATGTAGTAAGAAACACCCGAATAAGATAGAAGGATGTAAACCTGGAAAGATCGTTTATATTTGGCTGATCAAATAATCGATAAAATCAGTCAAAGACTAAAATAAGCTCTAAAATCCACAGTCTCTGCTGAGAAGTAGATAACATCACAAATAACATTAAGCTCGATGACCCAAACAAAAGTAGATAGATATCAGCAAAATGTTTTCTCCAAATCCGTACATCAATTCACAGATAAATGAAAAGCTGTGTACAATGGAAGGATAGAAAGACAAACAGATCCCAGGAGGCCAATACGTCCTAGGAGAAATTCAGTAACATGCCACCTGCTACGCATGGGGCGTAATATGGGTCTAATACACACATTCAGATTTATCAACAGTCAAGTCCCAAGTTATTGAAATCTGCAGGACTTTTAGTGATTGTAAGGCTTAAACTTGATCTTTGTATTTGAAAAGAGCCGGTAGTTAATCATCAACTGCCTTGGTAGCGTTTTGGACTTTTTTCATTTTAATGTAATCGTAATTCATTTAATTGACTTAATATGTCCACTTTTTCTTCCTAAACTTCCAAAAACATGTACACTAATAAAATAACCAACAATCCAAAACTATTGTCTTAAACAGTTATAAGAAGATCCCATAACTTAAGTCAGTTAAAGTTAACATTTTTAGGTAGAAATAAGTCTGCATATTAGCTTGTGTGTAGGTGAAAAAACGGAAAAATACCGTGAATTCATCGTATTCGGCAAAAATTGTCGTTTTTGCTTTGGTTAAATACATAGAAAAGCCTTTACACAATCCTTTCTATTTGGTTGCAATCCTAGACACGTGTAATTTCATAAATCCAAGTGTAGGTGCATAAATACCTATTAACACTTACCTCCTACGTTCAGAATGAACTTAATGTCTTCTTCTTCTATGTTGACTATGCTAAATAAAGTGTATCATGACTATGTTTACGAATACACAGTTGTGTATTTTCAGGCTATTTTCAACTTACAAAAAGCTTTGAAACACAATTAGATCGTTTTACGCTCCAAAATATATTTTAATTATATATCAACGGAACAGAAAATCAAACATTTTATTCTGTGCAACGTATACGATCACACTTTTCCAACCATATTTAGAAAATAGATTTGTGAACAAATTCCTATTTCTTACTGGTAGTCAATCCATCAGTGCTTATGAATGTGATCAAATTCTTTAATAACATGATATGTCAGTTCAATAGCGTGCTTACACTTATCACATGGTGGTTAAATTTAATTTAGCGCCAGTCGACAAAACCCATTACAGTTGCTTGATTATTCTAAAACGTATTATGCATGAGTGAATTTCAGTGGATAACACTCAGGAGTATCAAGCGAAAGACAATGAATCCAAATGTCAGTGTTAATGTGAACATTGAGATGTATACACCTCCAGCTGACGATTAGCAAATATTAGGCAACTCGTATCCTGGTTTCAATTACCAATCATTTCACTAAAGTTGTGTGTTTATAGTTTCATTACAACCTTGAAAATCCAAAAAGTTGTTTGCCACATACAAAGAAATTTGAATTAAGTATACAGTTTCACAAAATACTAACGTGATGGTTTTCGAATAATAAACAAATACTTGTTTCATTGGCATTACTCCCGGACGATTTTGAACCATGAAGAAACATGATATTGTGTACATCGTATAGATGATTCATTGGTACTTAAAGTTTGTAAACAATATAAGTTAATTATATAACAATTACTCCCCAGTAAATTGTCATTCACTTATTTTAGTTTTAGTCACGGTAGAAATAAAAAAATTTATTGCAAAACGTTTGAATAAACTTTTTATTGCGTTTTTGATTGTGATCGTAAACTGATTAGTGCTAGACCACTATTGAAAGGCTGGAAGCACTGGACGACCTTTCCGTCCTATTATGGGACTCCTCAACAGTGCGCGTCCACGACTCCGCCTCACGAGATTCGAACCAAGGACCTGTGAGTTTCGCGTGCGTACGCTTAACATCTAGACCACTGAGCTGCCCGGCATCCAACGGTGTTAATGTCTAACTTGAACTAACCCACGAAATTGAGAGTCACATTCACCACTGTCTTCATCACTGTCACATAAGAATATATATGATAATTATCAGTTCATCATATTCGTATAATATATCCATTATTGAGTCATTGTATTGTAGACACTGTAAGTATTGTGTTTCTTATTTCAGATCAAGCTGTTTTCATATTTTATATAGCTTGTCTATAACACTGTATTCTAATGTATATTTCCACGTACCTACGGATTCATATATACTGTGATCTCATTGAAGAATAAATTTTCTTGAAATAAAATTTAAAGATGTTTCCCTACAGAAAACTGAAATAGAAAAATACTTTGGTCTAGAAACTAACATTTGTAATGCCAAAATTTTAGTGCCATATATTTATATATTATGGAAGATATTTGGTTTTATAAATATAAAATGATGAGGAGTCCCACGGTAGGACGAAACGGCCGTTCAGTGCTTTCGGGTTTTCCATGGTAGTCTAGCTTCAATCAACTCATGGTATCAACTATTAAAATAAAAGAAAGTGTTTTAAATTCTGAAAACAAATAAAATATAATTCTTCGTTTGTGTAAGTGAACTTTCGTATGATATGATATTTCTCTACTATTATTGATTACAGATTATCCTTACATTTGTCTTCTGATTGGTTGATTCCGTAAAATAATCATCATCTTTGGATAGCCAATCAAAATTCTAGTATCAAATAACATTTAAGTTGAATTATCTATGTATTATTAGGCTTTTAGAGTACACGTGTTCCATGAATGTAAGTGAATCTTTTTTTTATGAATGCATTACATAGTGTGGTCTTCATTACTATTTTTTTTCAACCTTAACATTATTTATAAATCATAGATGATGAAGTATTTTATTACAACAGTTGATGTTCAAAAGGTTATCAAAGTATATGTTATCATACAATATTAGAGTAATAAAAGATGTATATTTACATTCACAGTATTCGTCTACCACTCAACATAGATATGAAAACGTATCGGACAGTCTGAATCAATCGCAATTGTTCATCGATAATATCCTTAGCTTTAAGAATACAAGCTTTTGAAACAAAAACTTACGTGCTCAAAATGTAGTTGCGAGTCTAGAAACGTTATTAAACATACTTACCACTCATTATTGAGTTGCATTTGTTGAACTACTAACTTATTTAGTCAACAGTTTATCTTACACAAATAAATTATTAATTGACCGCCATGTTTTAAAATTCTCTATCATTCAACTTGAAATATTGTAACATTTGTCAATCACTTTATAACATAAGTCTAATATTTGTTTAGACATCAGTGAATTAATAGTTTTCCTATTCAAATTATTAATTATTATTCTCATTTATTGTGACTTTTACTTCATTATCCATTTATTAAAAACCAAATTGATTTATATTCAAAGAGGGATTTTGTGGATATTACAGTAATTTTAATGATTGAATTCATGAGCCAATTGAAGCTAGACCATCATGGAAAACCTAGGATGAAACGAACGTTCAGTGCTTACAGGTTTTCCATGGTGGCCTACCTTCAATTGACTTATGAATTCAATCATTAAATTTACTTATTTTAAACCAAATTGTGAAATATTTTAAGTGAACTAATGAAGATGGCAGTTTATGTTTAAATCTCCATTCATTAGAATTATGTTTTATATGGATTTTGTATAAAATATTTGCCACATTCAATATTAAGTACCTAAATACATTTCATGAATTAAAAGTGTGTAAAAACGTCATATTTTGAAACATTTTAATTTCTATTAAAATTTTGTACTTTCCAATTTATGAAAAAAAAATCATTTTATTGATGTTTTGTTATTTAATGCCAACAAATAATGGTAAACTAAGATTAATAAAAGGTGAGACTGTAATTTATGGACGACTTTTCAGCGACGCTAAAGAGATCTTGAGAACGTCCACTTATATACTACGGTTAAATGAGAGTTATAAACCAGTGTGAAGAACTAGGATTATTATTTACAGTTGATAGTTAAGGTATAATGTCAAAACTCTATTCAGTCAAATGAATGAATTAATTTCGCATCAGAATTCATGATATGTTATCGTAAATCTGATTGGTTCGTCCATAGTCTCATCTTAGCAAAGCTCTCAACCTGTATAGAGTAACCCGACTATAGTTCTTCTTTATGAAGTTATCGCGCATTGCTAATTGAATAAACTGATAAAGCGATTAGACCTAAATAGCGAAAAGTCATTAAAACAATTTTGTTTTATATTGTTTTTATGTTCGCTCATTGAAAATACGAGTTTCCAATAATAACGAATGTCATAAATAAATTAGTGTAAGCTCCTTTCTTCAGAGAATAAATAACCAAATTAAAATTAATCCAAGTTTAAATAGTAAAAAGGAACAACCTTAAGAATATTATGATATTATCATGTAATAGTAATGAATATCGTTGAATTAATGCTTAAATTTATTGTATCATTAAATTTGAATTTATCTTTGACAACTATGGTAGTTGTCAGTTGTCATTTCTATTATAATTTAATCATTACCAAATTAAGTTAATAATGAATGTTTAGGCTGAAAATATACTTTTTTTATCCGAATATAAAGTTATTCATTGACCAGAATAAAATTATGTTATATTCACTAAACGTTAACAAGGTAATCTGTGTAAAATTATAATCAGCTATCACACAATAGACAATACACAAGAGTCCAAAAAATAGGATAAAATGGCCGTCCAGTGCTTACAAGTTCCCTATAGTGGTCTAGCTTCGACTGACTCATGATCTCAACTGTTAAAATAACCCATTATATCCACAAAATCTCGTTCTGATATTATTCAATATATGTTCACTAGTGACTGACTTCACGAGGTATTTCCTGGAGTTCTAGTGAGAAGCAGTGACCAGTGGAGTTCAACCGGGTTTGTTGTGAGATACTAACTCACTGAAGACATTGGTGGATGTGTCGCTCAATTTCGTGAATTAGATTAAGTCAGACAGTAACACCGGTGAATGCCGGCAAGCTCAGTGGTTTAGGGGTCAAGCGTTTGCGCGAGATGTCCTGGGTTCGAATCTAGTGAAACGGAATCGTGGATGCGCACTGATGAGGAGTCCCATACTAGGACGGACTAGCCGTTCAGTGCTTCCAGGTTTTCTATGGTGGTCTAACATCAATTGACTCATGATCTCAACTATTGGATATACAATTATATAATGTCATCTGATTATAGTAGAGTTTGAAAAACCTAATTTTTTAAATTCGTCTAAATTATTATCTTCACATTCAACACGATGCATTCAGTTATTTCAATAAGTCAATAAATTATGTAACTGTTGATAAAATCGATAAAATGTTTTTTTTCCTTTAAGTGAGATATATAAATATAAAAACAGAGAGGTTTCACTTTAAAAAATTATATTCCAAATATAATCATTTTGTTTATTAAAGATATAAGTTAAACTAACTTGGAGTAGTAACAGTATACTGACATATTTAATGATTAGTTTCTATGAAAATAAACAAGAAATTAATTTTGTTAAATAAACGAAATACAAAAAATAACTTTATGCAACTCTTTGCAAAATTTACATAGTAGTATGTTATCGTTGCCAACAGAGTTATTCTTTTTTTGTCTGTGGAAATTTTAGTTTGTTTGAATGAATATGTCTGAATTGCTATATTTTCTAAAAACGCCTATTTTACGTCGTCTAGAGGTTCCAATTGATATCGCGTACTGTTTTATCAGCTGAACCAATGACTTATTTCTTGAACTGACACGCTCATACTCACAATCAAGGCTTCAACAGTTGTTTGTTCTCGAGCCTTTTCTAACTCAAATTCCTATCGGAAATTATAAATAGTAAGCAAGTTTCGTCAAACAAGCTACCAATACACCGGTGAGACTGTAATTTATGGACGACCTTTGAGTGACGCTGAAGTGACCTTGAGCGTGTCCACCTGGTAACTAGGACCAAATGAGGGATTAGAATTATGATTTTCAGTTGATGGTTACGGTTAGTAATTAGATTTTGGGTATTCATCACGAACTGACATCAGCTATAATGCCAAAAATCTATCCAAATGGATAGTTGAGTTTGGCGCCAAAATCCAAGACCTGGTATCTTATACCGAATTGGTTCGTTCATAAATTATAGTCTCGCTACGTTATCTATAACATCGTTGGGAAATAAATAACGTCATAGGAAACTGATTCATTTATCCAATGAAATTGTTCTACTTTCTCTGTTAAATTGAACTACAATTTATGATGGTAGCATAAATTTGAATCAATAGTACAAGGATAAAACTGTTCGTTATAATTTATTCAACATTTTACTAAAGGTAACTCATTTCACAATCATTTATAATCAGTCTTATAATAAAATTATTTACCCTCCAGTTTGAACATTAAACTATATTGAGAAAAGTCGTATAATGAAAGCATAATAAGAAATACCCCTGAATAATTATTGAGTTAGTAATTAATAAGAATAGAATTGAATTAATATAATACATTTGACCGGAGAGAAATATTGGATTTTGTAAACAAAGTGGACATAAATTAACAATCAATAATACTTGTAACTATTGAAACCCGTAAACTGGTATAGGTATGCATAAAAGTGTATAAATTCTTTATTCCATTGAACAAAAAATCAGTTGTTTTCAATCACAAAATTTCAACTTAAACATATATCAGAAGGGGTTTTATAGATATTATAGTAATTTTAATAGTTGAGATCATGAGTCAATTGAAGCTAGACCACGATGAAAAACCTGGAAGCACTGGACGGCCGTTTCATCCTACTGTGGGGCTCCTCAACAATGCACATCCATGATCCCGCCACTTGCGATATTCGAATCCAGGACCTAACAGTCTCGTGCGCGAACGCTTAACCTCTATTTACCGAGTGTAATATTTTTTTAATTTTTCGTCTATTGAGGTATATTAACCATACATATAACTTTATTTTTTAGAAAAATATGTTATAAATTAAACCAGCTATAAAGTCTAACATTTCTGCTTCATTTTTTTCTACTGTTTGAAATCGTTCACCTACACACCATATTCGTTATTATATCAGTAGTATATTACAGTAAATGTGTTTTTAGCTTACTTTAGTATAGATTTTTACTATTATACAGTACAAAGTTTTACGTAATAACTATGTTTGATGAAGAAAATTAATTCATTATAAGCATACTGTAATGAAAAATACGAAGTTTTTCAGAACTAATTTAGTGTTATACACTTCGAACAGTGTAATCACGCATAAAATTGTTGTGATTTCTAAATAAAAAGGAAAAACATCCTAACAGCTGATCAAAAGAAAATGAACAGCAAAGTTAATACTGATTGCAAGCATTATAGAACTTTGGATTTTAAATTAAGAATAAGTTTTAACACGTTCCCTCATTCCTACATTTGTGTGCCTGCACACATAAATAAATAAAAAACAGCAGGATATGAGGTCCTCGTTAATACTACCCTAGATTTTCGTTAAAACAAAAGTTTTATCTTTTCGCTATTGAGAGAATAGAGCGCTTAATAAGGAGCACTAGTCGGTAATTGAAGCTTTTTAACACGAAGATAAGTGACCAAAAACTGAATGAGAATGTGATATAGGAGTTAGTTCCTGGAACCCCAATCATAGAAGATTACAACGTAATGAGCTCCGAGTTTTGTTTCCGTGTTACATGTAACAGACTTCATCCTCAGTAGTATCGTTTGCGTAAATATCAATAATTATATTAAATATGCCCATCATCAATCTTCTTTTAAATTAGACTGAACTATGATTATGAAAATTAAGATACTGACCTGTCCATATAGGATTTTGATGAATGGCACATTTCATCGAAACTTTTTCTCCTAATATATATCTATGAGAAAAAGCTGTTTATACATCCCTTCTGCAAATGAGAGATTGATGTGCCTTAGAGTTATATAAAGTACCTTTATAAAGAAGCTCGCATCACTAGGCTTGTCATATATTGCTACAGGATCATATACGTACAGAATTGTAAAGACGCATATTGTCGATTAATCCATCAGATAAATGTTTAAAATGTAACATAAACATTAGTTAGAAAACAATCCAAAAGATCTACCTACAGTCACCTCACGAATCTGTCAAAATAACTCACAATCAAAAGTGAATTGAATTTGCTCAGGTAATAATAATGATAAAACTTTCATTTTTATAAGATAATGAAATATTATTCTAAGATATCTAGTTACATAAAATATCAATAGTGTTTTTGAATGGTACATTTGTAAACAAAAAAATTACATCGAAAAAAACATTGTCATACTCATGATATTTACCCAATAATTAACCAGTTTAAAAATGTGTTTTGGTGAATATTTATACGGTTTTGAGATGGTGGAGATTTGTAGATCAGGTGTGTGATTTTGATGGAGTTTTGTTCTCTGAGCTGGATGGTTTGGTTGTGAACCATTCATCGTTCTTCTGGACGACATAATCAGCACGAATTTCCGGGTGAAGTGAAATGTTAGGATGTCTTCACATGTTTTATTCCAAGAATATGAAGCCATATCTGTAAGCAATATTCACCAATTTTACTATAAACTAACTTTGATTATTTAAAGATATAAGGACAAGTACAAGTATTTGTTTATTGAAAACTTACAAATATTTGAAACTGATTATTAAATCACCTTGATGTCCTGGATAAAAATTTAATCAAACTACTTATGCCTCTTAAATATGATAATTAGATTAGAATATCTGAAAATATATATGTTATCACTGATATAATTTGAATTAATTAAGTTGCTAAATGAACTGTTTATGAGAAATTTAAAAAGTAGAGGCTTTATTTTATATATTTAAATACAATAAAGTGAATTTTCAGAATTTTATAACTTACTTTAGATCAGCCCTCTATCGAATAAATAATTTAATAATTGAATTCATCAGTCAATTGAAGCTAGACCACCATGGAAAAATTGGAAGCAGTGGACGGCCGTTTCGTCCTAGTATGGGACTCCTTAATAGTGCGCATGCATGATCCTGCTCCGTGAGATTCGATCCCAGGACCTATTAGTCTCGTACGTGAATCCTAACACCATTGAATGCCGGCCAGATCAGTGGTCTAATGGTTATCTTCAACCGATCCATGAAATTGAGTGACAGATCCAGCATTGTCTTTAGTGAGCTACTGTCTCACGACAACGGCATCGTGAATGCACACGGCTGAAGAGCAGCATACTAGAACGAAACGGCCGTCTAGTGTTTCCAGGTTTTCCATGGTAGTCCACTTTCAATTGACTCATGAACTGACCTACTAAATTACTATGATATTCACAAAAACCCCTACTCTGATTAATAAAAATTGTAATCATCAAAAAACAAAAAACCTGAGAGAATTTTTTAAAATGTCTTTTACTAATTAAATACATCTAGTAAACATTATTTCGTATTAAAAGAAATAGCTTACGTTAAGTTGTCAATGTGTCAAATTTTCTTTGTTACAAATGATCAAAATTTGCCAATAAAGGTCTAATAAACTAATATTATTATTATTACTATTATTATTATATTCTTATTGATACTAATTATCTGTCAAGTTTAAAAGGAATAATAAGATTATGACATTTTGATGCAGTGAAATTATTTTTTTCATTCTGAAACTTAACAATTTTGACACGAATCGAGATCGCTTGAATAATATCTCGAAGAAAATCAATAAAGCTTGAAAATATGTTCATTTGAAATAGATGATTAATTTGAAATAAAGAAGTCCTCTTTTTAATATCGTACAGTTGTTATATATAAACCGAGTTTGTTGTAAGATAGTAACCCACTGAAGTTAATGGTGAATGTGTCACCCAATTTTGTGGATTAGTTGAAGTTAGACATTAACACCGTTGGATGCTGGCCAGCTCAGTGGTCTTGATGTTAAGGATTCTTGCGCGAGGCCGATAGGTCGTGGATCCGAATCTCGCGAGGCGGGATCGTGAATGCGCACTCCTCTGGAGTCCCATACTAAGATGAAACGGCCGTTCAATGCTTCTAGATTTCCCATAGTGTTCTAGTTTCGATCGACTCATGAATTCAATTATTAAATTACTACTATCTCTAAAAAACCTATCTCTGATATTTAAATCACTGAGAATTCAAATACTTTTCAATAAAAAATGTTTAACTCCACTTTTGATTCTTATTTTATCTATATATCAATTAAGAGAATTGACTTTAATAGTTGTTAGCCAACTTCTTTGTTCTAAGTTAGTCAGTATATCATCTCTTCTATAGTAAGTGTATATTAACTTTCAAATTGTATAAACGTTAGTTCACTTCAACAAAATTTATTTAAATAAAAGAATTTTGAGATTGTACCATAAAGAATTGTTCATTCAACAAATCCAGTCACTGTCGTTGTTGTTAGTGTTTTTTTTCCAAATTTATTTTCATTTATTTTGTCTTATAACATAGATTTTCAAGGTTGTGCAATCTATGGTTCGAACAAAAATTGTCACACTTTTGAAGTGACGTTTATCGTTTTTTTCTCTCTCAATAGATTTGTACTGTAATGCAAGTCTTTCGAACGGTTTCATATATTTTATGTAATCGGTCAAGCTGAATACTGTTAATAGGTGATTATTATTATTATTGATATCGCTATGATAGTAGTTTCTGATAAGGTAAAACATTCAAATTTCCACCGGTAAACAGTTGAAAAGTTGCTTACAACAAAAGAGTACTATTTAAACTTGGATTGATATTAATTTGGTTATTTATTCTCTGAAGAAGTGGCTTACACTGAGTCATGAAACGTCAGAAAACCTAATTTTTCTACTCATTGGGATATTACAAATATGTTAGTTATTTATAGAGTATAAATTGTTACACGTAATTATCCAAGTTTATGTTTTGGTCGAACAAAGTAATTAATGAACAAATAAATCATTCTCAAATTACTGTAATATCTTCACGATCAAGTAAACTATGACAAAAGTTGATGTCTATAAATAATGACTAGGATAATCTTGTAGTTGTTATTTGTGAAAAATTTCTAATATGACGTTCTTGTGTGAACTGTTCAATTTGAAAACTGATGATCTCAATCTCCATTATTGACAGATTCCTAATCTCACACTGATGACGTTCCCTATATTGCAACGAAATAGTTGTTTTCACTAGTTATTCAGCCAAAGTTAATCCGTGTTATGAACTACAACAATTTAGATGTGCTATTATTTCTGGTCCGTAAATGAAAAAATCCTGAATTGTCCCAAAACGTTGATTGACAAAACTTATGAATAACTGTATTGAAATGTATATAAAAGTAGATGTAAAGAGAGTGATAATGAAGTTTATCTCTAAATGTAAAGAAATAATAAAATTTATTCGCTGTCTCTGTCATGTTGTGAAAATCTAGAGTTGATATAAAGTAACGTTTAATGCAAAGGTACTCTTTTATTAAAAATTCTTTTGTGTATGTTATGTATATTCAAAATCAAAGATTTCGAAATCCTAATAGTTTTAATCAACAGATAAATAGTAGAGTGAATTAATTTCCATTGCGTGTTATTGATAAAACATTTGAGTATCACCGTCCACTAAACTTTATTATTTATAAAATAATAATGGCAAAACAATAATAATACCAGTTGTGTATACTGAAAATTGTGATATTATTGATTGTATTTTCGATCATGAATCTGAGTTCAATATGGTGTACGAGTTTCTGTCACTTTGGAAATCACCATCGTAATGCACTTGGAACTTAACTTTGATGTTCATACTGAGGATGAGACATATAAGTGATTGTTTTAAAAGACACTGAGCTAATAAATAACGATATACGACAACTTGTCCAATCAGTAAAGTGATTACTGACATTATCTTCTGTATAAGTCCCTTTTCTGATTGTCGGCAATCAAGATTGCTTATCAACAGTGGGACTCAGGTATATCTAGTCGATGAATTCTCGACAAAATGAAAAACAAACTCTTTAACAAATGTTAGACATAATATAAGGTCAATATTTCAAAGAGTAAAAATGATAAATGTTTGAAGTTCCTTATCAAATTCACAGAAATAATCAACCATATTATTTAAAAGAATTTTAAGTAGTAGATAAAATAATTTCAGATTCGATTTTATTTAATAGCTCATTTAAATCTTTTCGAAATTTCAGAAACTCTTTACATCCATTACTGAATATCAGATTTCATATTCATTGAAAATAGTTGCTGATATTCATTGTTTTGATAAAGAAACATTATGAATGATAGTTTGATTGCAGTTAAAACGATCAATCCAACATGGAACGAAAAACGTCATAAATTTCTAATAATTTTAATAGTTTTTGGAATGATTTCAAATATTGTTCTCATAGTTATTGTATCTCTAACAAAGAGTTTAATTAAAAACAGTTTCAGACGTTCATCACGAAAATATGGTAAGTATTAATACTTCATTTTCATATTTTCATAACATGTTAGTTATTAATCAGTAATGATTTTAAATAAATATTAACCTCTTTTTTATTCACTTGGTGTTGTTTTACTTGTATCTTCCAATTGTTATTTAGGACTGCAACTGATCAGTCTCGTGTTGGTATATGTGCATCCTATGCGGACTGCCTCGATATGACCTGAAGTCACAAGCTTTATAAGCAAAGATGGATAGTGGTTAGCAGTGGAGTCCAGGACACGCATTTTGTCCTAGTTAGGACTCGTCAGTTGGATGTACCTGCATCAAATGCAGTCCTACATAACGATGCGAAGATACGAGTAGACAACACCAATTGAATATAACTTTACCCCATTGCACAAGCAAGTGGCTACCAGAACTCAGTGGCTAAGTGGATAAGCCCATGGCGTTCGGAGCGAACGCTACTGGGTTCGAGTCCCAAAATGAGCATCAACCCTGCGATGCAGGTATATTCAACCGACGAGTCCCAAATAGGCCGAAACGCTCATCCTGAGTTCCACTGGTACCCACTAACCATCTTTCATTAACCTCTTTTTATTTACTAAGTTATGTCCTAAAAGCAACGGTATTGTTGACAATGTGAAACGGGAGTATTTATTTTGTTTTTAATGAACTTCAAGGCTACGCGGTTGGCCGATAGGAATATCATTAAAAGTCTCATTTTATAATCTAAATTCCACTGTATTTGTGTATCCAAAGTCCAAGAAAGATCTATAAACTGGTCACGTTATTCAGTCGATTATCTACTTCTATTCCTTTATTGCTTTTCGGAAGCATCTGACGGAAAGCACGGAATATGACGGACAACTTGCATGCGACTAGATGATTTGGACTTCATGGATGACCTGGTTCTTCTATCCCTTACACACGAGGAAATGGGGATGAAGACAACTAGTGTAACAGCAGCCTCTGTCAGTAGGTCTCAACGTGCACAAAAGAAAAACCAAGATCCTACGACACAACGCAAAGAACGCCAATCCAATCACACATGATGGAGAAACTCTGGAAGAGTTAGAATCTTTCACGAACCTGAACAGCATAATCGATGAACAAGGAAGATCCGATGTAGATGTAAAAGCGAAGAATGGCAAAGCAAGGACAGAATTCCTACAGTTGGAGAACATATGGAACTCAAAACGACTTCCAAACAATATCAAAGTCAGGATCCGTTCAGTAGACGTCTCAAGTGACAAATATACCTTTGGTGTATACAAGATTAGGTGCACATATTACAAAACAAGTCTTTTTGAAAGAATATCCAACACTTTTAAGGTCGAAACGAGGGATTCACTTAAATTGTACTAATAGTAATGTATTACTAAAATTATTCGTATTAAGTATACAATGTTTACAATTTTAATCGACTTTATGTATGTTCTGTTGTCTGATTGAAATGTACTAATCAAATTACAAGCTTCATTCGCTTTAATTTTCGGTGAAGTGAGAAATTCAATCAACAACAGTTTTAGAAAACTGTAAGACAATCCAAGTGACCAGTGGAGCTAATCCTTGTCGGGTAGAGACAGGTATCTACCTCAGTACAACGGAAGTTGGTCAGGCAATTTCGTGGATTGGTTGATGTTAGAAACTATCACCATTGGATGCCGGCCCAGTGGTCCAGTTGGTTAAGCGTTCGCGCGCGAGACCGAGGGCCCTGGGTTCGAATCCCGCGAGCGAGATCGTGGGTGCGCACTGCTGAGGAGTCCCACAATAGGACGAAACGGTCGTCCAGTGCTTCCAGGTTTTGAATTGTGATGGTCTAACATCAATCGGTTCATGATCTCAATCAAAAACTTAATAATCTCCACAACCCCTATTCTAGTAAATAAATATTTAGTAGTGGAATTCAAAACTCGCGCTTCGTCCTCTCTGTGACTTGTAAGCTGGATGTACTTGCATTCCAGAGTTGATGTTCACAAGTAAATACAAAATCTGACTAAACTTTACTAAAAAACATATTCATCCATTAAAGCACAGTATTGGTACTGTGTCAAGTTTTCAAAACATTCGGTAATATTAGTCAAGTTTTATCTCTTTCAGAAAACACGTGGATTAACTGATGAAACAAAATCTATCTTCATCATTCGACCACTAACAATCCACGTATTGTCAAGTACACTACTATGGTGAGGACTCACAGAAAACAAAATTAAATAGCCTAACCAAGTATTCTATAAACATCTGTTAATTATACATAAGAAGGCGTAATTCGAAAACAATAATCAAGAAAGGTCCATATTTATTCTGTTATTAATGATTCACAGTGTGTCTGCGTATTCTACCCTTACTTACAGCAAAAAAGTTGTTGATAATTATACTGTAACAAAAATGTTGCTCTCATTTGTGCCTTACCTTCTTTAGTTCACTAGTTTTCTCTAGCTAACTTTAAAAAACCAATGTGACTCTAAAATAACTGCTGATACAGGTTATTTTTAGAGATCGCAGTATTTTCGCAGGTGAAATCACGAAATAAACTTAGCTAGACAATCATTGGAAACCTGCAAGTACTGGTCTTCACAGTATTGCGCATCTACGATGCCCCAAGCGGGGATCAAACGCAGATTTTTCGGTCTCAGGCATGAGCACTTAAACCAATGAGCCAGTACTCAACACTGTTAATGTCTAAGTTCAGTTAATCCACAATCTTGCTGTATCATTCGCTCATGAGACAAATATCACTTTATTCGATATCCGTTTGCGGCGTCGTGAACGCTCAATACTAAAGAGCACCATACCCAGGCGAAACGGCAGATTCATGCCCCCAGGCTTTTATTGATGGACTAACTAAGATCACTTCATGATCGTGACTGGGAAAATTGTTTAAAATCACAAACGTTTGTTGCAATTTCGATTTAAACTTTGGTTTATTTGTAGTTTGTATTTTCCAGACAAAACGTATTTAGAGAAGAAAAACAAAACGTTCTGTTATTATTATGATAAATTAGGAAAACAAAACAAAAAACATGAAACAAATAAGCACAAAATATTTTCATAATATTATAATTTTTATTAATAAGACAAATCGATAAGTTTTCGAAATCATGTGGAAATTATTAGAGAAAAAACAACTTTTTTTGAAAGATGACGTGATCTCCTAAACTTTGTTGTTTAGTCTGATCATAATGTTTATTAAGTGAACCTTGTTTCTCGGTTTCATGAATGAGAAGAATAAACAACTATTATTTTTAAAGAGGTAGTTATTTTTCGTTTTGCGTGGCTAAAGGTGATCAGGAGGAACATAGGAACCTGGACTAGTTGCTAATTGAAACTCGTCAAGAAGATTTATCTAACATCTGGAACGAATTGATACTCAATAATTTTGTTCGAGTTCCATTGGTCATAGTTATCAACTAACTCAAAGAACAAGGTGCAATAAAATATTTGTTAGTGCTTAGCGATTATTCACCATGGATAGCTGTTGTCTTTACTCTGAAACGTGTTGAAATAAACCCTTTGTATTTTCAACAAAGACCTCTCTACTCAAATTTCAGAACGGTTACTATGACTACTTTGAAGATTTCGAATTAATATCCCAGTATGAACCTCGTTTAGTATTTTTGAAATGTTTAGCCTTTAAGCTTCAACTTAACTCTGCTTGCCTGAAATAAAAAAAACACTGGTGAAAGACACCTAAAATAAACATGTCTAATCAATATTTAAAAAAAGCCAAAAAACAGTTGATCTAGTTAATTACAGCTCAAGGTTAGCGATACTGTCTTAGCTAGAAGCGTAAATAAGATTCTTCTAGTTCCTGTTATTGTAATGTTTTGTGTAACTTTGAAGTCTATTGAAATGAAATTGTCAGTTTTGTTTTTTGTATTTCAAGTCTTCACCAAAAATAAGCTCTCGCCTGTTTGTAGATGCTAGTTTTCCTGTTACTCCATGAAAAGGGGTAGTAATAATGACCAGTGTTCACATTCAGTTCCTATATGCAACGCGTTTTGTTACTGAGGGATTAACACCCCGGGCGAAACACAGAATCAAGTGAGGTTTTATCTCAAACGTTGGTTCAGATGGAAAAAAGAATTTCTATAGACGTATATGGAACGTTGAGGTTATTATTATTCAGTCAAGATAGCGACAATGTATTTAGTTATCTTCTAGAGCTTTTCCTTTGGAAGTCCCTAAACAAAGCTTGTAATTCAAGGTATTTTCAAAATTTTACGGTTTCTAAATACTTTTTCAAGAGGTTATCAAGACTCTAACAATATGGCGCCATTCGATTTTACAAGGCCGAATGAAGAGTGGTTAGGAGTTTGACTGATGAAAATTTACCAAGTTCAGAAATTTGTTTTCTAAATCTTTCAAGATGGAACCGTTTGCGACGTTTCAAATGACAGGCAATTCACTAAATCATGATATGACATCTTACCTGATTTAACACAAGAAAAATCTCTTTACTTCATACTTATTGTCTGCATAGTTCCTCTTTTTATTCTTCATGCTTCTGCTTGCAAAAGAAATCTGCGAAAGCAACTGAAACATCAACTTACAATTGATCCAGTAGCTTTAGCTAATTGGTCTTATACTACCAATTATTTTAATGAGATTGATTCAGTTATTTTAACTAGCTAATTTCGTTCACATAACAATCCATGGGTAGTTGGCCTCATTATTTCGATTATTAACGTCATATAATTATTCCTCGGTCTTCGTTATGATAATTTACAATTTACGACTTGGAATTACAAATCATATTTTAAATTTATTATGATTATTGGGTGCATAAATTTTCTTACACACATGGAAAAACATATTTGGCAAATGTCTATTTGCTGAAGTTACACTAGTTTCAGTGACCAGTATTTCGAATTATTCTCGTGTAATGAATTTATTTTCTATTGTAACTAAAGATACCAAAATTATATGATCAATTTATGATTTCTGAACACACTCATAATACAAATGAGACAAGTATGAGCGTATCAATGAAATATGTGGGGAGGCATGTATGAACATGAACAATTATTGTAGTTCAAGTGTTGCATATACTTTTTTCACCCGGAATCCTTCTTTATGAATATTAGATAAAATGCAAGCTAAGCTTTATTATCATTTGCACTTACAATAGACCAAATAGAATTTGTAATGTATTGTTGGTACCATTTCCTAAACAAAAATGAATTACTTCACTTTTGCACAAAGGCCTTAATTACTGTCCATAATGTTTTTGAAATAAGAACATCATTCAATGTAATAGAGGATTACTATTTTAGAGATAATGTCAAAGTCTAGAAAATAATATATTCAATACTTCCGATCCCTACATATATATAATCTATTTCCAAAGTGGTAGATGACACCGCGTGTCACAGTATAATTAGAGCTTCTGAATAGTAAGACCGATTGTGGTATCAAAGAATTTAATTGAAATGAGATTATATTCAATTACCAATGTATCTTAATGTTTGTTGTCTAATAATGTATTGTATATCTTTAGGTGAAATAACAAGATCAAGTGATAAATCTCTTCCAACAAAACATATACTTCAATCTATAATATTATCAAAATGTTGTACAATTTCGAACGATGAAAAAGAGTTCATCATTCAATCCAAGTCGACACATTCCTGTTGTGAATTTGAAATGAATTGGGGTTGTTGTTATTACAAGACTCAATGTCATAGTCATTGTTTCTCAACTTCATCTATAGTCACTCCAGTACCAACTACTATAGAGTTGAATGTTTTATCAAGTCATCGAAATAGTAGTTATGCTGATGATTCTGTAACAGAAATTCCAGAAAAATCAGAAAATCTATCTATTAATTCAAAAACAAATTTAGATCAATACAAGTTAAATCAACCATGTGAAATAAATAAATCATTTTTTCTAAATACAAATCAACACTTAACAAACTATGAACAACATTCCAATTCTAATATGAATGAATCAAATCTGAGTGATATGAAATCAAATCAAGAATTAACACTACCTAGTACATCAATCCATTACTGTCATAGATCTTTATCTTCATTTCCTAATGAACAAACTATTCCAGATCTTGAACAAACTGCATGGTATATTTTATGTTTTTTAATAGAAATTTTAGCATTTGCACAAATTGGTTATTTACTATTTGAAGATCTGTTACCATGGATATCAAATTTATTAATATTTTATTATAATTTTAATATTAAATTAAAATTAAATATTAATTGTCGTTTAAAACGTATGTTTGGTACATTTTTTTTATTATTTGAAGAATGGTGTCTATTTCTATTTGGTATTGAACGTGTTTATAATATTTATTTATTAAATCACTATGGATTCAATAAAAATACCCAATCAATAATGAATGAACGTAATCGATATAAATTACATTTATTAAGTATAAAAATTTGTACAGGTTTATTTATTGCAATTATATTCTCTGCATTATGTAATTATTTATGGGTATTTGGACAATTTCATTGGATTAATTCAATTAATTTAATGAATCAAACATATAATATCACATTGATAGAAACGATTACATGTAATGTAAGATCAGAATATTTTAAATTTTATTATTCATTTCTTATTTATTTAGATCCATTATTTTCATTTATTATACCACATTTATGTTCATTATTATTTATTCTGATTATTCTATTACATTATTGTCTTCAATTCATTTATCGACGAGTTCGAAGAAGTTCTACAATACAAACAACTAAAATATTAATAGATGATTATTTCAATAGATTATCATCTTATAGAAGCTTTAATACTTTCTATATAATGATTGATCATTTGACAACTATCATATATCTTCTTGATAGTATTATTATTGTGATATTAAAATTATGGCGTAATATTGAAAAATCAGTAATGGTATATTTTCATATTACATTCAATATGAATTATTATATGATTAGAAATGAATTGTATCATTTAGAATTATGTTTAATACCTATAATAACAATAATAATTTATTTAATATTTCATTATAAAATAAGAAAATATTGTAAATAATCATAATAATAATGAAACCTCTTGACATTTTGGATTAATATACTTTTGAAAAGAGCAAGAATAAAGATTCTGACACTTTTAACGATTTTTCAACATTGTAGTTAAACAATATATAAAGAAGGAATGAATCAACGGGAAAGATCTTTCAATCTGTATATATGACTTATAATAATAATGAAATAATATTCATCGAGTGGATACGTTTCATAATAATTATATAATGATATATCGATTATAAATTAAAAGAAAGAGGATTGATCATCATTTAAAGTTGCTGGATTTTCGAACAATTACTTTGATTATGATGAATCCTCTTTCTGCCAATTTATAATCGATATATCATTATATAATTATTACGAAACGTATCCACTCAATGAGTAATATTTTATTATTTTAAATCATATGTATATAGTAGTGCAAAGCCATGATGAGTAACTAATTGAAAATAAATCTCTTCGCTTGATTCGTTTCTTCTTTATTTACCGAATGTCAAACTGAGAATTTTTACTAAATTATATATATATATATATATATATATATATATATATGTACATATTTATGTGTATTTTTGATTGAATGTACGAAGAAAAAAACAAAAACAAAGTATTTTATTTGACTGAGTTTATTTGACTGTTTTCCATTCGTGTCTCTTCTCAATTCTAAATAAATGGATATGACTAGACTATAATTTATAGATGATCTGTGAACGAAACTTAAGTGTCCTTGAGAAATAATAGCCAATCAGAAGACAGTATAGAATAAGAATATAATATACAAAATCAAAGAATTAAGGCGGATACACTTCTGTTACATGGTTCAAAAAACGTGTTAACCTTAGAAAGAGGTGCAGAGCTTCTAAAATCCTAATCCATACAGTAGAGGAAATCACCCATATGGCTCAATAATAGTCGGCCTCTCGAGCCATGAAAAGGTGGTAAAAACTATTTCAGCCTTGATCACACTGCTTCACTATTGGTTGTGTGCACTCCAGTTGTTTGGTCCACGATGCACATAAACGAGACTATGTAGCCATCTGTACTTCCTCCAATCATTCGTATATATATTGTAGTACCTGGTGGCAGCTAGTGTTAATGGTGATTCTATTATCCAGCTGGCAACAACTGTCATAATTTGCCTTAGTCTCAATCTCGATAGTGCGAAAAATATCTTACTGTAGCAGACTTCTTCCTCAAACACATATTACATCGAAAGATATCATCATCACGGTAGTCTGTACAAGGTCCACAAGTCATTTGATTACCACGATCACAAATAAGGGAACTTCTTAGTAGTCCCATTTATTGCAGTCGCTCATTCATCACGTTTTCTCTAAAATTTACTGTGAACTGATTGTACGTGAACATCAGGTACTGAAATTGGCGCCGTTACCTTCAAACATTTCTGACTGGCTCGTTCATAAATAATAGTCTCATCACAGATATTTTATCAAAAAGGTTTTTGTGGAGATCTTGGTAATTTTATAGTTGAATTCATAAGTCAAATGTAGCTAGACCACCATAAGAAACCTTGAAAGCACTGTACAGCCATTTCGTCGTGGTGTGGTACTCAACAGTGAGCATCCGCAACTTAATGGCCGTCCAGTGCTTTCAACTTTTCCATGGTGGTCTAGCTTCAATTGACTCATGAATTCGATTACAATAAAACACAGATATTTCCCAAAAAGAAACATTTACAGCAAAAAAATTCAATAAATTTAACTGTCTACATAGTAGATATGTAAAGATAAAATTAATTTAAAAAAACACTTGTCACTATTCCCTGCAAAATCAGTAAAAGTTTGTAAGTACTGGAGAGGTATTTTATTTTACCTTTGGGGCCTCAAAGCAGTGAGCACCTCAGTCTGAGAAGCGAACGTTGGCAATATCTATCTTATCCTCAAATATCTCTTAACTTTACCATTCGTTGTGATAGTCGCTAAATACATAGTTTGTGGGTTCATTTATATATAAAACAGCAGGTTCTAACCGTGTAGACGTTTTAAATATAAGCTACATAACTGACTACAACTTCCTCGTTCTTAATGGTTCATCGAACAAAGAAGACTACATTCAAATAAAATTATATTATGGTGAGTTTAAATAAGAATATGCACATATTAGGCGTTCAGTACCGTTTTGGATTTTAATATTTCTGAAGCATAAGTGTGTAAAAACTGATTTACGTCTATATCGAATAGATAAATGCTAGCTAGCATTAGAGTTCAGGACACGCGTTTCGATCTGTTTGTGACGTGTAAGCTAAATGTACCCGAATCCTAAAGTTGATATTCATTTTAGAATATAAACCTATTACTTTTGCTTTAAACTCCAACACCTTATTAACCTAGCTGTTGAGTGCAGATAACCGTTAACTTGTGCAATTTGTATGAAGTTTAATTTTTTTTAGTGCTTTAGATTATTTCAGTATTAATATTTTGACAAAATGTTAAACATTCCAGATGGTAAATGTCCATCAATTCAGAGATGCAGATTAATCCTGGTGGAGACTCCAAAATAAGATGAAATACATATCCATCTTTCCACTGCCGGTCACATATCTGTTTTGTATATAGCTGTATATATGCCAACCAAAGCCGATAAAAATTCAATTAAAATATCAACAATGGAATAATCCATATCACCAGAAATTAAATTAATTCCTTACTGATTAAAAAAAGACTAGTTACCAGTTAAAAATTGGCTATCATTAAAGAACAAATATTTTTACGACTAATCTTTACAAGTATTTCTCATTTACTAAACTAGAAGTGAAAAAAGAAATGTAAATTTTCATTAATTCATCTCCAAAAGTCAATAATTGTCGTTACACTTAGTTACACAGTGTTAACAGCTAGAAGTAACAATGAAACAAAATTAACAGAATGTTAAGAAGACTTCTGAGAATTGTTCATAATCACGTAATTATAAGTTACAAAAAATTTCTTTTGTAAACGTCATCTTATGATGATTTGAATTGTTTTTTCTGGTTAGCGTTCTTTTTAACGAGTTTGTTTTCTACAGGATGGGGTTGCTAACACCATGCCCAACCCTCTACCTTTATTCGGGCGTGAAACCGGCAGTGGCTCCAGAAGGGCTCCAGGCAGAGTCGTCATCTTATAATGCTTTCATTTTAACAAGAAAAGAAAATCTTATTATGTAACTGTCAACAGAACGAACATACTACCAAAAAAATAAAAAATAATAATAAACCATGAAGCCTGTGAATTATTATCCATCAGATAAAGTAGTTTCCTATATGATAAAAAATCAACCTAATAATTACAACTAATTACTTTCAAAGAAGTATTTACAAATTAGTTAATATGAACATTAAATATCTTTAAGATGAGATGAATGAATAAAAGAATACTTTTATAAATACTTTATAAGTTTTTGGATATATCGTTAAGTTTAACATTTTAATATTCACAGTTACAACTGGACTTGTCCTACAAATAACTGTATTTTCGTTAAAATAAAGCTTTTCAATTCATTCACCACTAATTGTAATCAAAATGTGTTCGGTTTCCAAGGGTATAAATTATTTATGCACAAATTAGGGTATAGTAGCGATAGCCTTTTGATATAACTTCTAATTGCTTCTTATAAAGCGTTTTAGATATAAACATTGTTATCTATCAATTAACATAAAATCGCCTACCTTTCACCATGGAGATTGTTACCTACTTAATTACTAACCCTGTGTACTCCTCGCGAAGGAGCATAGGCCGCTCACCAGCATTGTTATTCAACGATAATTGCGTTTGACCTCCATTTACTCGTAACACAATTCTCCTATTTCGAATATGACTATATGACCTAACCAAAGACGGAAAAGACGGGTAGATTTATACATCTCAGTACAATTATTCTCATACTGATTTTATCTCTAATGATTAGTGGTTTAATTCTAGACTAATTTTTGAACATCTATTTGTAAAGAACATCTATTTTAATCGTTGAGATCATGAGTCAATTGAAGCTAGACCACCATGGAAAACCTGGATGTACTGGACGGCCGTTTCGTTCTATTATGGGACTTCTCAGCAGTGCGCATTCACGATCCCGCCTCGCGAGATTTGAACCGAGGACCCACCAGTCTCATGCAAGAACGCTTAACATCTACACAACTGAGCTGGCCGGCATCAAACGGCGTTAACGTCTTACTTCAAGTAATCCATGAAACTGAGCGACTAATCCACCATTGTCTTCAGTGAGTTACTATCTCACAACGGACCCGTTTTAACTTCACTGCTCACTGCTGGTCACTGAGCATTGCTGAGGAGCCCCACAGTACAATGAAACGACGATCCAGTGCTTCCAGACTTTCCATGGTAGTCTAGCTTCAATCGACTCATGATCTCAACCATTAAAATTACTATAATATCCATAAAACCTTTTCTGATATCGAATAACTTATTAATTTAAGTTACAATTTCAGTATTATCATTGGAATAATATACTGCAATTTGCAATCATAAAATTATTATATATATTTCACTGAAAAACTTTATTAAATTATGTTGAGATTCAACTACTTTTTTATATTGAAAAATGGACTTATTTTCACCTCAGTTCATCTTTAGATTTGATGATATTGACGTTACTCTATGTTACCGTCAAAAACATTTCGGTAATTTAAGCTCAAGTTATCTGTTTACACTTAATTTAACGTCTTATTTTATTAGCATAATTCATTTAAGCATTAACAATTTATATAAACTAAATGAAGTTTAACGATAGGCTTTAGCCTAGTGTAAATTCGTATTGATGGTGATTATTGATATAAACATTCATAGGTGATGCACAAGCGATTTAAATTTACTGGATGAATATTTCGATGTAAGAAGAATCATAAAATAATGCACGGTTAGGTTTTATGTATCTCTGCAGCCAGAAACTGTTGTTTATGTTAACGTGTTCTCTTGCTTAACACACTATAACTCGAGAAATATTAGAAACCAAAGGTTATTCAAGGAAACACTATGTGCTCGTAACAGCCATCCGGTGCTTCCTTATCTAGCTTCAATTGACTCATGATCTCAAATATTAAAATGATTAAATTAATTAACAGGTAACTTTTAAGCTCAATTTCATCGTCACTACAAATTGATGGTATAATAAGTTTTACGGAAGTTACAATTTTCAAATATTTGTATAAACAACAGTCTCTATGTAATTACTAGATGTAAAAATCTTCACACTTTGAATTTTCAAAGTATAGATGATCTAAAACTGATTTGAAACACGTGTTGAATAATACCTCATTATTTAAAGAAACATAAAAAGTTGTATTGTAATAAAATAAATCAGATCTTGATCCATAGACATCTAAGTGATAATAATTCATATGTAGAAAACAACATATTTGTAACATTCTATAAAAGCTGAAATAAGTTAGGATTCTATTTTTAATTATGTTTAACTTAGAAATCTCCATTAGAGGTGTTAGAATAAAAAAAATTTATTAGGGATGATTGATGAAATAATTGAGTGATGTTCAGAGACAGATAAGATAAATTGTGTGATAATTTAGAGGTAATGAAGGGTTTGCATAAGATTCATTGAATTGAAAAAAACTGGTAAGATAGGTTACGTATTAATTGAACAGGATTTGAAGAGTTTACATTATTTAAGAAAATAAAGTAAGTGGAAATGTATGAGTGATGGAGTCGTTTGAATGTACATAAGATAAGAATTCGGTAAGGGAAGAGAAATATAACAAACTAAGCATTAACAAAATAAAACTAATGACCAAAAATTGAATTAACAGGGTAGTAATAGGTTTATTAGTGTCTCTTTTTAAATAAATAGATCAGGTTAGAGTTTTTTATCACAATCGCTTCAGCAAAACGGAGAGCAGCCGTACTTCTTTGTCTGCTGATAATTTTAAAAGCATGCGGAATGTCGATGGTATGCCAGGAGTCAAGTAAATTATTACTATTATTATTATTATTATTATTATTATTATTATTAGCTTTATTCAATATTATATTTTTGGTACAATATAGAATTCTCAGCGTAAAGTACTTCAACAAGTTTCCGTTTCTTTCTTCTTGGTCGGTCCTGACGATAAATATTGTGTGATCGCCAGTTAGATGTTAGCAGTCCAGTAAATGAACATCTGAATAATGTACATTCTTTTCGTTGTATATTGCCAGCAACCACATTGTCTCTTATTGAGCTCCTTGTGACTCTGACAACGAAAGGTTGTACACTTTTCAGAAACGCAGAAGAATAGATCATGCGATTAATAAACATAATGATATATTAAAACAAACAAAAATAGATAACTTGTTGAAATATCTAGATGGCAGGAACAGGTAGCCCAGATGCTCAAGCAGGCCGCCTAGCTATTGAACTGTTGAGAACCCTAGTCTCTTGCAGCCTCAATGTCTTTGGAACACGCTCAGAAATGCGATCATGTACTCTTCTCTCAGTTCTTCCGATGTATGTGCTTTGGTACGCACATGCGAATTGGTAAATGCAGTTGGAGGTACTGAGAAAAGAGGACCTGTCGATTTCAGTTTGTTTGAGTGAGCAGTTCGTTTCCCATACCGTCGTCAATTTTGCTGCTGGGTAGGTCACTTTCAACGCGGGATTTATCCCGTGATTAATTATTCCAGTGACTTCGTCTCCATTGAAGCGTAAGTATAGGAAGCAGGTTGATTTTAGCATATTTCTGAATGAACTACTCCGGGTATGCATTTTCACGTAGGCAATTTGTAATGAGAGCAATCTCATCTTCCAGGCATTCATTTGAGCAAATTTTGCATGCGCTGTCAAAAATGTTTGTACAATACCTTTTTTGTAACTCATTGGACAGAAACTGTAGTAACTGAGATAAACTCCACTCCAGGTATTTTTGCGGTGAATGTGTCTTTGTAATGTGCCGTCATATGTTCGTCTGATCACAATATCTAGGAAATGGGATTTAGCTTCCACTTCATGTTGCATGGTAAAATCTATATCCTTGGGTGGTTTATTAAACAGATTGAGTAGGTCCGTGGAATGCCTATGATTGTTGCAGACGAGAAATGTGTCATCAATATATCTACAGTAGAGTGTAGTTTCATCAATTACGTGCTTGAGCTTCTTCTGTTCCAGATTCCTCATAAGTATGTCAGCCAGAATTGGACCCAAATAGCTACCCATGGCTACTCCATCAACTTGGTTGTACAACACATTGTTGGATTGAAATTGTATGTTTTTCGAACACAGAAACAGGAGTTGTTTGAATTCAAGAATTGGTAAAGGTAGAAGTTCAGGATATTCACATATGAAACCTGCCGTTTCTTCCAAGGGGAAATTTGTGAAGTGTGATGAGACATCAAACATCAGAAGCATTTAGGCTATTAAGCGTTTGTAAAAATTCAAAACTATTGAATTGTGATGGCCTAAACAAAAATTTTCATAATGATGACTGTAAAATAATGCAATAAATTCAATAACACTTAATATTCTCTTTTATTAATTTGCATTCCGACACAAATAGAATGAATGTAGACATAGGTATGTAAAATTTTACAAAACTTCATGTAATGTAGTTCATAGACAAATAAAATATTAGGATAATATCTCCTATCAATCGACAAAAACAACAACAACAACACAAATACCTAATTATATATCCTGATATAAAATGTAACAATACTACTTATGCTACATATATTACAAATGGTTTATTGTTCGTAAATCGGTTAACGATAATGGTGGATTTTGAGGATAAATAATTTGGGAAAATACTTGAGAATACATATTTAGACATTAACACCATTGGATGCTGGCCAGCTCAGTGGTCCAGAGGTTAAGTGTTCTTGAGCGAGGCTGATAAGTCCTGGGTTCGAATCTTGTGAGGCGGGATCGTGGATGCGTACAACTGAAAAGTCCCATAACAGAACGAAACGGCCGTCCAGTGTATCCAGATTTTCCATGGTGTTCTAGTTTTAATTGACTCATGATCTCAAATATTAAAAATGCATATTTATGTTAAAGGTGGATAATGGAATTTTATGCTACTTGTTATTCGGGACTTATCAGCCGGATGTGCCTGCGTCATGGAGTAGATATTCACTCCGGAACTCAAACCTAGTACCGTTCGCTTCAAACACCAAGACGTTAGCTTATGAAAATGCTTGTAAATTACCGGCAATATCGAAGCGATCCTCACCAGTTGCACGTTTGCCAAAAAGAGACTGATAAATTACTGTCCTAAGACATCGATGGGAAGATCCAAACAACCAATTTATGTATATATATGTATTAAGAAGTAAGTTAATCATGATTTTTAAGTTCTTATTAGATTCATGTGCATTGATCAATAAAATAACTTTGAATAATATCCGTTATTGAGTGTTTTGTGTGTATATGAAGTATTTCAAATTTATAATCACATAATTGTTATGTTTTATAATAAACCTTATGAAGGGGTACATGTGAAAAGGTTTTATAGACCTTATTGATAGTAAAGCTGCCTTTTAGTGTTATGTCGAACGTGGTTTTGTAACTGCTGTTAAAAACATTCATTACTTTAATTTCGTTAAAGATTTACATTATTTTTCAACATTATAACTTTGCAGTAAATTTATTCATAAATAATCGATAGCATGAACGAATGAAAATTCTGTGAAGAATTTCAAACGCCCGATTAAAATGCTCCATTTGAATGAAATAAAATAGAACGTCAACCTGTAGTAGGTTATGCAATTCACATACAGTGAGCTACAGAAATGCTCACGTTTACTATTTCTATAAACTCAACAAGAAATCTTCAAATTATTGTAACAACCAAAAGTTTATTTGCATGTTTTTTTATGTAAATGTATTGTTTGATCTATAGAATATAACTGTGAGA
Organism: Schistosoma haematobium; assembly: GCF_000699445.3. Classification (NCBI taxonomy): domain Eukaryota; kingdom Metazoa; phylum Platyhelminthes; class Trematoda; order Strigeidida; family Schistosomatidae; genus Schistosoma; species Schistosoma haematobium. The sequence goes on along the minus strand of NC_067202.1, from coordinate 9,302,405 downwards.
TCTGTATCTCGGTTTCAATAAAAGTCAATGTTCATGTTGTATAAGAAAGATAACAAAATCTGTATATCGATGTTTATTATATTTATTCATATACTTTGTATCCCTATTCTTCTAATTATGATGATTTTGATAACTTTTTTGAACATTTATCTAAACTTCAAAAAACTAAAGTATATCAAACATTTATTGGTAATTATATTTATATTAGTAATTGTCATTTTAAGTTGTATGCACCAGAGAAAAAAACCGTGAAACAGACTGATGAATTTATTTTATCCTTCAAATCTTGTTGATCTTTCTGTGTTTAAAAGCTGTACAGTCAAACTACTCTACTGAAAGAATGTAGTATTATAAAAAAAATTAAAATATATAATTTCACTTGGTGTTGTTTTACTTGTATATTCCCAGATGATGAGTACCAAATAGGACGAAACACGAGTTCTGGATTCCACTGCTAGCCGCTATCCACCTTCAATTAAAATATATGTTTAGATAAATATGTAAAAATATGAAAAGAATAATGTTCACAGAAATAATGAACTAATTCATAAATAAGTTAATCAATATATTTGTAATATCCCAATAAGTAGGAAAATCAGATTTTCTGACGTTTCGTGACTTAGTTTAAGCCACTTCTTCAGACATTAAATAACCAAATCAAAATTAATCCAAGTTTAAATAATACAAAACAGCACCATCATAATCCTTGTGTTGTTGTCGTACTATTTAAACGTGGATTAAAATTTAACTTGGTTATTTATTCTTTGAAGAAGGAGGCTTACACTGAATCACGAAAGACCGGAGAATCTAATGTTTCTAGTCATTAGAACATCTACAAATATATTATTTTAATTTATAACAATCTATCTAATGCTTATTTTATTCGGAATTATTAAGTTAAACCTTAGTAATGATACTTATAATTCATAAATAGTTATTCACATGGGAAATTAATCTTTCTAGTCAATGTTTGTTTAATTTGTCTGAATTTATTACTGAAGGTTTTAATTATAAATAAAAAATTATATAAAAACAAATAAATCCTATTTCACCAATCTTACCTATGAAATATTTGATTATATGAGAATAGGAAAAGGAAACAAAGTGAAAACGAAACAAACTCTTCTTCCATGATTAACAGTAGACCATTCCAAATGACAGACATTAAAGAATACCATACAAATTTAATAAAACTGATTTACTACTGATATCTAAATACGAATAGACCATAAATCGTTTCAAATATTAATTGTGATATTTTTTAAAATAATTTTCAACCAAAATATGGTTTGTTCCTCTAGCGTTCAATCATGTTTCATTGACGTTTAGTTAAATGACAGTAGTGTTTAGACCATAAAATTTTAGTCAAGCATTAAAAATAAACTATAGAAAAGTTGCATACTATATTGTGCAGGGGTTATCACAATAAGTGTGATTGATAAATTTTTAATATATTTTCCAGTCGTGAATCAATGCAAATCACCTGTTGCAACTAGAACCTACATTATAGAAACATGTCTAGATATTTAGTGAAAGAAGCAAAGATAGATAGTGGCTAAAAGTGGAATCCAGAACGCGCATTTCCTCCTATTCGGGACTCGTCAGCTGGATGTACCTGCATCTCAGCTTGTAAATTCAGGCAAAATCGAGGCAATCCGTACATGATGCACATATGCCAACAAGAGACTGATCACTTGCAGTCCTAAATAACAATGGGAAGATACAAGTAAACAACACCAATTGAATTTAGTGAAACGGTTCAAACAATAATCCTATAAATTATATATATATATATATATATATATATATATATATATATATAAGATTATTGTTTGAACTGTTTCACTAAATGTCTAGACATGTTTCATTAATGTACATTTTAGTTTAAACAGGTGATTTACCTTGATTCATTATTGAAAAACCTATTACACATTGAACGCTGAAGGAACAAATCATATTTTAGAAATTTACCAAAGCGTTTTAGTGGGGCCCAGCATTTTGATATCATTTAGATCGGATGGTGTTAACGACGGACTCACCATTTTGGTGGCCTGATGTTTGACTCCATTTGCATAGTTTCGGATTGCTAATTAAATACATATATCGACTATTCTCGTAAGCAATAATCGACTTAATCCGCGGATGTTAATTTAATGAAGCACTAGTATTTATTTAATGACTTATTATTGGAAATACAACTTAATACTTTGTTGACGATGACAAGTAAGGTAAACAAGGGAAAACAATGGATTAATGATTTATGTATTTCATTCCATATTTTCCAACTATTAATTATCACGAATTATAAATGGATTAGAAACATCTAATAATAAGTTATGTGATTTTAAGGAGAAAAATATAATTCATAATCTTATATTAATACCATAGAAAAAATTTATTTGTTCAATAAAAACCCTCCAATTACTTTCCTAGGTAACTTTTTGGACCACAGGATTTTAATATATTGACAATCTGAAGGTAAATTTTGTCGTGGACTTATTGTATCCCTACAATTAATGAAAACTAAACAACACTGGACTAGCGTTCTGTTCTCATTTCAAACTTCTTGGACGTTTGCTAATGTGATTTGCCGGAGATCAAGTACACTAGTTTCAGACAACATCTGCGTCACAACACTTTTAATTCACTGATTTGCTATTCTGGTGTTCACATTTTTAATTTCTATCACTGAATAATATTGCGAAACTGTCATTTACTTCCAACAGTTATAACTGTCTTATTCACTAGCATGACTGCTCCCTCCTGGACAGAACTTCTGACTAGAACGACTTTAAATCTTCAAAGTGAATAATAATCGACATTTAATTTTGTTTGAAGCGATTATTTTGTGAAAATCCAAAGATAGTGACATGTTCAATCAAAGAATTTTTGATCAAAATATCTAGCAGAAGAGGAAACTACATAAAACTAAACATCACCCGTGGTATATCGTTACAAAAAATAAACATATCAATTAATAGGAAATATGACTTGTTTTCTACCATTTTATATTAATAATCATTTATGAATGCATCTTCCGGTCATTCATACATCTTAAAAATGTATATTATATTCATACTTTTTCGTATAATTTAATGTAAACATAGTTTTATGATGGATAATGCCAACTCATAGAAATTATTACATATTTAAAAGACAGATTCATTTGTTCCTTTCCAATGGGTGCTATCAATCACAGTTTTATCGAAAAATTCCATTAAAAAAAGGAAGGATAAAGATTGACCTTAACAACCAATAGTGACCAAGTAATGAATAGAAATCTCATTATTTCTATTCATAATATATGCGTAATTAAATTTCATTATTGTAATTAAATTACTATATCAAAAACGAAATAAAATAAACAAAATTAGGTTTTGTCTAATTGAAACAAGATAATTATTAAATCTCAACTCTAAGGTTGACCATAAAATAATGAATATAGATGACTTTCATGATCTTCTTCGTCGTGTAATGGGATGATGTCATTTTGATCAGTTGTAATTTAATAAAAATCTCTCCTTTTTTCCTAGTAAAAGATCATTATTATCTACGGGTATGACAATACATACGCTGCATTTTAAACAAAGAGGCTTCGGTATTTTACATTAATCTTCTGAGAAGACTATGCTGAGTAGCCTTGATTAAATCATAATTCGATTCTTCGAGAAAGTTACTACTATCTTCGAACTTCGGACTAAGATTCATTCCATAAAAGATATTTCTGACCTCTACGACAAGCTTATCAACTTAAACTCAACCAGTTCGCGATATTACGAAACCAACTGTCATTGTCTTCTGTAATTCACTCCCGACATGGTTGATATCTACTGGTCACACTTCTTAACATTTGTCACAAGTGCGCAAATGAGGATTTCTAGATAGGAAATCTGTCGAGACCGCTGAATACTACTGAGGTAAGAAATAGGTCGAATTTAGATAATTAGTGGAAAGCGGGAAGCGCTGGACAGTTGTTTGTTCTAGTGTAGCACTCATCAAAAGTGCAGATCTATGACTTACCAGGGAGTGGAGATGAGAACTTCGGTACAGCTTTGAAAATGAATTTGCTTTGAGACGAACTAACCGCTAGATTATTCATACTTGGTTTTGTGTTTCATATATGTACTCCGTTTGTTTAATATTTGATAGGATTAGTGTTTTCAGTAATTTCTTCTTCAATAGCAACAGATACATATCAAATAATTATTGCATTACATTGACTTATATAAGGGATGTATATATATATATATATAAAGTTTTTGTTAAGTCAGAGGGTGTTAAACGTGAAGTAAACAAGGAACTATGGCTCAAAACAAAACAATTTTATGTATACAATTTAAGAGATCATTTAAGAATTATGTAGAAAAATTGCTATAGAGTACTGAATTCAAACCAATGTTCTTTGTTTGTGAATATTCCATAGGGATATTTTAATTACTAAAATCAATTTAAGGAATAACGTGAATATCATACATAATAAGTGAAGTATTATATTAGATCTTGCTCATATAGATAATTAAGTCACGTAGAATAAAATAGGTAAGCTTATGATGAAATATGTCAATGGTCAAAGATAACATTATGAGTAATTAGGTGCAAAATTGCACATTATGTAGCTTAAATATAGCTTAACATCATAGTTAGCTAAGGTAACCCAAGAGATTGGGTATGAATTTTTAGGATACTTAGATTTAATTTAATCAATGACAAAACGCAGAATATTTTACTGAGAATACAAACAAATACGGCTTGAACAAAATTAAAAACACAGTTCTGGTTGAAAATTTAATTAAAACAAGAAAAAAATTGAGAAACCTTAAAGCTGCTGAGTTTTTGATTTACGATATCAACTTAAGTCAATAAAGTCATGTAACAACTTTAAGACTTGATCAGCTTGAAATCATCTTGATAAATTGGATTAATTATTTACCTACAATTACAAAAAGTGGAATTCGCTACTACCATCTACTCTCGAACACTTCACTTCTACCTGAAGTTTCTGCTGATGTCGTTCGGAAGAACGACAAAGGCTCCATGACCAAACCATCCAGCTCAGAGTACAAAACTCCATCAAAATATTTTCATCTACATATATAGTTGTTTGAATTAAAAATATAATATTGAATGTTTGACTTGGTAATTTCAAATGGATCTCAAGTGAACTACATACAGTCTGTAAATAATACACTTCTTATATTCCAATGCCTAATCTATTTGAAATTATTGAGTAAAACCTCGGTAAAATACAAACACATTGCTAATCAAATTAGCATAGTTATCAAATATTCAGTAAGCGTTGTTTTAATAATAACATCATTCTCATGTCTCTAATTGTTAAAAATGTTCATAGTGATCCATTAGAACTGCTAAATTTTCATCATAAATCGTTTGACAAGAATGTATAAGAAAATGTACGTTCTTACTGGAAGAATATCGTGAATACATCAACAACTTGGATGATCTCATTCCGGATCTAATACACACATTGAACTACTGATTATCATTGTTTGTCATTGTCAATAAAAGTGAAATTAACTTCTATTCACCTAAAAATCTATGAAAGGAATTTTTTTATTTTTGATGATATCATTCATATTATGGACCTAAAATACCTTCTTTAACTCCTTTACCTATTTGTCGATATGTACATTGATTATATAAATTCAAGTTAACTTGACTGGAACAATATATATATTACGACTGTTATCAATGATTTTAGTATATGTAATTAGATGAGTGATTTAAGTGAATGATCCACTTTTAAAGAGTAACAGTCCTTAGTCGTCAATAAAATTATGAATAAGATGAAACATTATAGTGAAGTAGTTAAGATTAATACATTCATTTTATTGGAGTTTCGTTCTCTGAGCTGGATGGTTTGTTCATGGAGCTTTCATCGTTCTTCTGAACGACATCATTAGCACAAACCTCAGGTAGAAGTTTGTGTACCTTTAATTAAAATAAAGATATTAGCAGATAAGGAATTGTTATTGATGTAAATTACATATGACATATATAATTTGATTATTGTTTAGGAAATCATCCTTTTTATGACCAAAATACAGTGAATAGATGCTCTTCACAGAGATAATTAATTATCTCAGCTTTTTTCGTCGTGTTCATTGGAAAATCTACAATTTAATGTTTACAACACAGTTCAGATGATTAAAATATCAAGCGTTTTTCTCTATTAATGTCACAATTTACCAATAAGGAATTATTGTCTTATGGATGAAATAGTAGTGTGATGTTGTTACTAGAATTTCTTTGCTGTGAAAATAAACTTTATTGCTCAAACCAATCAAATCATTCGACGTTATAAGCGTTTACATTATATTTACAAAAATATGGAACTGAACAGCTTCTGGGGTTCTAAATATTCAGGATTATAAGACAGAAACTAATAAAGCAACTAGTCCTTTTGATAAATTTCAATTAAAGAAAAATCAACTTCTGAAATAACTAAAACCGTTCACTTCTATCTCCTTTTAGTTTGTTTTGATTCCAAATCATGAACTGAATCACGTTTCTGTGGTTTACTGAAAATCTATTAAACAGATCTATTATGAAGACATACAGAAAACTTCACAAATACTCAAATATATCCATTATCTGAATATCTGATGAGCCTACTGAAGCTGTCAAAGTAATAATATGTAAAACATAAACTTAACAGATTTATTAAAATACTGAATCATAACGTAGAATATTTTTTATAGCACCATTTCTTCTGTAAAGTATTGAGCACTCTGGAGAATTATATATATATATATATATATATATATACACTCATGTTTATCACGAAACGTTACAAAGTATTTACATAATACGTATACATGTCCTTCAATCGTCGATTTTCAACTTCCAGCGTGTCCTTCAATCTGAACTGTTGCCTCGACTGGTCCCCAAATTCTTTGTCAACACCATACTTTCGATGTACTGAAACTCCTCAACCTGTCCAACAACTGTTGCGACGTCGACACCATATTTCGCTAGACACTACTTACAAACACCCTCGTGAGTTGCATCCACTAGACGGTGGCATTCACATTAATCTGAAATAAATATTGACACTGGTACAATTTCAGTTTACGCAAAAATTGTCACCCCTGAAAAATCCTATCAACAGGAACAGTAGGGAGTAAGAAGATCATAAAAACCTGAAAATATAACCGGTAGGAAACGTGATCATATGAATGGACTGACTTAATGCTTCTGAAATAATTAAATAATATTCTTGATGTGATTTAGAATAACATTAAAAGCTTTGCTAGTTCGCAGAAAATAAATTCACCAAACATTTTCTAAGAATAGTGAATCTGTTCTACCATAGCATTTAAATGTAGATTAGATAAAACCTTCATAACAATCAGTAAGCTTCTGAATCATCACTGTTGAACGCAATCTAACAGTTTATTTGTCAATAATGAATAAAGAATCTTCCCAATTTGTAAAACATTTAAATTTAGTAAGTTCGAAATGATTGAAAGTTAAGTTAGAATTATGTCTGTATGTTAACTAAGAAATTAGAAGAGATCACAGTACCCAACAGTAAACTCAATAGGTTCCCACCATAACGATTTTCAAATAATCTTATTAATATCAGAAGGGGTTTGGTGGATATTGTAGTAATTTTAATGGTTGAGATCATGAGTCAATTGAAGCTAGACCACCATGGGAAACCTGGAAGCACTGGACGGCCGTTTCGTCCTATTGTGGGACTCCTCAGCAGTGCACACCCACGTTCAGTGCTTCCAGGCTTCCCATAGTAGTCTAGTTTCAATTGGTTCATGATCTCAACCATTAATCTTAATAGTGTTTATTACTGCTAACAACGAAATCCCATTTAAATTTACGTTTAAGGTAATCAAAAATGTAGATATATTTCTAAACTATGAAAGATCGGTTACATAAAGGGATATCAGATAGAACTTTAATCAACCGTTCAATGTGCAAATCTTAATTATTTTTTATTATTTTCTCGCCTGAACAACCTTTACAAGTTATGTATCTTCGAGAGAGTCTTCAATACATTCATTCTATTTTTTTAGCTGATGGTTACTTAACCTACTGGGTATACACATATTGAATGTTCATAATCGTCATTTGATTATATCCGATTATCGTGCTTGATTGATAACATAGTTCTCTTCAATATTTTCATTCACCAGCTAATTTCCTTTATTGAATACCTAAATCTATATTGATTTGCATAATACTTTAAATCTATATATCATTTTGAGATGACATTATTATTTCTGACTAAAGGGATTAATTATTTCTTCAACAGAAAACATACTTCAGTTAAATCACTTTTATTGAATTAAATTTCTAATTCTTACCTACAGATATTATATGGATATAATATAATTCAACAAAAAATCTGATATGAATCGATGCATGAGAAAATAGGAAAACAGTGGTCAGATATAAGTTGATTTTACACTGAAAATCAATCAAAAACGTTATCTGAATACGTTGATTCAAGTTTTTTTAATCTACACCCACTTTAAGGCAGATTTTAAAAAGATTAAGCTAACTAACACTTGATTACTTACATACACCTGTTACCCCTCGTGGAGGAGTATAGGCCACTCACCAGCATTCTCTATCTAACTGTCCTGGATGATCCTTTCCAGTTCATCCCAGTAATTATTCATCCTTCTGATATCGGTTTTCAAATTCTCAAGGCAGTGTGTTTTTTGTGATCTTCCTCTTTTCTGTTTTCCATCTAAATTTCAAGTTAGCGCTTGAACTGTATTATTATGGCTAAGTTACGATCAACAGAAACCAAATGAAATGTTAGATACCATCGGGAAGAAAACTCTTCATTGAGACGTTCATATTTACTAATTATTCGTTATTTCATTTACATTTACTCTAGTTATTATACGAAAGGAATCACAGCCGGTAAGAGAAAAATTCAGCTAGCAGACTTTCTTTAAATATACAGTTCATCCATTTGGCTTACCTTATTCTTTCTCAATAATTAAATACACTCATATACCAAAGTACCATTACAAGTATGGCTTATTATTTCGTTATGATGATTAGGATTATTTGAATTATAGTACGAACTAAGAATCCCGGAAATAACGTAATCGCATCAAGAAGTACTAGATAAGCACGAACGAATGTACTGTATTTGGAATTCGGAATCAAGCATTCAACAAGTACAAAGGAATCATTAGTTCATTCGAACACTACATTCGTGTACGAAATCTATTACATAATAAGTTAAGTAATTTTCATTGTTTATTTAAAACGAAGAACAATTGATATCTGAAATTATGTAACAAGATTTGAACATGATACTTATATTATGCCAAAAGGGACTTTGTGGATGTTATAGTAATTTTAATAGTTAAGATCGTGAGTTAATTGAAGATAGACCACCATGGAAAACCTGGAGGCACTGGAGGGTCGTTTCATGAATAGTTTTCATCCTAGTGAGAAGCAGTAACCAGTGGAGTTCAACTAGGTCTGTTGTGAGATAGTAACTCACTGAAGATAATGGTGGATGTGTCACTCAATTTCGTGGATTAGTTAAAGTTAGACATTAACACCGTTTGATGCCGGCCAGCACAGTGGTGTAGATGTTAAGCGTTCTTGCGTGAGACCGATAGGTCCTTGGTTTGAATCTCGCGAGGCGGGATCGTGAATGCGCATTGCTGAGGTGTCTTACGTTATTCATTAAATAGTGAACACAGTCTTGAGAAAGTTAAATTTTTAAAATTAGTTGGTTTGTAATAACAATACGAAATAATACTTTTATATTCTTTTATAAGTATGACAATTGGATCTCGTTAAAGTTCTTGTATTCATAGTGTCTGTCGAGTTGAAATTTTAAATGAATTTTGGTTGTCCGGTCTTCAGTAGCCTGAATTCACTCTTATTACAGTTACCTAAATATTTTCTTACTACTATCTGATTTTTTGTTCCATCTCAGTTATTCAGCGTTGATACACTGTTGGTTATCAAAAAGTAGCTTACTAATCGACCAAAAACTATATGAAAACGTTGAATGATCTAATTTTTTAAAAATTTATAGCCCGACGAGAATTATGAATGGTAACGTTTGAGAACTACATATACACAAATACGATACATATATTTTTACTGCATAATTATTAAGTAGTTAAACTATGCATGTTCATGTTTCTCTTATTAAAAGCTTTATTTTGATCCATAGACTATTATTATACGATTTCCCTTTATTGAGTTATGCCCAGTCTACTAATTACAGTCTCCCACATTCACAGCCCCTTTTGGCTAGAACTTGAACAAATGTTATTTTCTATTTTATGGTACGATGTGGTCTGTTTGGTTTGTATATAAACTCAGTATGTTTGAAATACATGATTCATTATGCGGAGGCTGGGATTGGTGATCTAGACTCTAACAGGTAGGGCTGGGTAAGAAGAAGAAGCGATAAGGACTCTAGACTGCTCATATGGGTTTTATGCATCATTGGTTTGGTCGATAATTCACTGTTCTCTAATTGGTGGTATCATTACTTGACATATCAATAGGGCTCAAGGCCATAAGTTATAACAAAAATGTTCCACCTATTCAAAATCTAAGAAATTTGATACCATCAGCCAAATATTGTATTGTTCGAATTTTGTAAAACTGTACATAAGACTTTAGTGTTCACCTCAGCCAGAAGTCTTACTAATATGTAAATATTGGGACAAAGTTTAGAAATGTTATAAGAGGGATGAATGTAAAAATATTACCGAATCTTCTAAACCCTTGAACAAATGTTGTCCCATAACTTACACAAAAAGCATTTTATTTTATCATAAATAATATTTATATCTTATAATAAATGTTTTCAAGGTAATTGATGAAAAGGACCTAAACAGTAACTATATTTCTTAATAAACATCAAAGTTTTGAAATAAACATTCTCTGCTTTCGCTGACCATCAAGAAGTTAGTGTTGAGAACAAGAACTCAGGTTGGGACAAGCAAAAGTATTTCGATGCAAAACTACAGAGTCCTTTGGTAAAATGTGAAAACCATTCGTTCAATACTCTATTTGCCGATTCTCCATCGAGTCTCAAACTTCATCCTTCCTTAAACACCATAAAAATTACTCTGCTTTCCATTTCTTTTCGATTCGATCTTCACAGTCTCCCGCAGACAGGCGTTCCACTTCTGAATGGTGTTACATACTACTTATGTCGACAGTCATAAGAATTATTAGTCTTTATCATCCGTTTTTGACCCTAAAGTATACTCTAAGATGTATTGATTAGAAATCCAAATAATGAACATCCTAATTCAATAAAATAACAAATAACAAGTCATCATCTGTTATCTTTCATTATTTAGTGACTATTTGTTATTAACTCACCTTTAAGGAAAATATGTTCGTAATATGGTGAAGCCGAAATTAAACACTTTACATAATAAAATGACTATGCCAGAAGTTTATTTAAGATAACAGTTTACGGCTAAATATGGGTATTTAGTTAAAGCAATCAACAAAACCATTAACCCAAAAACGGCAAGAATAAAAAATCTAGCATAACAACATAAAAATTCACTGAACCTTCAGTGATAATCTGAAACTCAACTAAATATTGATAATATACACTTGAGAACTGGTTTACGCGTTCAAAAGGAGCTAGTTGTCGGTCTTCCTATATCATGGTAACTGAACTCTTATTTTATTTCATTTTTTAAGCCCCTTTCATTCTATTGTGTCATCGTGTCGTTGATTGCTTAGCTTATTATCTTATTTTTAGATGAATGAACTAAACTAATATCATTCTTACTTGCCATTACCATGAATTATATTGTTTCACTGCGTAATCACCTGATTGTGACCTTATAATCTCTGGCTACCACCCTAGAAGATGTTCCAAAACATTCTTTCCTATTTTATATTTATCTGAAACATTCTGTTTAGTTTCAACTTCATATAAATACTCACTGCAACATGTTGATATGGTTTTGCTCCAGATTCCAAATAAATTTGCTGTTGAACATTTTGGTCCCTTCAGATTGCAGAAGCTGATGAAAATATAACGAAATAAATTCGCACTATGAAATGAAGTGTTCAAATGTCGGTGGTTGATGAGTATATGAATTATCTCTCCTGTAACTGACAGCTAAACTTACAATTTTCATTAGAAATAAACAGCGCATGAAAACTTGTAGATTAATGGTAGATTAAAATGTAACTTAATAAGACAAGGAGTTTTAACATGATCTGTAAAGAATACTAACAAATCTGGTGTAGAAGTTTACAGTGCTTAAATAAACTCACTCACGTGAAATCGGAACCCAGAACCCTCGATCTGACGCGCGAACGCTTGGCATCCAGACCACTGAGCTGTCATTCAACGGTGTCAATGTCTAACTTCAACGAATCCACCATGTCGTGCGACCATCTTCCATTGTGTTCGGTTGGTGAGTGCATCACATCCGACACGGTTCAACCCCACTGGTAACGGCTTCTCACCACAACACAACTCAGAGAACTCCCTCTCCAAGCTAGTCACCAATGACCACATGATCATTTGCAGTTTGTGCTTGTGCACATTGTTCAATTGTATTGAATTCATGCAGTGATCGATGTGAGAGCGCCACTGAAACGCTGCAATCACTGGACGGCCAATTGGTCCTAGTACGTGACTGCTCACTAGTGCAACTCGACGACCCAACCTGCGGGCCTCGAACCCCGAACCTTCGGTCTCGCACGCGATCGCTTGACGTCTAGATAGGCTCAGTGGTCTAGAGGTTGAGCGTTCGTGCTCCAGAACGAGGGTACTGGGCTGCGATCCCACTTGCGTGACAGTCGATGCGCACTACTAAGGAGTCCTATACGAGGATCAGTCGACCGTCCAGTGCTTTCAGGTGTTCAGTAGTAGTCTAGCTTAGATTGACTAAGAGATTCGATTATTAAAATAACTTCAATCACCACAAACCCCTATTCTGAAAATATATGTAACTCACACTCAACTGAAAAATGAACAATTGACCATAACTTTACGTGTTGTTTTCGATAAATCTATTTTGTTATTTATTAATGAAAAGTAGATATATATATATATATATGAAAGAACTCCAAAAAGTGGTCATATTTAAGGCTATTATATTGTTTGAAACAATAGTGAATTAATCTGGAATTATTTGTAACTTAAGATGAAATTATTATTTTGTAACAATTAACATGCAATGTTAACTTGAACAAGTTTAAAGATTAAATTCACTATTAGAATAAATATGGTTAACATAGATTGAGAGAGATAATAATGTAACTACAAATCATAATAGTTGTTAGGTCAAGGATAACGTAATATATAAAACAATATAGTTCGGTAAGTTGTAGCAGATAGGGGTAGGTAACAGTTACATTTCTCAAATGTTAACTAACTGATTATACATACACATACATACACTTGTTAAATTGTTTGCATACCATCAAAATGACTGCTAACTAATTTGGTCAGAAGTAGGCCCAGAAAAAAGTAGCAGTTTGACTTATTTTTTAGACACAAAGCCCCGGTGTTTTGATCCGTGCAGCTATTGCTTCAGCCGTACAGAGGATTTTTCATTATGGTGGATTTAGGCAGATAGCTATTAGGAGGATATATTACCACCAATGACTTATTCATGTTGTCTGTTGTTTAACTATAAATATCTATCCATGCTTGGTTAAATTGAGTTGGTTCACACGCCTTCTCCACTGTACACCGTCTGGTTTTGCTCTCTCTTCTTCGCTTCCTTGTCTACGTCTTGCTAATTGTTTGTTCCATTCAACGATTGGACGAAATATATGTATTCGAAATCCATTCTCGTATTTGACTCATTTAATTTCGTTATACACTAACGCGAGTTAAGCCCATAATTGTATGCGAGGATTGACGATATGTATATTTAAATAACATTCATAAGATCCGATTGAAGTTAGATCTCGAGCCACTAAAAACTACATTCTATTCGATGCATCTGAGCAGAAAAAGAAGAGATAAATTTATGAAGGATGAATGAAAATCTATATTCTGATGACTGACTATTGCACGTATTATCTCATGATCAATACCCACCAGATAATGAACAAACTATTGTTGAATAGAACTTAACATTGTTTATTGGGTGATTTATTATCAGACACCAATTCACTTGGGTTTCAAGACTGAAATTGTAACAGCCAACCTCAAACAAGCTTTTGCTTTCAACAATCTCTTTGACAAAATATCAGTTAAAAATATATTATGTTCAAGGAAATATACACTTGAATAAAGAAAGAATAAATATTGTAGCAGAATAATGTGAATAAATTTATTTAGCGGACTCTCGTCAGTTGCTTACAACCTGAACATAGTCGTAATAATCAATAAAAATGGTGTACAAACTTTTTGTCATAATAAAAACTATTCAAAAGGAGAATGAATATAAATATTTATATGTTGAACAGTGTGAATATTATAGAGGAAAAGCTTTTTAAAAAGCATGAAGACAAGTTACCGATCAAAAATATTACATTAAAAGTTGCATTATTACAATTGATCTAAAGACTAAATTGATTGCATCTCAGAAAAGACTCGAGAAGAGATGATGGATAGGAAGTCATACTTACAAACACAAAATTATCTGTTAAGCAACTGAATCTTGAAAAATGAGGTCACTATGGAAGTGGAACACTGAGAGCAATATCCTGTCAAATGCAGAAACCTGGCCTATGCCATTTGATAGTGATGATTTTGGTAAAATTCAATAAGTTTGAGGTCGTTTGTTCATAGATGACGTTCGATGACTTTATAATGTCGATGGTTCGTTAACTATCAAGTTAATGACAAGCAATTATACTGTAGAAAACAGGTTGATTTTTGAATCCCAGTTTCTGATGGATGTGGCCAAAGACTGAAATATCAACTACCTCTTCCTTTCTTCGTTTACATTAACAGGAAACAATATTTGGAGGTAACGTGAGGTTAGCGTATGTCCACATTTGATTATTTAAATGAGCATTCGTTTAATACGGTAGGACTAGTTTAACAGCTAGGGAAGTCCATTATAATGCAGTCTATATACTGTAATCAATCTTCCCAACAGTCTCATCAGATTTGAAACCAACTCATAAGAAGATATGTTTTAACTCCACTGTATCATATTTTATTCTTTTCGTTCTTTTCTTACTATATTTACTGATGAAACGTTAGAAAAATAATATATACATCGATTTTTAAAATCACATCTTGAAGTATCCCACCAGTGAAAAATATACTGAAGACTGGAAATTGAATTATGATTTCTTATCACGATCACTCATTAAAACATATTAAATAACAGTATTTCTTATAATGAGAAAGCAGCAAAATGGATAATATCACACATTATGACCATAACTTTAAGCAGTCAAAAGCGGACGTCCAAGTAGAATAATGCGCACAAGTGTACTTCCATCTTCTAAATGAAATATGGATGATCCCAAAATCAAAATCACAAATAGCGTTTATAATATATCCACAAATAAAGTTATATGGAAGTTACCGTAATTACGTATCCGAGTCGCTTGATAAAGAATCGAACAAAAATTTTAAGGAAAAGATAAATCAATCAATATATAACAAGTATCTACAACCAATTTCGATTATGGTTAATTTTGGTTAAGCCCTTTTATTAACTCACTTAATAGACAATGTTATTTCGACAGTAACAACCCGCATATTTCTTTGTACTGCTATGATCACTAGATCACGTGACAGACTCTAGCTAAAATGTTGATCGCTTAAATATCACTCGACGATTCATCCTCCTCCTCATGTATATATGTACTCGAATCTTATAATTAGCTTTTGTTATGCCTTGCTATACCCTTCATTATGCAATTCGACTATAAATTTGCCTATGTACTTATTCACATATATAATTATTCGCCTCTCTGCTTCGAATTCGTTTGAAGTGCTCACAGCTTTGTGATCTTCGCTATCCGCTAATAAACTGTAGTTGCCGCTTCTCATCGCCTTAGGATTTCAAACACCGTTGAGATTTATATTATAAAGGTTATCAAGGTGATTGAATAACAAAGCAAAGCCACTACAAATACATTGTCTCATATATTTTCTTAATAATCCACTGAGGAAAATCCCATTCCTGAAAGGTATTTGATAATCGTCCTTATTTGAAACCAAAAATATTCCGGCTCACGATTTTCTACAGTAAAACAACTATCTTATCAGCATATTAAATTATTTATATATATCTATACTACTGATATTTATTTTCAAATTTTCTACATTCGATATCCTAATTCACATTACTCAACTTTGAACATTCGTTTTAGTCAAGAATTAAAAACAGACAATGAATTGTGGCAAGTAGCTCGACACTCCTATTACATGAATATAATTAAGTTTGACTATTAGAAAATTTTGTGTAGTCTTTATTTTTTCCCTTGATTATGTAACAAGAGGTAAAGGATAAAATAGCTAATTGGAGGGTTTACCTTTGAATGGTCTACATCCATAATGCTGAATAACTCCGCAGTCAACCATAAGAATTGTAATGCTAATATTATTATTGACTTAAGTGCAACACCGATGACTAGAAACACTTGACTCGTTTCGTGATTAAAGGTAGGAATTAGATAGCCTATTTTAAAGGAACTACTATTTCATAACGTGAATATTACACAGTATGATCTTCAACTTATTGACTCATTAGTCGATGCTCTTTCAAACGACTGACGTTTGTGTGTCTGTTTATTGGTATCAAAAAGTTACTAACTACCCTGGTCTACTCATTAAAACTACATGTAAAATCAAACTGTAGCTTTGTAAAATATGAAAATCGCACATAAAATACATGATTTCCACACTTTTTTCGGTTGATCTTTACATAATTCAACATCCGATAGTGTTTTTATACCGATGGCTCTTCGTTTTACTTCCCCTTCTTTTTATTTCACTGTTCTACTGGTAAGCGTTCTACTTCCAGTTCCTGTTATATACTACTTCTGTCAGTCCGTCCACACAGCCTGTTCGGTATATATTAAACTACAATGATTATTTACTGTGTGTTGTATGAGTTGAAAACTCCAGCATACATAGCCGACAGTTACAACATGCAGTGTGATATTCTATCCTAGTAAGAATTTTGTTTTTGAACGAACCAACACTCAACAATAATAACTTCATAAGTTCACCAAGTAAGAGATATCTTCAAATATGAAAACAACTTAAAAAAAATCGTATGAAATTCGATATGTTATGAATGATAATAGTTTTATAATATGAAGTGTTTTTGTTTATAACAGGAAAATCAGGAGTGGTGAAAAATTTTTAAAAAAAGTTTTTCCGATTCAATCCAAATAAACAAGAAAATTTGATTTGCTGAAACTTTTTTTGACAAAACGAAATGTCGATTATCAGATTACACTTCGGAGAATATTTTTTATACTCGTTACTACATTTAACAGAAGATTAGTAGGGCCGTGTCTGATAAAATCTTTATATATATATATATATATATATATATATATATATATATATATATATATATATATATATATATATACTTAGACAAGCATAAGTTACTTAATTATTGTAATCTAATGATCACAAATCGTTGGATTATGAAGAAATGAATATACTTTATTTAAAACCAAAATTTCTTTAGATAGTTTTGATTTCAACTAGAGAGGGATTTTATGGAAATCGTAGTAGTTTAATAATTGAATTTATGTATCGATTGAAGCTAGACCACCACAGAAAACCTGAAAGCACTGGTCGGTCGTCTTGTCTTAGTGTGGGACTCCTCAGCAGTGCACACCCACGATCCCACTCCGAGAGATTCGAACCCAGGACCTGTCAGTCTCGCGTGAGAACGCTTAACCTTTAGACCACTGATTCGTCATTCAACAGTGTACATTTTGTTTTAATCACTTAAAATATCTCATAACCCGTTGAATTGCAGTTTACCTAACTTAATATTACAGATATTTATGTAACAAACGTCTGATAATATTATACTTTAGCCATGAAAAGTCTGTTATTCAGTTTATAACATACACATACATATGCATATATTTTAACTAACAACTTTGTAATAAATGCAAATGTTATCATTTCTTTTCATTTCAGATACTATTAAGCATCAATTCTTTGTTGTCGCAATGAGTCTACAATTAAAAACACTTTTTGTCTTTTTGTTTTTGAAAATAGCTATTCATCTATATGAACAAAAACAAACCAATACAGCAATAATCTCTTTATTCATTTCCTTTTGACTGAAAGTTCAAACAGATAAAAAATACAATAAGAAAAACTGTGAATAAGCTAGTGAAAAATGTCATACGAGATAAACACTGTGCATTCTTTTTTTTCTAACTTTAAATAGATAAAAAAGAAGTATTTGAATGCTGAATATTTTTTTCAATGGTTGAAACCATAAGCCTATTGAAACTAGACCACCACAGAAAACCTGGAAGCACTGTACGGCCGTTTTGTCTTAGTATGGGACTCCTCAGCAGTGTGCATTCACGAGCCCACCTCACGAGATTCGAACCCGGAACCTATCAGTCTCGCGCTCGAGCGCCTAAGCATTGAACCACCTAGCCGGTATCCAACGGTCTAAATGTCTAACTCCAATCAATCCAAGTGAGTTAAACAAAATGAACATTGTTGAATGACGACTCAGTGGTCTAAAAGTTAGGCGTTCGCACGCGAAACTCATAGGTCCTGAGCCCGAATCTCTCGGAGCGGGGTCGTGGATGTGCACTGCGGAGGATTCCCATACTAGGACAAAACGGCCATCCAGTGCTTCCAGGTTTTCTATGGTGGTCTAGCTTCAATTGACTCATGATTTCAACTACTGAAATTACTAAGATCTCCACAAAACCTATTCTGATAATATACTTTTTTTGATATATTCTCTTCAAATTCAACAATCACATATATCCAAATTAATAATCCAAAACATATTGGTAGGTTAATGGCATAGTGCATCATTTAAAGTTGAAGGAATTAAATGAAATTTAAAAATTACCAGTGAATATTCAAATAAGTTTCTTTATTATCTTTTAATCTTATTTGTTCCTTTGATATTCTATAGTGAAGTTTTAAGCTTTTTTGATGAAAACAATATCGTTATTCATGCGTTATTACTTTTAATCAAAAAAAGTTGATTTTATTCATGGTTACATAAGAAAACTAATATGGCAATGAGTGAGGTGACCAGAAATAAGGATTTACATGACAACTAGTCAAATCCTTAAGCTGATAAATCTATATATGTAGTTGATAAGGACTGCATTATTAATGTAATATTAATTAATCAAATAACGGTCATCTATTCATTTTTAATTTCAAAAAAATAATTTCACTGATATTCTGCATATTCAGAAAAGTATGAAGAAATAAGTTAATAATAATATTAATAATAAGAGAAATCAGAAAGAGGTATTGTGGATATTGCAGTAACTAAATAGTTGAATTCATCAGTCAATTGAAGTTAGATCACAATGGAAAACTTGTGGGCACTACTGAGGAGTCCCATACAAGGACGAAACGGCCTTCCAATGCTTCCAGGTTTTCCATGGCGTTCTAAATTAAATTGTCTCGTAAATTCAGCTATTAAATTAATAAAAGGAATGATATTCACATAGAATTTCATTTCTTTTTCCGTAAAATAGAAGAGAAAAAATTAGTTATTCAACAATAAAGTCTTCTATTCATTCACTATTTAAAGAGCGGAAATTTAAAAATTAAATTCATGTCTTTTTAGAAAGTTTCGATCAATATTATTTTTTGAAGTTCATTGTTTCTTTTATCTTTGAACTTCTTTACTATTTTCCTTTATACGATGTGCGATAACATTTTACTATTATAATTATTATCGCTACAGTTTTGAAGAACATCGTGAATATCTGAGCTACTTTTTCCAACCATTGAGATCTTATAACAAGTTATCTGTTTCCTTGTTTGTTCTAACAGATCATTAAATCAATTAATTGCATAATTTATTCGGGTGCGTTTGTGAAATATTTACGACCTTCCGCTGTACAAGTTACAAAAATGTATAGTCGGAGATATCGTGATAACTTTTAATGTGAATTGAAAAGAATGAACATTATTCACTTAACGATTCCTGAACTGCTAACATGTAACTGGCGATCACTCAATATTTATCGTCCGGATCGGTCAAGAAAAAAAAAGAAACATGTTGAAATAGTCTGTGCTGAGAATTCGATATTGTGCCAAAAACATAATATTGATCAAAGCCATTAATAATAATAATAATAGTAATAATAATAGTATTATTATTATGGATTTATAGATTTTATTCTGAAAACTATAGTTTACATAAGGTATAATCTTTTCTCATAATTTCCAATTAATAGTTGATATGGGAGAATTTCACACAAAACTGTATTAAAAATAATTTCATTAACGAACTTAACTTTATTATTATTATTCATTTTATCAAAAAATGCCACTCCTTATTGAAAATGACACACAATAGTCCGTATTCATTATTATTATTTATTATCAAAGTAAAACTAGTCTGATTTGACTTCAAAAAAGCATTCCGTGTAATATTCAACTCGATTTACAGCAGGATATTCTTTGGTTACATTCTAAGTTGGAATAGGGCCCAATATACCTGTATTCAACCAGACGGGAATGGTGGGCAATTATTGTACAATTATTGTGATTTCTAACCCACAGTGATGATAAACGTTCCCCATTCATAGTTTCTGACTGCACTCCTTAACACTTTAAGCGATTAGAACACTACTAGATGCAATGTATTGAAGAACACGTTATCCGTGTCTGTGATAACGTTTAAAACAAAACAACCAGTAATCGGTAAGTTATTTATGTTCATATTTTGAAGAAAAAGTGATCAGTTGAAGAACATTTACATTTTATATCACTTTTCAGAAATTGGTAATCAATAGTTACCATTTTGAAACTGATCATTTAGTTGGACAAAACGGAATAAAAAAAGTTTTATTTAAAAACAATACGAAAATAAATGTGCGATAAATGATATTCGATGAGTATTATCGTTAGATTATAAACAAGCATTGTAACATAGAAACGAGTTAATAAATCTATACTTGCTAATAAGACTAGATCATAATTATTCAAAGAGAATGAAATTTATATTGTTATAGTGAAATAATATATTTTTAATACCTCAGTGGGGGGAAAATTGAATTTCTGGCCCTTTTGCTTTTGCAGAGAAAAAAAAATTATCTGAAATGTTAGATGACTGGATTTAGCCGACACTAAACTTACGTTGACCCTATATTACATGCCATTTAGGTTTGCTAGCAAAGGTTACGTGTAATCTTGAGCGAGCCAATGACCGTTGTGTGATTATAATTAGCATTGCCCAGCTTCATATTCTGAAAGGTTAGAACTGAGATATTCGAACTTCGACTGACCTCTAGTAGCACTGTATGTTTATAATTAATTGACTATTACATAATGAACAATCAATAGTAAAAATAAACTAACCAAAAGAAATTAACCCCACTTTAGTCAGTACAGAGGTACAATTCGGGAGCTGATAAAGCTTAGGTTGGGAGTTTTTGTCCATGCTATGTGTTATCAAGTTATCAGCTTTATAGTGAATTTAAAATGTTTAATTGTGTTTGCTTGTCATTCTCCTTTTATCACAGCCTATGGGGAACGATCTGATTATTTGGGTTTCATATGTGAGAAGGTTAAATTAACTTTATTTTCCTTCAATTAAATCAGAGATCAAATAAGTAAAAATACATTATTCATTAAGTTCATCATACCATAAAGTCACAATTTTTCATCTAATTCACACACTTAAGCTCTAACCAATCCTAATTAGGATTTATCTCTAGAATGAATGTTGATATCTACTTGTCAACCATTAAATACCTACTAATGTAATTTTGTATTAAACTGTGGTTGCACGTAATATACTTTTACTGTATACGACTTTAAACAATGCTCATCATCATGAATAATCATACAGATTATCAAAGTTGAAATACTAACGTTGATAATGCCTTTCTGTTTTAAACAGTTTGGTTATGAACCATCTATTAGGGACAAAGACAACGAGTTTGTGTAATAGTCAAATAGACATTCCAGTTCAGTTCTTCTAAAAGAAATCCACCATCACTGATTGAAATCTAATCAGCGATCTGATAAAACAAACAAGCATGCAATATTTCATTAGGTTAGTCTCACAACGTGTTAGCTTGCGTAGATCAAACGATAATCTTGATACTGTGAGTGAGATAATTGAGTTATCGTATGGTTTTAAGAAATGTTGTGTTTCTTTCATCAAAAACTGAACTAAAGCTCTCTATGGTATAGATAAAAGAGACTAAGAAAATTGGTTATTTAGGATAAATGTAAATAAGTTATTAGAGACGATTGCAGATTCTACATTATTATTTGCAACAAGTCAATATCTATTATTACATTTAGATTTCTGCCTTGTAATTTACTTGTGTAAAACTAAACACTAAAAAATTCTTTATTAAAAACTTATTATCACTCAAGTTCCCATCGCTAAATCTAGCTAAGTAAACATACGTATTTTGAAATGCGATTTTCAGCTTCAACTGTTATATATAATATGATTTTCAACAATATTCAGATGATACTAGTCTAGTAATATTATTATATAACAACACAATGATTTCACAATTGATCATGAGAGCTATATCCAATGTCTAACCTAGTAATTGTAGAAAGAAAGATAAAATACCTGTGGTAATCAGGGTAATTATTTGTAAAAGTTGAAAATATGCATTTCTACGGTTGTCAGCTTACATTATTCTAAATCAACGAATTCGTAAAAATTTCTTGAGGAATTCGAGTCAATAATATTTGCTTAAGAATTGAGATTATCATTATGATTGTGTAATATCATAAGATTGAAATAAATGTAGGAAAACTTTGAAAACTGTGGTGAGTTAATTGTATGTTACAACCCACTCTGGTATGACCTATATCGATGTCCGAGATAGAGACAAGGATTATATAAACTTCTTTTGAGTACAAAGGTTAGTTTTTCTATCGCTTCGGCCGTATACAAAGGATGAACTAATAAACTATGAAGTAAATTTGGTGAAATACGGTGGATGAGGTCCACATTATATGTAAAATTGACTAAATAAGCGAGAGTATAACTTAATTATCATTATCTACCCTTTGTTCGATCAGACCTTATAATGTCGGACAATGGGATGACTGACTAGCTGAGATATATGCCCCATATATTTGGTTCTTTAAGAGCAGCTGAACTAATAAACGTATGGTGATAGGGCGAACTTAAGAAGTTTGTCTTTGCTGCTGGATTATCGAACAATTGTAAATAACTTTATTCAGTTTGCTTGAAATGTACTCTCTCTGCTTAGCGTTTCCTAACATCACTGGCAAATTGCCTTATGAGTCACTACATGTATATTATTATATCATTAGTGAACTTGTTCATAAGTTTAGAAAGATATCCACATTTACTGATAAAAGCTACGGATATCCTCGAGTTTATCTTTGATGAAATCTTCAGATCAAAACACTAGCTGATTCGTTTATTTAGAATAATGTAAGCTGACCCTGATTACTATAGGTATTTTATCTTTCTTTCTACAATTACTAGGTTGGATATTGGATATAATTTCCATGATCAATTGTGAAATCTTTGTGTTGTTATGTAATAATACTACTAGACTAGTATTATCTTATTACTGAAAATCATATATATATATATATATATATATATATATATATATATATATGCTAGTGCTTCTTGAGGCCCACCATATCTTTACATGTTGAAGTTACTAGTTCTTTAATGCTTTTGCAGTTGTTTTCCATGTTGGTCTTTCCTCCTCCTCGTAAATCTTGATGGGATTGAAACTTTTCGCTGAACTATTTGAACTTTTCATCATCTTGTAATAAGAATATATCATTGACAGTAATACTAAAGTGAACTCTTAATTAATTGAAAATTCAGTTTCTTCTAAGAATTTTATTCAATAACTCTCTTAAAACTTTTTCAGCACAGATATATTACCGTTATCACTGGAATCCAGAAAGCACTTTTCGACCTATTTGGGCCTTGTAAACTGTTTTGATTTCCCGATATGAGCGTAAACACTGGGATGTATGTGTATAATGTAATTAAGTCCCAAATAAGGCTAAATTAGTGGCATAGATTACAATCCTAGCCACAATCTACCTAGTCTAACTAATCTTATACAAGTACTGCTTATCATATTTCTGATAAATATCATTTACTATAGTTTTTCGTCGCTTAATATCAAGTTAACTGAATGTCCAACATCCAAGTTCAAAAAATATAGTTTACAACTAAGTGTAGATATCAAACAATGTTTGTACAAATAAATATTTATCCAAGTTTTCTGTTATTGTTTTCTTTGAATGATAAATATGTGTTTTATATATTGGAATATAGTTGTTTACATTTATATAAAAATAAACATGTAAACAAGGTTGTTTACATTTTATTACTTTAATATGATAATTTAAAATTACATTTACTGACAAAATATATAATAAACACAACTAACCTAATTGTGATATTCAATAACTAAATTAAAGTTATCATTAATAAATAAATGATCTGATCATTAATGATAAGTGATTATTGGCTTGAACCAGTAGGATTATTTACACACACAAAAATATGACACCACTTTATTACTTACTTACTTACTTCTGTTACTCCTAATGGAGCATATGCCACAGACCA
Organism: Schistosoma haematobium; assembly: GCF_000699445.3. Taxonomy (NCBI): domain Eukaryota; kingdom Metazoa; phylum Platyhelminthes; class Trematoda; order Strigeidida; family Schistosomatidae; genus Schistosoma; species Schistosoma haematobium. Next base: position 9,277,674 of record NC_067202.1, on the reverse strand, counting down.
GCATTCTCCAACCCACTCTGTCCTGGGCCTTCTTTTCTAGTTCCATCCAATTCTTGTTCATTTTACTCATATATATATTCATTTCCCGGTGTAATGTGTTCTTTGATATTCCTCTTTTCCTTTGGCCCTGGGGATTCCATGTGAGGGCTTGTCTTGTGACGCAGTTGGGTGCTTTCCTCAATGTGTGACCTATCCACTTCCGGCACTTCTTCCTGATTTCTTCCTCCAATGGAATCTGTTTTTTTCTCTGTCTCAGTAGGTTGATACTGAAAGTGTCTGGCCAACAGATCCGAAGTCTTTTGCGTAAACAACTGTTAATGAACATTTGTATCTTCTGAATGATAGCTTTCACAGTTCTCCAAGTTTCTACCCCATACAGTAGAACTGTCTTGACATTTGTATTGAAAATCCTGACCTTGGTGTTGGTTGACAGTGTTTTGAGTTCCAGATGTTCTTCAGTTGTAAATATGCTGCTCTTGCTTTACTGATCCGCGCCTTCACATCTACATCAGATCCACCTTGTTCATCAATGGTGCTGCTCAGATATGTAAAGGTCTTTACATCTTCCAAATCTTCTCCGTCAACTGTGACTGGACTCCGTCTAGAGTCCCTTAGGGGGATACTGCCGGTCCCAAGCCCGGATAAAGGCGGAGAGTTGGGCATGGGGTTAGCGACCCCATCCCGTGGAAAACTAACTCGCTAAAAAAACGCTAACCAGAAAAAATCATTCAAACCTTTTAAACTCTGCCCTGGGAGTCAGAAGGTCTTCATTTAGAAGAGTTATGACGCCTCATGATGAAAGCCGAGTTCCTTCAGAAGTCATCAGGCCGATGCCCCTTCTGACAACCAAAGCAACCATTTATTTAGGTACATGGATCGGTTTTAGTGTAGTTTTAATGTTAAGTAGCTCGTCTTCCACCATCTTACCCTAATTCTTTATATTCAACCATATCAGATTTTATTGTTACAACAGTAACTATGAATAGGAATTTACTCACATGATATTTGTTAGAATTAATGCATCGAAAACTTGATAACTTTGATAATAATAATATAATAATGATAACAATAATAAGAGAAAAATAGAGTGATATCATCATCTAAGATTTATGGTTTGATAAAGATTTAATTATAATGGAATAAACCTTTGAATCGTCTATTCCTAGTTTTAATTATAAATTCGATCAAATTTTAAAGTAAGCTCTTCTTCAGTGATAGATTATAATAATTAATAATCTAAGGATCAAAAGAGAATTCAAATTCTATCCTCCATGTGAATGAAAATTTCCGTGTTTTAGTAACTTGAACGGCTACATGTAATCGACCATTGTACTACAAATGTTTCATTCAGTCTTTTTAGAAATCCTGAATCAGAATTGTTGTGAGTTTATGGCCCGGCTAGTTTTATCGCGTCGCCAATCGAAATACGACTTATTCACTCTTGTACTATACTAAACCAATGACATTCGACCGGTCTGATCAGCCTAGCGTCTTTATTAATCCTTTGTTCACCTAACCCACCAAGTTTAGTCCAGAACACCAATAACTGCTTCCACTATGCGAATCATTTATTTCAAACATACTTGGTTTATATACCAGCCAAACAGACCGCATCTCATCATAAAATAAGAAACAACATTTATAGAAGATCAAGCCAAAAAAATGGCTGTGAACGTGGGAGACGGTAATTAATAAACTAAACATAATTTAAGAAAAGTAAGTCGTATAATAATAATCGATAGGTCAAAATGAAGCCTATAATAAAATGAATACAGTTATATACAATCTAGTTAGTGAATAGTTATACAATAAGAATATATAGATAATATTAGTCCATTAATTGTTACTCGTAATTTAATCTCCACTACGATATAACAAAGATAATTTTATGGTTAAAATCACTTATTGATTACTCAGAATTTGCATGTTTCACAATACGCAGTGGCATTTTAGCGGACTATAAGTTTAAACCCGGATTAGGAGAATAAGAAAAATGACGACACTTTTTCATGTCATGACAACGCATTCTTAGTTAACAAAAAGTAGTCAGAATTATTACTTTTTACCTAGTTTAGCGGTAAAATCAAAGTTTATTCAACTCAGTTTACAATTTTTATCATGAAGATTGTAAAGTTAGACAGTATTCTAATCTGAATTGTTTCAATCTTCATAATTCTCAAATTATCTCATCACAACATATACCCGCTTTATTATAGTACTTCAAAATATAATGGTCTTTCGAATGTTTGGAAAAACTAACGCTAATGATTAGCTCATATTTCACCTTTTTCAAGGTTATTGTTGGTGCTTGATTGGTTTCCTCATTTTAGATATATTCTGTTATTGTAAAGTCACCACATGAACTTAAAAACGAAGTTCCTAATCGTTCTCTAAACGATATTTACTTATTTTCTTGTAAGGTCTTTCTATGTAAATTCTTTATTAAGATGTATTACTCTATGGGCAATTGTATACATCTTCTTTATGGTAAATGACTACAGTTCTAGTAAATAGAACCGGTTAATCTGGAATGCAAAGGAAGGATATATTAGTATTCCACTGAATATCACAGCAAATCAACTTTTTATAAGTATACTCAACGTGTGAAAAAACTTGTCATTAGCTAGCCTTTCCTAACAAGATTAATTCTAGAAATAAATTTCGTGCACTAACAGACATTAATGCTGTTACTCATACTTCTGATGAAGTCCCAATCTGCGATATTCAGAACAACAGTGAAGCTAATCTACGACTTATCAATCATCGATAGATTGAATAATGCTTCTCTAGGTATTCACGGACAAGTGAAATAATTAAAAAATTTTACTCATTACAATCATAAACGACATTTTTCATTGGTTATTTAGCTAGACCTTGATTTAGAGGTATCTTTACATTTACTTTTGCGACCATCTATGTGGATATGATAATATAATAATTTGTAGTATTTTTTGCGGCTTCATGATCCCTATATCACCTCTCTACCAAAAACGTAAAGTTTACTTATCATGAATTTGTGAAGTTTATTCAACTTGATGGTAGTTTACATTAAAATTAATCATTCATTTTAGTATTGATTGTTTGAGTCTTCCGACTGACGTTTAGGATTGCAATTGATCAGTCTCCTATTAGCACATGTGTATCTTGTATCAATTACCTCGAGATTGCCTTAAGTCACAAGCTTTTTAAGCAAAGATGGATAGTAGCTAGCAGTGTAATCCAGGACGCGCATTTTGTCTTATTCGGGACCTGTCAACTTGACGTACCTGCATCCCAGGGTTGATGTTCACTTCGGAACACTAACCTAGTACCGTTTGCTTCAAACAGATCAATTGCAGTCCTAAATAACAACGGGAGGATACAAGTATATTAAGTATATTAAATGTACCTAATTATGTTATACTATTTGGAATTAAATTAAATTAAACTTTATAGATGAATAAAATTTCGATTTTTTCATTTTCAATAATCTGTAGTAACATATTCCTTTTTTTACTCCATAAAATCTTAAATTGACTAAACCTAATTATTTCTGTTTATGTTGTCAAAATTAACATGTTTCCAAGTTCGTTGTAACTACTATCCGAATAATTAGCCAATAAAATTACGTTTATGACTTGAGACAGTTTATCAGAGGTTTAACTTTTAGTGGCTCGTGATCTGAAGCTAATCGGATTGTATGAATTATTGTTATGGAAATATACACATCACCAATCCTTGTATGTAACCATCGTCTTCAATCGCATTAGTGTATAACAGAATTAAATAGGTCAATAATGAGAATGAATTCCGAATACATATATTTCATACAATCGTTGATCCAGACAAATGATCGGAGAAACGAAGCGAAGAGAAGAGAGTGAAGAGAAATGACGCGCAGTGGAGAAGGCGTGTTAGTCAACTTCATTTAATCAAGCGTTAATCGATATTTATAATCGGATAAAACAAGTTACAGACATTTGATCAGTAAGATAGGAAATGCCACACATACGTTTACATAAAAAGTCAGGGTTGACAAGTGAATAATTAACAAGGTTAAAATATGAATCAAGAAAAATGAATTGATTGGTTTGTCCGGAAGCTAGAATAAGCTATGTAGGCTAGCATAGCACTACAAACTAATTCATATCTGTGTTACTAGGAGACTTCTTTAATGTTAACAAAAATAGGGATCTAAAGGTAAGCATTCTGTTGTATTGGGAGAAACCCAGTTTGTTTTTAATACTTCTTCTCTGACTGTTTAGCTATCACACATAGTATATCATCATAAAAGTCACATGATATTTGAAACAAACTAAGATAATTTAATACAAGATGATAGATATGTAGTTTAGACGCTTAATGAACGTAACTGCATATATTGATGTGCAGATTAATCGGTATGGTAAATAATGAAAATGAATCGGTCAACTTATAATATGTTCTCATGAATAAGAACAAAAGTATGTACGGTTGATCAAAAAATAATCATTAAAGGCTACGAGATCCGATGAAAAGAATTGATCGGTAGAGTCCAACGTTGCTGGTTGACAAATAGGGAACACCATTGATTAATGGCTATTCAGTATCACAAATCGACTAATGATGAAAATGTGATTCACATGATGGCAACATGCTAGATTGAAATTCACGTCCTAACCATGAAACCTTAAGGTTGTAAGCTTGGTCTATGAATATATTTCAGGCTAATGCTGTTGAAAAGTTCTATATGGGTACAAAATAGGTTAATATTGCTTCTTTGTTCTTGAATATTGTTTAACTAGGGTCAGCACATAAGGTAATAGATCTTCAAACTGAACAATGCTTCGTAAAAGTTCTAAAAATTAAAAAAATGAGTTAGCGTATCGAGCACTTACCTTTTCTAGTCGATCAATATTTAGGTTAAATAACTGAAATTGAAAGTCTACAGAAGATGAGAAAAATCTTTTGATTCATAGATCGAATTGGAAACGTATAAAATCTGACATTTAAGCCATTACACTCATTTAAGTCTTCTTACTACATAAAACAAATACAGAAGTACGATATTTTCAACATTTTATCAAGAATACTGACTACCAGAACTAATAGCCCCCAAATGCCCTGGTATGACCGAGGGTGAGGAGAGTTAGCTCTCCCCCTCAAAATGCTCTCACATGGCCACGTGCATACAACCATTGTCAGGGAAGTCCTACTCGCTGCCTTTTCGCGGCGGAGGTATTGTTTACGAAATTGAGAGGACGAAAAGCGAATGTCCAGCACTCTAACTGGGTCAGTAGATTTGGAAGATTCACCCAGGGGATTCGGAAGACCCTAACTCCAAATCAATGGTGTACATGGGCTCCAGTATCCTGAGGAAGTAAATGGCGTATGAACCTATTGTTGGTCACCGGCTACCATGGGACTTCATCTCCTTACGTTGCTCTACTGCCTTGTGGATCAGACCTTTAGGTCGGAGGTTCCGGGCGTGGCTACCCGAAAACCACCTGCTTCGGTCTGGGCACCCGGGCAGTATCACAGCCTACGCACAAATCGAGTGATTTGTGTCTCGCATATGTATTCGGTGCCTCTTTGTACCAATACTTATGTGTTCAAATAAATAAATAAATAAACTGGGAAAGTCGTACATTCAGATTACGAGTCCCGAATAGGATGTAACACGCATCCTAGACTACTTCCAGACACTATCTTTCTCTATTTAAAATGGATGTGACTAATGTCACTATCGATCTAATCTATTCAACATACAGATGTGACAAAATAGAATAATGAGTTACAGCCCCTAACAATAACAAAAAAGAGGACTCAAACCTTTATCAGTGAATTAAATGCTGATGTCATTTCTACAATGTAGTTCAGTGTATATATTAAAATTCCACATCACAGATGTGTAATGAATATTGTTTAGCTTGTATAACAGAAACAGAACAAGATATTTCAGCCCAAGTCAACTTATTTTTTAAAGTTTATTTTTATTATAATTATTCATTCCACGATCAATTATACAGAGTGGTGAATCAATTCATTAAAGAAAGAACATTTATTAAGTCAGACTATTTCTAGGTATAGTAGACCTGGAGTATATATTTTTAATCCATGAACATTAAATATTGTCAATAAACATCAATTTGAACTAGGTCTTTGGTTGCAACAGAAAGCAATTGACTTGTAATAACAAAGGAAAAGGCGAGACTATAATTTATGGACGAACCAATTACGTATAAGATAACAGGTCTCAGATTTTGGTGCGATATCCACTCATCCACTTGGATAAATAGAGTTTTAGCATTATAGCTGATGTCAGTTCGTAATGAAAACCCGAAATCGAATTTCTAACATTAATCATCAACTGTAGATAATAATTCTAATTTCTCACACAGATTCATAACCCTTATTTGGTCCTGGTTATTAAATGGACACTCTCAAGGTCAGTCTAGCGTTGCTCAAAGGCCGTCCATAAATTATAGTCTCACCAAAGAAAACTATGATACATAGACTTTAGTTGTTGTCTCTCCTACTTGTCAAACAATCTTTATTACAAAGTGTTGTTTTCATAATCTGGATAAATGTCATCATGTCAGAATTACATATCACTGTTATTACATTTGAACGCATTGCGCCGAGAAATGGAGATAGATATGAGAAGAATGAACAACAATCGGATAGAAATAGAAAGGAAGGCCCAGGATAGAGTGGGTTGGAGAATGTTAGTCGGCAGCCTATGCTCCACTGTAATTAACAGGCGTAAGTAAGTAAGTTATTGCAATTGTTCAGTAAAAGATCATTCTCTGTTTATCAAAACAGAAAGACATATTTCAAGTAGATAAAATGATAAAATTTTGGTTTTGAAAACATTACTGACAAATTTGATATAATTTGCATAGAAAATTGACGTACATTATGATGTAATGTAAATTTCTACTGACTGTCGTTAAAAGCATCTATCTTGGCTTAAATTTGATTTTCTGTTTTATACTCTTTGAGAGATATTTTCATAAGTAGATTTAAATACACCGGTCAACCCTTTTAAAAATTATATTTGGTAATACTGGTACTTTAAAACTGATATTTCAATGAACACACGGTAAATCTGAATAGGAGAAAGCTTTGTAGAAAATAATGTCAAAGTTGTAAGATACAAGTAAAACAACACCAAGTGAACTCAAACTTCACCCCATCGCACAAGCAGATGGCCATCAGGACTCAGCAGCTACGTGGATGTCGTGATGGCGTTTGAGGCGAACAGTACTGAGTTCGGGTCTCCGGGTGAACATCAACCCTGGGATGCAAGTACATCAAGTTGACAGGTCCCGAATAGGACAAAACACGTGTCCTGGATTCCACTGCTAGCTACGATCCATCTTTGCTTAAAAAGCTTGTGACTTAAGGCTATATCGAGGCACTCCGCACAGGATGCACATATACCGACAAGAGACTGACCAATTGCAGTCCTAAATAACAATTGGAAGATACAAATAAAAAAGCACCAACTGGAAAAGTTATTTTATCAAAAGTTGTTTATATATTTCCCTAAATATAGTGTCTTAGCATCATTTTTACTGTGATCTTCATATGCTTCGGCTATTATTAAGAGTAAAATTAGTCTCATTTAACTATTTAGAAATTAACAAAGTATATAACAATCAAAGATGGATAGTGGCTAGCAGTGGAATCCAGGACGCGCGTTTCGTCCTATTTGGGACTCGTCAGCTGGATGTACCTGCATCTCAGAGATTTGATGTTCACCCCGGGACTCGAACTCAGCACCGCTTGCTTCAAACACCACAAGCGTTTTAAGATTCATGTAAGACAACACCAGGTGATTTTAAGTATATAACAATCTTTTAAAGTTTTTGTCAGCCTTCTTGTCTGACATATTATTTTTACTATTTTTATATCACTCATTAACCACATAATAAATTAACTATACTATACTCAAATTAAAAATGTCATTTATATTCTTTATACAAAACAATTTTTGGTTAAGATATTCGACAGTCTAGCATGATATATTTACCGATTGTCTATATGAACGTTTCTTATTTGTACTTAACAACTTGATTAATCTTGATGCTTTTGTAAGGTTTCTTTTCTATCAAAATTTCAGACGCCCCTGTTGACGAGCGTCAACTAGTATGGAACTCTAAATCAAGCCGACTGCATACAAACACCTTACATTATAATTTCTGCAGTTTTTCTTAAGTTAAAATAGTCCTCTTCTAATTATTAATATATGCAAAATCTGTCCCATAAATCACAATTACCGGTCTCATGTTACATAGATATATATGTTACCGACACGAAGGCTTTAGAAGATTGTGACCGGAAGCAATTAAATATATTTCATATTAATCGATAATAATCTTTCTAAGTTTTACATTTAATTATTTAAACGGAGTAAGAACAAGATTTGCAAACTAAAATGATTCCATTCATTTTTTCAGTTTCTCATCAGCTCCAAACAGCCTGAAATGATAAACAGTAATGTTATTTTATAAACAAAAGTTGAGTTAGTGAAGTTGAGATGAATAAACAAAATGGGACAGAAAATTCTAACAAGTAGACCAGGATAAAAATCATATAATCAAACCGTTATAACTTGTGGCCCTGTGCACCTGCTAATATATGAAGTAATGATACCTCCAATTAGAGAACAGTGAATTATCGACCGAACCAATGATGCATAAAACCCATATGAGCAGTCTAGAGTCCTTATCGCTTCTTCTTCTTACCCAGCCCTACCTGTTAGAGTCTAGAACACCAATCCCAGCCTCCGCATAATGAATCATGTATTTCAAACATACTGAGTTTATATACAAACCAAACAGACCACATCGTACCATAAAATAGAAAATAACATTTGTTCAAGTTCTAGCCAAAAGGGGCTGTGAATGTGGGAGACTGTAATTAGTAGACTGGGCATAACTCAATAAAGGGAAATCGTATAATAATAGTCTATGGATCAAAATAAAGCTTTTAATAAGAGAAACATGAATATGCATAGTTTAGCTACTTAATAATTATGCAGTAAAAATATATGTATCGTATTAGTGTATAAATAGTTCTGAAAAGTTACCATTCATATTTCTCATCGAGATATAACACAAAAAAGTGAACTCTGGATTGTATTTGTACGTCACAAGATAATAACTCAGTGTATCAAAGGTAGTGGATGGTAGTCATAATGAGGAAAAAACGACTACATAATGAGGGTGAAAGTGACGGATGACTGCATCAGTACTGAACATTGTTGGGACCAAACCAATTTTAAATGTGGGTATCGTTAAGATTCTATGAGGGGTAAAAAGTTGAATGACAAAAATTAAAAAATCAAAACGTTTCTTTGACTTTAACCATTTTTACCCTGTCAAAGAAATGCATATCATGTATTCTGTACAGAAAGGTCAGGGTGGAGGCATTTCATAGCAGTTTCCTATGATCAGCAAAGTAAACATGATATTGGTTGTTTACCAATTATTTTGGATTGCTTACTGATAACCACCTGATCTTCACTATCCTTCAGGTGCCTGAGAATAGCACTGAGGTGACTTTACTGGCCCTTAAATGTAGGTTGAAGGAATTGTGTTCAGAAAACCTAGTAGAAACACTTTTCTCTGTCTGTCATGCATTATTGCCACTGGAAGTAAATTTCTATTCATAAATGCAACTGGAGATGACATCGGAATGTTATTGATCTCTCTTTGGATGATGTAACAAACATTATGTATTTTCAGCCGATACAAAGGTGTGAAATAAAACAGATACATTTTGTCTTCTAAGTTTTATTGTTCTGGTTCTGTTGAAATTTATCGAGAGATCAAGTTTCTACTACTTATCTAGAACAAAAAGTATCCAGGTACCACATTTCTAATAGTAGAGTGATCCTTTTGTATATTTCATTTATGTAAACGAAAATGATTTTCCGTTGAAACATTAACCATTATTATTGGATGTAGTCAACAAGAAGCTGGGTCAAACGGGATTGAATCCTTCAAAAAAAGGTACATTCCATAAGACTGCAAGTACACTTTGCTAACGAGTCCTGAATCGCACGAAACCTATGTCCGAAGTGTGCTTCAACCGCCAACTTACTTTCTTGGTCATTATTTCACATAATCTGTTATTATTATAGCAACCCAGCTGATAAGTGATTTGGGACTCTTTAGTTTTGTAACAAGATCACTGATATTGTTCTACACATCCACTTAGTTTCTGTATTAATTCCGTCACAAACCGTATAAAATTTAATATTCACAATGATCTTGATTCTTAAATATACAATACTAGTCGGATTCTTCAAGGTTAATTCTAAGAGATACTTAAGAATGATCTTCATTTACTTAAACATCTAAATCATTAATCGTTTTAAGTTAAGTAGGCTGAAATCATTTTGATTGATTGAAAAACAATTATGTGTATTTCTTAAAGTCAAATTTAGTTTAGAATATTATTCTAATTTAAAAAATTGTTTCGTACTTTTATTCACTAAAGATGAAGTATATTTTATATTGATGCTTAGCAAATGAAGTTTTAGTATTACTTAGAGTTTGAATGAACTTATAATAATGTACTGTATTCTATGAAACCAACTTCTGGATTTCTTCACTTCATTAGCTCAATTGTATTAACCCATGGATTTAGATTAATTTACAGTCTTAAACTGTTATGAAGGATCTATTCGATGTCTCCGAATTTATGTTGACCCTAGTCTAGTTGTCTGACAAACTCAACATAATCTCAGTCGATAAACAGAAAATTATCACTAGAACCTCTATCTATTGTTACTTTTTTTAATCAAATATGAAACAGTAACAAGTAAGAAAAACGGGCAAGAATAGTCATAGTAATAATAGTAAAAATAATAATAAGGAATGATTAAATTCCTTATTATATAATTCTGTCTACAACAATATTTCTAAATACTATCCCCTAAGGCTAACAACAATAAGGAACAATTACTACGTTTTGGAAAGAAAGGATCAACGTAATACGTTTCATTAAAAACCACATGGAATATTCCAACAAAATGAATACTTCTACACATTAATTTCATTGCATTGAAATGATTCCTCTCTTTCCTTCTTTTTAATAATAATAATAATAATAATAATGACAGTCATCATATTAGTATATGTACTAAGACGTTTCATTAGTGGTAAGAATGTAGTGTAAAATATTTACATAACACAGGTTTATTACGTACTTAGGTTTGTAAAACCTCGTTTTTGTGTAGTTACTATAACTAGCAACTACCTAACCCAAAGTAACTGCATCGGGATTTGGACAAACGATCTGCAAGGTTAAAGTTGATAGCTTCAACAAATAAGCTACTATTTCATTTATCAGTAATAAGAATCGTCCGAATAAAAATTTACCAAAATAATTATGTAAACCAGGAAAAGAAAGTAATCAACCTAAATAATGAGGATGAATTATTTTGAACGCAACTGTTCAAACAATGTAAATCTTCAGGCTAAGTGTTTTAACCAAATATGTTATTCAGTGGATTAAGTGAATTGAAACTGACGAGAAGGAAGAAAACACATTACTCTGTCAACCCCTGTAATCTTAACAATCTTGGATACACAAATTGATTAGCAATCGCAAATATAAAATATGTAAAAGAAGCAAATCATGTCTATTGTATAAACGTTTATCTTTTAGCATCCGTTGTCTGAATCCTTTATCATCGGGCGATACTGACGCTAATGAAATAAAAATTCTTCTTGACTTCATAATTTTTCTTTAAACTTAACACGAAACAATCGTATTTCAAACGTGAAATATGAATCGTATTTAAGATAAGTACATTCCAGATAGGCTAGTTTTGAACGATAAAGTAGCAAACGAAAACTCAGTATCGCGGTTTGATAAAACATTGACTCAATGAATAATTAAGTGACCCAATTTTATAGGTCATTCAGGAATACAGGAAGTGGATAGACACATACTACATACCCCACGTATAAAACAATCGAAATCACATGTGGGTAGTTGAAAAGTCCAAGTATATGGGTAACAAAATAAATGGAAAGACAAGAATAATTAATCTATCAGAAGGTTAGAGTAAATCATGTAGGCGTGTAACCATATTAATAACCACAACATCAGTCCGCCTTTGGATCGATAAAATCTGAGTTGTACTCGGATTATGCTTGCTTCTTGAGTTAGACGCATGTGGATTACAGATATGTAGGTTATGTCGGATTATGACATAAATCAGGATAGTAGATTACATTCATGTGCATTTGACTTTATCTCACCTAGCGACTATTTTATTGTTTGTGAAGAACTCAACAGTGATTTCATTGCAATCATGAACTGATCTTAGTTACTTGATTGAAATTCCACAAGCACTTGACGGCCGTTTCGTCCTAGTATGAAACCCTTCAGGAACGCACACGTACTATTCCTTAAGCGGAAATCAAACTCAGGATCTTTGGTCTAGCGTGCGAACACTTAAACTCTAATATGATTGATGGGACAGTATAGGATGATGTTCGTTATAGCTCAACTTTTGACAATACCTTATTTGAAGTGCTAAAAATTCGTTGAATAATTGAATATGGTATTATGTAGGCTCATGATCATTCCTGTGATGAACACTAAGATTTCCAAATGTGATTTTATTTCGGAAATTTCATCCATTGTCTAAAAGATTAGTGTAGAAAAGTAATGAGCACCATGAAAGGCCGTCAGTCAAATTCCATTAAACTTGGTTGCTGTCCGATTGAATCTAATGTCGGCTTCTAAACACCAGTGAATAGAAAATTGTGCACATGTGAAGTCAAATGTTTCGAACGGTTATTTACAATGTCAATACACCATTTTTAACATCTTTACGAATGAAAACGTCAATTTTAGTAGACATTTTGGCATTGATCGAAATACTTGACTACAGAGAATAGTATTTTTATGTATTTTATGGAGTAAACATTTAAGGATTTAAATTGAAGATAATAAACTGCATTTTCAAACACCTGATAACTTAATGATCATTCTTTAAAGTGATCGTTATTCAAGATAACCCTAAATTGCAGTAAAGTGTGTTTGCTGTTAAGTGGTTGGAAATAATCCACAAGAATCACTGTCTGCACACTTCATGATGACGGCTATTCATTAGTGAATCGCGTTTGTACTCCTACAGAAAATTAACACTCACAATGGTCACCAGTGATTTATTTAAACCACAGACAACTTGTGGAATTTACTCAACATTATGGGAAAAACAGTGTGATATTGGTTACTTTATCTCATTCATTTAATTTCCGATATTTCCAATAAGTCACAACACTTTATCCTTAGTGGTGATTGAATATGATCAATTAAGTCGTAGTTTGGCTACAATACTAAGTGAACTGACATCAATAGATTTAAATCTGTACTTGGGACTAGGAAAATATGAAATTGGATACTAGTCATTGCACAACCAATGTGAATATCTCAGAGATCACCCGCATCAGTGATTAGGAATAGGTTTATCAAGGTTGAAGACTCAGGGTTAAAATCCTTCAAGGGACATCAGTTCCATCGAGATTCTAGTTACGCTTTGCTGATGAGTCCCAAGTGAAACGAAAACTGGGTTAAACAGAGTTTACCGCATACATCAAACCACTTAATATTTAAAGGTAATACACTGTCACCATTTTGATCTTATTTGAATTTAAGTATCTAGCTATTGTATCTCGTTTAAGGAACGTCTAGTAATCCATATCTCATACTGTTTATTTGCGATCACAATATATAACGCTTCACAGTTCAAACAATAATACACAAGCGTATTCCCTGTTCTGACAGACAAATAATTCAACCCTCACTATCTCTCCTCATATACCATGAAAGTTAACAAAAGCCGAAATTTCACCATAAAAATGAGTCTACTATGAGTAGTAAAAATAATTTCAAAAAATTATCATGTAAACGATACTAAGCCAAGTAATATAGTAAAATGTTGAGTGCTTATCAAAAACTTGTCTGAATCTATTCATTCTATGATAAAATTCTAATGAAAGTTACAAAACGGAAAAATTCCAGATTAATCAAAGCTTATGTTTCCTAAGCCCCAGATAAATTTAAAGTTAATAAGATTGAGAAAATCATTATAATATTACTTTGACTCAAACTAAACCAATACTACTTAGGGGGTTACAGACAACTTTGAGAATTTGGAAACCATCTAGTATACAAAACAGTCAATCTCTTCTATAAGTTGAAAAAGTTATGTGATATGACGAAGGAGGATTGAAAAATTACATGTTTACTTGTCAAAATATTTTATATGAAAACCGAAAAAGATCATATAAATCATAAGCGATAATTGAAAGTATAAGAGTGAGAATATAATATACGATGGCAATGTTGAAATTAAAACCGGGGTGCTAGATTAGGACGGTAAATTGACTAGCGAAGTAATTTATCCTCATCTACTTAGATGCTTCGGACATGTATTTTGTGCGCACATCCACCGACTATCTCAACGCCCAACGATGGATGATGTAGGAGGTTGGGAGAAAGCTTTGGTTGGCCAAACCAAGACATAGTGTCAGTTCATAAACATAAAGACTGATGGATGGACACATTTAGGTAGGTACAAACTACCTGGTTATGGTCCGTGTGATTGTCGTAACTAGTGGTTGGATGTCTTGGGTGGTACAACTCAGAATCGTCCACATTCCTGTACGTTCATTCACTTTTTATCTTCCCTCAGATAATGATTTTCTAAACTACCTTAATAACTTTTACTTTATTTCACTGGTCGATATCTTCTTTTACAGTCGTATTCTCGATCACAGGTTCTACGTTTTGCATGAGTAACTGACTGTATTAAACCTAAAATAATTAATTTATACAAAACCAAAAAGACCTGAAGTTTCATACTTTCTATGCATTTTGATCTAAACCTGGTTTTATAAGGTGCCTTTTCAAAAGAACCTGATGCGTTGGTACTAAAATTTTAATTGAATACGTCAAAAAGCTAAACAAAACACTACTAATCCTCAAAGTTTATAAATTGGCGTGAAATTAGGCGGACACAGTATCCGATCTTTAGTTTGTCTTGTAAAAAGGGATTTTTATCACGTTTAAATACTGATGAGTATCGAACAGAGCATTGTAAAATGCAGGCCGCAATCAGCCTTCAAAAAATATAATGCTGTCAAGTTGATCATCACCACATAAAATCAAACATTATATCCCATTTTACTTCCTAATTCATATGTATAAAATAAATATATATCAAGGTGAGTAATAATGTTAGTCGACAGGGATTGGTAAAGAATGTCAACATTAACTTTGATTCAGTTGGAATCACAGGCCTCGATTGGCCCACGGAACAGGCAACCTAGTATCTTTATAACGAGGCACATACTAGAAGTAAGTTGTAGGATTGACCTTCAAACAGCTTTTAAGTCTTTTATAAAAAAAAGGGGAACACATATGCCAACAGATATAGACAAAATTCAGTCCACAATATCAGCTGGAAAATTTAAACCCTGTTTTGTATAACTTCATACACGTTTGGTAGGTATGTTACTCTCTAGACCCAGTAGCTCAGTGTATATCGCATTAGTTTTTAGAGCTAGATGAACTGGGTTGTAGGTGCATTTAGCTAACAAACCCCTAAATAGAACGAAATACCATTTCTGGGCCTCGCTGCTATCCACAGTCCAACTTTAGTGAAGCTATCAAAATTTTCTATGGACATTACAAAGAATGTAATGTTTGACTGTCGATATCCTGAATATTTCAAGGTTTAAGTCCCCTCCATATTTTTTAAGTAATTTGTTCTCACCTTAAATCTACCCAGCAACTTTAAATCCATTTTAATACTAAGAATTTTATAACAGCTTCCTACTGTTTTGATAATAAATTATATATCTTTTATACCTATAATTATAGCTTTTAATTTATGTAGCCAACTTCATTTTAAATATGAAATACTTTGCCAAGTAAATATTCAATCAAAATGCTTGAAAAGTATTCCACAAACACATTACATTTTTCAGGTCAATTTTGCCTCCTCAATAAACTTTAGAAAGATATAAGATTTCTTGTAATTGTATCTTGTGTTAAGAAAGATTTTATAGATTTTGTAAATGTGTTGTATGCAAATGTACTTTCTCCATCAACTTTATGTGAATCGACTGAAGTGAATCTCAACGATATATGTGTTGATGTGTTTATTGATTACAAAATGACCTGAATCCCTGGCTTCTCGAAATTACCTAACGTTCTTGAGACTTCTCTGATCTAAGATTTTTATACTTTGCTCATTTAACTTTATGTTGTTAGTTATCTGCCTTAGCAAATCCATGCTATGTGGTTGGTAGTGAAGAAAATGTCCACTTCCTCCAATGTATTGTTGGTTTCAGTTGATACTGTTTACTGAATAAGTGATACTGTATTTATTTTCGTCCATCGTTGTGTTTTTCCGTCTGCCTGAAATGAGATGAAGTGATGAGTTGCTTTGCTATCAATTTATTAATTGTGGAAGCTGCACAGATTCAAGCAATATGCCATAAACATTTCTCCCTCAGCTACAAATTCGCTTCCTCACTTCAAATTATTACGAATATAGTAGTATAGTTTTTTTGATGGAATTCAACAAGACAACATTAAGGCATTCGGAATTATAAGCTCCATTCTTAAGAATTTATAACTTCAACGATATATTCTTGTCAGTACTTATGTATTCAATAATTATTTTTTATACATTCGTTTTACCTCATTTTATGACTTCGGATTTATATATGAAACTAATAGGGAAAGATTGTAATTTCACAGTTCCTAACTCTTAGGAATTGGTTCTATCAGTCAAACGAAAAACATCATGACGTTTGTCTGGTTGGGATCGAGTATATTGTGAGGAGTTATGTCAGTTAATCCTCCAGATTGTAATCCATGTGAAGTTATGGGTGGGCATTACGTACGAGTCACAGACTTGAACAAACGGCCTTTTCAATGTGACCTGGTTTTCACTGATCTCCCTATTAATATCAGCTGGCAAAGAATACTCCCAAAAGTTGCCACAGTCTTAAATCATATTACTGTTGAACAGTTTGTATGAGGGAGGGTTATCAAAGGAGAAAGTTGTTGACTTAAGCTGCCAGATTTTCCAAATGCGTTCGTAGCTATCTCTATAATAACAGATATTAAATAGGAATATCAAGTGACTTCTTACACCGAATGTTCACATAGCAGTAGAGAATGTCATGTCTGTCTAGTTGTTACTGCTGACGATATCCTAATAATCAATCGGAATGAGGACAGTAGTCTAAGTAACTAATAAAGCGTGAACTGTGTTTGGATTTTAGGTGGTTGGAAGCGATTGGCAGGAAGCCCTAGAAATAAGTTTCATCCCGGTTGAGAAACATCAGTATGGAATATCTGTAATCTTGTGTGAACTGATGCTCTCATTGTGATTCTGTCTGAGCCGTATCAGACACATCACTACGGCAACAATCTTATTTTACATTATCAGGCGAGGGTATTAAATCTAAAATAACCTTTTCAACATTGATAATCATCTGCTTAAACTGCACAATTAATAAATATATTTTAAACCTTTCTTACACATTAAAATCTAAAGGTAACTACAAATGTTAATTGAGCTCTTGGTTTGTTTTCAAAAATACTGCTTCTAAACAGGATGCTGAATACTTTTTTATTTCTTTTTCCCTTAAAATTCCCCTTTTAACTGACACTTAACATTAGTTTATCTAAGTTTCAATTACCTAAAAGTGAATAATTATCTTGAATAGTGAAGAATGTTTCAACTACCTTACAATTTATTGACAAGAGGCTCCGGAAACATACTTTTTGGCAAAATAAAACAATAACAAAAAATATAAACGTAATCCGAAATAAGTACCATGGTAACGAGCTAACAAGTTGAACCATTACAAATTAAACAGGTAAACACATACAATGAGCCTAGTATCACTTAACATAATCATATGGAATTAAATTGGTCTCTGGATGTTTTTGATTCTCACTATCTTCCCTTCTCCTTGTCTTACCTTGTTATCTTTGTTTTATCAAGGTAGTAAGATTCTCGGGGTGGAGAGGGAGTCTCAAAGAAAATATATCAAATATCAACTTAAGCGGAAGTACACATAAAATTTATTTTATTCGCTGATTTATATACCCTGTACTAAATATTTATTTTTTTAAAAAAATTCCATAGGTTGTTCCCCTTTTGATCCTATCACTATCTCATTTAGCCACATAATCACATAAATATGCACAATCATGTCTGTCTAATATATAAGTATGTATACATAGATAATATATAATTATCATCTATACATTCTAAGCATTTAATTAATGTATGCGTGTGCGTGTGTGTTGTACAATTGAGACACGCCTACAATTTCACCTATATGATTTTATCTAATCAATAAACATTCTCACTTTTCATTGGTTATAGAGTAGAGAATTTTCAACTATGAACTATAACATACACATAACAACTTGATACAATAATGAAGCACCGATCAATCAATCTATGAATTCACGAGAAAAATTTCCAAATGGAAGAAAAACAAAAAAAACAAAACAAAAAATAAAATAGAAATCATTACCTGTAAAAAATTATCAATGTTCAGAAAAAAAAATCTGAAAAGAAAAAACACCTTTTCTCAAATATTTTACTTCATATGGGATATATTGACAATTAGTTAATGATTCCGGACATTTGAAAAGAAGAATTGAATTGTACTTTATGTAGTTTCTTTTTTTTTATCATGATCATGATCATAATGCTGATCAGATGGATTGATTGATTGATTATGATCTCATTACATAATATTGATTTATATCATGTTTTAATAAAACAAAATGTTCATTATACAATGCAAATGTTAAGTAATTTAATCATTGAAATAATTATTTTCTGTATAATATTGAATGATTACGATGATGACAATTGGATAATTATCTATTTACATCTAACGAACATTATAATTTCTGTTAAGAAGTATTTAAAACAAAACATATTGAAAATATGGATTGGAAGTATAGTAAGTGATAAGAAAAATCTTTTTTATATTGAAAGTAATAATTCTATCTACTGGGTTTTTTTATTAAAGGCTAATTTTAATCATCTTTACTGACTATTGAATAGTCGATCAGTCAGTTAGTCAGCTACAACGTCGGATCAGGTACATATATGCAACGGTCCAAATTGTCATACTTCATTAGCACAACAAGATTAACACTTGATTCATAGAAGTAGTTAATTTAATGGTGGCAATTTATAAAATAAAGATGGCATATAGTACATGAAGAATGAATGAGTTTGTAGAAAGAAAGATATGAAGCGATTTTAATCTCATTGTTTAAAGGAAGACAAAGAATGTATACACCTGCACCATTGTGGTCGATTCCGAACCATGTACACTGTTTCCAACCATTGGTTACGATAATCACATGGACCCCAACCAAGTCGTCTGCATCTATCAACATGGCTAAGACTGAATTAGCAAATAAATAGATAGAAGTTAATGCCAAGAAGAAATATTATTATTAAAATATTTTGGAACTCAACAGCATTGAAGCTTTTGTCAGAATCTATTCAACTAGAAATTTAATTCAGTGTGAATAATCAAGTGAATAGTATAATAAAGCCCTAAGATAAAGTATGACGTCCTAGTTTATTAGTATCATTTGATTTGTCAATAGTCCTCCAAGAGAATGTTATTTGCTAATCAAACTAACCGTTTTTATTCACCAGTTCCCAAAAATCTTTAATTCAATAATGTTCTGAATAGATTGTTGTTCAAATGTTTGATAACATTGTTATAGTTTTGGTGGAAGATTACTAATATTTAATAACATCATGACTGATATTTATCAAAATGGGAATCTTTAGTTATATTAAGTGAGGAAATATGAATTTTGTAATAAGGATAACAGGATGATTTTAAAGTATCTTACACTATTATTTTTAATTAAATAATATTACATTATAAGTACCAATGGATTCATTTCATGATTACATTAATACACTGATCATTACCGAATATTTCAGCATTACACTACTTTTTAATTAGTTTTAAAAACAATTTTCCCTCCAACTCCATGGATTGCTTGAAGTTAGATATTAACACCATTGCATGCCGGCCATCTCAGTGGTCTAGTAGTTGAGCTCTTGCGCACGAGACCGATAGGTCCTGGGTTGGAATCTCGCAAGGCGGGATAGTGGATGCTCATTGTTGAGGAGTCTCATGCTACGACGAAACAGCGGTCCAGTGCTTCCAGGTTTTCCATGGTGGTCTAGCCTCTCTGATTCTAATAGATTAATAAGTTAATATCATCAATTGACAATAATTTGAAAATATCAATCGTTACACATAAATTCAGTGATTGAATGATGTTTCATTTATCTCTAAATCTAAAAATCATGGATTCAATTAAGCGTGAAATTGTTAGTATTCATCAGTGAAGGGGTTCCATGAACTATGACAAAATATGCTTCAACTGCCCTTTGAATTTTAGTATTTTTGTTTAGTATATATAAAATAATGTTTATTATTTGAAGATATTAAATACATCAACTTTGACCTTTCTGTTTGTATGTTTAATAAAATCTTGTAATTCTATTAAAAATATATTTATGAAATATATCCCTGAACTGTGAGATAATAAATTATTCCAGCCTTCAAATAAATAAACTATTCAGCATAATCGTAATTGTAAAACAACGTGATATATACAGTTCTAATTTTCACAACGGGAATCTTTGATACTTCTTTCAATAATCAGAAAGTATGTTCATTTAGAGACCAACGTGTAAACGAATGAATGAACAGTTTACCGGTGTCTCAAGGTAACAGGATATCATAATAAACTGGCTTTCTATAAACAATATATAATACTTTATGTTGCCAGAGTTCAACAAAATAAGGTGGATAGTATCCAAGAATAGATGAAAAACTATAAAAACCGCATATAGATTTTCGTGATGAAAAATAATCATCAGCCATAAAAACAAACATACTTTGATTTCAAGACATAGGAATCAGTTGTGACGATAGAAAACTTTATAGATCATATAAAAACTATACATATTTTTCTGGATGTCTTTTTAGGATTACCTCAATCTCATAAAAGTGATAAATGATTTTTATTATACGTAGCAGTTTCTTTAACTTGAGCCGAAATAGCTCATCTTAGTTCTTAATGAGAACGCCATTTTGAATAACTTTAAATAAGATTAATGCGCTGTTTGCGACAAATCAGTATGGATTTTCTCTGAGCTTTTTTAGATTTTGTAAAGTCGGTATGAACTCTTTAGGAAAATCTTAGGAATATTAACAAACCACAAATTACATTATTGTCAAGTCTCCTGAAAAAATCAATGAAATTTTAATTTATAAATTGTTCAACTGATGTAATGAGTAAGGAATTAAGCTTAACCATAAGATTCCAATTTTGTTGGCATGTGACTAATCAAAATATTTCATGTTGTACAATCGTCTAAGATATCTACTCTTGTTTATTTTTGTATGTAATTATTTCTATGTCATTTCCTACCAGAAAATAATCTAGTTCGTTAGTTAGTGGCCTATGATCTCTGTTAATTCTAATGAGTATGTAGAAAGGAGATTTGAGTAGTTATTTTTATCTCCTTCTCCTCCCATTCACATTGCTTATAAGCAAATCAAAACCTGTTTTATGTCATCAAATCCATTAATCCATAACACTCATTCAGTTCATTGAAGAAAACAACAAATTCGTAAATATTTTCAGATTAATTTATTTGTGATACAGAAAACATCGATGGTTAGAAAGTGGCGTATAAAATAAAATACTTTATTAACGAGTTATAAAGTACTTATCGAACTGTTGTTTTATGATATTGTCAAGTTTGTTTCAGTTCATATTGCTTACATCAGATACAATAATTCTCAACGACCATTTGATTAAGTGGGTCTATATATATCGTAAGCGAATAGGTTGACTATGCACTAATGAGTAGTCCTATACTTGGACGAAATGCCTATTGAGAGCATTGTGGTTTTGAATGGTTATTTATTCAAAATCAGTCCATGATTTGGAGCTTCAGAAGCCTATCAGAAGTTATATGCTCGAGAGCAAATTAAGTATATTTTAAGACATAAATGAATATTTATTTCATCACAATAAAATTTTTTACTTGAATGAAAGAATAGAGGAAAAATAAGTGTAGGTGAGTCAGATAAAAAATCAGGCCTGTAGTGAACGAGAACACAAGTGGGGACAATCGAATGTAAGTGAATACAGAATTACAGAACAGCTTATTAAAATCTGAGAACCATATAGTGAATACTTCATTTGTAAAATGTCAATAGTCTCAGACTTCATTGTTCTTTCGTTGCTACACCAATCATTCTATATTCTCGTTCTCTTTTCTTTGACCTTAACTTTCTGCCTCCAGGCATTTCACTTTCGATTGATGATACACACTACTTGTCGACATCAGTAGCACACATCATAGGCCGAGAGAAATATGAACTAGAATGATTTTATTTTGTAAAGTCGTAACCAATGCAGCTCAACCATATCAGGAGTGAGGTAGGTAACATAGATGACAACTATGAGAAATCGCTTATTGATCGAAATCGGAAACGTGAATCATTAAATTTCAACTCAATGACCTAAATGTTAAGTACGCGTCACAAAGCACAAAGGTTTTGGCTTCGATTACAGTTTTAGCCAGTAATCGATACGTTTAAGACCACATAAATGGAAAATCACTAAGTTAATAGCCTTTAATATAAATTACAATTAATGTCGTCATAACAACTACGCTACAACAATTCCTGGTTTTACATACGACTTTAACTTATGGTTAGAATTCATCACCTTAATTAAGGCCCATAATTTCTCTCATCCTTTATGTATGACCCTTGTTTATTTTTATCAATGATATTATTCTATTTTTTTGGCAATTTTTAATATTCAAGACTAAATCGATGTGGTTAACCAATTTCAATCACAAGAGTTTGCAGAAAACCCGTTGATGTTTGAGACAAAAGGTTTTGAGTTAAAGTCGCAATGTGAAAACCAACGTTGAGATCCAAGTAAATCCAGATGACGAGTTCTAAGTAGGACAAAATTTCCTGTCCTTCCATCTCTCAATTTTCTAATTTCTTCTCATTTGCTTATTTCACAATATTACAAAGGATACACCAACTAATGCTTTCATCTTCTTATTTTAATCCCTTCATATACACATGCAAGTACACACACACACACATTCACATCGGTTTTAATAAAAGGAAATAGCTAAAAAACAAACAGGCTTTCATATATATATAAATCAAATCAATATTTGTTAATCTAATAATAGATAATTATTCCAAGAGTAGAATAAGAAGAATCCATACACGGCGAATTGATAATAAGTTGATAAAAATGGAACTAGCATCATTGTTAGATAAATTTCTGCTTCAATCAAGTCAAAGAAAATGATTGTTGATGAATTTCTGATTTCAAATGTGAAAGTGCAAAACAAAAATATTGAAAAAGTCAACATTTTTTTCCTGAAAACTTTGGAAAGTTTGGGTATCTTTTTGATACCAGTTTACTTCTTATCCCATTGTTCGTTCATGTTTGCTAGAAAAGTAATCGTTATAAATTATTTCAAAGAATATAGATAAATCTAGTTAGATGGTTTGTAGTGGATTGTAAAATTATCAGTATAGGGTTGTGGAAATTATTAAGCTTTTGATTTAGACTATGAACCGATTGATGTTAAACCACCTTTGAACACCTGGAAGCATTGAACGGCCGTTTCATCCTATTGTGAGACTCCTCAGCAGTGTGTGCATGATCCCGCTCCGGGATTCGAACCCAGGGCCTTTGATCTCGCGCGCGAATGCTTAAACTCTAGACAACTAAGCCGAAATCCAATGGTGTTAATGTCTAACCTCAACCAATCCTCGAAATCGTGCGACCATCTTCCATTATCTGAGGTAGATACCTGTCTCTACCCGACAGAGATTATCGGATTGATTGAGGTCAGACATTAGCACCATTGGATGCCGACCAACTCAGCGGTCTAGATATAAAGCGTTCGCGCGCGAGATCGAAGGCCCTGGGTTCGAATCCCGGAGCGGGATCATGCACACACACTGCTGAGGAGTTCCACAATAGGATGAAACGACTGTCCAGTGCTCCCAGGTGTTCAAAGGTGGTCTAACATCAATCGGTTCATGATGTCAATAAAAAAATTGTATAATTGTGAGATTCATTTTAACACAGTGATATCAGTTGAACGATTACTGAAAACTAGGGGAGCTCTCGATAGTTGTTCTATTTTCTTCTAAAACTATTCAATAACACGCCCTCATGATTTTATAAGCGATTTCATCCAGAATATTTTGTTTTCACAGTCAATATGGTATAGTTTAGTAATTTGGTTATTTCTTAGTAATCAGTTTATCACTTAATACGAATTGGTATCTAGTCAGCCTCTTATTAGGATTTCGAGAAAATCACATTGGAATCAATGATTGGTAAACAAAAAACTTACAATCGTATACTGACCATTAAAATAAGAATGAACTTCATAATTTAAAGATCAAAGTTTTAAATTATGTTTGCCTTGACTGTTTTTTTTCTACTCTAATAATCAGATCAATCATTTTATCAATCAATTGCTTTTTGTCATTATTTTAACATACTCTATTATCGGTCATTTTTCGTTAATATTAGAAATTTTTTTTAGATATAATCTTCGTATAGTAAAAAACTCAATTATTTCCATGGTAAATCGGTGATGAAGTTTGTTTGTTTGTTTGTTTATTTGACCTACTTCCAACTACTGTCCATCATTTTTAGAACAATTGGAGGTCATCATTGGAATATTAAAAAAAAGATCAGTTTTATTTTTCAATGGTTGAGATCATGAGTCAATAGAAGCTAGACCACCATGGAAAACCTGTAAGCACTGGATGGCCGTTTCGTTCCAGTATGAAGTTCCTTGGCAGTGAGCATCCACGATCCCGCCTCGAGGGATTCAAACCCAGGACCTATGTGTCTCGCGCGCGAGCGTTTAACCACTAGACCACTGGGATGGCCGGCATCCGTTGATAGTAATGTACAAGTTCAAATAATCGACGAAATTCAGCGACACATACACCATTGTGTTATGTTTTGTCTTATTGTTTTATTTTTGTTTCTAATATGAAAACAATGTGACAATTTCTTTACAGTCGTTGATAATTTAGAGATTTGACAACAGAAAATACACTTATCATGTTAGGATCATATAACAAAATAGTCCTTAATATGCTTAAGTGATTTATCTGAAGATAGAACTGATACTAGATGAAAATAATAAAAAGTATGCACGACACTTTATAATTGAGAGTTTTCTTTATATGATTAGACGTTTAAAATTGGATATTCCATGTATAATACACGATACAGCCCATATCTACAACGTATAATATATAAGAATATCATCACAGTCTCATCGAAGCACAGTTCACAAATTAATGATGAAATACACATTTTTGTTTTAACATTTATATATGCAGGATTGTTGGCTGGTCAATTGAATAGATCATAAATGAATGGGTTTTATGGATATTGATTTAATTCTTAGGTGATACTCGTCGCAGATTGATCTTAGTTAAGAAATGAAGTTCAGATAAATTGGAAACGAAACAGAGGTCATCAATCACATTGAATGACCATTGTGCAATATCAAAAATTAAGTGAATTAGGAAATGTATGCTACTGAATTTCGACCCAGTGATCCATTGGTCGAGCCCTAACTGTGGGGCCTCGACACTATTGGTTTTATCTATAATGGTGTATCCCTAACTAATACCTATCTGAGACGAATACAAACTATAATAATTTAATAACAAAGTAATTTTTGCTTATCGAATTTTAAGTAGTTCTTATCAAAAATGACTATCAACTGAACCACAAACGATATGCAAGATAAACTAAACATTTGTGCTTCCATAGTTTTGAACAGTTTAACATTTCAGTATGTACTGTTTGTCACAAGTCCATGTTTACTGAAGAGGCATGAAAAAGAATGAAACTTTCTCTCTCTCTCTCTATATATATATATATATATATATATATATATATATCTGATATGTCGTTATATACAAATTATAGTTTGCATATTATTCATATAAATCGATTGAATATTTCTGATTGAGAGGATGAGAATATATATAGAATACTTATTTTTCTTTATGACAAATGATCTACAATCGTTTATCAGATTAAATATAAACAGTGGAAAATGACAGATAATTAAGTTTTATTCCTCAGGAAATTGTAAACGATAAATAAATTACGACAATTTATATATATTTATTATTATTACGGAGAGAGTGCTGTGAAAATTTGATGAGCTTAGTAGTTTCACAACACAAGATAATTATAATTATATAACGATTAAAAAACAGGAAGTATTAGATAAATGATTCATCTTAGTGTGGATCTTCTCAACAACCTTTATCTACGGCAAAACCGGAGGTTGAACCCAGGGTACTAATGGTCTGTGGCAATCGCTTAACTTTCATGTTATTAACTTGGGACATTCAACAAATTACATTCCTAACTTTGATAGAATTTTCTCTGAGCTGGACGATTTGGTTGTGAAGCTTTTATCGTTCCTCTGAACGACATCATCAGTACAAACTTCAGGTAAAAGTGAAATGTTCAAATTTCTTCATATATAACTCACAGCTTTTCCTGTAGATCTCAATCTTGATTGGTTATTGTTGACCTTTGACCTGTCATTGTTTACTTCTTTATTTTGATTGTATCTCCCAATAATTTGATTATTGGTCCTATAATTGTCCATGATTTTTTCTGATTGGTTGACGCATTGGGTCGATTTCAATGCGTTTGTTGATTGCTAATTAATCAAAGTGCCAAGTTTCTAAAAGTTTTCTGGTGTTTTGAGAATTGCTTCTATCCAAGATCTCAATATTTTCCTGGTCGAATGTGCATCCGTGGCTATTCACATGCATTGATATAGGCGAGGATATATCATAGCTTTTGACCGCTAATTTATGTTTGTGCAGGGAAAGATAACGAGGGCGTGCACTTTATCCGATGTAGTGAGTTTCGCAGTTGGAAAAACTTATTTTGTAGATGACGTTCGGGTTTTCTTCTTTTGTAATTTCGTCCTTTGGTTTGTACATGATTTCTTGAAGTGATTTTATTGGCCTGTGTGCTACACCTATTCCGAAAGGCTTCAAAAATCTGACTGTAATTTCTGGTATGCCGTTTATATATGGTGGGATGATGCATTTATTGGTTTCTGATGCGTTTGGTTGATATGTTTTGATAAAGTTGATTGGGTAGTCGTTCCTTTGAAAGACAGTCTTTAGAGATTTTTTTCATTATTCCTCTCTGCAAGTGTGTTGCAGTGCGTCCTCGCCCTCTTGAATAAAATTTGTACGTAGTTGATTTTGTGAGTTCTTGGGTTGTTGCTACTGTAAATGAGAAAATAGTCTGTGTAGTTCGGCTTCCGATATACTTGAGTTTCCAGTTTTCCTGTGTCGGTCCCAGTGACCAGTGCATCCAAGAATTATAGTTTGTTGTTTGACTCCTGTTCGATTGTCATCGAAGACGTTGTTGATCGGATTGTAGGTGTTCTTTTTGACGACGAATGTGTCACCCACATAACGAGTCCAAATTTTCGGCTTGATCGCTGGCAAGATCAAGGCTTCCAGTCTCCGCATCACTGCGTCTTCAATAAGTCCTGATATTGGTGATACCGTCGGCGTCCCTTTCGTTTGTTCGTAGATTGTTTTGTTGAATTGAAAATTTGTTGTTAAGCATAAATCAGTGAGTTCTACTTGACTTTGACTAAGAAGCTTCGTGTACTTTGTGAGATTTGTGTCTTTGGTGAGAAGCACGGATAGAGTTCCCTTTGCTAAGCTTGGTTCAGTTGTGGTGAATAAGGCTGATATATCGAAAGATATCATCAGTTTGTCATTGTTTATTTGAATGTCCTTAACGGTAACCAGGAATTGTATGGGAGATTTGATGGAGTGATTGGATGAGTCTACTAAATATTTCAATATTCGTGAAATTTCCCTTAACAAATTGTATGTTGGGGTTCCGGGAGTACTACAATCGGACGTAGTAGAATGTTCGGTTTGTGTATTTCCGGCCTATCATAGAACCGAGGGAGTACTGATCCAGTGGATCTCACTTTCCGTTGATCTTGCGCTGATATTTGTCCTGCTTTGACAAGATTGGTTAAAGTCCTTGCGATTTGATTGTCTAACCTTTTAACCGGATATGTGTCCATTGGTTTGCATACGCTTTTATCCTCATGTAGTTCGCTCGCTTTTCTGATACATTCTTTCTTGTCCATAATCCCTGTAGTGTGTCCTCTGTTCCTAGTTCTGAGTTTCTTTGAGGCGTTTTGTTCTTGTGAGGTCAGTTGGGTGTTGTCTATCTTCTGTCAAATTAGCAGTACTATGGTTTATCTTATTTACTTTTGATTTTCCTCACTTATTCCGGCAGTTTTGAGTAGTGACTCTAGTGCGGCGAAAGAATTCTAGTTTTGAGGCGTTACTTGTACTTTCGTTTAGTACTTTTCAGAGTAAGTATTCAATGTTTGTTAGTGGTTGCTTCAACATGTTGACCTCGATGTTTTTTCTTGATGGTGCTTTTACTTTGTTCTCTGTGTCGTCTGTATATGTCGATGGTTGTTGTCAAGGTTGCCAAATGTTATAATGTGAGTATTTTCTATCCACCTCTTTTGGTCATCCGTGGATCCTGTAGTGTGCATCGATTATCACTAGGTGTACATCCCTAACTTAAAGATGTTGCACAACCATCGTCTATTATTATCGGTGACATTTTTGCAGGCCCAATATAACTGAACTCTACTGTTCATTATGTCTCAGTAGAACTCCGAGAATTACCTCCCGAAACTACTCAGCAGAAAGGACATGATATTTTTGGGTATGAGTGATTATGGAAATTGCTAATTTTGTGACTTTATCATTATTTCACTCTATCGGTCATTTTGTTTACTGACTATTGTAAGTATCATTACTAAGGTTTGACTTGATAATGTCGAATAAACTGAGCATTGGGTAGATTGTTATAAATAAAAATATATTTGTAATATCTCAGTGAATAGAAAAATTAAATTTTCTGACGTTTCGTGACTCAGTGTAGGTCACTTCTTCGTCGATTAATTTTAATTTGGTTGTTTATTCTCTGAAGGAGTGACTTACACTGCGTCACCAAACGTCAGAAAATTTAGTTTTTCTACTCGTTGAAATATGTTATTTGATCTACTGTCTATAGGCTAAGAAATAAGTAGATTGGAAATAAAACATAAAATTGTGCTAACAATTTCCACATAATCGACTCGTAATTTCATGAATAGAGCTTCTAGACACTGTGCGGAAACATGTATGTAAATCTGGTTGGAAACTACGAGTTAATAGTCTCAAAATACCAGTATACATTAATTTTATTTGTCAGCAGTATTCGTCATGTCTATATCTGGTCGATCCCAGCTGTAGGCGAAGTAATTTGTGAAAATAAGGGTCATAATGAAACAGGAATAAACATTTGAAGTTCTATCAAGTTCTCCAAGTATAAATTTTTATGAAATGTGAAATCTTACATTCGAAACAGTAAAATAGTTTATTGGCTCAGGCTTTACTAGTACTGAACAGAATACATCGAAGTTCAGGCGTAACGGTTGCACGCCCAGTAAACGAGTAAGTTCCTCACTAATACCTAAACTCTAACTTGGTGACAACTTTCAGAAGGGTTATAGAGACCAATCATCATATTGTCATACACAAAGTTTCTAACAACATAAACTGAAATATCTGGTTTGGAATTTAGTGAATATCACGATCAGAACAAATTTTAACAGCACAGAATATTCTATGCCTCTAAGTATATGAAAATGTACGTAGGAGGGGAAATATAGGTAGACAAGTACTTACTAGTCCTGAAATAAGGACTTAACCTTTAGACTACTGGGTCGCCACCTAATAGTTACACATCTTAATCAGTTGTTATTTAGCGATATTGTGCACTTGTTATTTGTGTTATAGTTGAACTCCACTGTATACGGCTTTCTACCGGCACTCCTAAAACTACTTCCCAAAGCAAGTTATTGGTGAGCGGGTGAAACGTGTTTATTATGATGGTTGTAGAGATCAAAGAACCAGTAGATTTTCATCATTGGTGGTGTCGTGAATACTCACTGATAGTGAGCTCAATATTTGCTAGCTTATAATAGTCATTTATCTAAAGTCAGTCCGTGATGTAGATATAGTATATTTAAAACTCTGTGTGCTATATTCTCCAGAATGCGCATCTCGTTCTATTCGAGACTCGTCAGTAGAGTACAACTGCACTCAAGTTTAAATACTCATATTGAGTTTTAATCCTAGTAACTGTCTCTCCAACTACCATCCACTGAACCATTGAGTTCAGATATTCACAAACTATACCGTCCTGAAAATCAACAAAGAGATGATATCTCTTATTTACTGGCTTTATTACAACACAAATGTAATGCAGTTCATTCAACAATAAATAGAAAGAAATGATACTTTTACCATGTTATTTAAATAAGATACAATTTGAATGAATCACTTTGTAGATTATACCAAAGAATATGAATAAATTATCACATAATATATAGAAATATTTTAGGCTTTTATAAAAATCATAATAGCAGTTTTAAAATTAATCCTTTAATTTATTTCCCTAAACAGAAAAAAACAACGTTTCACTGATTCCATTGAAATAACTTAGTGTTTGGTAGTAAAAGATTATTTCGAAATGGTGGTAATGTATTATTAGGAGAACAGTAAGTAAAGTCATTTTAAAGGAAAAAATAATCTCATTTTTATGAATATCAGGATTAAGTTTCCAAAAAAGTTGCTTGGAGGAAAGTAAATATGTGCCACTATTATTCATTAAGCTACTGAGACACATTTATAGAACATGATTAGTGTTTGAAGATTTTGAAAGTTGCCCTTCTTAACTTCCAGGACAGGAATTATTGATACTTCTTATTGTATATGCTTCTTGAATGACTGTCTCACTCTAATCATATGTCAATACAAATGGATCATCTCATTACTGAATATCATTATTGCTTATGTTCAACTTTTAAGAATGAAGAATTTCACTGGAGATATATTGTTCAATTTTACAAATCCAGATGCCTAAATTTACAGCTAATCGAACAACCAAACTACTTTTATTATTGAACGATTTAAATTTATAAGTAACTGAAACTATTAGAGTTATTGTGTAAAAACTTTAATTTTTAAAAGTACATTTCGTATACTTTGGATAGGGGCTAGCAGTAAAAGATGAGACGATTGTTTCTTCCCTTTAGACAGTCACCAGTCAGATCCCCTTGTATCTGTGTTGATATTCACAAAGAGATCCAAACCCAATATCCGACGTTTTAATTGCTAACCTGTTTGAGCCACGATTGATATCAACATATTCACTAAGTGCGATATAAGCAAACTGAGGAATAATTGGGAAGATTTGAAGCCTCGGTGAATGGTCTTGGTAATGTTGAATTCTCTGAGGCCGATATTTAGTGACCGTTCTAAATAACATTCTAAGAACTTATGTCAAGTAAAAGTGAGCATTTCTGTCAGTTTAATGACACTTTTCCATTTATTTGCGTTTAAAAATAGGTTCCGTTATTCAAACAGATTACTAAACTGAGTAGTGAAAATTTACTGATTAAGATTTTTAAAATAAGTATTTAGCTTACTTCTACCTAAAGCAAATGTTGATGACGTTGTTCATAAATGACTAAAAAAGTTTCACAATCAAGTTTTTGAACTCGGTGAACATAACGAAAGATTATCCAGTTTGAACTGCATCAATTCATTTTAAAATATTTATATAACTTTCAAGTTTAAAATATCCGTTAAAATAATATACATTGATCATTGCTTTGTTAAAAAGACAATTTTACTCTAATATTCATTACTTATTAGCGCGAGACTGATAGGTTCTGAGTTCGAATCTCGAAAGGTGGGGTCATGAATGTACAGTGTTGAGGAGTCTCACAATAGAACGAGATGGCCATCCAGTGCTTCCAGGTTCTCCATGGTGGTCTAGCTTCAACTGACTTATGATCTCAACTGTTAAAAAAGATTACTATAATATTCACAGAAAACCTCCTCCTGATACTTATTAGTTTGTTTATGTCATTCATGATTAGGGAACAACATTAACGGTATACTAATTTAGTTATAAATAAATATATGTTATTAGTAGATGAAAAGGACTTTGTTCATTTAAACTAACTCTAGATCTATTTAGATTAGTTTAATGAATTATATCATGACAGAAAAAAGGTTTGTATAATGTTAACGTTTTAAAGAAGATTATTGTTTTCTCAATATATATCACACTCATTGTTAATCAATGCAAATCAACCTCTTATCAATCTCATTTACATGCACATACTATATACACAAACACAACTAGTTTCTTGATCTTTCACTTGGTTTCTTTGGCTGCTAATATCTCAGTTTTGAAAAATATACATCTTTTTGTAAAAAGAAAAAGATACAGATTTAATCTCTCAATCTATTTCTGTTTAGTAAGATGAAAAAAGCAATCACATCACAACCTACTATGTCAAAATAGCCAGGGGGAAAAAGAAAGGAAACTCAATATACCGTAGATAAATCGTAAATAATAATTAAACTTCGCCGTCCTCTTTTTTTCATCGTCCGTTAATTTGAAGAACACTTTGTCACAATATCGAGTCACTTCCACTGGTACTCACTTTATAACTTGATTGATAGAATTCGATAACTACCAAAGTATTAGACAGATATGACATTGATCACCACTCCTCTATCACTCAGTCATATTTATCCCGGTCATACAAGCCGAGTAGATCAATTATAACTACTTAGACCATGAAGCCGGGTAATAAGGCATAGAACCCTTCAGAGAGAATCAGTTCTCTCAAGATTCTAAGTACGCCTCGTTGATGTGCATCAAATAGCATGAAACCTAGTTGAACCAAGATTTCCTGCTAACTACGTAACAAGAAAGTCATTTTGAAACAATGTAGAGTATTTTCCTGTTAGAAAAAAACCCGATATAATATTCATACAATACTTGCTACTGAATAAGTGAGAATCAACTAAATAAATTAAATATATATTTTCTTATATCAACTTAGATGAATTTTTGTCTGGATCGTGGTTTCATTTGTACAATTGAGTTATTTATGGGTTGGAATAAACACAATCATCTTTATATGAACTATGCAAAGCTAATAACCTCACTGAAATTAACCCCTATGTTGAGAAATGATGATTTATTACTTACTTACGCCTGTTACTCCCAATGGAGCAAAGGTCACCGACTAGCATTCTCCAAACCACTCTGTCCTGGGCCTTCCTTTCTAGTTCTATCCAATTGTTGTTCATTCATTTCATATCTTTCTCCATTTTTCGGCGTAATGTGTTATTTGGTCTTCCTTTTCTCCTTTGGCCTTGAGGATTCAAGGCGAAAGCTTGTCTTGTGACGCAGATGGGTGCTTTCCTCAATGTGTGTCCTAACCACTTCCAGCGATTCTATATGGTTTCTTCCTCCGCTGGAATCTGGTTTGTTCTCTCCCACAGTAGATTATTGCTAATAGTGTCTGGCCAACGGATCCGAAGTATTTTGCGTAGACGACTGTTAATAAACACTTGTATGCTCTGGATGATGGCCTTTGTAGTTCTTCAGGCTTCCGCCACATATTGATTATTATCCCTAATATCTCACATAGTCAACTTCAGTCAAAATATGATGAAACGTCACCCTTATCCGACGTTACCTACTAATTATTGTATAATCAGAAAGGATTTTACCTCAACAAGTCAAGAGCTCTCATTATAACTGGAAAGTAGCCAATAGCGGAATCATTAATTCGACTTACGTCCGATTTGGAGCTCGTTAGTTGGATAAACCTGCTACCGAGTTTTGCTATTCATATTGATTAGAAATCGGTATCCTTTGTTTCAGACATTACCAATGAGTTACGGAGGCTAGATAACATCAATAACGAATCTTCGTGCGAACATTAAAACTGAGATATATGTTCATCCAGCTGATGAGTTTCATAAAGGACAAAGGTCAAGCTCATAATTCTACAACTATCTACTCACTAACAAACCCTTAAAAATCAAATGTTTACAGATTCTCTCCAAGATTCCAAGGAACCCACTCTAAAATACCAGCCAATAGTTAGCATAACTAAAATGATTTTGTGAAATATTCAAATGAATTCATTTTATAACAGTGTTCATCAAACCTTAATGTCAACGAGAGATATATAGGAAATCTCCATATTTATCAGGGAATTTTTAATCATAGAATGAAACAACTGTCAAATATAAATCCACTTGTTATTTTTTACTTGAATCTCCCTATTGATATTGAGGACCGCAATTGATCCGTCTCTTATTGGTATATGTGTATACTGTGCACATTGTCTCGATATTGCCTTAATTCACAACCATTATAAGTACAGATGGACAGTGACTAGAAGTGGAATCCAGGACACACGTTTCGTCCTACTTGGAACTCGTCAGCTGGATGTACCTGCATCCCAGAGTTTTATGTATTTATTTATTTGAACACATAAATACTGGTACAAGAAGGCACCAGATACATATGTGCAACATAAATCTCATTTGATTTGTGTGAGGGCTGTGATACTGCCCAGGTGCCTAAATCGAAGCAGGTGGTTTCCTTACGGAGCCATACCTGGAGCCTTCGACCTAGAGGTCAAATCCAAAACGCAGTAGAGCATCGCAAGGAGATGCAGTTCCATGGTAGCCGGCGACCAACTAATGGTTCATACGCCATTTGTTCCCCCAGGGTACTGAAGCCCATGTGTACCATTGGTTTGGAATCAGGGTTTTCTAACTCCCCTATGGGGATTCTCCGTGTCCATTAACCCGGTTAAAGTGTCGGACATTTGCTCTTCGTTCTCCCAATTTCGTAAAAAACACCCCCGCCACGATAATGCAGTGAGTAGGACTCCCCTGGCAGAGGCTGTATACGCGTGGCCATATGAGAGCATTTTGAGAGGGAGGGCGGACTCTCCTCACTCTCGGGGAGAGTTGGTGTTCACTCTAGGACTCGAACCCAGTACTATTCACTTCAAACGTTATCACATTATCCATTTAGCTACTGAGTCAAATATTCTTTCTAACTTTCGAAAAATTTCTACAAAAACTACTTCATCATAAAAATGAATTAAAAGTAAATAAGCGAAATTTTAACTGTATTATATATGCATAAGATTTTTAGTTAACATAAAATATTACTAAAGATTAGTTATTGTTTTTAAACAATTCCTGTTTGTCTATTTTCTTAATTTTAAATTTAATAATAAAAAAGTTCAATATGAAGATTAATTTCTACTTAATCAAAATTCAGTAGTAATTCACTAGTCTACTAACAGTGAAAAAGAAAAAAAAGAAATAGAATACACGATTTTGTACAGTTTCAGATGAATTAAATAGAGAAAAAAGGTTACTTAGTTAGTTCGCCAACCTTCATTTTATCCGTCACGTTTGTTTTGTTGTTGTTGTTGCTTTTTATCCTCCATTGTTTGTCTTGCCTATTGAAATTATATCAGTTTATTTCCAAAATCTACATTAAAATTACTAGTTCATTTATTTAAGTAAATTTTCTTTTAATCTTCCATTTTAAATCACAACATGAGGTAAGAAGGCAAATAATTAAGAAAAAAGTGAAAATTAAGAATTTTTAGCGATAAGTAATAAAAACTATAGAAATGTAATTGATCAGTTTCCTATTGGTATATGTGTACATTGTAAGTATTGCCTCGATATTACCCTAATTCACCCGGCACCTGGGACGCTTAACACCTGTTCTCCATCTACATCCAATGTCCGGTCTGCAGCCGCACGCCCCACCGCTCCTCTCCGTCGACAGCACCCGCTACAGTCAACCCCATCCCGCCAGAAAACTCCACTCGACGCCACCCCAACACCAGATTGCCCCAAATAGCACCTAAGCTCCAGGCACGCAACGGCGTTCGCAGAAGATCACCTCTTCCCTCTTCTGACTGGCAGCGACACCAAATGTAGTGAACAGAACACCAGTGGGGACAATCGAATGTATTTAACACAAAATTACAGGACTTGTTAACAAAATCTAACAATCATAAAGTAAATGCTTAATTTGTAAAATGCCCACCAATTGTCTAAAAATGACTCAGACTTCATTGTTCTTGCATTTTTATACAAATTGAATCCTTTTTCCATTCCTTACTGTTCAATCCTCTCGTCCCTCTGCTGCCAGATCTTCTGTCCACGATTAACATCATATACTACTTATAAGTAGCACACACCACACCTGCATCTCAGAGTTAATGTTCTTCCTGAGACTCGAATCCAGTACTGCTCGCTTCAAACGCTATTGTGTTATCTTTTCTTATAATGCTTGTGAATTAAGGCAATATAGAGACAATCCTCACAGTATGCACATATGCCAACAACAGACTGATCAATTGCAGTCCTGAATAACAGTGGGAAGATTCAAGTAAACAATACCAAGTGAATTTAAACTCTACCCCATTGCACAATCAAGTGGCTATCAGGAATCAGTAGCTAAGTGGATAGCGCGATGGCGTTTGAAGCGGACGGTATTGGATCTGATTCCCAGAGTGAACATCAACTCTGTGATGCACGTACATTCAACCGATGAGTCCAAATTAGGACGAAACGCGCGTTCTGGATTCCACTGCTAGCCACTATCCATCTTTGCTTATAATGTTATTTTAAACGTTTTATTTATTTATTTAATTAAATTGTTTTCTTTCCACAAGAATATGAGTTTAATAGTTAATCATTTATTTCAGTCACTGATAGAAAAGATGAATTATGAATTTGTAGAAATATCGTATAATTTAGAATCGATTTTCATCATCATTTGAAGTCAGCTGAAGAAAAAACTATTGAAAATCATGGAATTTACATGAATTATATCGTTTTGTTTTGAAACTCCTCAATAGCTCTTATTTACATTTTTCAAACCAAAACGAATTAAATACTATCGGGTTTTATGGTGTAAAAGTATAAAATACAATCAGCAAAAGGAAAACTTCTCAATGATCTGTTCCCGGTGTGACCTTAGAATTTTTTATTTGTCTACGCAGTTTTTCAGAAAACTGATCATGGCATTGGCCAATTCAAGCTTGACAGGAAATTATCGAAATCCAGTTAATTAATCAATTATGGCGAAATTATTACTGGTCTTTGCATAAGGGAAGGAGCACATTGCGTCACTGAAGAAGAATTATTGACAATTCTGCAAAGAGAAGTTCCTTATCTATAAATAGTTGGAACTACTTAGATCATGTTTTCAATTTGAATCGGTTTACTACAAACAGGATACAAGTCTAATGAACTGTCGTCTTCGACTATAATCTCATATGGCATCTTGCATGCTCACAAGTAAAAAACCACACATTTGAACTAAGCAGCCAACAACTATTTTTCCGTCAGTCACATACATGGCTTTTGAATTCCAATATATTCGCCTCTCATTTTAAAATAATGATAGATCATATAGAAAACTTACCAAGAATTGTAGTATTTCTGTTTAAGTTTTCCAGTATTTAACGTTATAATAATTTGTAAGCTTTTGACAATGGTACGTTAGCATATACAGTTAACATCCATAACCCTCTAGTCTAGAAAAATCTAAAGACGGTATCTCAGTTGCAATATTTGTACAGTCCAAAAATAGGTGACGCAAATGTTTGATCAGGCTGTCATTAAGGACCGCAATCATTTGTTATTCAGTGGTTATCTATAAAATAGATTCTCGAAAATCTACAGCATAATTTTAATTAACGCAATTCACTCATATTGAGGTGGAAGTTATCATAGATGAATTGAGATTCTAAATCATTGATCTAAAAGGAACGTTTCGTTATGAGCACTGAAATTTCTGTATTTGATCAGATGTGTCTTCAATTAATCTACCATGTTGACTGTTAAACAAACTCGATACAAAAGAAAATATTTTTAAATTTTTGGATAAATCACTCAGTATTTAACATGACAGGGTATTTTGAAGATTGTTGAACTGATTTTGAAAACAAAGGCGTCCTTAAAGCTGCCTCTTCTTAACGGTGCTTATTCATGACTTCACCAATAATCCAAATTACTTTGTATTTTTAAATTCACTTAACTGATCATCTGATATGACGTAAATGTGTAAAGTAAATAGAAATTGATTCACAATTGACTGATTACTGGGTGGTGGTCAGTGCCATGTGTGTCAAGTCCTTATTAGTGCAGGTCGAATGCTATCGACCATGTTGCAATGTGGCCACCAGTCTAGGTGACTCGACACTGCGTGCACTATGTTGAGATTAGATGGTGGTTGGAGGTAGTCGACAAGAAACCCTGGACTCGGTTTTCGTGCCCCTTGGCGCTCATCAGCAAGGGGTACCTGCTATCTTGTGGCGACAGGTGCTCCCTGATGGATTCGATGTCGAGTCACCTAGACTAGTGGCCACATTGTAACTTGGTCGATAGCATTCGATCTGCATTAATACGGACTTGACACACATGATATTGATAACCACTTAGTGGCACGAAACCCGGGTTTAGGGTTTCCTGTCGACTTCCTCCAACCACCATTCTAAATACAAATTGATTCTTTTAGACACAGTTTTGAAATTCATATTAAAATCAATAATAATAATAATAATCTTTGATTGCTGCATCCTTATCAGAACTTTAATATTGCGTATAAAAAGTAACTTCGTAAGCAAAACTTTTATTCCTATGTTTATTTAACCATGAAATGTGTTGTTTGATAGACATTTATAATTAGTAATATATGCATTTCAGAATAATTATTATAAAAACCAATTAGTAACAAAAAAATAGTTGAATGACATTCATCATTTCTCCGCAAAAATATAATAAGTAATTTCTTAATGATTTAAATTTAGTTTTTAAACAAATAACAAATAACTCAGATGAATAGTTGTGCACAAAACTAACGTAAACATAATTTACTAGTGTTAGGTTTCACCTCTTCCCTTAGGAAACTTTTTTAAAATAAATTATTTTGGTCATTTTCTTGTATAGTAACTAGCTTAACTAATACAATTAAAACCACAACAAGTCGATAATTTTGCTGGCTTAGCTTCATTTGATTCATGATCTCAATCATTAAAATTACTATAATATTCACAAAAAACCCCCTTCTGATATAAATCGATAATTATTTTTCTATATCATTAAACAATTCGCTGTCAACAGAATTTATCTCAATTGTTCAGTAACAAAAAAGGGAAATTTATTATATAGTTAGAAAATTTGCATAAAATTTATAGATGATGTATTCATTCATTTGAGAGATTTTAAATTCATGAATTAAAAATTTAAGTATCTTGAACAATATAATAGTGATGGGTATATAGTTAACGGTGGAATCCAAAATAAGGGTTTCAACCCATTTAGGAAATGTCAAAAGAAGCCAAAGTTACTGGGTTTGAGTCTCAGTGATGATATCAACATCGAGATGTAGGTTGACCGAGACGATGAGTCATGAGTTGGATAAAATCCGAATCTTGACAGTCCGCTTCTAGCTACACACCAAATTTACAGAACACTTGTAGCTCTGAGCATCAACAATAGGGAATAATAATAAACTGTCAAAAATTAAGTACGTGATTGTTGGAAGATTTGTGAATGGGAAAATCATGAATTAGTATGTGTTAATTTAAGCCTTACTTAATGAACAGTTATTTTATGGTTATTAAGAGTAGAAGATACTCGTAAGCTACTAGAATTTGACCACTGATGACTTAGAAATATTACTTGCACCTGCTGGGATCACCTAGTAAGTAATAGCGAGGTTAGACGCACGGTATTAGGGAATGATGGTAAATCAGTTGATTAGGTTGTGAATCTTCATCGACTGAGATGGTCGGATCAAGTGTTACGAATGCCTGAACACTGATTACCACAACGCGCAATGCTAACCAGTGTTGGGGACGGTTGGAAGAAAGTTAGAGGCGGCCAAACCAAAACGTGGCATCAGTGCTTGAAGTCACTAACTTCTAGTCTGAGCTATGTTGGTAGATGCAGACTACTTGGTTGGGGTCCACGTGACTGTCGTAACCAATGGCTGGAGACTCTTGGTGACATGGCTCAGGATCGATCACGATGATGTAGATGCATACATTCTTTGTCTTCCTTTAAACTATGAGGTTAAAATCGCTTCATATCTTTCTTTCAACGAACTAATTCTTTCTTTCTGTGCTATGACCTTATATATAATCTTTCTTCTATAAAGTACCATCATTGAATTAACTACTTCTATGAATCAAGTGTTAAACTTGTTGTGTTAATGAGATATGGAAACTTGGACCGATACATATATGTGCCTGGTCCTATAGTGTAGCTGACTGACTGACTGACACTTTTTAAGGCTATAACTCTATGTTATAAAATGACGCATTTATAAATTAAAAGTCAGTTATCTATTAATCCGTTACTCAGTTTTGTATCAATTTAATACGGTTCTAAATAATTACTTATTGAGATTGATATATTGTGATGCATTTTAGTAGGCTTTGATTAGCTGTCATATTTGCTGATCATAGAAATACTAGTAGAATTCATTCCAATCTAAAATTCAGACTCTTTCATCTTCATACATTTGAATAGCTTAACAAGTGTCAAACATGTTTCGATTTAACAACAAATATACTTAGTGTTATATTTCGAAATAGCATATTTACTAGTAACTTTCTACCCAATGGTTCAGTCAGTCAGCTACAACGTAGGACCAGGCACTCAAGACCACTGTACCTAATGGTTAATTTACTTGAAACTATCAAGTTCAATCTTGGCACTGATACTTACAAATTCAATATTACGATCTTTTATTTCACTTACATAATCACATGAGTTGAGCCTCAACATAAAATAGTATTTGTGACCATTCATTTACACTTCTATTTTTATGAATGGAGGTTTACGAATGTAGGAATTAGTATGACTTACCGATGTTGTGAATGAATACAGAAACAATAGAAGTGGATTTATTCTTAATAAAATAGAAACACTATAACATTGATAAGTGCATACTATTTTCTGAAGGAGTGGATCCTACTCATAGGTTGTCGGTAGGCATTTTGATTTCAACCAATCGATTTTACTGAATATACACTTGGTCAGAATGACGAATTGATAGTTACCGATAGATATCTGGCTAAGGACGTTGAAAACTGGAACTGTAATTTTGTATATGGTTTTCTTTTAGATTATCAACGTAATAAAGTAATACACTCTGCGCTAAATGAATGCTTTCGGTTTTGTAAATGCTCTTCAGGCAGTAGTATTTTTTCCATGTAAATATGAGTTTAAAATACATACAAGATGCAAATACTACTAATAAGTAACATTAAAAGACAAGTTCGATTTAATGTCTCAATGGGAATATTTAATAATATGTAATCATTTTTACAGTGTTCTTCAATGCTGAGTTGTCAGCTTATTTTAAATGTCATTAGTCAGTTTGCCTACATAATAAACTAGATAATTTATGCTTATCATTTTTTTCTTTCAGATAGTCATTTGAATCCTACACGTTCTTCATTATCTCTTCAATTAGAAAATGGGTCATTTTTAACAAGTGACACTTGTATAGATCACATACAATTAGATGATTTGGTAGCACCAACGGTAGGTTTTTTTATGAGGGACTTTTTTCTTTGATTTCTGTGGTTATTTATTACTAGTTAGAATCCTTGAAAAATTATCTGTCCGAAACTGAAGTAAAATATATAGTCGTGTTATGCGACTGATGATAAATAAATATAAATCTGGGATAGATTCAGAAATGCGGACCATCGCATTCAATAACTCAAAAATCTAAAAAATAATCTATTCTGTATGAGTCATGTTCGGTCTGGACTCTATCTTTAGTGAGGTCATAGGTATAAACCGGTGATGAGTCATATAACTAAAAGAAAGTTTTTCAGTAGGGCAGATAACATCGTTTATTGGCCTTTCTAGATGCGACACGTTGGGTTTTACATTATAAGTGTGAAATGTGGTCTTTGGAACTAGAGGACGTCCATGAATATCATGGATAATACTTTTGAACTAATATTAAAATTGAAAATTTTCCCTTTTTGCAGTGATGTATTCCGGTAACTTCAGCTGATATGCATTTGTGCCAGGTTCTTGCACTGTTTATGATAGGTTACTAGTTCCTGTTGAAAGATTTCATCGTAGGCTTATTTATGTATTATGGGATAGTCAAATGAGGAACACTGAAATTAAGAGTAGATTGTGAGCTTAAGGTATTTGATCAGGCTATCAATCTTCCTTAACCGAGGTGTCTCAACCATTTCTTACTTCAACAAAGTAATATTTACCCACATTTGCAACTAACTAATACCTACTGAGTTTCCGTAAATAAATTAACTACTCACTTAAATTATTTGAATGAATAGTGTTCTGAAGACTAATATACATATTTATCTGTTTTACCATTGATTTTACAAAACGAATTTGAACTACTAAAGAGTGAGCGATGATTAATGGCTTTGCTGAGGAAGCCTTGAACTCCGGTTTAATTAAATAAGTTAAATGACTTCCAATTCACCGAATCTTCTTTACAATTTAAATTGTTGGAGATATCTGTGTTGAAAGGTACTTGGAGTTATGTTTGAACATAATTTTTTACGTTGATAATGATCGATTAGGCTTATGTAAGCAACAACAGGCTGATTATCATGATTTGACCTGTGAGATATTATTGATTGTCTTAAAATTTATTCTGTTTAGATATCTGTAAACATTAGGAAACGGTTGAAGAAGTCATCAGGACTATTTTAGTTTCTCTATGAAATCAGTTAAGCACTTTTTTATTCAAAAATTCAAATTGAAGCTCAGTCTTGCTTGAGCTCAATGAAATATTTCCTGATAAATAATTTATCTACTCCATTCGTTGGCTTGGAGTTGTCAAATTGATGAAATATAGCTGACTCAAATCAGTTGCTCTTATTAAACGCGGCCTTTATTATGGGG
The DNA here is from genome assembly GCF_000699445.3 of Schistosoma haematobium. NCBI lineage: Eukaryota > Metazoa > Platyhelminthes > Trematoda > Strigeidida > Schistosomatidae > Schistosoma > Schistosoma haematobium. The sequence goes on along the minus strand of NC_067202.1, from coordinate 9,234,595 downwards.
CCCGTTTATTGATCGTTTGTTGACTGGTGTACAAAGGTCATCAAATGTTGTTGGTTGTTGTTTTGAATCATATATTAATCCAAACAATAAAGCTCTTACATCATTATAGCTATTCAAAATAATTTTCTTCAATCATTTCTTTCTTATGTACAATAAAAAATATAGGTCGTATTTTTCCGTTCAATTGATACTCGTGCATGTTCAACCTATAAGAAATAAGTAAAAAGCAATAGATGTTTACTAAACGCGAAATTCTTCTTTGCCAGTATTCGTATATTTATTTAAATAACGTTTTAGTCACATATTTAGTGTAAAATAAATCTGTCCAAAATAATTTAATCAAGTGTTTTGTTCAGGTATCTCAAGCGATCATCTGAGATTCACTTGTGACACGCCTTATGTTTCAATAATTACAAACTAGACATAATTTTGAAGAGCTTTGAAAGTCTCTAATGAACTTATAGTGGTCGCATTTTGTTGTATCCCGATAAGAATAATGAGTGGTAATTTTTTGGGATCTATTTATGGACCAATACTGTGCGTATATTTTTATCGTATAATTGTTAAATAACTAAACTATTTGTATTTATGTCTCTCTTATTATAAACTTTATTTTAACCTATGAACCGTTATTATACGACTTTCCATTCTTGAATTATTTCCTGTCTATTAATCACTACCTCCCACGTTCACAGCCACATTTGGCTAAATCTTGTACAAATGATACGTTCTATTTTATGGTACGATTTGGTCTGCTTGATTGGTATATAAACACAGTATGTTTGAAATACATGATTCATATCGCAGAGGCTGAGACTTGTATTCTGGACTTAACTGACTGGGCTAGGCGGAAAGCAGGGCCAATCAGAACTCTAGGCTGCTCATACGGGTTTACGCGTCATTGATCCGGTCGATAAGTCACTGCTCTTTAATTGGCGGTCACAAGACATAACACATTTATAACAAATCCATGCTTATATTCAGTTCTAAGATGTTAACTTATCTTCAGTGTTGGTTTATCAAACGTAGCTGATGTTAAATACTATGCATTCCATCTTTGTTACTTATATTCCATTTGTTATCAGTAATATTATAAAAGCGATGAGGGTAATTGGTGCATTTGCCAAGGATAGAATTATATGCTTGGTGTTACGCTATACGGTTTGTGTGAATTTCAGAGGTACCAACTGGTTGGCTAATCTAAAGTAATTAGTTGCTTATTTAAAATGTGGGTACCTTAAAACTGGGTAAAAGCTCCAAGTGACTGTTCACTACAACCTTTTCTATAAATAAACATTTGAACGTATCTGCATTATAAGGAAATAATTTATCCTCAGTACTTCAGCGTTATTTTTCAATCTATCTCTGCATATTATTATTTCCATTTAGCATGATTGTTCCTGTTTTAAACTACCTCCAATACGATTAAAAACAAGGAAATTACATCATCGTCATAAAGACAGTCAGTCCGGTGAAAAACTAGATTCTATTTACTCTAGATCTAGTTTACCGAATAATCAAATTGCAATTAATACAAGTACAGGAAAACCACAGCAACGAACACAATCAATCTACCAGCCAAATGAATTAAATAATGACACAACACAACAATTGTCTCAACAGAATGCAACTAATAAACTCAGTATATCTTCAATTAAATTAGAAGTTCCCGTATTACCTTTTGCAAATCAAACACAGGATAATATACAACAGATTAATCAAAATAAACTTCAATGGGCAGTAAAACGTTTGTACAAAAAACATGACTGGAAAATTATTGGAACACATAAAAAGCATACCGAACAATTGAAACATTTATGTTGGCAAATTCTATGGTATTTTCTTACTACAGCATTCCTTAGTACATCATTTGTTTGTTTTATAGAATGCGTACCAAATATCTATGTTTACACTTACTGGGATAATTCAACTTTTCAGGTAAATCTTAGTTCTGAATTTGGTGATTTTATGTACACTTTCTATTATTGTGCAGTATGAACCAATTTGCGAATAGCAATGGACAAAAGTACTTTGTTAGCAAAACAAATTAATGACCCTAATAAAACTATTGTTCTCTATAAGATCTTAGTTCATATCTGCAATATTTTTGTCAACAATGTTTACATTGAGCCACCTGAGTTACCAGTGAATTTCTACTGAACAAATAATCCCAATTCTCCTGTTTTATGTGCAAGAACCAGTAACAACTCTGGATTCAATACTTCCTGCTAATTTCTTCCAGCTTACATGAAGTAAAATAAAATATACTATAATATCAATAATATACTATAATATATAACCTAGCTAAGTGATTACAAAGAAACTGGAAGTACCTTATCAGCTCTAAAAACTGGACAACATGACTTTGGTTTCTGTTTACCGATCGATTAGTGTCAAAGGATGTTTGATTGAGGCTATTACTTACGCTTTTTATTATAAATGTATTCAGACTGAATCAAAACTACAATACAATCTATGCCTTGTAAATAACAGTGTGATTTATTGATAATCACATTCCAAATGATGCTTAGGTACTCTCATAAGTATTCCACTTTTCTAAACTAATATCTTAAAATTGCCAGATTATGTATCTGTACGTCGTACATCATGAAGCTAATTAACGTAACCATGAACATTTCAAATCGACATGCCAACGGAATTATATGAGTTACAGGTAATGACCTTATATATGTAAAAATTATCCCTGGTAATTATTGACTAATATTTTTAGTTAATATCTAATGAATTAAGAACTTTTACTGTATTTATGCAGTTTGTCTTTTATAAACGATTCGTAGCCAAAGTAATTGCTGAAATGACCTTACTGAGGTAAACAAAACACTTTCATAACTGGTCATCAGTTATAACAAACATTAGTCATTATCGTCAAAAAAGACTAAACCTATCAAATCTAAATGGCGTCGTTTGATAACTGAATAAGTATAAATTATTCTCTAAACCAACTATAAAAATGAAATGGGAGAAAATGTTAGTAATAAAAAAAACAATTATTTATTGAGTAGTATTCAGCAATGTAGAATATATCATAACATCGAAGGGGTATTCATTATAAAACCACATTAATCGAAGTCTCACGAAAAACAGAAAAATATTGAGCAGGTGTTTAACCCTGACCTGAGATTTTTTAACAGCGATGTTCCACGACACCACCAGTGATCAAAGCCAGGATCTTCAGGCCTTACGGTAAGTGGGTATCCCTTCAACCAGTAAGTTTGGAATTAATGGTTCATACTTTAGTCTTGAATCGTGAAAATAGTTAAACTATTGTTATCTAATTTGAGCATAGATATTACCTGTGAATTAATTTATTCTACACAAGCCCATTAACTAGACCCCAATTAGTCATTCATTACTAACTACCTTAGCGATGAATAATTAAAGTTTTAATCGTAAGCCATCAAAGAAGATGTTTAACCATGTTGGGGAGGATCCAGATAACACTAACGATATTGGACGATCGTCAAGGTATATTACAAATAAAAATAAAGAATGAAATGTGGATCGCCGCATCTCAACAATGCAGCTTAATAATTAAGCCATCACTATGGGACTTGATGGCTTTGAATCCAATTAATATCTTGGATTAAAGTGTTCATTTACAGAATGAAATGGCCGTTCGATATTCTCAGGTTTCTGATAGTGTCACCTAAAAGCTGAATTACGTTTACAAAATAACTACAGAAAGAATACTTTATAAACACATAAATATATTTAGCATGAGTTTCCAATTAAGTAAAACCTAATTTCAATCAGCTGTCAGTAAACTAAAGGATGTTTGTACCTGGCCATTGAATATAATTTGCATTTTATGAAGATTAAAAATCTGTGTTTGGACACAACCCTAAGTGATTCATTATATTGACTTTTTCTTATTCAGAAATACTTATGCAATAAATTTATAATGGATGAAAAAGCCATTACTAAAATTAGCTTAGTTATTAATACTGATTAAAAGATGAAAACTCTCATTCACAATACACTGAATACTAATTAGAATTATGCTATCATAAATACATCTCGATAACAATATTACATAATTTATATTCCTCTATATTAAACATGTTACGTCACTGCATATCTATCATAGTGAATGCATTTACAAATAAACCAACAAAGAACTGAGAAAACTTACTAAATTGATCAAGGTAAACTAGCATTAATCATTTATTTCATTTCAGTTAGTCTCATAATAATAAAATTATAAGAAGATGGTGATAAATGAACCTTGTTTCTATCGATTAATTTATTTCAATAACAAGACGTAGATATACCATGATGATGAATATAAACATACATAAAAGCAATTTAAAATAAATATTCAACTATTGAAATGACTATAATATCCACAAAACCCCTATCTGATTATAATCAACATATGCTCACTAATGACTGGCTTCAAGAGGTATTTCCTGGAGTTCTAATGAGAAGTCGTGACCAGTTGAGTTCAACCGGGTCTGTTGCGAGATAGTAACTCACTGATGACCATCGTGGATGTGTAGCTGAATTTCGTAGATTAGTTGAAGTTAGACATTAACACCGTTGGATGCTGGGACAGCTCAGTGGTTTGGTGGTTAGGCGCTGGCGCGCGAGACTGATAGGTCCTCGGTTCGAATCTCGACAAGAGGGGTCGTGAATCCGCATTGCTGACGAGTCCCACAATAGGAAGAAACGGCCATCCAGTGCTTCCAGATTTTTCATGGTGGTCTAGCTTCAATTGACTCATGATCGCAACTATTGCAGTCACTACAATCTCCACAAAACCCCTTCTGATGCTAAAAATAGTTTTTGACATTTCAAGTCTTCGATATGTGGTTAGCTTGGGTTAGTATGAAATCATGTCTAGTAAATAAAAATTAAGGCAAACGACCATAATTAATTAATTGCAAACCAATTAGACAATATTTCTATCTTTTATGGAGACATCTGTAGATGGTTTTCAAAAAAATAAATCGTTTTTTAGCTACAATTATAAAGAATTATAGTCGGTTCACTTAGATCCGAATAGATAAAAATGAGTGTTTACTACCCTGAGCAAGGGAATTGATATTTTCATCTAGGACATAAAATAGTACATGGTTGCCTTAGTTTTCAAAATGCAATTCCACCTTTTTAAAGGATTATTAGGTGTCCCTAATTGATAATGGTAATGTATATGACACTCGTAAATGGAACAAAACACAATACAAAATAGACTGTATTGAAGAGGTATTATATTGATGTAATAAATTTGAGGCTGATATTCTTCACAATATAGTCTTACGTTTTTCACTTTTCTCTCAATGCGAATCATGGATATGTGATGAATTTATAAACAGATGAAAATGTAGATCTTTACAACAGGACAAATATGGAATGATACATAACTAATAAACATGTTTCGATTGGAGACTGCCGTCACAGATATTCAACAGCTGGATAACATTTTTGAATCTAAGAACTGTAGCTGGTTCTTAAGTTTCAGTCTCAAGCTTTTTAACAATGAACAATCATGAACCTACAAAAGATCTAAAGTAAATATCATTTGTTGTTTAAAAGTAACCTGGTCAAAAATGGGGATATTTTGGTCTAGATCATAATTTGAGATCATTTTTTTATATAGCAAGATTCTAATCCAATAATGTTTCAGAAAAACGTAAATTTCATCAGAAAAATTAACACTATCCAATTATCGCTATTTTATTCAGACCTGACATACTACTAATGATAAAAAGTCAATGATTAACTGGGTTTTAAGACAAGTTATTCTATAAAAGTACAATGATTTATACTTACACACAAGTCATCTGTCTCACTATAAAAGGTTTATTATTATTATTATTATTATTATTATTATTATTGTTATTCATAATATTCTCATTGTCACTCAGGAACTTGTAAATCCTCCGTCATTGGCTTCTTATACTATATCATTTTGGTTAATTTTAATTTACCCGATATACCTCATTATCAATTTGTTATTCCGTTTGGAAGCATTTACAATCACTGAAATGATTATGTGAGTGTTAGACGTATTTTTACTGATTTTTTTGTTCTCTTTTTAAATCAACATGCTTTTTTCTTGGTATGTTGTCAGGACAAAGCTAAATGACAATGTCAAGCATGAGACAAACATAATCGGGGTCAATGAATGGCAGTTGTACGATATAGTGAACAGGTCGAAGTTAGAAGCACAAACCACTGAGTATTAACTCGCTAATCCAAAAATTACTTGCTCATCATGAGACCTTAAATTCTCAGTTTTAACCCTTGACTATGTAGTAGGTGCCTACTGCTAGTGAGTCTTTTAGCAGTACGAAAAAACTACCTAGTTCTTCCTGATATTCAGTGATTACCTATCTGGAATCAGTTCATGTTCTAACCTAAAAGCTGAACATTATTCACAAAACATCGTTTGTTGAGGATAATCGTGCACTCACTGGTAACGAACTTTAAGAGAAATTACCTAAGTAAAAAGGTATAACTGGTAGAGCATAACTATGCAATATGTGAAATAGGTTTCACTGATAATAATGAATGACGGTTCTGTGGAATCGCATGAATTACTTTGCCATCTTTTATATTGAGGATTTCAGTTGATCAGGCTTTATTGACATATATTCAACCTGAGTGGATTTAGTCAGTCATATCATTCAGTCACAAGTGTCTGTAGATATTTGAATTGTGACAATAATGGAATCCAGGATGTACGTTTCGTTATATTGGGTTACTTACTATCAACAACAGAAAATTACAAACTCTGACATACAATTTAAATGTTTGGAGCTTCACAGTAGTATAATCGTTACATTTTACACATAGTGATCTGTAAAAACAAAAACTTATTGTCTCATTAACAGAGGTGCTAAAAGTCAATCAAAATTTAAAGTAACGTAATGACTAAAGGGTAATATGAATGGACTAATGCATAGAAACGAGATATAGAAGGTCTATCCATTTGATCATGATCCTAACACCAATTCATAATTTGTCAGTTGTTGTTTCGTGACACATGTTCTCTTTTTCATCTTTCCATATTCTCTAAGTAGAAAGTTATCTTTCACATCTCTGTTTCCAATCTTATTTTCAAATATCTCAATTCATAGCTTTATCTTCTGTATAATCGTTAGGTGAGAAACCTTCATATCTCGTTTCTACATGTTATTTTATTCTTATTATCCATTGATTATTATGTTACTTTAAATTCTGACTTTTAGTACCTCTGTTAATCAGATATTAAGTTTTCGTTTTTATAGATGACTTCTGTGCAGCTCCAATAGATGAAATCGTCGAAAATAATAACATTTCCTTAACCGCGAACACTCCTTTTAACACTTACTAATTCCCGATAGTTTATTCTTCTCTATAAAGATCATTATCTGTAGCGTTTAATTGAATAATTTCTTTCTTTCACTCTTTCATTCTCTTCCTTTTACTTGATTAATTCAGGAATCATGCTATCATCGTAGCAAGTGACCAACCAAAAATTATGAAAATTATTGCTAGATGTAGTCTTTTATCAAGTTTATGGCAAATATTTATACACTGTTATATTCGCAGTTTAAGAATTATAACACCAATTGATTGTGCCGCTATCACAGCTGTACTCCCTTGTTTTTTATACTTATTATGCTGGATTATTGTACATAGACGATTTTGTGCTTTACGGGTAAGTTTTATCAGAAATTTTTATTTTACAATCAACTACGATGAATTTTATTAATGGAAAAATTGTGTTCTATATATCTAGTTATCTGGTTTACTGACATTACAAAGACAAACAAAACCACTGTAGTAAATAAAAATTAATCCATTGTGACTAATTTTGTGATGGATTTCACATGAATCTAGTGAGATGTTGAGTATCACTCAGTAAGCATTGAACATAAACATGTTAGTTTTGTGAGTGACTAGTCGTTTATTTATCAGCTCAGTGATAACGTCACAGACAGTGAAGCTTCGTGATGGGGAGGGGGGGGTTGGATTCTACAGAAAACATTAATTTGATCACTGGGATGCCTTGTTGATGAGTACCATCGAACATCAGGGTTTCCTGTAGACTACCTCCAACCACTTAACACTAAATCTGAAAATATTAAAATACAGATGCGCAAAAGTCGTTATGTTTACTACTAGACGTAGATAAATGCTTTGGGTTCAACACTACTTGGAGCTGTGGGTACCTAATAGTATAATAAAAAACTAAGCCGAAATATGTATTTAGAGTTTAATGATTTTTAATAATGTTCAACAGATGTCTCTAATGTACTAAAGAGATTTATGGAAAGTGAGAAATAACAAATAAATAAAAATTTGTAAGGGATTATATTTCGTGTTGTTGATGTCAGTGTGAGAGCCTTTGCAGTGAAGTTTAGCATTTGAATTTATAACCTATTAACTAAACAAGTGATACCTAAATTATCTGCACCAGATGACGTCGCAGCTTATCACCATTATGACTCGAAGTACAGGTGATGCAACAAGTTCTTGGAAATGGTTTATTTTAATAGTCAATAAGTTGATTTTAATCTATAATCCATGTTAACAGTGAGTTACCGACAAGTTCATAGTATTATTTATAGTAAACTAACAAATTAGTCTATCAGACACGTTTAACGGTGATGAATGTTTTTTGAATTAAGATCATGAAGCGATCGATGTTAGAGAACCATCGAAAACCTGGGACCACTGAACGGCCAATTCGTCGTATTATAGGGCTCCTCAGCAGTGGGCATTCACGATCCTGAGCGCGGAATTTGAACCCAGGACCTTCAGTCCGTGCGCGAACGTTCAACCTCTAGACCACTGAGCTGGCCGGCATCCAATGGTGTTAATATCTTACTACAATCAATCTTTACGAATGTAGCTTAGTACTTTATTTACCGCCTCTAAAAAAACAACAGCATAGGTCAGAAATGACTGAGGTATCTTTTAAATTATTTATTCTGCTTACTACGTGAGATGAGATCTACCCCTTAAGATTTAGATGTGAAACTTTTAATTCTCCAAAGATAATGCGATACCGTTATTCAATGACTTTGTGTTTGGTCTCTGGGAGTTAACTTATCAATTTCATTTGATTAGAAATGTTATTCTATAATAAAATAGTTGTGTAAATCTCTCTTATCAGAAAGCCATTTTTTTACAAAATTTAATCTCTTTGATGATTATTTACATAAAGAGTTCGAACCAATTTATTATATCTAAAATAGTATGTACTTTTTTATATGTATATTATTTTAGGTCATTGCATTCATTATGGCTTCCAGTGGGGTAATCTTGAATATATACAGTGATCAATTGGTAATGTGGTATAAATGTCTTACTAGTGTGTCGATAATTATCTTTTCATTATTTATAGTAAGTAATTGTCTATTTAATTTTGAAATTTTAATAAGACTCAACATGTTTTTCAGCTTTTATTTTGAAACCTTCCAGTTATCATAGAGTAATATACACTGACATGTCAATACTATAACTTACCAGTCATTTATGATAGTTCGAATGGCAAACTTTTCAGAGCCTTTCACGTATACTATCTAACATGACAGGTACGGATCAAACCCCATCAGGAAATATTCGTTTCATAGGATGGTGGATTACCTACGAAATTTGTATCCTGTAATTAACTCCGTTTTAAATGAGCTTAATTTGCTTAGCTTTGTGTCATATATTTTGAAAACAACTATATCAGTCTACTAGAAAAATGTTTCCTCTATAGCCAACGGCTCTTTCTTTTAATCTTCGTTCATTAAGTAGCTCTAAGTAAATAATTTGTCTTTCTTGAGTAACCGACAACCAGTCATGCTACTCATATCAATTTAGACAATCAATTGAAATCCGAAAGTAACAATACAATTTACCTTTGTTATCACATCTTCCAAGATTTTAAAAAATCATTTAGGAAAACAAATAAACGAAACGGCCGTCCAGTGCTTTCAGGTTTTCCATGATGATCTAGCTTCAATTGATTTATGATTTCAACTGTTAAAATAAATATTTATCATAGTGAATCTTTAACACACTGTATACTAATTCTTACCTTTTAGTAACTAACAGATTTTCACAATTAAAAATGATTTTAACGAGGAACGTTATAATCAATAATTTTTGATAGATGATCAATAAAATTTACCAATTAGTGAATTGATTAAAATTTTCCCAAACGGTAGTTGATTTTTGTTATTTTATTTAAAATCTCATTTGATGTGTACATTTTTATATTCGTTTACTTGACAGATTTTTGATAAATTAATTAAAGCTGAAGTTGGTTATTTATCATAGATGGATACATAAAGATGAATGGTCACTATACCATTTTTTTGAATAAGAAAAACTGACTTCCTTAAAATTCGTAAACTAATTACCACATGTCATGTATGAAATAGTTTTTGTTTTTTAATATGGTAAACTGTTTGAAATTATAAATAAATGGATAGGAAAATTAAATTTTCCGACGTTTCGTGACTTAATGTAAGCTACTTCTTTAGAAAATTAAATAATTAAATCAAAATGAATCCAAGTCTAAATAGTACAAAGGAACAACGTAAGAATATTATGTGGGATCAATAAAAAATACAGGTCTGAACAAATCAATGATATGTCATTTCGGTCAAGGTGATTCATAATTGACATGTATGTAAATTTGTGTGTGTGGTTAAATCTTATTATATATAGCTGAAAGTGAATTATCACTCTTGAGGTGTTTTCTACTGCCAACAGTAAGAAGACATATCCCACTATATGAAGAATTACAAACTTTTTCCCAACCTTAAAAATACAAATTCTTGAGAGTTTATGGATTAAGCTCTTTAGTCTTGAATTATATGATCAACCATTTATGAGCAATAAGACGTATATACGTACTAATAAAAATACGACTGGAAAATTTCTCATCATAATATTTGAAGAAACTTATGGATAATAAGGCCACTTTAAACATCCTTTCATCGATTCTCTAAACCTAAAGTATCAGTATATTAACCTTTAAATTTAGCCTCAGATTTAGGAACTACAAACGTTTATTAATCACTAGAAAATATAGGCAAAATTGATCACCTAAATTAATGTCGATGACTGTTTAATATTGCGAGCTTTCGAACAAAAGTTTCAGTTCATAGTCTTAACAAAATATTTAACGCTCAATTAATGAGCTAGACTTTTCGTCATTCTTTACTGTTGAACTTACAAATCGACCTTAGCTAGAGCCTTGAATAGCTTCTTTGTCCTACTATGGTACTTCTCGGAAGTACTCAGCCACGAACTCGTAACCAAAAATTGAACCTAGGACCTTCTATCTTGTGTACCCACGCTTAACATTCAAACTGTTGACTCAGCATTCAATGGTGTTAATTTTCAACTTTAATCGGTCCATGATATTGTTCAACTCTCTTTCACTGGATACGGGTCGGTAACTGTCTGACAGCCGACAGTGGTTGAACTTCATTAGTTTCAGGTTGACTTTAGTATGTGTTAAATTGAATTAAAGCTTATTTCCACCACTGAATAACACTGGCGAGAAAAACACTAATTAAATATGTGCTAACCAACTGCCTAATTAGTAACCAAAAACTAGTCTAGTTCCTAGGGGATTTCCAGTGACTATTGTGAGAACTTGTGACCGATCAAATTATAAGCTTTACCTTTATGTTCATTGGATATTTTGTTGAGTGATAATGATTGTACTACACTATGGATTGGACGAATATTGGAAGAATGGACCGCTGACTTCTAATTGAGCGGGGTTAGCTTCTCCTGCAATTTCAATAAAAATCGATCTTTGTTTTCATCATCATCTTTCATAATTTTCATTTATATTTCGACTGATCACCTGTGAATTCAGAAACACTTTTTAAAACAAATTCTCTAATCGACTTTATCGACGTAGGCTCTTGATTCCAACTGACTAAATAATATCTTTAAATCAAAATATACATGGTTTCTGTTCATCATGATTTATTGTTCGTTAATTTAGGTTATTTTGAAACGTATTATTAATAAGCCTACTGTTGGACAAATGGCTTGTTTTTATTTCGCATTGGGTAAGTAATCATCCAAATACTACTTAATTCATATTATTTAGTAATATATTAATCCAATTGCATAAATTTTTATTTCTCTTTAGAAAAATATTTTCTTTCATGTTTTTTTCTCTAATATTGTTTCTTGATTCATTAATAAAACAGAAAAAAGCATTAGATATTAGATAAAATTAATATTGCTTGTTACTATGTGGTCAAAAACTTGACAGTAGGATACTAGATAATTGGAAAAATACTTCATTGATTTAAATTAAATAATCGCTAAGACTAAAAATCGATTATTTTTTATTGTGTTTTTTTGTAAATCAATGTAATTTTAAAATTAAACTGATTATGATCTACTTTATTGGTTGCGACCATTATCAATTAAACTACCTTGGAAGAATTTACTCATCAAAACTCGATAGTTAATTTCGAACTCAATCATCAATTTATTTGGTGTAAAATCTGTTTTCTAATAAACATCATGTCCTGAATAGTTCAATTATTAACCTAATGTCTATTTTCATTTATATCACACTATATATGCAAATTAAGGAGTTAAACTAATCAGGTCGATAGATATAGTTAACAGAGAAATAATCACATACTACTCGTTTACACAAATTCTAAACAATATTCTCTTATCAGAAGGGGTTTTGTGGAGATTTTAGAAATTTTACTGATTGAAATCATGAGTCAATTGAAGCTAGACCAGTGGAGTTCGATCAGGTCTGTTATGAGATACCAGCTCACTGATGACAATAGTGGACGGTGGCGCAACCTCGTGGATTGGTTGAAGTTAGACATTAACACCGTTGGATTCCGGCCAGCTCAGTGATATAGTTGGTGAAGCGCCTGGTGCGAGACTGATAGGTCCTGGGAGCGGGATCGTGGATGAGCACCGCTGAGGAGTCCCATACTAGGACGAAACGGCCGTCCAGTGCCTCCAGGTTTTCCATGGTGGTCTAGTTTCAATTGACTCATGATTTCAATCAGTGAAATTTCTAAAATCTCCACAAAACCCCTTCTGATAAGAGAATATTTTTTGGAATTTGTGTAAACAAGTAGTATGTGATTATTTATTTGTTAACCAATGACCTAGAGAGTGTTCACTTAATAACCATGACCAAATGAGGGTTATAAACCAGTGCTAGTTATTAGATTTAGGATTTTCATCACGAACTTATATCACCTATAATGCCAAAACCCTATTTATCCAAATAAATGAGTGAATTTCGCACCAAAATCCATGACCTATTATCTTATAGGTGATTGGTTCGTCCATAAATTATAGTCTCGCCTAAAAACTATTCTATAATATTTCTAAGGCAAATCATTTTTCAAGCACAATCGATGGGAATTGATGTGAACTAAAAACTGAACAAGCAATACAGATTCTGTTGCTTTGTAATTTGTAAGACATTAGTCAGTTAATTGATCCGCAATCAAGTAGTCTATAAAAAACAATAATCATTTCTGATTTTAACAGAATTTATCCCGATAATTCAAATATATCAGACCATAGATGTTAAGATATAGAGAGTAAGTTCATTAAACGTCGAATCTTTTAATTGAATATCTCTATTATATGTTTTATACTATTCAACTAACACAATACTGAACAGCGTTACACTCTAATATTATACTGACTGTCATGAAGAATAACCAGTCATTTGATTTCAGAAAATATGGTTTGACAAAAACGTCTAAGATAACTCACAGTGTTTTTCAAGTTATCAAATAGTAAACAACAAAAAATAATATTTCTGATCGATATAAAAAATAAACTTGAGATATTCAATGAGAAATAATTGATATTTCGATGTTTCCTAAGTCGTCATCGATTACAAGCAAATTACGTAAACAACAAAAAAAAACATTTACATTTGCATAATTACATTAAACGATATATTTTTGGATCCCTATAAACGTCTAAGCATATATCTCTTCGCGACCTTCTCATACTTCTAGGCTGCATTACGTTTCCGAAGGTGCATTTACTTATTCTCTTTCATAAAACGGTTAACAAGCTGTCACAAATCCAATTACTGGTATCTATATTGCAAGTATCTTTTAAGATTGTAGTCAAAAGAAAAAAACATATTTAACAGAAATTTACTAAAAGTTTTTTTATGAATTAATAAGTGTTCTCATGCTACTGTTTGACTTTGTAAAAAGGAACTATTTCATTTTATAGCTTTTGTTTTAATGCAGAACAAACGATTGTTTCCATTTACTCAATTCATTTTTCAGTCAGATTTTTTAGACAGAAATTCACTGACTGTGAATTCGCTTTTATCTGAAGATAAAATGACTTACTTAAGTTTAAGCACCATTGGAAGCCCTGCATCATTGGACAGATGTTTCGTTCTAGTATGAGACTCTTTCACAACTCACGTAGTAGTAATAGTAATGGTAATTAGTATTATATATATCAGTAAAAGTCTATAATCCCCGTTGTTGTAATTCAGGACTCCAATTGGTGAGTCTCTACTGCCATAAGTCTAGGTGTATCCATTTGACATATAACAAATAAGACGAAGTACGTATCCTGAACCTCAGTCCAGGTGTCAAATCACTGGAGCCGATATTTTTTAATTGTTTACCACATCTTAGTATGTCACTTTTCTGTTAGCAATTTTTATTTAAGGATTCGATTTTTATGGATAAAAACTATTCTTTTGGCTAGTGGTCATATCTTTGGTTTCAGTTCTTTAGAGGATTCAAGTAAATAGTCCAATCATTGCTAAGCAAAAAAGGCATCACAACACATCATCTGTCACATAATATCCTATATACTGATTTTAATAATCCAAAACCGTTTATAAAAGTGTTAATTAGTAATGCTGCATATAAAAGTTATTATTTTTGACGTACATAAGTACTTATACATATATCAATACAGATCATTAGATGATATATGAAGTTAACATTAGACAGTGATGTTTAGCTCAGCATGACATTCTTCATATGATCAAATATATTAGAAAAATAGATTTTGAATATTCCCCAGTTTGTTACGTTTTCATCTCTAAGAGCCATTTTCCCAATGAATCGATGCTACGTGGAGAACCAACTACTGGAACAACCATGATGTTTCAGGCAGAATTAGTTCCATCAGTTTTGGGACAGTTCAGCAATGTACATCCGCAATCCTTATTCTGTATCACAATCATGACTATCACTTCTTGTGACGATAGCATATGACTAATGAGATGGAATAGATTGTCCGTTGTTTATAACAATATTTATCTAGCCGTACTATTGTAGTGTTTATCCGATGTCATTTGTAACAACTCTTTCCTCTGATATGGTTGGATCCAACATGTCTTCATTCTCATCTGTTGATAATTACCCATTCCTAATCTATCGGAAGAAATGGTCTGAAAAAATGGAAAATTAAAAACACGTACGTCTAATCATATTGATGACTATGATTTGTATTTTGAACGAAACTTCGGGTTTAATAACTTTCCCATTTCTAATTCTTGGACTTTAGTTACTAATTTTTCTAATAAGATATACATACATGTTCAGTGGAGTAGAAGCTGGAACTAACAAGTTCGATTGATAGACACTATGAAAACTGAAAGACCAATACTTCTGAAGCCAAATCTTAATGAAAACAATACTCATTAATCAAACCAAAATCCTTTATCTTAACTATTCAGTGTGATTTGTCATTTTCTTAACGTATCACCTTATATAATTTCCCAACCTCTTTTTCACTACAATAGGCTTATTTAACATTTTAATTACTTGGCCGATTTTTGTATTCACCTCTATTCTGACCTCAACAGAAATAATAACTTGGATATATTTACCATGGGATTATTTTATTGGTGTTGGAATTTCATATTTAGGTAGGTACAGTTTGCTTAAATTTATCTATATTTCTTATGAAGTGATATTATTTTAAAAAATCACAACCACTTAGTGAATTGTATCATAATACCGCTATATGTAATATATATTCAAAGTTATAATATATTTATCTTAGGAGTTAATATTCAACAGATTCAAATAAGTATAAGCACTGGATGTCACCCAGGGAAAAAAATTAGAAACATTCTATTTTAATGACATAATGAACATGGTATTCTGCAACACAATTTGATTCATCTAATACATAATGCTAATGTGTAGAAAACAATTCGAGATAATACAATTTTAATTACCATTGGTAAAACGATCATCAAACAGCTTTATTTCAAATGACAGTAATAATAAGACACGTTGCAAATATAATGTTCGTGCTTTGATAAGCCTATGTCCCTTAAACTGTTTTTTCAAATTCAAATACGTGAACATAATGGTAATGCAATCGTTTTTTACGAGCTTCTACAAATAAATGGATTTGTGGCTATCAGTGAAATGTAGGATACACATCAAGCGAATGGGTAGCGGTTAATTTCCTCTACATCTGACTCCAATAAATAGTATCCCAGTAACTGAGTACTCAACATAGGCTAAATCTGCTAGTACAATTATGGAATTACTCGAAATTATTCAAAAGCCCGAACATCAGTTATAGAGATAGTTTTTTGTTAATGATTAGAAAAATTAGCAAGCGTGCAGAAAGCAAGCACACAGGAAAACGAGTGTGTGTTAGAAATTCATATATATTTATGAATGTTAATCGATTATGGATAAATTATTGATTGTCTTTGTGTTACAACCAATGGCAGAAATAATTAAAGATTGATGTGCTCGATCAGACTCACACATAAATTTACATAGTGGATTAAATGTCTAAACTGTAGAGAATAGACAAATAATAAAGTAGTTGATTGGGGTTACTAGGAGTGTAAATACATCTGGAAGTTAGCATACGAAGCTAAAGGAAATGAATTCGAGTCCTGTTATAAATATCAGTACTGAATTATAGGCAAATTTAGAACTACATGCTTGTCTCGGGTTCCAGAACTAGATAAAACAAATTTCTTTATTTTATAGTGGCTATTCAGTTATTGTTGATCCAAGATCATACAACTTGCTTATTATTCCTGGTCTGAAGTTTGATGAAAAAGGTAATCCTAAATCTTTCTACTAATTCCTACTTTTAATATATATACAATTTAAATCAAAGCTATATTTATTGGGTTATCTCCTTCATAAAAAATTACTGAAGAATATTTTTAGTTTCCAAACTGCTTAATTCACTCCTATATCAAGAAAGTGGAATGGTGATCAATAACACATTCCAGGACGTCAAGTTCATTCTATTTGGATCCCAATTGTACATCCTAACAAGAACATTTACATTGAAACTCAAACTCGATCACTTCAATTTTAGACACTTCTACTAGTTTATTGAATTAAGATAGACACTAGCTTGTGCAATAGATATGCATAACAACAACTGACCAAATATAAAACTTTTCATTTTCAAATTTATATCATCATTATTGGTATTACATATTCTCTTTTTTTATTAAAATAAAGGTATCACTGTTTTTATGGATATGAGTTGTCGTAAAACAAAACGAATCATAAGAGCTATTCAACCATTATGTGCTTTACCTATTTGTATTAGTAAGTTTCAATTATATTAAATTTTCATTTGATATTTTCTTTCTTATTCTCATTAGTTTAATATACTTTATCAGTTTAAAGAAACATTCAACTCATTGAATAGTTTATAAGTGATTATATATTGTCTACTCTCTTTCAAACTTCAATTTATAGCCAAAGAAATGACATTCAAAAAGATATAAATAATAAGTACTCAAGTATTATTATCATCAGTGTTATTAATATCAATTTTGTTGATTTGTATATAGACTATTTCTAAAAAAAATGGATTAGAACTATTCACTTAAATTGATTTTTAACAATCATCACAGAGAATAAGTGAAGTATTAGTATAGAAGTTTATTTAAACAATTAAAATAGATAGTGACGTAATCCCATATAATCAGCACAAGTAAATCATGAATATATATATATCTCAGAGTTAGCTAGATGGTTAAGTACAATTGTAACCATTTCAAGTGGTATGGTTCATTTAATTGTTACATTGTTATCTAGTATTATCTGAAGTATAAAAATGTATAGAATAGTATAGGTTTCCTGTGTAAACTATTAATTGATATACAAGTAGTGTTTCTTGGTTGACCAACAATAGTAAATTAGAGTTATTATGCTAGCTAATTTCATTCTTTACAGCTCTTATATTTCAACATAGAGAGGTCGTTTGCAAAAGTTATTGATCAATCAAAATACATATGTATTATGTTAACTGAAATAGGACTTTGAGTTGATCAGTTAGATGGTTTGTGAATGATAATTTTCGTTAAAATCAAAGATTACCAGTAGGAGAAAGAGAAGAAAAATAGAAAAGCACTGAATGGTAGTCTTCTGTTATGTTCACCTCAAATTTTGTACCCATAGATAGTAAAACATTCAAGCCTAATAGCGCCTGCGTAATTATTTAGCCTGTCAGTGAGATTGGTTTTAATTAACAATGTGGCGAGACTAAAATTTATGGACAAACCAATCACCTATAAGATAATAGGTCATGGATTTTGGTGCGAAATTCACTCATCCATTTGGATAAATAAAATTTTGGCATTATAGATGGTGTTACTTCGTGATGAAAATCCTGAATCTAATTCCTAACTTCAACCATCAACTGGAGATTATAACTCTAAATCCTCACACATGTTTATGACCCTCATTTGGTCCTAGTTATTAGGTAGACACGCTCACGGTCAGTCAAGCGTCACTCGAACGTTGTCACAACGACAACATTGTATAATTTAAACTAATTCGTATCAGAGAGTAACTGTCATTCAATAGAACTTGTAGGTTTCTGCTCTTTCTATTCAAAAGCTTATGGAAGTCTTAAAGTCCTAAAGTCCTGTCAGAACTGTGTTAGTATAACCCTAAAGATGATCACTACGAACTAAAAAAGTAATATCAAAGTATGATTGTATGGCTTAAAGGAATGCAGTCAACAACTTATATGTGAAATAAAATTACTGTATAAATGTTCAAACATTTGAATTTGCGTAGTCTTAATAATATTAATGATGTTGCTCGATAACTGGGGACATATTTATAAACCTGATTATGAATCATGATTTCACTCTAAGGGTTAGTAATTATCTACCCAGCAGCAGAAACTGAAACAAATGTGAATAGCCAGTGGTTGGTAGGAATGGATCTCAGGTTGTAATCCTGCCTTTCCTTGTATAGTTTGGCAACCAGCCTGTAAATAAACCTAAACTTGACATATGTTTTACACATTAGTTAACTAACTGGACTCAAATAAGCTTATAGATGATAAAATTCAACAAAAGGTCATATCACATTTTATATATATATATATATATATATATATATATATATATATATCAGTGCGAATGTTGGACTTGATAGTTTCAAATAAATTAATCATTAGACAGAAAGTTAATAAGAAATATATTTTTGTTATATCCCACTTCTGAAGAAGCGGTTCACACTAAGTGACAAAACATCAGAAATAAATTTTTCTACTTGTTAAGATATAACTAAAATATATTTCTTAAAAAAACCTTGTATCCTAGAAACAAGTTTTTTTATTAGTCGTTGTTAGTTAAAACTTTAATTTTGGGAGTTAAAATTAAATAATGTCAATTATGACGTGTATAAGAGTAATTATCATTTTAATACTTTCGATAATCTTCATCCTTGACCTAAAATTTTTTCTGTTGATTTCAACTAGATAATATATTTTCACTTTTTAATCTTGTTTAATGTCACATTAGATTGATGCAACTTAGGAAAATTAGGTGATGATGATGATTTATTCAGTATACAGTGAACCGGAGAATCATTTACCTATTTATATTCAATAATTTTGATGTTTGATTATATTTCCGTGAAAAAGCTTGGATCAAATTACCAGGCGAAATGTTGCATTAACTTCAAATTCATTGGCTGAGATTTTACAAATACATTCTTTCTCTTTAATGTTTCACATCAACTCGACGCCTAAATACTGTGAAACTATTCGATCAAATTTAGACGAAAGTTCTTATTTAATATCATAGAGTTGAAAACATACATTCTAGATGCAACAAATACAAACGAATCATCGTTGATTGTGTCGTGACCTTCATTCTCATATTAGATTGATCCGTCGTGATTCTATAAGCAAATTTAAAGGCTTATAGTTGTTATAAAATGTTTTACTTATAAACACCAACTCCAGTTACCTAATAAATATCCACTCGGTTGTTTGAAGTTATTTAGTCTACACAAATATATGTTCAGTTTTCACTTAGCTATTTGTTTGGGTGACTATCTACATACTTAAGGTATTCTGTCAGTCAACTAAATTAAAAATTGTTATCAAAGTATATCAAAAACATAGATGAACATGTTTTTGCTATCTTGCCCAATAACTGGATTCAGAATATGCTTTGAATCCTTGTTGAAACACCATATGGATGTATCAGCAGCCTAGTATTTTTGTTCACATTAAAACATGAATATTGTATGTCTCGCTTCAAACGGTGAGTACAAACAGTCACTAACTTGTCAGATGGGTGTGATATTTATTAGTCTTTATGATTTATATTTCCATATTAATATTCAGGATTGAGTTTTGATTAGCTTCAGATGACATCTTTACATCCTGAGTAAACGTCTTAATATTGTCTGTAGTTGCCAGATTTACTACATTTGTGAGTCATAACCATCTATCTTTGAATATTCTTTCAATCTGATTGATTATTTGCTCCATTAAAATGATTCATGAATCTATATTACTGAATTAATTTATGCTTTATATCCTCTTTCTTTTCCAGTTTATGAATTATTTTGGATGAAACGAATATTGATTATGTCTTCAGTACAAATTTCAAGTTTAATTCTGATTACTATTGCTTGTCTACTGAATGCATTTCCAACTAGTTGGCAAAAGGTATAATGTTTTTCTCGCCTTAAGAAATAACGAAAAATTCTGTACTTCTGAAATGTGATTGCAAGTAGTCAGTGAAGAGGCTTGAAACTATTTTTTTGTTCCTTATTTTTTGAGCGTTTGAACCTTTTATTTGTCGATAGTAAAGATTGAATTTTGATTAGTCATTGTTGGCATGTATACATCCTGAGTGGACTGCCTTGATTTTACCATTAGCTTACATGTATTTAAGCAAAATTAGATTTTGGCTAGTAGTGTAATCTGTAACCCATTATATGGCCATGTGGACTCAGCATCTCAGTGGATTTTGTGTTGCGCGTCTGCATTGAAAAGTATTAGGTTTAAGTCCGGTAGTGAACATTAACACCAAAAAGATATTTGATCTGTATGTTACCTGTTGAAAAATAATGTTTTTCAGTACTTTTAACGCTACATATAGTCTACCAATAGAGTAGCGATACAATCACTAGAATAAAGAAGAACCACTAATTATTATAGTGAGGAATAAAAAGAATTCTCCAAGGATTACATTTGGCCTAGAGACTGTAAATAAGACTTTTTCTAGTATGCCAACTGCGCAAATCCTAAATCGATGATCAGTAGAAAACTAATATTAACTATTTTATTTTAAATAAAAAATGCGCTGTTATTTTGGACCTCTAAACTTGGAGATCTTATTGAAACTTAATCAATGTAATCCTATGAACACTGAGGACTGGAGAAATACGTCACTGGGAAAGTCTACAGGAGATGCTCGGTGACCTAAATACTGTGGAGAATAATGAGCATTCCACCTTGTTAGTCTTAAGGTTTGGTGCTCTCCATGAGAATAAATTGTTCCAGAATTAGATTATGGATATTTAGTACAGAGAAGTTCCATAAAAGGACGAAAAACTGTCTAGCGATCCTCGGCTTTTCTCTAGATGATATTAGTTCATTTTAAAAATTAACTTCAAAAACAATATTAAGGTTAGGTATTAGAAGAAACTGACGTCAGAACATCAATATACATATATCTAACTTTATAATAGATCTTAATCTCTACAAAAACGTTGTTAATCTGTTTCTATGCGAAATAGTAACAACATATTGTTCAATATTGACTATTCAAAAACATGTCCAATAAGACACAATTTTATTATTAACTAGTATTTCAACTAAGACAAATTCACTGATTATAAGTTAAACATAGTCTATAATGTAGAACTAAGATTTGAATAGAAAATTCGACGAGACTATAATTTATGGACGAACCAATCACGTCGAACATAATAGGTCTTGGATTTCGGAGACAAATTCACTCATCCATTTGGATAAATAGAGTTTTGGTATTACAGCTGATGTCAGTTCGTGGTGAAAAACCGAAATCTAATTACTATCTTTAACCATCAACTGTTCATCATAATTCAAATTGCTAACACTGGTTTATAGCCCCCATTTGGTTCTATTAGGTGGACACTCTCAAGGTCAGTTTAGCGTCACTCAAAGGTCATTCATCAATTATAGTATCACTACAGGGCTACACAGAAAGTGAATTAGTTTAAATTAACTTGATTGTACAGAGTAGTAACGTATTTTCCCACTATTTTGAATATAATCAAAAATACATACAAAGATATAAATAATAAATTTCATTTATTTATCATTTACTCTCTTCTTATTATAAGCATATTGCAAAAATATTAAAAAAGAATCGTTCACCAAAATCTCAACCAAGCACTAATAAACGTTCTATTAGTTTAATACAAAGAAATAAAACCTCCATGATTATACCATCTTCAGGAAGTACACCTGTATCTAGTATACAACGTTCATCGATTATAAATGTGAATCCAACTACTTTAAACACCAGTTATAATAATAACAATAATCCTGCAATTCGTCCATTAAGTGCTGGTTCAATACGTCATGGAAGTATTATTAATTCTTTAAAAACAAAAGTTTAATCTCAGAACATAATCAGTTTATCAATAACATTAATCTTTCACCTTCTACATTATTTTCAATTCCTGTTTATTGTTGTCTTTTATTCTTCACTTTCTTTTACTGTTTCTATGACGAGCTCTTTTTATAAAGTATGTACATATTTATTACATTTTTGTGTATTATTATTATTATTATTATTATCATCATCATCATTACCCGCTTCTTTCATCGTTGCCTACTTTTACTTCTACTTCTTTTTTTCTCTTTCATCTCTTAATTAAAATTAATGTATCAATTTTTCAAAGGGATACTTTAGATTTCTCAAATTATTTAAATTATAATTTGATTATGTGTTTTAAGAGGAGGAAAAAAAACACACAATAAAACACAACACAATCATTAGACTATTGAAAGAATCTAGACAAATCATATAGATTTACTAATTCATTTGTTTCTTATTGTATTCGTTCTATATTTTCACGAATGATTTTAACTAAACATAAACAAATTCATTATACCATTAAATAAATAAAGAAAGAAAAAGATTAAAGATAATTAGGTAAAGTAAACTCTTTTCATTTATTTTAACTTACTCATCGAATTATGTTGTACAGTCTTATTGATGAGTAGTTTTTTTTTA
Organism: Schistosoma haematobium; assembly: GCF_000699445.3. NCBI lineage: Eukaryota > Metazoa > Platyhelminthes > Trematoda > Strigeidida > Schistosomatidae > Schistosoma > Schistosoma haematobium. The sequence continues at coordinate 9,211,101 of NC_067202.1, read as the reverse complement.
ACAAGTAGTAGTAAACAAGAAAATTAAAAAAGATCGTGTCATTATTCATAATCAGTCATGCATAATAATCAATTACAATAATCAAGGAAATGAATAACATAATAGTTTTTATTAAATATTTACACCTAACAACTGTGTTAGTATAAAAAAATTTTTTTCATCCCACTCTTTTATATATCAGTGACATTGTTCGTTAAAGAGAGCAAGATCAAAGATTGTTGAAGAATAATAAATGGATTCATTTTATTTCGTTAGGTTCTCATCAGCGGCTTACAACCTAAAATATTTGAAAATCAGAGTTATTACAGATATTGATATACTTATACATAAGAGAGTGATTAAGAATGAATATGTATATCATGATGTAGCGAAGAATCCGATAGAGTTAATAAGCTCATAAAGGATTTTGTTTCGAATAAATAAAGTTTGGAAAGGAAAGTTCCTGAACATTGAAATAGTGATTAGAACTCATGGAATTAAAAAAAACATTCGATGATTATGTAATGAAGTAACTGAAAATAGATTATTGATAATAAAGAAAGATATGAATTGAAAGCAGTCAGTTATGAATGATGTAATTTTAAACTTCAGAGAGTTGGAATAATGAATGACATAATGAATAAATAAATAAATAAAAGGGAGGGGGTAATGTTACCAGAGGAAAAGGAAAATTTATTTCCGTCTCTTTTTGTATACATAGATCTCGTTTTAGACGTCTGATTGCTATTGCTTAGGCAAATTTCAAAAGGTTGGAGTTTAATTGTTTGTTAATCACCTTGAAGGAATTTAGTGTATCGACTTCGTGTCCTGTGTCAAGGAGATGTCTTGCGATGGCACTGCTGAATGCTTTTAGTCCGTTCGATCTTAAACTCTTCGGAATATGTTTTTTGAATTGGACGTAGGCTCTCCTTTCTGTTCCACCAATGTAACTGCTTTGGCAGATACATGTAAATTTGTATATATAGTTAGTGGTAACATGAAAGCGATACCTGTCGACCTTTAATTGTGTCAAAGAACATGTTGTTTTGGACAGAACAATCAATTCAGCTTCAGGATAAGTTCTTGTCAATGCAGTCTCTAGTCTCATATTGATTGACCCTGTGGCATTATTTGCTGTGGTTTCTTTGAGTTTTTTTCTATCTTCACGTTTTCCATTTTTCTCAATAAATTTTGTGGGTATTCGTTATTCCTTAAACACTTTTTGACATTCATAACATATTATTTCTGTTCTGTGAAACAATGTTTTGACAAGTGCCTTTTTGTAACTGATTGGACAAAAGCTTTTGTCCAATGAAATTAAATATGAGGTCATTATTTAAGATTTTTTGGAGATGGGCATAAAAAGGGAATAATCCGCAGAACAGTTATTTTTTTTTGTAATTAAGAGTAAACACAAGAGAAGTTATTTAAGATGTGGTCAAAGATATAAAATAAACTTCTGTGTTGTTTCTGATGGCCAGTCCCTTGATGAAGGCGTTAAAGAATGCTACGGGAAAGTGTGTGAGAGCCATCAATTGTCATTTTACCACTTGTAAATGTAGTAGCCACCGATTAGACAGAAAACTGTTGCTTAATTTTAAAAAAGTTGCCCAAACTAAAGTTGTATTGATTCATTTTTGCATTGGTTATTTGAAACTTTCCATTGATTTTTAGGACTGCAATTGATTAGTTTCTTATTAGCATATGTACATCCTGTGTGGGTTTCTTCGACATTAAGTCATAAGCATTATAAGCAGAAATTGAATTGTTGTATTGCATCAGAAATTGTTCCAAAGAAAATTGAACACTTCAATGAAGTTTTGTAATGATTCAGTGGCTAATAAATTAATGCTAGTCTGTACATGAGTGATAATTGTTTGCTCGATAATAGATAAGTAATAACTGTAAAAAACTAGAAAAGCATAAAAAATATCAGGTAATTGAAAATGAAAGATAGAAATGAGAATTAAAACCATGGTGAAATGAGAAATTTAAGATTTAAGATTAGGCTTAAATTGGTGGAGCGTTAGATCCTTTATTAAATGTAACTTTTTAATTTGAAGTCCTGAACTAGTACTGGTGACTGTATAGATGATTTTAAAAGGGGATTCTCATGAGACAGAGTGACCAGAATTGACGAGGTGTTTCAGGATTGAAGTATTGACTGACTTGTATAGTCCAATCAACACACAGATAGATGCGTTTAGAAACAGCTTAGTTTGTGCGGTCAGTAAAACTTGCTCTACGAGATTAACGAAATTGATAGAAGTACATTGATTTGGCTTGGATCCAACGTTTGCCCTTCAGAAATTTATAGACGAGGTAAAACCTGACTCGGTATACATAAAAAATATGGCAGTTGAAGAAGGAAAAGTAACCGATATAACTAAGTTGAAGAGTAAGACAAGGATAACAAAAATAAATGCAACTGAGATATTACCAATGATTTTCTGTAAGTTTACCAGACATCCGGTAACACAGACTTCAATTTTTGTACAGCGCACAAACAGGAAGCCTACTGTCCCCCATAACATGCAGTCTAGCTGTTATTGACCATATAGACCAGTGAACTTAGCTTTGCCCAATCTACTTATCCAGTCAGCACTGGTTAAGCATTTTCAACATTTAACCCATTCACCTAAAATGATGATTTATCGCCTCATTAATACCAATACCACTTATTTGTAAGCATTACACAATATATGGATTTACTATACACTGGTAATATTTTGAAGGCACAGGTCACCAATTATGTGTACCATAGATATAGCTTCTACTTTCATTAGATATGCTCAGGTGGGGTTGGAAGTTTTCATTTAACCAGGTGCATAGGAAACTGTCCGTCACTGTTCTTACTCGAGGTAGTCAAGATGAAGGGCGATTCATTATACTTTTCTGGAAACTGATCATACTAACTGATCAATGAAATGAGTCGATCAGTACTCGTGCATAGAGTGAGTTAATTTTCTTATATTGATTCTCACATACCACTTAAGAAGACTGCACGAAATGTCTTTCTTATACATCTTACTAATGAATTAATTGGATTTAAAACAATGGCTACTGGATCTTTGCACTGAATTTAATACACTATGATGAATAGTTTGTATCTGATTGAAATCTAACCAAAACCTATCAATATTTAGTGAATAAGAGGTTAAAAAACCGATGTACATGCGAAGACTAAAAAACAGACAATCAAAGTTGTTCCATATAGTGAATTGATTGCATTTAAACAACTACATCAGTTGATCCAAGTCCAGTGATCTGAAGGTTAAGGATTCGGGTGCAAGATTAAAGGTGTCCTGTTTTATTCCCGGTTGCCTGGTTGTAGGCGAACGTTGCTGAGTAGTCTCGCTCTGAGACGAGACAACCATCTAGTGCTTCTGGGGTTTCAACGGTTGTCTAACCTAGATCAGTTGGTGATCGCGATGAAACTCAACAACCTCCTATGATGATAAAATAATGTCTGGTAATAATCATTTTAATAATGTCTATAAACATCTGAAAAATATAAATCGTAAATAAGATTGTATAATTCATTTTCAAAGATCCCTGCATCCTCGGATTGATCTTCCGGACTGAGATTGATCAACATCGTTTGACAACTATGAACCAATATTATCATTAGGTCTTATAATAAACGTAACAAAAAGTAATTAAGTCATAACATTCTGTATATTTTTCTGAATTTTAGCAGGTCAGGATTAATATTTGCGTTTACTTTTTTTAAGAAACAACTCAGAAGAATTCAGTGAGATTATAATTTATGGATGACTTTTGAGCGACGCCAAAGTGACTTTGAGAGTTTCTACCTATTCACTAGGGCTAAATGGGGGTTACAAAGCAGTTTGAAGAATAATAATTACGATTTTCAGTTGATGGTTAGGGTTAGGAATTAGATTTACGGTTTTTCATCACGAACTGTCATCAGCTAAAATGCCAAGATGCTATTTAACCGAATGGGTGAATGAATTTTGTACCAAAATCCAAGACCTGTTATCCTAAAACTGGTAGGTTCGTCCATAAATTATAGTCTCGCTGCAAATTCCATCTGTTAATATGATGTGTTTAGCAGTGCTGAGATTGAGACAAGCATTAATAAAGATATTTAATTAAGGTGACAATTTATCACAAACTCAGTCAAAAATGTAGATAAACTGATTGCATTTACTGATCGGAAAGCAACAGACTAATCATGAGATCACAAATTCCGGTGTTCGATCAATAATAAGCACCACTGAAGAAAACTGAAGCATTTTCTACTTCTAATACACCATCATTTAATGATTATTTATAATGAAATTCAACTTAAAATCAAACAATAAGGTAGTTGTAGGAAAGCAGTAATTGAAATTTCCAAATTAAAATTTATATTTATGAATAAATAAAACTAATACCTAATGAAAAAGAAGACTGAGGTATAGTGCAGTAATAATTTATGAATCAAGTGAAGGAATTATAATCAGTATTCCCATATATATATATATATATATATATATATATATATATATATATATATATAGAGAGAGAGAGAGAGAGAGAGAGAGAATTTAATGTGCCAACTTTACGCTGTGTTTCGTATAATTTATTTGTATATTATGACTGGAAAAAGTCATTTACAATAGACATATGTCCAATAAGTTTGAAAAATACAATGAAAACGGAGAATACATTAGAAACATTCTGATTCAGTAATCTAATATTTACTATGAATATATTTACCATGAATCTAATTATAAAAATTAAGTTGATATTGAGAAATTACAAAAAAAGTGTTGAACGGCGAGACTATAATTTACGGACGAACCAATCACATCGACCATAATAAGTCTTGGATTTTGGAGCGAAATTCACTCATCCATTTGGATAAGTAGAGGTTTGGCATTATAGCTGATGTCTGTTCGCGATAAAAATCCTAAATCTAATTCCTAACTTTAACCAACAACTGTTATTCGTAATTCTAAATCCTCACACAGGTTTATAACCCTCATTTGGTCCTGATTACTGTGTGAACACTCAATATCAATCGCGTCATCCAAAGGTCGTGCACAAATTATGGTCTCACCATAAGAATCAATATCGAAATGATACGTTTAAGGTAAAGACCTATTGTTCTTTTTTTAAACACAAATGGAACTTTTGAAATTTCATTATTGAAGCACTTTGCACAGGCTGCACATTATGACAATAAGGGATTAATCAATTATAGTTTTAAACATTAATGGGAAGATTTAAATAACTAATACAAAAATGAATTAAGCTGTTCATTAGTTAATTACGAGACCACTTAACTTATTCAAAATAAATGTGTATTAAAAAGAAGTGCATTGTGATGGAATTACAATTTACTTTCGATGTTAGATAACTCTGTATTCAACCATATTTTCTTATTATTTACATTGAGATGAATATATTTATATAGTTTCTGATTAAAAATATTGCGTTACAATAAAAAAGAAACCAACAGTCCACAAAAGAAAGTAATTCTTGTTTACCTCTACACAGATATATGAATTTGATAGTGTAATAAGAAGACGAAGATTATCAGAACTATGTGATATATTAGCGCACTACAATTCGAACAATCTGAACACAGTGATCGTATTTGTACAATTGACGCCACTGATGATGATGTTAGGCTGCTAAATAAAACATTAATGGAAATTGGCTATCCTCTTAAATTCATAAATAGATTGAAAGTTCATGGTACAGTGAGACCGATTAAAGCTTTGGTAAAGAAAAAGCCTGTCTATATCACCTTACCATTGTGAGGTGATTCAAATAGCCTTTTAATGAAAAAAGGCTTAAATCAGTCTAATTCAAAATCCGTCATCGGAATGTACATATAACCCAGTATTGATGCTTACAATACAACTTCAAGCCTATCTCCACTGGTTTGAATGCCAACACAGTATTCACTAAACTACTGAGTCCGAATGGTCAGCAATATATTTAAAAATCCACTTTGGAATATCTGCAATGGGATAATGCAAAACCGCATGAATAGAGATCATACAAGTTGGACAATATAGCTGCCATTCAAGCCAGACATTAGCAACGCGGAAACTGGTACATTGCTCAAGTTGTCATACCCCATCAGCACAGCGAGATAAAACTGTTAAGTCAAATACTGGAATAATAAAGGAAGTAAACGGTAAGAGAAAAAATTAGGCATCAATGATACGACTCAAGAAAGTGAAAATTAGCACAATAAGACTATTATGAGGGAGGAAAAAGAGTGAATGCACCTGTGGGATTGCGAACACTTCTAAACCACGTCATTCAAAGTCTCTAACCACTAGTTACGATAATCACTTACGCCCTACCAGGTAGTCTGTATCTATTAAAACGGTTCATTACAATTTTTAGACTGTATGAATTGATACCATGTGTTGTTTTGGACATCCTCAGCTTCTTACAGTCTAGTTATACTCCAGACGACGTTCCCTATTGAGATAGACAGTGGTCAGGCATAGATTACACATGTCTCAACCGCCTCAGTTGATACAGAGTCAATACCTCTTTAATCGATTTGTCATATTTACCTAGTACCTTATTCTTAACACAATCACCGTTTACTCGCTGGTTCAAAAGCATACGAGCAATGATTCAAAGACATTTATGATCGAATACTAGAGATTTGCGATTATCCTTTATTCTTAATGGATGTTTCACGCCCATAAAGTAGGATGGAAAGATCTGCTGTCCAGTAGGCTTTCCTTTTGTTTTGAAGACGGATATCTAACCTATGCCACGAGTGACGCAAGTTGTCGGGCGCCAATTGAGCCTTCTTAATCCCCGCTGAGATTTCGCCTGACTCCAAATCATCAGGACAAATGGGACTACCCTGATGAATGAAGTAGTTAATGCACTCAACTACTTCACTTCCTATCATTAGGCGCTGACATAGGTCAGTCCTGAAGGAAGGAGAGAACCGCATCCCAAATATACTTATATTGTCATTTAAAGTGATCAGCGTCTTCACTAAAAAGGACTAATATCATCTGCGTATTCTAAGTCAACAGGTGGATCTCCTGGTCAACCCCTGAAAAGTCAAACGATGAAAGTCTTAGGCCTAAAAGCATGTCTATAATAAACCCTGATGAACATCGCTTGATGCAATCGTTTCCGATGACAGTTAGCCATAAGCTCTGAATTGAGTAGTAGTGTTCGGGTAGGAAGCCCGAATATTTCGTTGGAACATCTATCAATGACAGCCAATTTCACAGTCTATGTTCTAGGACTTGCGAAAGGGTAAATATATTTTTATACAGCTATGTTTAGGCGTGAAACCAGCCTGGTCTTCTGGGTTTTGCTTTTCACGTGCTTTAGTTAGACGTTAAGGTATTACTGAGACTACTATTATCACAAGAGAATATTTCTCATTTCTTATAGACTATAGTGATCAGTGATCGGGACTAGTCAGGTCGGACCTCGATCATTTCCCAGATCTTACCTAAGATTTCAATTGACCTAACTGCCAAAACTGAACCATCATTCTGAAAAATCTCAGAGGTTATTCAATCACGCCCTGCTGCTCTCCCTCACTTTAGAATACTAATAGCCTTTTTAACCACACTAAGAGCTGGAGAACTAATATCAATTCGATATTCAGGTTGCTTAGAGGTGGTGTGCAACTGTTGTAACTAAATGCCAGTCGAACTACTCCCTGAAGTCTCCTGTTCACCAATCGAATCCCCTGGATTGAAGTCGAATTATTATCCCGTCGCCCCCCTGACATATTTTCACTAACCGCCGAATTTTTAACACCTGCTTTTTGATAAGTTTGAACAGTTGTCTACTGTTACCTATCGATGCTGACTTTTCCATTTCTTTAGCTTTCACTACATAGCACTACTCACAATCATTGTGTAGGCTGTTGACTAAACTACTACAAACCTGCCCCCGTTCCTCGTCGTGCTTGCAAACAGATGGGATGGGTTTCGGAGCGCCTATCAGTTCAGTAGATGACTCCCATTAGCTTAGGCGATAGTGTGTTGGCAGTTCGACTGATAGGCGCTAATTTTGAATCTTACTCTGAGCATCAATTCTGGAATCCATGTACTGTGAGCCACAATCGAAATAAACTTAATCATCTGTCCTATCAACTAGTTCCTAAAATATTTAGCACACTCTAAATAAGTAAACAGTTGTCATTTGTGCTGTTGACTTTCCAAACTCAACCTGTATGTATAATACACAAATATACTTCTTTTGCCGTTACACAAGAGGAATAACTTTACGTTCGAAATATTACAGTGGAATATTTGTATGTTGTAAAAGTACCCGGAACTCCGCATTCTAAAAATTCCTGCATACAATAGACCAGGAAAAACATAAGCATTATTTTCTTCTGAAAATCTTAAAAAACTGGCGTTTCTATAGAACACGTTATTTGAATATGGCTTTCAAAATTCAGTATCATAAATGAATGTTAGTCAGCCATAATTAACACAGATCCTGACACATATATACATAGGTTCATGTCGCCTCATAATATCAGCTTAGCAACATGAGATTATCAAGACGAATGCCATAATAATAGAACTACTAATAGTACTAATGGTAGTACAAAATATTATTCAAAGACAATATGATCCCGGAAGAAAGCATCCATCGGAAGACTGAAAATTATAGGAAAATTTTAAAACTAAAGATGTAAAGTTAGGCACCATTAAAACCAATTATGAGCCATATCGGCAACTATTGGTTACGATAATCGTGTAGACACCAAACAGGTGATTTGCACCTACAAAGAGGGCCTACGCCAAAATAAGATGATTTCGTAAACCGACACCTTATCTCGTTTTGACCGTGCCGAGCATTCTCACAACTAAATCAGTAAATATAGCGGGTTAAGATTGGCGGTGTTTTGGTAAACTTAATACACATCCCAACCACCTCAGTCTGTGCAGATTCAATATTTTTTAAAATGATTTACCATCTCTGCTTTGTACTCTGAGTTAAATTTCAGTATTGTCCCCTTGATGGTCCTAGCAAAAGTGAGCAATCTATTGAGGACATCTACAATCAAATGCTTGTAAACTACGGATATCCTCAATTTCTAAAAATCATGTTTCACAGACATAACGTAGAATGAAACGAACGACCGTGAAGTAGGCTTGTTCTTTAATTGACAGGAGGACATCTTCCCAACTCCACAAGTGACGAAAGTTGGTAAAAGCTAGCAGACCCTTAGGAACTCCTGCCGAGATTTAATAGAACACCGATACACAAAATCTGATGAGAGGTCAACAATAAGCAAGATGATTGACAAGTGCAAAGACCTCACTCCATGTGGCAAATCTAGACGTTGACTCAGACGTTTCCTGACATTTCCGTTTTACACTTAGGAAGAAAATAAAACTCATCTTAAACAGACTTGTATCGTTATTCAGTACGAACAGAATGTTGCATGCTATCGGAGTCTTCACCAAAAATAACTATATCACTTGCATATTCTAAGTCGATAAATGAGTCACTTGTTGATGAATCAATCTCTGGAAAGCCAAAGAATAAACGCTTCCTTTCCGAAAGAATATCTGTAATAAAATCAAATTGAAACGGAGAAAGTACACAATCCTGAAGAAAACCACTTGATTTTATAAATTTTGATGACAGTTGTTCGTACGCTCTGACTCAATCAGCAGTGTTCAAGTAGAGAGCACTTGACGAAAGCCTACTAAGATCTATTTTTTCTTCATCAACCATTTCAAACCTAAATGATTATTATAAATGGTTACTAGTGTAAATTTAACATAGTATCTAATGTAAAGACAATAATAATATTACACACACTTATTTTAGATGAGGTTATTATCCCGAACAGAAATTGTACCAGATAAGCTAAAACCCTGCATGTGATACATTATCGTAGTTATGACCTGATTATTTAAATTACCTGGATATAGAAATGAACTAAACTTCACCACAAATAGTCTACAAGTGTCGATTATTAGCATGTAGTAAGAATTCATTTTTACAGTGAATGAACATATAAAATAGTATGTATCAATCCCTGAAGATTAATTCCAATGATTGAAAAAAGGGCGTATTATATGGGTGATCAATTTATTGAACTATTAGTATTATTATCATAAAAAAATTAAATGGGTTGGGTTCGCATGTACAATATACCACGTCATTTGATTCTAAAACAAAATAATTACCAATATATTTGATTGTTGAGAAGGATAATACTTATTTTGTATTAGCCGGTTGTAATGATACCAAATCACTAAATTGTAATCTTAATAGCAACAATAATATCAATGGTAACAGTTCTTAAAAAGCAGCAAATTGTTCCCAGACTTTCTGAAACGATAATCTTCTGACTTTTTCATTGCGACTTCTAAATTGTAATAAAATAATGGAAATTGATGGCGGTCATTTTGTTTTTAGAACAACTGACTATATATATATATATATTCGATTGATATAGTCAGAACATTTTATAACATAGTCTTCTGTATACTTTGTGTAATAACGGAGTAAAGGTTGGGATGCATTTCTCTCGCTCTTAGACTGCGAGTTAGTACTTCAAGAATATTATGAGTGAATGCCCGATTCGACTACAAATATGTACTTATTTCGGCTCGTTGACCAGTTATGCATGAAGCTTTATATTTGGAGATATGCAAAAAACTCCCATAACTTTCCTCAAATAGTACAACCTTCGAGACGGATGAAATGTCATATACATGCAAAAAACTACATAATATATTATTTTGCTAAGTATTACGTCTTTTAAGTGTATCCTTTATATTAAAAGGCTAGTATTTGAACGAAGAATATTCTTTTCGATAAATTCTCTTCAGGTTCTACAATTATATATCTAAATTAATAATCCGAAAAATGGCCAAGGTAAAGGCAAAGTACATCGTTTAGAGCATGTGAATTTAGGATTGTAATAAACAAAATACAATAAAATTGTTAATGTTAATACGACTCATATAGAATGTTCACTTGAATCAGCTTATATGTTAAGTAAAATTTTAAGATCCATGATCAGAATAAATATGGGTCAAATAGGGTGAGAGAGAAATAATAGTGCAATTACAATTCGACCAAATAAGTAAGACGTAATACGGAGGGATGAATGCGAAGTGAATGAATTATGTATAGGGGAGATTAATGATGATGTTTAACCAATAATACGAATAATAATAATAATAATAATAATGATAATAATAATAATACAAAGATTTATGAATAAAGATAACAGGAACAATTGCAATTGACTACGAAAGGTCATAGTCAAATTAGATCATTCAATAGTTAAGATTACGATTGATTAATTGGCCTTGGTGTTGGCCAGGGAAGGAGGAGCGGTTGAATATATTTCTTCTGCACGCATAGCTCCGGTTTCTTCATCCGGATGGCTACTGTTTCAGCCGTTTGAAGGACTTTCAGTCTGACCAGTTTTGGCAAAAAATTACTTACTTTATAAGTAATTGAAAAAGATTGGTTTATACTGGCACTATGACCGGTTTGTACTAAATGGGCCAATATTGAGCTGTTCACTTTCTTCATCAAACCTTTGTTTAGCCACGCTGGAAGGTGTTCACGAGCACGAAAATGTAAATTCCTAGAACTTCGACCAATATAACTCGCTCCCTGGCCAACATCAAGGCCAATTAATCAATCGTAATCTTAACTATTGAATGATCTAATTTGACTATGACCTTT